>NC_140590.1:1149731334-1150331334 GCF_964204655.1 Triturus cristatus | reverse complement strand
CTCTGTGTGCCTGCGGCCCCCAGGTACAGGCGCCTACCTGACCTGCATGCCTCCTGCCATCACTGGGGACGTCGCTAACCTGCGAGTTGAGGCGCTGTGCTCCAGCCTTCTGTGTGCTCGGCCCTGGGGCCGGTATCTCCCGGAGGATCCAGCTGCTTTCATCCATGTGAACTTTGGGGCTGAAGGAGCTACGCAGTGAGGCGGGCAGGCCCCCGGGGCTAGTGCCTCTGGGATTCCTGCATTGACTGAGACTGAGCAAGAGTTTCGCTCTCCTCAAGATACCGTCGTCGGTCTGCACAAACTGACGACCCGCTTGGATGATTGAATGAAAGAATCTGAGGGGTGCTCCTGCAGGAATAACCTACAGTTTGTGGGGTTCTTGGAAAGGGCGGCAGGGCAGTCGGCCGAACTCGTTTTGGAGGTGTGGATAACCATGGTGCTTATTCCTCGGAGGCCCTCAAAGTTTATTTACAATAGAATGAGCGCATAGCGCCCTCCCCCCCCCCCCTCCAAAACCGGGAGCAACACCAAGAACGAACATTACCCGCGACGCCATCTTGCAAAGCGCTCGTATACAAGGTCCATTGTTGTTTGAATGGTATTCTATATTAATTGTTTTCCTGATTATACCTAGATAGTGCAAGACCAGTGGAAAACCTTTCTTTTGGTCAAGAGAAGACTTGGGGACCTCAACATGAAGTAGCCTGATGTTCCTGGCAAAACTGCATATACAACATGAAGGGAAAGTCCTATTCTTCTTTGCCCCCGGGGAAGCTAGTAATTGGCTGGACTCGCTGACTGTTGATAGGTGCTGGGACTCAGAGCAGTCGGGTACACCCTTGCAGGGATCGCAGCGCCAGTCGACGTGTCTTCGGAGACAACAGGGCCATTGGAGGACCCTGGAAGACATTAATGGGGCAGAAAACATTGTGGTGTGTCCAGATAGCACTCTGCATGCCACGGATGTTGTTCCGGACTCGAAGGGGCGAGTGTCAAGAATAACGGGTGGAGCTTGGCTCGACCGGTGATGGCACAACCTGTACCTGAACATTAAACTGTTCATGCTCAGTATTGTTTATGTTTTTCTCTTTGAAGACGGCGGGAGTGTCTGTGCCCTGAAGCTAGTAGCCACAGGGGGTAGCTGGGGTGCTTTGGCTTTGCACACTTTCTGACAATCTACCTTCTTGCGGAGAACAAAAGTTTCTTTTGGTGGGAGGGGTGGGGGGACGGAGGGTGATTCTTTGGCACTGTTTTCCTTTTTTGGAACTGTTACGTTGGAGTAATGGGGTGGAGTTTGCCGACTGTCAGTTTATCTTTGCTGCAATAAAATGGGTTGGCTTCACTGCCCAAAGGGAGGGGGAATGTTCTGGTTCCCATGTTTGGGTAGGCTTTGGAGTGTTCGTATTGCGTCCTCTTGATTGGTCAGCTGGTATCCGGTTCTGGTCAGGGTGTCTGTGGGATGACGCCGACTGTGGGACAGTGTGAGTGCGTGGTGTTTGTGAGCCATGGCTGTTACCGTAACCAAACTCATCTCATGGAATGTCAGAGGGATGGCCCAGTTTGAGAAACGCAGGCGTGTGTATGCCTCTCTAAAAAGATACACAGTGTTGATTGCATTCCTCCAAGAAACGCTCGTATGGGGGGGACTGCATTCCCTGCTTGAGAAAACAGCGGAGAGGGCAAATATCTGCTACATCCTACTCAGGATATGCCTGAGGGGTGCTTATGTGGGTGGCGCAGAGGGCTCCAGTCTGTCATAAAAATTCTGTTGTGGAACCTGAGGGACGTTATGTCATCTTGCATGGCACTCTAGATGGCCGGAAAGTTTGCCTTATCAATATTTATGCCCCCTATATTGATTGCACAGATTTCTTCACTGAGGTCCTGACAGTGGTCTCGCCGTACCTCGGCGCGGCCGCCGTGTTAGCAGGGGATTGCAAAGGTGTTCTGGATGCTGTGTTGGATCGAGAGCCCCCCAAGGATCACACTAAACCCCACCTGACCAGTGCACTCCGGGACATGCTGTGCGGTTTCCTTCTACGTGATGATTGGACAGACAGGCAGCCCACGAAGCGGTTATTCTCCTGTTATACCCCTACTGCGGGTACCCATAGTCAACTTGATTACTGTTTTGTCTCCGCTGAGAAGGCACCTTACGTTACGTAGGTCGTCTATTTGACCCAGTATATTTCGGACCATTCGCCAGTCCTACTGAGTTGTAGGGGCGAGCCTGGTCACCCAGCGATTCCATTGTGGCTACTCCTTGCGAGGCATTAACGGAACCCTCTGTTTGCAGCTAAAGTGGGTGAAACGTTAGTACATTACTTTGCTGAAAATTGTGGCTCTGAGCACCAGTGCCCTTGACTGGGAGGTGATGAAGATTGCTCTGCTGGGGGTGTGTGCATTAAAATGTCTTATGGAGTTTGCCAGCAGCTGGAGCTTGACATACATAAGCATGAAAAAAACTGGGGGAGTTGGAGGCCCTAGTGCCCTCTCACACGCAAAATATGCTCGCCTGGCAAGATGGAACTCCTAGAGGACAGGTGCAGGATCGAAAAACACACTTATACCGCTTACCCCCAGAGATTGCTCATGGAGGGTGATAAAACGAGAGCATTGCTGGCCTGCTTTGTCCGACAGGTATTCTCTAGGTTCTCCATACTCATTTTGTCTGATGACATTGGAACTTTGGTCTGCATGCAGAAGGCGATTAATGAGGTATTTCACACGTATCTAAGCCACACGTATATGCCCTGGCACTGTTAGACATCGAATAAGCATTTGCAGAGCTTGAAAAATCATAAAAGTTTTACTAGACCTTCAGGTCTAGTAACTTTAATAATCCACTCGACCTATCTGTAATGTCCTTGACCCGTGAACTGGTCTCAAATTGTGTGATCCTAGGCAAATATTTTGTCTTATGGAGCTGTCTTTTTCTTTATTATCAAGTAAGAGAGCACCTTCAAATATGCAAGTTCACTATTTCTGCAGTACAAAAACAACTCTTTTTATTTACTAGACTAACAGGCACATGCATCAATATTGGCTGTTGCGATTCCTTAATTGCGATTTTTAAGGAATCGCAATTAAGGAATCGCAAAAGCCTATGCATGTAGAAATCGCTGGAAAAATAGCGATTTCTAAACATTCCTTAATTGCGACTCCCAAATTGCGAGTCGCAATTAAGGAATACCTCCCCATTCATTCCTGCCCATAGGAATCAATGGGGAGACATTCTCAATTTGCGATTCTCAATTAGAGAATCGCAAATTGAGAATGCATTTTCAAGGGTGCAAGGGTGTCAAGACGACACCCCGTGGCACTCCTGAAATCGATCTGTGCACAAATGTTGCGCACACACATGTCCAAAGGACATGTGTGTGTGTAACCTACGACTTTGAAAAATGCACCTTAGTTCATTTTTCAAAGTTTTCGCTATTTACCATGTGGTATGATTCCACGGTAAATAGCGGGCCAAAATAGCGAATTCGCTATTTTTAAAGGCATCTTGCATTGCAGTTAAGGAATCGCAATTTGCGATTCCTTAAATGCAATCGCAATTTAAGAAATCACAAAAATTTGCGATTTCTTAAATTGCGAGTGGCAAGTTGTTTCATGCATCGCAAAAGCTATTTTTGCAATCGCAAACGGCCGATTTTTCCGATTCGCTCCGTTTGCGATCGCAAAAAGCTTTGATGCATGTGCCTGTAGTGTAAATGTTTGCTCCATGTATAACAAGAATCAACCCCATATATAGGGTACACGTGATTCCCTGCTTGCCTCTTAGTTCACTACTAGCATTGTCATCTGGGCAGGAGCAGTAATAATTCCCAGTTCATGTTTAAAAACTCAGTTTTCATAAATATATTACCAAAGCATGATGTGGTAGTGCAGTGTCATTTGCAGATCGCATTATATTTTCCATTGAAATGGCCACACAACTTCCCATTAGCATGTAGTTTTACTGATAATAGCACATAGCTGATTTTTGGAAATTGGGTTTCAGCAAAAATATTTAAAATGTGCACATCACCAAGGGCCATATGTAGGTAATTTCTATTTACCGATTCCTAAATACCGGTATTTAAGAATCGGTAAATAGAATGTAGGTAAAAAAATCGGTAAATTTTACCGATTCGGTAATATTCGTTATTACCGATTCGGTATTTACCGAAACGGTAATAAGGCATACCTTCCCATTCATTCATATGGGCCTGGAGGCCCATAGAAATGAATGGGAAGCCATTCACTATTACCGATTCGGTAAATACAGAATTGGTAATAGGGGGAGCATATTCAAGGGTGGCAGGGTGTCACATTGACACCCTGTTGCACCCCTGAATCGTGCATGTGTGCACATGTGGCGCACATACATGCCCTAAGGGCATGTATGTCTGCCACATGGCACCTTTAAAAAAGCACAAGATTGCTTTTGAAAAGGTATTCGGTATTTACCATCCACTTGTAGTTGGTGGTAAATAACGAATCCTTAAACCAAAAATGCACTCACTTGAGTGCTCCCTACATAGGATTTAAGGATTCGGTAATTTACCGATTCGGTATTTTACCGATTTCTTAAAATACCGAATCGGTAAATTACCTAATCCTTCAATCCAGCCTCCTACATCTCAAAGGGCTAAATACCGGTCGGTAATGGAAAATGTACAGATTTTCGGCCGTTACCGACCGGTATTAGCCCACCTACATATGGCCCCAAGTGTTCTAATTTGTTTTGATCCTATAACATTTTTCTCACCACAGAATTACAAAAATGGGTCTTCATAACTAGTGAAATATATATTTGAAATGTTTGAATAGTTCACTTACCTATTTTAGTGTTGTGTTAGGAAAAAGCCTGACATCTTACAGCCTTTCATTTAACATGCAGAGTTCAATTGTCACACAGTTCACTTTACAAAATCCTCTAACTAAAGTCACAGAAAAAAAAGAAATGTAATAAGATAAGCTGACTTTTAACCTCTGTCTCTGAAATCCAACAAATGTGACAAGATAACAAGATTTAATGGCATTTGTATTACTTTTTCACTTTGTGAGCAATAAAGATGTCTTCAAATCTTTTCATCTTGTCACATTTGCTCTGCTTTCAGAGACAGAGGTCAAAAGTCAGTTTGTCTTCCCTGAAGTTAGAAGATTTCAGGGCGGGCGAGTAGTCCCTAAAAATAGCTTGTCCTGACCAAAATCTTGCTCTACAATGTGAGTGGGCGAGTGGATTTTTCGAGCCCTGATTTGATTCCCTGAACTGGGCCTACCTATGGCTTGTGTTGCGCAAAATGGGTTTGGCCGATTTGTTCAATGGATTTGTCTCCTCTATTATGACCCCTATGCCAGGGTGCCTTCAGGTGGGGTGGTCTCTGTGCCCTTCCAGTTGAGTAGGGGTACTAGGTAAGGGTGCCCTCTCTCGCCGCTTTTGTTTGCCATCCTCCATGGAACCCCTAGCAACTACCCTGCGACGAGCTATGAGTCCCTGGTGGATAACGCTGGGGGAAACTAATCATGTGGTCTCCCTATATGCTGATGACACCCTGCTATATTTACCGCAGCCGACCTACTCCGCGCCTATTCTACTTAATGTCATGCGTGAGTTTGGAGCGCTCTCAGGTCTCTGTGTTAACCTGGATATGTCCAAACTATTTCCATTGGGGAACCCGGTGGGGACCCTGGCTGAGGAGCTTCCTAGAGTGGAGATCCCCTGGGTGACTGCTGATGTTCGGTATTTGGGGTCTTTTTGACCCACACGGCCCTAGTGCATCTGGCGCTCAATTTGTGGCGGGTGGTGCAGCGGCTTCGCACTTCGATCCGATTCTGGAGCAATCTACCTTTCTCCCTTATGGGCAGGAAAGCCATTGTGAAAATGGTCATTCTACTGTGCTGCCTTTGTGCCCTCCAGAGCACCCTGTTTGAGATCCCAGGTGCTACTATCGCCTCTTAGATAGCCTTATAATGGATTTGGGGAAACAAATGCAGACATGTTAAGCTTGTCACATTAAAGAGGACACAGGGCCAGGGGGGCCTTGAGGGACCACATGTTGAACTCAACTATATGGCAGCACACCTGCAGCATGCAGTTCACTAGCTTGACCCGGAGGACAATTGGGAAAAACAACTTCTACCGGGCAACCTTGATGGGTGTTCCTTACTGGTCCTGCTAATGAGTGGCTCGCGGGTCCCCTCCACCCTCCCCTACGTTGTTCGACTAGTGGCCGTTGTTTGGGAGGGAGTGGTTTGTAGAGTGGTACTGCGTGCGCCCTATGCCCCGGACAAGCCCTTGTGGGCAGTGCAGCCCTTTCTGCGAATAGCCGACTCATATCTGCTGCAGAGAAGGTGGGACAGAGGCTGTGACACTATGGAAGACCTTTACCCTGGAGGGCAGTTTATAACCAGAGAAGAGGCCATAGAATCCTTTTCCTTGGGTGCGGGGCAATACCTACAATATGTTTAAAGTTTGACCACGACTCGTGTGCTATAGCTGACCTTTCTGGCCGCACCGCCCCGCTCCAACACCCTTTGCGACATTACTGGATATGGTTCATGGCTGTAGACTGATCTCCCTCATTTACAGGGCGCTGCGTGATGACTTGGCGCTGCGTGATGACTTGCTGCCGCTGACACTCCGGTGTGCAGACCACGTAGGAGGAAATAATGGGGGACTCCTTAACGGCAGTCTAAAGGGTAAGGGTACTTGAGGGCTTGCGGACAGTCCGCTCCAATACCCACTACAAGCTCTTGCCATATAGTTTCGTACACCAAACCTATCTCACTCCGCAAGCCTTGCATGTTATCTATGCTACTCGACCAGCTTGCTGCCTGCGCTGCGAGACCCCGACACTGTATTTTATACATATGGTACGTACTTGTACTTCTCTGTCCTCTTACTGGCGGGAAGTATTGCAAAACCTGACTAGAGCCTTGGGATGGGTGATACAGTTAAAAAGGAGTTGTTGGGCTTGATTCCCTCTCCCGCTAAGAAACAATTGAGCGGAAAGTTTGTCCCCCTAGGCCTGGTGTTGGTGAAACGGCGCATAGCATTTATGTGACATAGCCTGATGCTGCAGCATGGTTGAAGGATGTATCTTAAAGGGCGGTTGCAGAAGAGGTGAGAATGAGGGATGTTCGTAGACATGATAAATTGGAGAATGACCTGCGAGCTTGTTCGGCGAAGTTGTCTGACTTAAAAGAACCACAGGTGGTAGCCGACCACGAGGTCCCTTGATTTAATACTTGTGCCCTGGCATTACTGGGTTGAGAGCGAAGGATACCTTCAGTTGCAAATGGGTACCCACAGACTACTATAGTCTATTTGCCCGACATTTCTACTGTACCGATGGAGATAATGTGCACGAGAGCGCGGGGAGGTGAGGAGGGTGTTCAATTTCCAGTGTCCAGAGATAAACAGCGACCTGTTTTCCGGAACAACAGTTTTTTCCTTTCTGGTGTTATCCTATGAAAATGTCTAGTTTCATGTGTAGCCTCCACCATAAGGTTTTCTTGGTGTCAAATTTCAATACATATGTATACAGTTATGATCTGAATTTGAGTTGTAGATAATATGTCTGTTTATTGAACCTGCACGATGTAACATGGCGTAATTCTTAAAGCAGGATATACTGTCACTAAAACCCAATAAAGTTTATATTAAAAGAAGTATTTCTAGTGCTAGCTCCAGTAATCATATGAATTTCTTTGAAATATTACAAAATATGGAACTGGAGGTCTGTCAGTTTTCGAATTTTGGCTTTTGTATGAATTGTGAAGCTGTTTGTTATGGTTTAAATTAATGCAACATAGTTATACGCCGGCACTCTAAAAGTTATATTCCTTCTAATGTGGAACCTTAATACGTTGACTTCAGAAAAATATATCACCAATATGTCACAGGCAAACAACAGAGATGAGTTTGTACAAAATACTTTCTTTTCTTTAATTTATGCAGATATCTTGAAACATAACAATTTCAGTCAAGACTGTAAAAACCCCTGTTTCAAAAAACATACAAATGTGGAGATATTATACAAAGAATTCAATGCTACACAGTCTTGATCAAGATGCGCGAGAACAGCCGACACGTGTTTCGTCACATCCAGTGACTTTCTCAAGGCTTTCTAGAAAAGATTTAGTACTCATGATACTGGCCAACCCTGCTTCTTCATGGACTTTGCAGGACGCAACTATAGTGTGAAACCCAACAGTGTTTTTCGTGTGTTTCCCAAAGAAACTTCGACCTGTTTCACAAGCTGTAGTTCAGTAGAACAACCTAATTAGTTGTCTGAAATACTTATATCGTAGATCCTGAATGTATCTGATAGCAGGATACAACATATATAACAGTTGTCCAGAGCGTGTTGATAATTGGAAGCCCAAAGACAAATTCTAAAGTATGTTTGTCCCTGTGCGCTTGTCGTAGTTCCTATGTTTAGTACTAAAAGGGACGTGTATCCTCCGAATTTTGTTTGTGAAAACGCATCAGTATTCAGAATTCCGGATCGGGCTATAATAGGCCCGTCATAGTTGCTCGAGCGATTGGACAGCGTGGGCTTCCGAATTCGTATTCCGCAAAGAAAGACACTACTACCTCCTTTTATATGGTTTAAATTAACAATAAATTCAGTTAATCAACACAAAATAAACAAGCATTTGCAATGCAATAGGTCTCGCATTTGTGAGAGTTTGAGCTATTGGCATAGAAAATGACAATGCCTTTTATGTATGTGTTTTAAAAACTTGCAAGCAGTCGTAAACACGCACTTTTCTACTTATAGTCGTTGCTTACGAGAACCAAGGCTGGCAGTAACTGCGCCTCGTTTACTGCCAGACTTGCTTGTCGTAAGCAAGGACTACAAGTACAAAGGGCCTCATTTATGAGGCGCCTTGCGCCATCGGAACGTCACTCTTTGTGACGTTCCGTGGCGCTTTCTCCTCATCTTTCCTTTTTATATGTGTGCTGAATTCTGCAGCACACATAGAAAGAGGAAAAGCCTCTTGTGATTTTTTTTAACAGAAAGGTTCCCCTTCCTGTACAAAAATAATCATCCCCGCAACGCAGGCACCCTTGCACCATTGTGCAAAGGTGCCTGCGTTGGCGCAGGCAGCCCATTGTGCACTGGTGCAGGGGAAAAGGACAGGAATGTGCCGTATCTTATAGATACGGCGCATTCTGCCCTTTTCTTTTGCAGTAGGGAAGCGCAGCAGGAAGGCCTGGGACTGGGAGTGGTCCGACTCATCCGTGTGTGCTGCCTGTGTCCTGCTGCTGTAGCCTACCGGCCTGCCTGGAGGGCTTCAATGTGCTGTGACATTCAAGCACCTGTCACCCTCTCTGACAGGCACTGTCCATGCTCCTGCCAATGCCACCCTACAGAAGCACACTCTATCTGTCGTGAGGAGCCCACATGTGCCACAATTAGATCTTTCTTAGTCTGCTGCTTCCCTCCAACCCAAACCAACACTCAAACCTGCTCTGCTCAGAAATCAGACAAAAAGAAGTTGTATGCCATGCCAGCCCTAATCCAGAAATGTGCACTTCAGAGCTCTGAAATGTTCAGAACCCATTAAATAGTCACACATTCCGTGAAGATGTGTTCTTTGTATTCTGGTATTCGTAATCCTGAATTGTATACATTGGACTATGAGTACCAGAATGCAAAAGAAACAAGCTGCCCAACCGGCCCTGCAGGTCGGGAGCGGGAAATGAAAGTGGAAGCGCCGAGGGATCCAGGCCAGGGTTTTCCACCCGCCCGCCAGCCGGGCGAGGTGTCACTTGCACCTCGTGCACATTGGATGAAAGTTTGCAGCCGGTGCGGCCGAGGGAGAGACACACTTACCTACGCGCCTGGCACCGAGAGACATCACCACCGCCGCACGACCACACTTTAAAACAACTTCCTTCACCGCAGGAGCCCATGAGGGAGGAGGGCGAGGCCGAGAAGGAGGCTGGCGTTAAAGAGAGAGAGCCGCAGCGGACCCACGGAGCAGGTCTGTGCAAGGAGGTGTGAAGAGTGCGGCTGGAGGCTGTGAGGTGCCCTGCGCCCTGGTGCGCACCGGCTCTTGTCTGGGTGGAGAGGCGGATATTGCCTCAGGGTGGCTGCAGACGGTGGCAGACCAGCTGCCCCTGTACATATTGGCATTGATGAATGTACGTTTTACATGCAAACTCTCTTCACTTCAAAGCACTTCATAACCAATACGATTCTCTTGTTTACAAGGCTAAGCAGACAGCATGTTCAGTGAGTGAGGGGACTCCCATATGGCACAACAGCTAGCTGAAGCGCTTCTAGGCGCTACCAGTCCGACCGGAATGGTTCGAATAATTGTCATCTTCAACACAACTCTGCGGTTTGGTTTGCTTATCAGACGCTCCTAATTTTGACGGATTTAGAAAATTAGGTTCAGCAAGAAAGTTCGCTTTTTTCACATGATAGCAGTTTTGGTCGACTGTGGAAGCTGAGAGTAAAACTCGCAAAACAAACCAGTGGTTCACGCGCACCACAGAGGAGCAGGGCCGGGAATCGAAACTAGTGGTGCACGCGCACCACAGAGGAGCGGGGGCGAGGCAGCGAGGCGACCACGCGCTGCTGCTCGTGCTAGACACGGACGGGAATGGGCGGAGCAAAGGCGGGACATGTGCCTGCCTTTGCCCAATTGCGTGCCTTATTTTTGTTAAAAAAACACACGAAACCCAATGGCAGCCGGGGAAAGCCTAATCACACGTCAGCTTTCAGAACCCTGTACAAGAGGTCTCGCGTTGCGCACTGCAACGCTAGGCGCGAGACCTAAAAAGGATGTCAGCCCTCACCAGCTGTAGTTCTGGTTTTAGGTCATCGAACGTTGAATAGAGATGGGAGGTACTATTGAGATAGTATGTCCTATTGTGTTGATTGGGAAAGGATTTTGTAAATGATTCTGGGGGAGAGAGGGGAGGGGGCAGGCCCTCGGTTTGAGGTGGTGGTTAGGAGACTTGGGTGGGTCCAGGAGTATATTGAGATTTTGGTTGATATTCGCACTATGATGTAGAGCTTGGGAGTTAGATGGAGGGTGGTTATGGAGACTAGAAATGTAAGAGACACCTATTAGGATCCTATAAGGTGAGAGCACTGTCATAGAGGAATCACGTCAAAGCTAAGGAGATGGGTGGTTGGTAGTTTGTAGGAACCACGATCGGTATCTTAATTTTGGATAACTGATCAGGAGTGATGTAGAAACTTTCCCACCTGAGAGAAATGTTGATATTCGGTTCGCTTGTTGGTTGGGGAGGAGAGATGACGGAGTGTTGTTATGTTAGGGCAGGGTCGGCACTCTTGAGTGGGGAGAGTGTATTCAGGTCTGTTGTGATATCGTGGGTGTGTGAGTGGGTGTATGCCATGGGTGAGTAGTGGAATGAGGTGGAGGAGGGAGTAGATGGGATGTAGTTATCACTCAGAAGGGAGTCAGTAGGGAGTGGGGATAAGGGGGGGGGATACAATCTACTATCCTATCCTGGATGAGGAGATGAGATCTTTAAAAAGTTCCAAACTGCAGACTAGAAATTGAATGAGCACAGTGTCATTGTTATGGATTAGGACGATGGCTTCAGCATTGTACAAAGGAGGTGAGGGCACAATAGAAAGTTTGTAGCTGTGTGATATTTTCTTGGTGGAGGTGATCTTGAGTAAGGAGGATTGCACTTTTTCTCTACTGAGCACGACGTTTGGTGAAGATTTTGTTGAGGTAGAAGTAGGAGTCTAATATAAGTGTTTTTTATTTGATTTGAGAATTTTTTGTTTGAGATTTTTTGTGAAGTTTCTGATTACGTTTTGTGGATAATTGATTTTAAACAAGTTATGTCCTGAAGGGGACAGTAGGGAGTTCAGCATATTGATATGGGATGGTTCCATGCTGAGTACACTAAGCAGGGAGGAACAAGTGAGTCATAGTAATTGAAGTTGTGTGCTATTAATGGAGGGAGCCCATTTCCAAGATGTCTGCCCTTTTGGAAGCAGAAGGGACTGCCATGACATCTAATGAGTTCCCCAGATCAAAGGCACCTCCCATGCAAATACTTTTAGCCAAGTAGTCCCTTAACTGTCTTAATAATTCAACTGTGTTCTGACTAGATGTTGGCTACCGGATCCCCAGTAGATCTGGAACTGAACATCAGGAGCATTGAAACTGTAAAAAGGCTGTGTACTTCACATGGGCGGAGCCCCTATTTGTGAGTGGTTTTTTTTTTTTACTTTTAGGCCTTGAGCGGTTTTTAACTAGTAACTCTGCTGTCTAGAGTTGCCCAAATGCACCCAGAGGCATGGAGAATTGATAGAGAGCATTAAGCCTGTTATATCAAAGCTGCTAGAGTTTATTTCTTTTGTCTGCCTGTTTGTTCCATTGACTTAGATTTTATTGGTAAATAGCAACCCAGACCCTTGCTTGCTCTATTTTCCAAAACAGTCTTTCAGATCTTTTCAACCATTGCACACGTACACATTTTCTCTGCTTCTCTAATGGTGGGGGGTTTGGGGCGGTCCAGCACATAGTTTGTGTGCAGTACACAGTTTACTCCTACCACACTCCTGGAAGGCTGCAACAGCATCATATTCGTGCAGCTTTCACGACTCAGTGTCTTATCTCAGTTCACAAAAATGTTGCAGCGCTAGACACAAGTTGCTACAAACGCAGCTCAGCTCTACTCTATTAATCGAGCACACAAGTTCTTAATACCAATTAACTAATTGTATACTAAATTCACACTCCATCAAGATAATTCCAGAAAAATAACCTTGCTGAGTCTAAACTCTTTAAAGGGTTATGTAACTTTGGCTACATGACCTATTTGGGGTTGTGGCCTGGCTTAAGAAGATGCTAGCACCATGTGGTTTCCCTTTGTGTAGTCTGGTTTCCCCTAAAGTGGTAGTCTTCACTAATCTTTTTTGCTTAAAGTCCTATTCTTCTTTGAAAACATAGCTTTTCCTGTACATTGGAGTTTGAGTGTTCTTTCCAGCATCCTTCCTTAGCTGAGTTTCTAATTCCTACCATCTCCTAGACTGCGTAGTTTTGCTACCCCTAAAGTGTCTAATGTCCGAAGCCAGTAGTCTTGTTATTCACTTGGAACACTGCTCGACAATCGCAGGAAAATGCCTTACAAAGAAACAAAAATACATTTCAATAACATTTATTATCGTTATTGTGTCAAATAATTTTCAATTCTATTAAGGACACTAAGGCGAAGATTATGCTTCTTTACTTTACTGCAAAAACATAGTACCCAATAAAGTTACAGTAAACATTATAGTGGACCACATAAACTTAATTTCCCATGAACTGCCGTATGACATCATTAGGCCATCCTCCAATCAGGGCCTGAGAAGGCCTATAAGACCTGTTGTCCCCATTGTCCTTTTTTTTGCCAGTGTCATGGCCAGAACAGAACGATAACATTTGCAACCAACAATGATCTAGAAAAATCTCTGATAAAACCCAGCACTGGACATCCCTCACCGTCGTGGAGCATCCATTAAATTCCCTTCTGGGCTGGAAACCGAATCCTCCTCACGGAACTGGACAATTTAACCAAAACTGCGACTGGACTTTCCGCAATCAGCTTTGCTTGGCATCTGAGCCTGCAGAAAAAAGAAAAGAAACAATAGTAATATCACCAAAACATTAGCCTATAACAAGGGTGGGAATTCTTGTGCGATTAACATTGCAATTGAACGTATCAATCTCATTTAATCAAACAGAAATAAATACAGTGTGATACATGAGTGTGGGATAATACTCACCTCAGTGTCTTTAAATGAAAATCCTTTGATGCAATAGCTATAAAAAATGTTTATTCTATGTCAGGCCCAGAGGCTTCAAATTATGCTTGTTGAAAGCTGACCCACAGCAACAGAGGCAACATCAACAATTGCCTTATGATAGAGAATCTTAAATGTAGAGTACGAAGACCAATCTGCTGCTCCATAACGTCTTTCAAGTGGGAACCCAACGAGAAACGCTTGGAGGCAATGGTGACTCTCACTGAATATGTACCAAACAGAAAAGTGTCTATACCCGCCTCTGACAACAACCATTTAACCCATCGGTGGCTGATTTTACCCATCTAAAAGGCTTCTGCAAAGCAGTAAGCAATTGTCCGCCAGAGGTGTGGCAAAACTCCCTGGTGCAATCATCAGAAACCTTTAAATTTCACACTATGCAAAGCTAATGATTGTCTGGGAAAGCCGGGTAACTCGTGCAGTGTGCATGTGTCTTAGTATGGTTTGAAATTCGCAAAACCACCCTAGCTGAAAAAACTCTGCCTGTTAAGTCCAGGTCACGCACATCCGAGACACGTCTGCATGTAATGAGGCCCAAGAGTACCGTAAGCTTCGCTGACAACTGTTTCCTGGAAAAATCCTTATTAGTCAGCCAAGAATTTAGGAATTTAAGGATCACATCCACATCCCACAGGACCGAGTATTTCGGTTTAGGAGGCTAGATCAAGTGAATACCTCGAACAATTTACAAACCCAAAGGTGGTCCTCCACTGACCCGCATAATGGCCAATCAAAAATGATTGACTGATCTGTAAGCCAATCCTTGAACTGCTATTTGTGATGGTAAATTAATGATCAGATGTAAATCTGCGTCTATGGGATCCTGTGAGTGCTGGAAGCCCAGGATTGCTTGAGATAGAAGGAAGCTTGCTCCGAAAAGGCCTGGCATTTGCCAGCGTCTTCCAAAACCCTCCAAGCCATCAATACCAGACAGAATCAGTGTATTAGGAAACCCCAAAGGGTTGATGACGAGGTCCTGAAAGGTTGGAATCTGAATCCAAATCTGACATGACATTTCCAACAACAAAGACAATAAGCATTGGCATAGCCAATAGGTCTCGCCTTTGAGACCTAATAAGTGTTTAGCCATGCAGTGCCAAGCACCAGCAACCACCGGCTCAAATGAAGAACTGGTGCCAGATCCATGACAAACTATTCAGGATATCCACTCACAAGAAATGTACATACGCTGAATCTAAATGGAAATATTTTAGTGGACGATTACCATACATATCAGTCATGTTTCCACGTTCTTGGCCTATTTTGGACCCCCCAAACTTCTTGCTTCCACTATGTAATGTGTGCGGTTCTCTATTGTTTGTGTTGGGAAAAAAAAGAAAGACAGTCATAAAATGTGCAAAGACTCTTGCACAGTCCAATAAGAAAACGTGGATTTATGGTGTAAAATAAAATGCCTTGTTAGCTTAATCATATCTTTTGTATACACCCTTGGCGGCGAAACTAGATCCTTCACTTGGCAAAACAAAAAGGTTAGCTTGGGTCAGTTCTTGCATCTGTATCCTCTAAAAACCCCAAGTATTTTTGATGAAAGCCAATATGATTTAAATTAAATTTATACTTGGAGCCTAAAAGCTGTCGGCTGCTCCTTGTCTTCCAGCCAGTTCTCTTCCAGCCAACTGCGCTAAGCATGCTGGGACTTAGATCCTTCCTGTTTTCGGTTCAGGCATGGCCCTACGAGCCTCTGCAAGCTTGATGCTTTTGGCAGATAGACACCACTTGTCAAAGATTACGCTCGTGAAAGGGGGCTACCTGACAGCTGGGATTGAACTTGATAATGTAGGATGGCACATGTCGGTATTTTGTGTGGATAGAACGACAACACATTGTCTTCCTGGCGGTTTGTCTTTGGCGGTCTGTCATTATCTCATCTTCCTTGAAATAAAGCCCAGAGGTCTTAAAACTCACAGCTCTTCAACATCCTGTGCTGTTTTTTTGGTGTGTCCTAGAACCACGTTTAGGCACGTCCTCTTGTCTAAAGTTAGGTGCCACCCATGGCAGAGTAGAGGAAACACTCTCAGCAGTGACGCTCGAATGCTTCTGCAAATCACACTCACACATAGCTGCAAAGATACCCTTGCCACATTCGACTTCATAAGCAAGTGCTTGCTTTTTTAGAAAACGGCAATTTCCGCTTTGGATACCCCAGATACGCACACAGTGCAAATAAATAAACTACAATTCCCACAAAACAAACGTTGTTTGGTAGCGCTGAGTCCCCCGTGAAAAATATTAAATTTGTCTTTAGGGAAGCGGTCACATTCATCAGGACGGGTTTGACCTTGAAACTGGGATGACCTCTGAAAAAATGCAATAATACAATTAATATCACAGTTGATTCGCTAGAGAATGTAAGAAGGGACCGTGACATCATGGCGGAAGTCCTGGAAGTATTTTCCCGCTATTATGCCCATTCCTTGCACACGTCATCCTCAGGGGAGCCGGAGCGTATTGACGCGGCAAGGGTAAAATTGGAAAAATTGCAAGCAACAACGCCTCTTTGGCTGTTCGTTGGGTAGCAGAGTAGAGCACTTGGGGCAGATGGCCCCTTCAGTCTCTGTGCCCCGGTGCCACTGCACCTGCTGCACCATTGATAGCCGCCCCCTGCCGTGCTGGGAGCCCGGGACTGTTTACCTCTGTTATGAAGAGGGAGCCGGGATGGATCCGCGCATGTCCGGCATGTTAACTATACCGCGCTGTCAGTCACGGCTGCTGGGGAGGGGGCGTTAAGGAGTGTGTGAGAAGCGGCTAAACACTTATAAGGTCCCAGAGGCAAGACCTATTGGCTATGAAGAGGACTTATAAAGAGGGCGAGCCACAATGGATGCAGAGTAGAGGAATAATACAAAGGGAAGGGGACAAACAGTACAGTAGAATGAAAAGACAGAGGAAGCGATAGGTAAATGCAGGAGAGCAAGAGAGCCAGGATGAAAACAGAGATTAGAAGATGTGTAGGGAAATTGAGGACAGCAAGAGCGCAAGAAAACAGAATACAATATGAAGGAAAGGGAGGAAGCCAGTCAGAATGTAAGGAGAGAGGAACTGGAAGGCAAGAGGAGGGTGTGCAGGAATACGAAGGAAAGTACACCGGGAGGCGAAGAGGACCGAACCGATCAAACATCAAAGCGGCCGTGCGGCTGCGAAAGTGAAAGTGATCGCGATCAAGCGCGGCGTGCGCCCGCGCACATGCACTGTAGCTCTAGGCCGGCCATGGTAGCATTTTTTTACGCCCTCACAAAAAGTCTTGCCAGACCAGCGCGTGCGCTGGGTCTGGCGAGACCTAAAAATTGGGAGTTGCAAGTTTGAACGAAAGGCAAAAGATCCGCCACACACATAACCCATTGCTGGTTGAGATGTCAGAAAACTCTGTGTTGCAACATCCAGTCGCTTGAGTCCCTCAGGAATAGGGATTCCCATCCCCTTCCACATTCATCTTCCCCGGGATGTACTCCACTATCACTGAAAACTTGCATTGAAGGCAAAATGCCAAAAATCCTTCGCAATCTCCGCTAGGAGTCTGGACCGGGTAACCCCCAATTTGTTGATGTATCTCACTGCGGAGACGACATTGAGACTTGTGAAGGGCTAACGTCTTGATAGCAAACAACCTCACTAGGAGTTCTAGACAGTTGATATGTAGATGCAATTCCGTCGGAGGCCGACGGCCTCCCATGGAAATTATTACACATCTCGCTCCCCAGCCCCATTTGCTTGCGTCCAATTCCATAATGATATCTAGAACGCTGCCGAACATGGACCGAACGTTCCAAGCATCCATGTGGTTCAGCCACTACGTCATCTCTAATCTGGCTTCCGCCGAAAGGAAGATCTGTCCTGAATACGATAAGCCCCTCTGCAGATGGAGGATTTTCAGGCATTGAACAGCCCGGTAATGGAGGGGACCAGGAAAGATCACCTCAATAGATGAAGCTAAAATCCCTGCAATCCTGACCAGGGCTCTCAAAGAGACTGTCGAAGATAAGAGAGCTCGCTTCAGTTCCTTCTTCATCGATAACATCTTTTGTACAAGCAGCCTCAGATGGGCCTGAACCAAATCTATATGGAGTCCCAGACATTCCAGAGACCGTGAAGGGATCAGGCACGATTTCGGAACGTTGATGATGAATCCCAAGTCCTGTAATAATTGAATTGTCTAATTTAAATGGAGCAACAACCATTACCCTATCTCTGGCCGTTATGATCAAATTGTCTAGATTATCAATCTTACCCCTCTGAGAGATTCCACAACTGGTCTCATCAATTATTTGAAGCACCAAAAGGCCGCAGAGAGTGCAAAAGCAAGGACGGAAAATTTGTACCAGTGAAGGCCCCTGTGGAAGTGGAGAAAACGCCTGTGCAGTGAAAAAATAGAAATCGTCAGATATGCGTCTTTTACGTCGAGCCTGACCAACAGATCGTTTTCTTGAAGGAGATCCTCAGTAAGTGAATGCCTTCCATTTAGAAGTAATAATAGAGCACCCAAGCATTGAACTGTTTGAGATTGAGAACTAATCTGCAACCACCCCTTTCTTCTGCACAAGAAGGACTTTACTGACAAAACCCTTGGGATGTGGTGAGTCAATAAGATTTGCGCAAAAGTTCTATGATCTCTGCGTTGACAAAGCGCACTTCTCATTGGAAAAAAAGTAGGGGAAGTGGGTGCTCCTGCTGTTTTGGTGTTCCGTAGAATTCCAGTCCGAACCCCTGGACCATCTCCAGTACCTACGTGTCATTCTTAATTTGGCACCAGTTGGAGAGGAAATAAAGTACCCTGTCCCCCAGGACAACCTTTGAAGAAGAAATAATGGGTAACGGCATATGAGTCTGTATTCCCAGTTGCTCCATCTTGATAGTTAGCTCTATGGAAATGTCCTCCACCCTGACGGTGTCTGGAAGGGTAGAAGTTGCCTTGATTCGGAGCATTATTCCAATCCCCTCTGCCTTTGGGGTTTGAACCTCTGTATGAGGCCTGTCCGAATATCCGGTCTGATGCTCGTCGCAGGCCCTGGTAAAAAGGCTATTGTGAATGACTTTTTTAAGTGATGACTGTGTCTGGTCTAGCTTTGAAAAAATGGCCACAAATTAACCCAAATCCTCAACGAAATGATCTCTAAACAGTTGCACACTAGGCAATTGGCCAGCCTCCAATGTCTCCAGCTCCGCTAATTTAGGATCAATGCGCATTAGAATGGAGTGTTATCTCACAGGTGAGATCGCGCAGTTGGCATTGCCCAACAAGCAAATTACTTGCTGGGTCCACTCCATAAGGACATCTGGGTCCAAAAAAGAATCTGTCTATTTAGCCTGAACTGTAATCTCTAGGATCTTGGTTAGTGGGCCTGATAAATCCAAAACCTTGTCTTGACAGCCGCGCCAGGCAATGCCGATGCCTATTTTGGGATCATTGAAATACTTTTTCATGAAGACCACCATATTCTGGGTGATCTCATCTCAGGCGTGACTGCAACCTTCCCAGGAAGGGAGGGAAGAGGGCACTCCGTATGCAGTTTCACTGTTACTTCCTCCTCAAAACCTTTGCGCAGCCTGGATTAGAGAATGTCCGCCACCTCTGAAGGCAGACACCACTCAGTTGACCTCAGGAGTATAATTTCTTCAGGATCAAAATACAGGAGTTTGTTCTGGTGGCTTTGCGGCTCAATGAAGTGAGTTTTGCATTTGTGTGTGTGGGGGAGACTCATCCTGTGAGAGGTCTGATTTGGAAGACAGAGACGAGGCATTATCCCGAGCAGCATCAAAAAACGCCGAAACATTAAATGGACACTAAGAGTCCAAGACCCCCATAGCGATGATCAAGCAGCGCATCCTGTGCAATCTTGTCTAGGGCCCTCTTGTTTGACCAAGATGAGTCAGCTGTGTTAGGATTTGATTTGATTTATAAATTTGTATAGCGCGCGTATGCCCAGAGGCGTCTTGGTGCTGGAGCTGGTGATCTCGGTGGGTTACTGTTACCCAGGAGGACTTTACCCATTTCTCGGAACGCATAGAGCTTTAAAGGATGTCTGTATGGTCGCAAAGCAACAGCTAAAGCTTTAGTGATAGATTCTTGAACAGAGTTGTCTCTCGCTTCCACCAGCAACTCGTCCAGGAGGTATTCATTGGGATCATCATAGTCATTAAAGCACAAATACTCTCCTTGGAAAAAATCTGCCATGACAGGAAGACACAAGCTCCTACCCTGAAGTCACTCAAGCAAATACAGGAGGTAGTGGTGGAGGCGGGGTAGGGGTGGGGGGTTGCAAACTCAAACAGGCTTCAGTGTAATGGAAGTCAGGAGTACTAGAGCCCAGCAGTAAATATTTATTTCAGCTCCAGTAGGGCATAGGAGGAGCCTAGGGTTAAGTACCGGCTCCGTTCACCTTTTCCAACGAGCCACACTGCTCGAAAAGACACAGGCGCCTCACGCTTGCCTGATTGGGCGCCAGCAATAGACAAGCATTGGCATAGCCAATGGGTCTCGCCTTTGGGACCATATAAGTGGTTAGCCATGCAGCATACAAGCTGCAAGTTTACAAACATTGGAAAGAACACAGAGCAACCAGTCACATTTAGTTTAACAGTGGTAGTTGCGCTGGACAATTTTTTAACCACGTGTGCTTGAAGGATTGCGCTTATAAATCGGCTTGACCTAAAAAGAGGAGGAGGAAGAAAAAACGCGGAGAGAGAGGAAGAAGTGGAGGTAAATGAGGAATATGTGTAGAAGGGGAAGCAAAGAGACCTAATGAAGTGATATGTAGAAAGATGGAGCAATACAAGTGAGAGTGGAGAGAGTAGGGCGGCGAGATGAAGGGGAGAAGGGAGATAAGTGCAGAGATTAATGTTAAACGGTGACATGGAGGCAAAAGCAGTTAATAAAAAGAGAGAGCTCAATTACTTGCTAGGCGCGATCATGCAGGAGAGGGGTGTGGGAAGCAAGAAGGGGTGGCAGGGTGCGAGGGGGAGGGCAGGGGAAAGAGTGGGGGAAGACGGGGGAGAGAGGAAGGGAAATGTATTGGTACAGAGGAGAGGGAGAATGGGGGAGGGGAAGAGAAGGCAGAGGAGAGAGGAAGTGGGGAGAGAGGGTCAGAAAATGAAGGTGCGTGGCAGGGAGCTGAGAGGGCGGGGGCAGAGGAGAGAAGTCAAGTATCTGTCTCCGAGTGACCCCAAACGGGACACGTCACTTCGGGTTAGTTGCCAAGACACCAAAACCACTTTTTTGTGTGTGCAGAGGTGACAAATACTGATAGGCTGCGGATGAGCAACAGGCGAGGGGCCCGCGCTGCCCACTCCTTCCACCTCCACAGCCAATATATTTCCTGCTTCCATCCATGTCACGGAAGGGGCAGTCTGCGCTCCAGCCATGAAATTACTGTCAGGGGCACAATAGAAACAAGTGTTTCCTAATACGGAATAGGAACAACAAACAAGCGCCCCCTTGTGTTTACGGGGGATTGGTAGCAGCGGAGAGGCAGATGCGTAACACATCTCTGCTTGAGAGAAGGCGCGCCGGCGGCCAGTGGGAGCTAATGGTGCGTGCAGACCCTTTACAAGACAGTCCCTAATTGTGGTCTTTACGTAAACTACACTTCTCACAAGGTAACGGGCGCTGCTATACTTAACCAGGACAGAGAGGTGCAGCTAACTGAGAGGGCTGCAATGAGGTTGGGGAGGTGTTTAGAACGTGCTGGTCTTACTCCTCGTCAGAAAGGTGATATTTTGCTCTCGTGTACAGGTACCCATCGCTGTCTGCAAATTCATAAAAACATTTTCAAAAGCACCTCATGCAGCGCTTTCACTGTAATGGTGGCTCGTGTAAACAAAGGGGCATGGCCGCCATTAACGTGAAAGCGCAGCATGGGGCGCTTTCACAAACTAAAGTTAAAAGAAAACAAGCGCAGACAAGCGCGGTCGCGAAAGTGACCGCGCTGGGATAATTAATTAATTTATTTATTAAGGAGTTTTATATAGCAATGGCCGGACCCGGGGGTATCGGAGCACGTTACTACAGTTTTAATGCAAAAGTCACACAATAGAGCAGTAGTATACATATTGGTTCGGAAGTCCAAGTGTAGTGTGCAATATTGAGGTAGTACGTGAGTCCTGAGATAACCTCATTGAGTGCACGTTGTCTTGGGTTGAAGTTCTTTGAGGGAGGAGGGAACAGGTAAGGATCAAGGAGCAAGGAGGAGGTAGGAGGTAAGTGTAAAGATCCATCCAACGCAGAAGTAGTGTTGATAGTCTTTATTAGCAGTAGAAAGTAACATATACCTCCAGCTTGCTTCACCAGTTTCTTCAGTCTAATTTCACTTCATAGAACAACATTCTATCCTAGCAACCACTTTAACATTCTATCTTAAAGGAATCCCCACATCTTCCCCCCTACAAGAAATACAATTTAAAACACTTCACAGCTAACATAAAAACATAAAATAATAATAAAACATATTCTCTCAAACTACTACAATCAATATCAGCAGAAATGTACAGATTATGCAACAACTCAAGGAGTTCGACATTTAGAAACATTCCCAGAACTCCAAGCAGATCCATCTGTCAAAATAAGGACATTTCTTTTAACTGCTTTTACTTGTACAGGTTGGGTTAATTTACTTTCCCCTTTAATAACAACACCACCTCTCCTTACAACGACCCAATCACCAACTTTTATATCAGTGTCCTTCACCCCTTTCTTCGGGTTATAACTATCCGCTGCACTCTCTTGTTGTTCCTCTACACTCTTCATAATCGCAGCACGGTTGACCCATACACATTCTTTGTCTTTAAGCCATCCAGGAACCTCCTTTACACCAGGCTCACGTCCCTTGAGGGAAACAAATGGAGAAACTCCCGTAACTGAGTGCGGCGTTACTCTATATGACTACACTAACTTCTTTAGCTCCTCAGACCACGACAATCCATTAGTTATTGAGAGTTGGATATTATCCATTAACAAGCGGTTAATTCTTTCAACCAACCCATTAGCTTGCGGTCTGAACATAGCAACCCTCTTGTGAATAACACCCAATTTGCAAAGGAAATCCTTCATCCTTCTAGAGACCAATTGAACTCCATTGTCTGATACAAGGACTTTAGGTATTCCCTCATTCATAAAAGTCCTCTCCATAAACCCAATTACTCTTTCTGTATCAATACAGTCAGTAGATTCCACAACAAACCACTTGGAATGATAATCTACAAGAACCATGAAAAATTTGTTACGTGAACCAAGTCTAGATATCGGACCAAGAAAATCTATTGCTAATTTCTCCCAAGGACGTTTTGGGAATTCCACACAAGCTAGTGGAGGTTGCCTCACTATCTTTGTTTTATCGCTTCTCGCACATGCATGACACTCCTTAACAACCTCTTCTATGTCTCTGTCCATCCCTGGCCACCAGAAAGATTGACGGACTCGTCTCTTAGTCATGTTTCTCCCTAAGTGCCCTTCATGAGCTATGTTCATTATTTTGCTCCTCAAACTAGCTGGTGGTACTAAATTGTTCCTTCTCCACAATTTCCCTTCACACACACTCACTCTCCACGTGGCAATAGCTTCTAAAACGTGCATCCTGACTGCTGACCTCATTCCATCCATTCGATACACACTTCATAACCTCTTGCAGTGTTTCATCATTCAACATGGCAGAATTCCATTCCTCCTTATCAAAAGCTTGTTCCTCACTACATCTGATTACCTCCACACTCTCGCCCAAATCTTCTTCAACGACATCCACAGGCATCCTAGATAAACAATCTGCAACTACATTCTTTAATCCCTTCATGTACTCCATGTCAAAATTGTATTCAAGCACAGACAATATCCACCTAGAAATCCTGGGGGTCACATTTCCTTCGAGACCTCTTCCCCCCTTTAAACAAATGCACCAATGGTTTATGATCGGTACGTACTTTAAAAGGTAATCCCCACACAAAATACCTAAAATGCTTGATGCCCCAACAGCATGCTAGGGCTTCTTTTTCAATCACCGAGTACGATACCTCTGCTCCTTGGAGCCTTCTAGAGGCAAATCCAATGATTCTTTCTACCCCATCATATATTTGGGATAAAACAGCCCCAATTCCTACAGCACTTGCATCAGTGGTGATGAAAGTCCTAGCGTTAACATTAAAGTGCCCTAAAGTGGGTGCATGAAGGATACCATGCTTTATGGCATTGAATGCTTTTTCACACATATCGTTCCATTCGAAGGTGACTCCATTCTTCATTAACAACCTTAACGGCTCAACAATTTCCGTGAATCCACTCACAAACTTAGAGCAGTATTCTGCTAACCCTAAGAACGATTTGAGTTGGTCTTTGTTAAGAGGAATAGGAGCATTTGTAATAGCTGCAACAATACTTTTTTTTGGTTTTATCCCTTCCAAGGATATCTCGTGCCCTAGATAAGTTACACAGCTCTTTTTTAATTGACATTTTTCTCTTTTTATAGTTAAGCCATGAACTTCCATACGTTTTAAAACATCATGAAGTACTTCATCATGGTGATCACTATTTTTCCCAACTATCAATACATCA
Source organism: Triturus cristatus (assembly GCF_964204655.1). NCBI lineage: Eukaryota > Metazoa > Chordata > Amphibia > Caudata > Salamandridae > Triturus > Triturus cristatus. The sequence goes on along the minus strand of NC_140590.1, from coordinate 1,150,306,977 downwards.
TCTTGGAAACACAAGACGTTTTTCATATTGGCAAATACTCTTTCTATAACTCTCTGGAATACTGCAGAGGCGGGCGCCAAACCAAATGGCATTCTACGATAACGAAATGCACCAAGTGGCGTAACAAGCGAAGTAAGGTGCCTTGATTCTTCATCAAGGTCAGTTTGATGATATGCTGCTGACATATCAATCACACTAAAGATCACTCCCCCACCCATAGCCGTTAGCATCTCCGATATATTGGGTAGTGGTTGCCTGTCCGCCCAAATGTTCCTATTTAAGTCGCGCAAGTCAACACACAAACGAATCTTGGCACCAACATCCTTGGCTTCAATAGGTTCAATGATACCCTCTCCCAATAACCTGTCTAGTTCATCTTTAAGAGGGGTTCTCATTAAATGGGGAACATTCCTCACTTTATGAACCACTGGTACTGCATTTAAAAAAAAAAAAATTTTATGAGCAAAATTTTTTAATCTTCCCAGCTTATCTGAAAAAACATTAGGAAATTTCTCTGCAATGGTGGTGTCATAATCATTCACAATATGGACCTCTACAGATTTTACAGGTTCAATAGCATTTGGATTTAAAACTATTCCTAGATCTTTTTGGTGGCGCCATCCTAACAAATTAGAACCTTGTTTAGTCAAGTAGACTCGTCCATAAACTTTCCTACCAGCAAACCCAATTACCATCCACTTCAACCCTACAATGTCAATGGTTTTGCCTCCATAACCCACTGCTTTAATGTCTGGTTTGCACCAGGATTCTAAATCGCTCATGTCTCCCCATACTTTAAGGTACATGTCCTTTGACAACAAAGTGTATAAACTGCCTGAGTCAACTAACATCTTCACATCATTCATATCAAAGCTTATGATGCTGTGTGGTTTCTCCAGTTTATCCGTACCTTCGGTAATAATGTCTATGCCACAAATATTGTTAGAAGAATCATCTTCTGGGATGGAGAAACCATCTATACAAACATAAATTCTTGAATATTTTCACAAGTGTCATCAATTTCATGTACGTACTGAGTATTGAAATTACATACTTTGGCAAGGTGACCTCTTTTCCCACACGCTCTACATATCGCATTCCTAGCCATACACCTGGTGCTAGAAGCAATATGTCCTGGTGCACCACAACGGTAGCATTTGAAAACACGTGTGTTGTTTCGTGAAATTGAATTTCCAGACTGTGCAACATCAGAAAGCTTACTAACTGACTTAGGTTGCACTTTTCCCATAGGTTTTACAGATTTGGTTTCATCAACACTTTCCTGGTTCTCTAATTCTTTAGAATTTGATATTTTAGACATTAAACTTTCAGGAGCACTTTTTGATACAATTGAATTCGTACATTTGTCCTTCTCCTTTATCCACAAATCAGTATGTTCGAGTCCCTTTGCTATTTGAACTGCCTCCTCCAATGTGGGATCTTTAATGAGTAACTTTTCTCTCACTCTTTTATTGTTGGTACATCTAACTATCTGATCACGTATTAACGAATCTGTTAATCCTTCAAAATGACAGGTTAACGATAATCCCATTAGCGCAGCAACATAGGTTGCAATATCTTCATCTACCTTTTGTACACGGCAAAATAATTTATGTCTTTCTAATACAGTGTTGATCTTAGAAACAAATCTCTTTTCTAACATTTGCATACTCATATCATAGACATTAATAGGATGTCCCTCCCCTACACCCAGAGAAATCTCCGGAAGATCTTCATAAAGACGACGCCCTTCAACACCCAAATGATGTAGTAAAATGGCTTGTCTACGTATAGGACCGTATTTGTCAGCACCTGTTGCTAGAATATAGGTTAAAAATAACTTTTTCCATTCCTTCCAAGGAATAGGTGGATCACCGGGAGTAGGTAGAAAGGAAGGAGGAGCTGCTAAGCCCTGATCACCCATTGTTAATGCAAGTAAAATATACAAATTGAATTAAAGCTAATTTTGGAAGTTCAGGTTTGATCTAGAAGGAAGAAAAAAAATGTTAATGGTTATTAAAATAACAAATTAAAATAATGAATTAATGTCAAGGCAGTTGAAGTAGGGGAATATTTCTCATGTGTGTAGAAATAATCCTTAAATCATTGAGACAACGAAGTACTCGGTATTTAAATCCTTTGTCCGTGTGTATTCTTTTCACGGAAGAATGAGCATAGAGAAAACCGATCTTCCCAACTTAAAATGGCCGCCGCGCACAGAATACGTGCTTCCGATGACGTTGATACTTGTTACTATGGTTAGTTGGGCACAATTCACTGTTCGGTTACTAGAGAAACGAAATGGATGATAGGACTCGAGCGCCGGCATTCGGAGCCTTGAAAAATGCAGACGAGCTGTTTCCAGCGTTCGGAGCCTCGAAAAATGCAAATGGGCTTCTCCAATGGTATGAAAGTTTCTTCTTACTTAGCGCCAGCCAAATTTGCCAAACTGCCTGTGAAACACGTTAATCCACTCGCCCATAGAGATGCCGTCCAAACGTGTCAAAGTCACGAAATCCGCTCTGTGAAACACGTTAATCTACACGCTCATAGAGTTGCCGTCCAAGCGTGTCAAAGTCACGAAATCCGCTCTGTGAAACACGTTAATCTACACGCTCATAGAGATGCCGTCCAAGCGTGTCAAAGTCACGAAATCCAATGAGTTTTGTTTTGAGGCAATCGTAGCTTGATATCCACTCACAGTAGTTCAAAAAATCGGAGCTCGAATGACCATACTAACAGCAGTTCAGAAAATGCACTTGTCCATAACTGCATAGGATTGAAGGCTCATTCATTGTACACTTGTTATGGAAATACACTCATCCTTGTCCATTACTCCATAAAATTGAAAGCTTATTCAAAGTACATTTGTTATGAGAATACACTCCTCTTTCATAAGAAAGCAGCCCAAGCTAGCGTTACACGGGTTAAAACGCCGGGTTCCTTGAAAAAAAGTTCGAAATACATACGAAATACAATCTTCCAGGGGTGGAGGTAGATGTAATGTGCCCCCTGCGCACAACTCTTCACTCGTCGCCAATGTAAAGATCCATCCAACGCAGAAGTAGTGTTGATAGTCTTTATTAGCAGTAGAAAGTAACAGATACCTCCAGCTTGCTTCGCCAGTTTCTTCAGTCTAATCTCACTTCATAGAACAACTTCATAGAACAACATTCTATCCTAGCAACCACTTTAACATTCTATCTTAAAGGAGGGGGCGCTAGGTGGCGCCAAACCAAGATGGCCGCGCTATAGCAAGGCTCTCGCCCGACCGGGCATTCTTCCTATCCTTAAGGACATCCTGACCACTCTATCCTTCATATAGACGCCTTGGCTGGACGCCTGAATACCTGGGGATTACAGCGGTGCTGGTGGAGTTGGGATACCCTGCCGAACGGCGAAGAAATCGACGGCGACTCTTCCCGGGCGGAGCTACTGGCTGCTTTGAGACCGGCGGGGGTGAGGTGTCGCCTGCCGGGAAACTCCGCGGCTTCTGAGGCCCTTGCGCTGCTACGAAGACATCCCCCGGGGGAGAGCGGTGCACCGGTGGACTCGGGAGGCCGCTGTGGGGACGCCGGAGCCTGCTGTGCCCCTGTCGTGGGGAGACTTCCTGGTGTCAGGGCGGAGGAGACGACGAGACTGATCGCGGCTCGGGCGGCCCCATCTCGACGATACTGGTAGGGCACTACGGGGGCCTGGAAATGATCCCACTTGTCCGTTAGCGCTGTGACTCCATGTGCAGGTGGCCTGGCAGTGTGCGGCCCCCAAAAAACAGAAGAACTGGCCTAGTCTGTCCCCGACGGGGCGCATAGCTGTGGTCTGCTGGCCGTGTGGGGGAGGGGAGGAGCTCCCCACGCGGTGCGGCCTGCCCGAGTTCGGCGCGGGACGCGCTGTCTGTCCATACCTACTGCGAGCACCTCAGTGGATTGGGGGCACTGGCGGGCGGCGCCCCGTGGATACGAGGTATATCGGGGACACGGCCTGTTCCTTGGCTTGCGACCCGGCCGGACTTCTTGGCGCGGCCTCCCCCCTGCCTCTGGCCCTCTCCCTGCTGCGGCCCCCCTGTCGGGCGGGGTGTCGTTGATGCTGGTGCTGGACGCGGGGCGGTGCTGGGGCTGTGGAGCGGCTGGGACGGAGTGAGAGTCAGCTACCGACCGGGAGCCGGAGGAGGAGGGGAGCCCACTTGCTAGGAGCCTCGACCCGTGGCTCGTGCCCGCAGCGCTCGTCCTGGTGTTGGCCCGCTGTGTGCTGCCTGATTCTGCCCGCTTGCATTCATTCAGCTGGAGGGAGTTACGCCGAGCCGCCCCTCGCGCCGCCGTTTGGGGACTGTGTCCGCGGGCTGGTCAGCTGCTGCCCCGGCCGGGGGGGCTCCTCCGGTCGTCCGGTCTGCCGGAAGGAGCTGGACTCTGGAGGGGACGGCCCTGGACATGGGTCGCAAGGACGCCAAACAGCCCTCGCTGCCGTTCGAGGCTGCGAAGAAATCCGCGACGGCGCCGGCATCGGGGAGCGAGCCGCCCGCCGCGTGGGCACCCGACGAAGACTGGAAATCCCTACTAGTGAGTATGAGGCACAGCCTGACATCCATAGACTCAAAAGTAGATAGCATCAATACCAGGTTGGACAGTGTTGTCGCTAAGCTGGAGCACCATGATACTCGCATTAAGGAGACGGAGGAAAGGATCTTTACCCTGGAGGACGGGGCCTCTTCCGCTGCCAGGCAAACGGCTCAGATGGATCGGCTCCTCAAAATCATTGCGGACAAGAATGAGGATTTAGAGGCGAGGTCCCGTCGCAACAACATCCGCGTTCTGGGACTGGCTCAGTCCACCAACACGGGGAAAATGGAAATTTTCATTGAGAACCTTGTCGTTGAACTGTTTGGGAAAGACTCATTCTCCTCATCCCTCATTGTGGAACGGGCCCATAGATCCTTAGCTGCCAAGCCTCCACCGGGAGCCCCGCCGCGACCCATTGTGGCGCGCTTCCTTAACTACAGAGACAGGGATGCAGTGCTGAGGCGAGCGCGCGAGATTGGCACGGTGGTGTATGGTAACGCCACGTTATCCTTTTTTCCTGACTTCACTGCCTCGGTACAGGAAGCTAGACGGAAATTCGCCGGGGTAAAAAAGAAACTACAGTCCCTGGAGCTGCCCTACGCCATTGTTCTGCTTGGGTTTTCGGATCAGATAGAACCCGCTCATCAGAGCCTCACTAACCCAGCCAGAACGTTACCCCCTCCCTAGAACCTATTTACAATAATGCAACCACATATATCTACCACCTAAGGACAGGGGATTCCTACTATACATACCAAGACCTCTTATAATCGGCGGCCTCGCGATCCCACACGGATCCAGACCTCTCTGCCCATACGACAGTATCACAAGTGGCGGCCTCGCGATCCCACACGAATCCAGACCTCTCTGCCCATACGACAGTATCACAATCGGCGGCCTCGCGATCCCCTACGAATCCAGACCTCTCTGCCCATACGACAGTATCACAAGTGGCGGCCTCGCGATCCCACACGAATCCAGACCTCTCTGCCCATACGACAGTATCACAAGTGGCTGCCTCGCGGTCCCATACGAACCCAGACCTCTCTACCCAGACGGCAGTCTCAGCACAATCGGCGGCCTCGCGATCCCATACGGATCCAGACCTCTCTGCCCATACGACAGTATCACAAGTGGCGGCCTCGCGGTCCCATACGAACCCAGACCTCTCTACCCAGACGGCAGTCTCAGCACAATCGGCGGCCTCGCGATCCCATACGGATCCAGACCTCTCTGCCCATACGACAGTATCACAAGTGGCGGCCTCGCGATCCTATACGAATCCAGACCTCTCTACCTAGACGGCAGTCTCATACGACAGTTCATCCTATGATCACCATAACATACAAAAAGGGAATCAGTCTCACTATTCATCAGATCACACAAGGATTGCCAGTTCGAGCATAGCCTGTTCTCAGGTTCGAGGGGCTCCTCTTTCCCTTATTCAGTTACCACTTACCTGATCAGGGTTAACATCTGTTCATGTAGCCGCAGCTGACTAGAAGAATAGGCTACCCTCTTATACAAGAACACGCAGCACATGTTGGTTCACTACAAACTGGATACTTTATTACTCATTACATACACAATCACATAACATTACGATATAACACATAACCTGCAAAGAAAAGTGAAAGATTAAGTTGTACACTCTAATAAGAAAGGGTCGACATCACCTTAGTAGTATGTAGCCTGCACTCAGTGGTCATCTAGGTTCCCTTCTCGTCTGTGCCTCGGCTCGCCTGGAATCACCCTTCTCCGAGTCACTGGGACCTCTTCCTTATCGGCTACTCTCTCCTCTCTGGCTATTCTGCTAGGAAAGCATCTGTCTCTCGGTTCTTCTCCGCCTTCAAGATGGCGTCTGTCTTCCCTGGAATAAGTAGTAGCTTTACTGCTAACGGCTAGATGCCGCCTACGGACTGAACATGTAACTGCCTCAGACTTTCACTAATATAGAGGTGCGTTTCCTCATGGAAAATTCCGGCCCGTAACCTGCCGCCCACCAAATTCTTGTACCTCCCCGTACCAAGGACACGTTCCCAGCCGGCCGGCCTGATGTTGTGTCTTCGGCATGAAGAAAAATACAATCCTTCGATAAGGGCCGGCCTGAACCGGTTCTCTCCAAGCGAATAACACCTCATAACTAAAACATTACATTTGACCTAGAAGCATCCCAAGCTGCCGGAGCAGAAAGAAAGATGGAGTCTCTCCCGTTTGAGGCCTACCAGGCCTGAATTCAGCACAGCTCCATGAAATACCCTCACTACAGGGCAGATTATCTCTAATACTAACGAATCTATCCCCTAGGCTATGTGTGCAAGCCCTGATCTATGGGGAAAGAGCACAGAATCATGTCGAAGTGCCTAGTAAATAGGCTCCATTCACTACTCTAACCCTTAGACTTGAATGATAAGAGACTGAAGTCACATTCCATCATTGTGCCTCACAAGAAGGCCGGGAAAATCGAGCAGAACATTTCACCCTTGACTTCAGTCTATTATACATTCATTAAACAGAACTAATATCTGCGGAAGAATAATATGAAACAAGACTAACTGATCTATGTCTAGTACCAGGTGTGCAGAATTGAAGTAGTGAAGGAATACACTGAATAAAGCAACAGATAGAAATCAAAATGCCGAGAGTAACCAGAATACCTCCTAATATCTGACGTAACATATGCAAATTAGGTAACCAATTAAAAAGCCAGTCAAACCAGCCCTGGTCAATGTGTTTTCTAACTTCTTCTGTCAAGTCATGTAGTTTATCAATGTGAGCTTGAATGGATTTTGTATGATCCGACAAGTTAAAACAACAAAGACCCTCAAAATCAGAACAATCGTGTCCATGTTTAAGCAAAAGATAATCAATGGCCGCTCGATTTTGCAAGATAGCCCTTCGTTCACCCTGGGCGTCTAATAGCATGTCAGACAGGACTGTAGAAGTATGATTGATGGATTTTACCATCCAGCAGGCCATTTTCCCAATAGATTTGGCATTATAAACTGCCAAAGCAGGAACACCAACAATTGAAATAGCCAGGCTAAGGTATTCAGACTTGGAATATAAATGCAAAGATGAGTCACAATCCTCCTGTAACCTCACTGTATCTCGAATCACACGAGAGTTGGCATTCGGATGTGATGAAAACATGAGCAAGCTCAGTCTAGTAATGGCACAAGGGCCTCCAGAAATATTTCCGGGTATATATGGCCAGGAAGTATTACCACATGAGAAAAGCCATCCGGCAGGCAGTAACATCGTGCGATAGTGACTGGGGGTAACTACCATACTCTTGCAAGTCATGCTATTCTGAACAGAAGTACATGTTTTCGGTGTCCTTTGAAGGCACAAAGTTCGTTCATGAGCGGTGAATGAAGTGGCACCTTTCAATCTTAAACGCATACATTCAGAAATCACCCTAGGATCACAAGTAAGGAAAAAACATAAATCACCCTGTGTGATATTATAGGTAACTATTTGGGACTGGATGGGCGGTATCGGGTCTGACAGTACAGTACACAAGGGGCAATACTCATGGGCAGCGAAATCGCCCAGAAGAACATTGGGGCGAGCATTTGATATATTAAAAATATGAGTCAAAGTCTCCAATGAAGCAGGGACAGCAACTAAACAAGTCGCCAGAATGTCCGTCACCGATCTCATCGGTGTCAAGCAGAAATGAGGGGCTTTAGTCACTTGTTTAGCTAATGTAATCCAAAAGTTCGACGACGAATCCCACGCAGCGAAGGAACGCGACACTCGGGTTCTCAACTCAGCCCGGGTTGATGGGATCCCTCCTCTCTCGTCGTACCAGCCCAAAAGGAGTCCAACGCCGACACATCCTGCAGCAACAGTCCAAAGAATGATCTGAAAGAGAATCAAATACAGGCATTATTCATTCTCGTAAGTAACATTTGTCAGCCGGGACTGCTTCCCAGCTATCTTTCCCTGGTCTCATAACTAAAATGGTGTTGTCTTGACCGGTTGCAATGACTTCTGCTTGTTCAGGGGGATTCTTAGGCGACTGCACCCAAACTCTGGCCCCAGGATTATCTGTGGAGCCAAAACCTTTCTGGCCTCGTACAGTTAGCAACGTTGGGGCAGTGCCTTTTGTGATCTCACCACTGAAGACAGGCATTATTAGCAATTGAGCCACTCGGTCAGTTTGATGTATCAGTAAGTCAACCTCACTGCTATTCAGCAGGAGCACCTTAATCTCTCCCTGATAATCACTATCAATGATTCCTCCAAGCACCTGAATGCCTTTTACAGCCAGCCCCGATCTAGGGGCGATTAATCCGAAATTTCCAGTTGGTATATGAACACCAACACCAGTTTCAATGATGACTCGATCCTTACTTTTTATGACGGTGTCATCCATGGCATGCAGGTCTAAACCTGCCGACCCTGGGGTCGCTCTACATGGAGCCAAAGCTCCGGGAGTAATCTCCCAATACATCACGGTCTCTCTGATTTCATTGGGCTTAGCATCAACATTCGGAGGAAACAAACGCATAAGTGGGGATTCAGCATTTAGAAAAGGACGGTTATTCAAAATCAATAGCGCTTGAGGCAAAAAGTCTCGCCAATTCTTATACTTGTCATCTGTTAATTTACGCAATTGATCTTTTAGCAAGCCATTCAACCTCTCCACAAGACCCGAGGCCTGTGGATAATATGGTATATGAAACACCCATTCAATATTGTTTTCCACACAGAATTCCTGTACCAATCTTCCACGAAAATGGGATGCATTATCAGATTGAATTTGGAATGGCACACCATAATACATCATAATCAATTCCAATGTTTTAATAGTATTCAATTGGGTAGCTTGCTTACAGGGAAGGGCCACCAACAGGCCACTGTATGTATCAACAATGGTGCAAACATATTGACAATTCCTACTCATAGGAAGTGGACCAATGTAATCAATCTGCCAAATTTGAGCGGGCAATTTCCCGCGATGTAAATGACCTTTAACAATTTGGGGCACTTTGCGCTGCCTGATATGCTGACAAATGGGACAATGTAGAATAACATTTTTTATTAAATCTAGGGGAATATAAATTCCTCGATCAGCAGCCCACCTGCTAGTGGCTTTCTCTCCAAAGTGTCCTGCTTTCTGGTGGGCCCATTTCGCCAATCCCGCAATATCAGAATCTTGCGTGTCCACCACTGCCTCAGCAATTTTAGATTTCTCATCTGCAATATTATGAAAGAATTTGTCAAGAGAGTCTATCGGGGTATGAGCATCCACATGGAAGATTGTAACAGTACTCTGTGGTAGCATTTCCCAAATCTCCTGCCATAATTCTTTTCCCCACAGTTCTTTTGAATGAATTTTCCAACTATGGGAATGCCAAGTCGGTAACCAAACTGCCAGTCCATTGGCAGTAGACCAAGAATCGGTAAAAATATGACATGTGCCAGGTAACTCTTGTTTCAGAACTTGATAAACAGCATAGAGTTCAGCAAATTGACTGCTCTTACCCTCACCAGTTGTACTCAGCAATTTTTGTGTGATCGGATTATAGGACACCGCCTTCCAATGCCGTTTCGTCCCTATGAACCTTGCTGAACCATCCGTAAACCAGACATGGTTTCTGTCCTCTGCGGACAAATCATCAAAAGGTCTACCCCACTTAACAGGAGACTCCTGTACTAAAGGTACGGAACATTCACTCTCAGTCTCAGTCGATGGCGCCCGCGCCACCTGCTCATGCAAAGATGCAACTCCTTTTTGTCCCACACGTGCCCTGTCTTGTATATACCATTTCCATTTAATCACACTCGCCTCTTGAGCGTGTCCAATTCGGTGAGTTTTCGGCGAACTCATAACCCACTGCATGATAGGAATTTCAGGTCGCAAAACTATATCATGTCCCAAAGTCAATTGCTCGGTATCCACCAGAGCCCAATAACATGCAAGTAACTGTTTCTCAAAAGGTGTATAACGCTCACCAGCATCAGGTAACTTTTTAGTCCAGAAACCTAACGGTACTCTACTCTTGCCTTGTTTCTGCCACAAACTCCAATTCGCATAAAGGCCTTGTACAGACACATTCAAATCCACATCACCATCACATACAGGCCATAAATCCAGAGCATGCTGAATTGCTTCTTTTGCCAGACTGAACGCATCTTGCTGTGGTTTACCCCATTCAAATGCATTCTTTTTACGAGTGACCTGGTACAAAGGGGCCAATATTTGACTTAAATGAGGAATATGCTGGCGCCAAAAACCAAACAAGCCAATGAAGCTTTGGGCTTCTTTCCTTTTCCTCGGAACTGCAAAATCAAGAATTTTCTGTTTAACCTGAGGGATCACTTCTCGGTGCCCCTCATGCCAATTAATGCCCAAAAATTTCACAGCCTGGGACGGACCTTGTAATTTATCCGGGTTGATTTCCCAACCTTTCTCACGCAAGCACTCAATGACTCTATCCAATTGGGTCTGAACTTCCTCTTGTGTTTCGCCTTGGATCAAAATATCATCAATATAGTGACATATCTGAATTTGCGGATGAACCGGCACCTCAGCCAAATGCTCTGCCACCAGCCGGTGACATATCGTAGGACTATGCACATAGCCCTGGGGAAGACTTCTAAACGTCATCTGACGCCCGTTCCACGTAAAACTGAATTGTTCCTGACACTCAGGGGCAATCGGAATCGAAAAGAAAGCATTAGCAATATCAATGGACGCATACCATGTACCTGGATGTTTTTGGATTCTTTCAATTAGGGTAATAACATCCGGTACTGCAACAGTCAAAGAGGGTGTGTGTCTATTCAATTCTCGATAATCAACAGTCATGCGCCAAGAATTATCACTCTTACGTACAGGCCAAACAGGATTATTCCAAGCAGAAGTAACTGGGGTTATAACTCCTGCATCCACCAACTCCTGAATAGTGGTACTAATTTCTTCATGACCACCTGGAATACGATACTGCTTCTGACGAACCACTTTTGTCGCCTGGGGAACTTTTATGGGGGGCATTCTTAAACGACCAACCCGTACAGGCCTGGACGATATATAATGTTTAGTTCCAAATTGGTAACATCCATCATCTAAGTGCAAAGTCATTCCTTTCAAAATATCAATTCCAATTATGAATTCTAAGAGTGACACCACTAATACAGAGTATTCTTTTCTAGGAATTCTACCTATTCTCATTTCAAGTAAAGTTTGAACTGCGGGAGTTTCCTTTCCACCTAATCCGGTAATTGTAAAAGGCTGACCTTTAAACTTCTTTGATTTTACATGAATAAGAGTGGCCTCCGCTCCTGTATCTACCAATGCTCGGGCCCTTTGGATATTACGATGTCTCCAATAAATATCAATATCTACATAGGGTCTATTATCTCTGTGAGCCCATCTGTGTACTGGAGCTTGACCTATTTCCTAGTCCTTTTTACTGTGTTCTGTGTACCAGGATAAATCAGGATAAAGACTCTCACGTTTCCCAGGTATCGATACCTCCTGTTCATATCCATCTCCATTACGAAATGGATTCCTGTTCTCTGCATTGTACTGCGGGTTTCGATCGGCCAATATGTGTCGATCCTCTCTCCTTCTCAACTCAGGGGATTGATCCCTATCATCTCTACGTCTGCTGTTAACATAATCATCTCTCCCCCTCTCTCTTTCCCCCTCTCTCTCCCTGTCTCTCTCCCTGTCTCTCTCACGACGGGGGGACAAATCACGCACATAACGTCGATCATCACGACGATCAGAGCGCCCACGGCGGTCGTCATCACCGCTACCGTCAGAAAAACCACGATCACACTCAGTCGTCCGAACACGCCGGGCACCCTCCTTTCGATCCAAGCCACGTTTGCGAAACATTTCCCACAAACGAGAAGTAGTCTCACCATCAATGTCCTCCTTCCGCACACCATCGGCCATAAGACCAAAAAACATATCACGTCTAGTAAGTTTATTGTCACCAGGAGTACGAGTGTCAGGCCGGGACTGCCGTTCAGGTTTAAACCACTCACCCAACTCACCGAGTTGGCGTACCGATTCCAGCACCACAGATAACATGTTACCAGTCTGATTAATCAATAAAGTCATCATGACCTGCTTATAAGCAACAGGGGAAGAACGAATAATACGATTCCGCACAGAAGATGTCAAGAAACCATCAAGCAACCTGTCAGCAGTATTCAGAAAAATTGCCGTTTTCATCACCTCCTCTTTGAGACGTTGTGCAGCATCGCGCAAAGTATACCACGGTTTGTCATTCACAGGCCAGTCAGACTCAGTAGGATATTTTCGATTACAACCCTCAGTCGCCAATTGAAGCAAAGAAATTTGACCACCAGCATTAAAGTTACGAAAATGATCCTGTACAGTAGAATCCGAACTCAAGGAACAAAACTTCAAACAATCGCCAGCATCCAACATAATGCCAGCAGCGCCCAGTTCATAAAGGCGCACCATCCATGTGAGTAAGGTCTCACCAGCTCGCTGCCGAAATCGCTGCAAAATATCACTAATTTCTTGTTGAGTAAAATCCTCCAAAGAGTCTAAAGCAATACCATTCGGAGCACCGGGAGCCTGCTGCACCTTCCGCCGAAAAACTGGATGCACCGAGACCGCGGGACGAGCATCACAAGGAGCTCGACCAGTACACGTAGAGGAACAATCAGTGGAAGAAGCATCGACCCCGCTCGAAGGACGAGCGCAATCACGGGGTGCACCATCAGAGGCGCAAGAAGCAGATTTACAAGCACGGCCGGAGCGAGAGGACTCGCGCTCGGCAGACTCCTCACCCGAGGAAGGAGAATCACTCGAGTTCCAGATATTACCATCCCATTCATCAGGATTCCAATCCAGTCCGGCTTTCGCCACGACCAGACGCACCTTTCGCGTCGAAACCCGACCACGCCGATTCTTGTATTTATAACGAGCAATTCGCACAGCCGCCCTTTCGGCAATAGTTTGGTACGTCTCAAGTTTGTCAGCAAGCAACTTATTTTGACACCGCAACAAAGTATGAGCATTCTGAAACTCAACAAAGTTCGCTTCCAAATCCTTATGCAAGTTCTGTAACTTCAACAACCTCTCATGCAGAATCCTGTACGCAGACAGAACAATCCAACCTCTGCGCCCCAAAACGGGAAGCTCATCACCCTTAGATACCGGCGCCTTCTGTAAACAAGCAATCACATTATCCGGCTCCGCCAGCTCCAAAAAAGAATTCCAATTCTCACTCAAACCAGTAGAATCAGCCCACTCACGGGCTAAGGCTTCATAAGGCGTTGAATCCCAGCCGGGAATATCAACGGGCAACTTAAAAGTAGATTTCGACTTTCTAGAAAACATCTCGGAAAAGAAAGAAAAAGAGAAAAAAAGAAAGAAGAAAGAGAAAAGAAAACTACACACAGGTATATACAAATAATATACAAACAAAACCACGCACGCGCCGAAAGCAAACACGATACAACCACAACGCACACAGGTTTCGTAAACGGTTCGTGACGCCAAATGTTCTGCTTGGGTTTTCGGATCAGATAGAACCCGCTCATCAGAGCCTCACTAACCCAGCCAGAACGTTACCCCCTCCCTAGAACCTATTTACAATAATGCAACCACATATATCTACCACCTAAGGACAGGGGATTCCTACTATACATACCAAGACCTCTTATAATCGGCGGCCTCGCGATCCCACACGGATCCAGACCTCTCTGCCCATACGACAGTATCACAAGTGGCGGCCTCGCGATCCCACACGAATCCAGACCTCTCTGCCCATACGACAGTATCACAATCGGCGGCCTCGCGATCCCCTACGAATCCAGACCTCTCTGCCCATACGACAGCATCACAAGTGGCGGCCTCGCGATCCCACACGAATCCAGACCTCTCTGCCCATACGACAGTATCACAAGTGGCGGCCTCGCGGTCCCATACGAACCCAGACCTCTCTACCCAGACGGCAGTCTCAGCACAATCGGCGGCCTCGCGGTCCCATACGGATCCAGACCTCTCTGCCCATACGACAGTATCACAAGTGGCGGCCTCGCGGTCCCATACGAACCCAGACCTCTCTACCCAGACGGCAGTCTCAGCACAATCGGCGGCCTCGCGATCCCATACGGATCCAGACCTCTCTGCCCATACGACAGTATCACAAGTGGCGGCCTCGCGATCCTATACGAATCCAGACCTCTCTACCTAGACGGCAGTCTCATACGACAGTTCATCCTATGATCACCATAACATACAAAAAGGGAATCAGTCTCACTATTCATCAGATCACACAAGGATTGCCAGTTCGAGCATAGCCTGTTCTCAGGTTCGAGGGGCTCCTCTTTCCCTTATTCAGTTACCACTTACCTGATCAGGGTTAACATCTGTTCATGTAGCCGCAGCTGACTAGAAGAATAGGCTACCCTCTTATACAAGAACACGCAGCACATGTTGGTTCACTACAAACTGGATACTTTATTACTCATTACATACACAATCACATAACATTACGATATAACACATAACCTGCAAAGAAAAGTGAAAGATTAAGTTGTACACTCTAATAAGAAAGGGTCGACATCACCTTAGTAGTATGTAGCCTGCACTCAGTGGTCATCTAGGTTCCCTTCTCGTCTGTGCCTCGGCTCGCCTGGAATCACCCTTCTCCGAGTCACTGGGACCTCTTCCTTATCGGCTACTCTCTCCTCTCTGGCTATTCTGCTAGGAAAGCATCTGTCTCTCGGTTCTTCTCCGCCTTCAAGATGGCGTCTGTCTTCCCTGGAATAAGTAGTAGCTTTACTGCTAACGGCTAGATGCCGCCTACGGACTGAACATGTAACTGCCTCAGACTTTCACTAATATAGAGGTGCGTTTCCTCATGGAAAATTCCGGCCCGTAACCTGCCGCCCACCAAATTCTTGTACCTCCCCGTACCAAGGACACGTTCCCAGCCGGCCGGCCTGATGTAGTGTCTTCGGCATGAAGAAAAATACAATCCTTCGATAAGGGCCGGCCTGAACCGGTTCTCTCCAAGCGAATAACACCTCATAACTAAAACATTACATTTGACCTAGAAGCATCCCAAGCTGCCGGAGCAGAAAGAAAGATGGAGTCTCTCCCATTTGAGGCCTACCAGGCCTGAATTCAGCACAGCTCCATGAAATACCCTCACTACAGGGCAGATTATCCCTAATACTAACGAATCTATCCCCTAGGCTATGTGTGCAAGCCCTGATCTATGGGGAAAGAGCACAGAATCATGTCGAAGTGCCTAGTAAATAGGCTCCATTCACTACTCTAACCCTTAGACTTGAATGATAAGAGACTGAAGTCACATTCCATCATTGTGCCTCACAAGAAGGCCGGGAAAATCGAGCAGAACAGCCATGCTTTACCCAGCGAAGCTTAAAATTTCTTACCAAGGACGACAGCATTTTTTTCAAACTCCACAACAGGCTGAAGACTTCCTCAAATCCCATAAAAAAGACATGGTCGGAGAGGATACGGGAGGGAGGCGCTCGAGTGCACCGTCGCCAATGGCGCAGCAGGACTGATCGTGCTGGGGCGACACACCGGCCGCGAGAGGCCATCGCTGCTGAATATACTCGGACTATCAGAAGTACATTCTGGTGAGGCATTTCCGATGAACAGGTCAGGTGTCAGATGAACTGAAATATTTCATTACTTGTGCCCGGTCACCCGCCTCTGTCCCGCATTGTGATACCAGGAATATACCTGGTTCCTAGCGGGTGAAAGTAGAGAGAGGGAGGGCAGGCTTGGTGCCCGTAGGCATCGTCCCCTAATGGGCGAACCCCTATACTCCCCCTTCCGTAGTGAGGGGAGGGCGTCAGTTATTTCCCTCATGTTCTTAGGGATGGTGTTGTTCGGGGAGGGAGGAACGGGAAGGGAGCTAGGTACCCGGCTAGTGGGGTTTGCCGGTGTGGGAGGGAACCGACTCCGGCTAGTTTTTGAGATCTTGGATTTCGCAATGCCAGTTAACTGGAGTCGGGGGGAGGTGGCAGTTGTTGTGGGAGTTTATTATGTTGGTGAATTTGAGTGCTGCACGACTTCATATGCTATGACTCTCAACCATGGATATTTGGGTCTGAGTGAATGGGTGACGTAGCCGACTCGCGGCCCTCTATGCAATTGCAGCTTGTATCCTGGAATGTACGAGGGTTGAACAACCCGAGGAAGAAGAGACAGGTCCTGGGGTATTTGGACAGGCAGGGGGTTTCTATTGCCATGCTTCAGGAGACGCATCTCTTACAGGGTGGGTCCCCCTTATTTGCATCCCGTTGGGCTACCTGTAGGGTGATTTCATCCTACTCTAACTACGCTAGAGGGGTTACGATTCTGGTGCGACGGGGAGTGGGGTTTATACCTGAGGGGACTGAGGCTGACTCGGGTGGTAGGTACTGTCTGGTCTGGGGGACACTGCACTCACACACAATACTCTTTGCCTGTTACTATGGCCCCAACACGGACGACCCGGCCCCATTTCTCACACTGTGGGGGAAGATACAAACACTGGGAGTGGCACATGTCGTAATAGGAGGCGATTTCAACACTGCGCTTCGGCCCACGGCGGACAGATCACACCCTCAAGCGTCGCATTACACGCAGACCCAACGCACATTATTAAGCATTGTCGACGAACACCACCTGATAGACGCGTGGCGGTACTCACACCCCTCGCTCGGACAGGGTACACATTACTCGGAAGTGCACTACACGTGGGCACGCATCGATTACATATTTCTTTCGGCGGGTCTCTCTCCATGGGTGGGCCGTACACTACATCTCGCCCGCACACTTTCTGATCACTCCCCGGTCCTCCTTTCGCTGCGCATACCCGTTGCAATATCCCCTTTTCTTAGTTGGCGCCTCAACCCGGCGCATCTCCTGGATTCGGTCTTTAGGGCGGAACTGGAGCAAGACATACAGGAGTTTTTTGACCGCAATGTGGATTCCGTGTCCAGTATTGCCACGGTCTGGGAAGCCTTCAAAGTTACTGTGAGAGGCTGGTGCATAGCTAAGGGAGGTGGGGTCCTTCGGTCCTTGCGCGGGGATCTGCACAAACTCGAGTCCGAGATACGTCGCTTAGAGGGCGAACTGACGCGGCTCCCGCGGGGGGCTGCGGTGGCCGCACAGCTCCGAGAAAAGATGAATGAATATACGGAGGCGGCGGATAGGGAAAGCAAGTTTCTGGGGAAACCGTTCGTGGCGCGGATATACGGAGAGGGAGACAGACCCGGTAGGGCGTTGGCCTCGGCTGTCCGCCCCCCTAGGTACCGGAATTTCGTGGCCTCCCTGCTCGACGAGCGGGAGATCCCGCAGCGCAATCTCCCGGATCAGCTTCGGGTCCTCACCGACCATTATACCAGACTCTACACCACACACAGGTCGACGCCGATCAATCTACATGACTATCTCGACGACACGGCCATAGCTTGGCTGGGCCCTACACAGCAGGAATTTCTTCATCACGAAATCGAATTAGATGAAATAAAAGATGCTATAATGTCCATGTCATCGGGCAAGGCGCCGGGCTCGGACGGTATACCGATCGAGTTTTACAAAACCTTCATTCACACACTGGCCCCGGTGCTGAAACATGTATACTATACTGCGCTGGAGGAGGGTTCTCTGCCGGCTACGATGCGCGAAGCCCTTATCACGTCCTTGTTGAAGCCTGGGAAGCCGCCGGACCAATGTGATTCGTACAGGCCTCTATCGCTACTGAACGTGGACATTAAAATATTGGCAAAGGTACTGGCTACCCGCCTTAATCTCCTGATGGAACGCCTGGTCCTTCCGGATCAGGCCGGATTTGTCCCTAACCGTGCGACTGCCCATAATCTGCGCACGTTGCAGGCTGTGCTGCAGGATATCAGCCCACAGTGCAAGGCTGCTGCAATTTTCCTTGACGCCACTAAGGCGTTTGATTCCCTGGAGTGGGATTACCTTTTAGCGCTGCTGGAGCGAATGGGCATTCCCTTCAGCTTTCTGAATTGGATCAAGTTGTTGTACACCCGGCTCCAAGCCGCGGTCTTGCTCAATGGTGCCCGATCTGCCCCTTTTGCCATCCGCAGGGGTACCAGACAGGGGTGCCCCCTCTCTCCAGTACTGTTCGCAATCGCGATTGAACCCCTTGCGGCTAAACTCAGGCAGCACCATAATCACCGCTCTCTTATCTATCCAGAGCGCCAATTGCTTGTCGCGTTATATGCGGACGACATCACCCTCTACGTGCATAAGCCGCAAGAAAATCTGAACCCTTTGTTACGTGAAATCACTAAATTCGGAGCTATATCTGGCATTCAGATCAACTTGGCGAAATCAGCCCTATTCCCCTTGACGGACAGTACCCTGCCGTTCCCCCTGGACTACCCATTGCTGTGGGAGTCGGAGGAAATTAAATACCTGGGTATCAGGGTGACCAGAGACCGGGAGACCCTAATCCGGGCTAATTACGGGACGGCGCTAGATAAAATTACCGAGAATGTCACTAAATGGATCCATCTTCCGCTGTCTATGGCAGGGCGTATTTCCCTGATTAAGATGGTGGTTCTTCCCAAATTGTTATACCTTTTTACCAACATCCCCTATAGCCCGGGTCCCCACTTCTTCCGAGCTCTTAACTCCCAGATGTCTCGTCTGGTTTGGGGCGGGAAGCAGGCCAGAATCGGGATGCGAACCCTCATGTTGCCTTACCACCAGGGAGGGTTTGAGGTGCCTAACTTTCAGCGCTACTACGACTGTGCCCAAGGGCACTTTGCTGCCTACTGGCTCCACCCCCCACCCTTTATGGCGCACCTGGCGGTGGAGGATGGGTACATGAGACCTGAGCAACCTTCCGGTTATCTATATTCGGAGGTCCGTTTGGGAGATCGTGACCCCACTACGGTTGACTGCACAGTAAGGGCCTGGAAGCGCATAGCGGCACGAATGGGGGCCACATTCCTATACTCTCCCCGTATGGTCCTAGCATATGATCCTAGACTGAGTGTTGCACGTGAGGAACTCGGTCGCAAAATGCTTACAAGGCTCGCGATCTGCACGTGGGGTGACCTATATCATGAGGGGAGATTCCGCTCGGCGGCGCACTTCTTTGGCGAGATGTCCCCGTCGGTGATGGATACGTTCCTTTATGTCCGACTGCGACAAAACATAAAGGCGGTCACGCCTAATTTCCCGGACGAACCTGAGGTCTTGGCGCCTCTTCATGCTATGTTGCAAACGGACACTCCGAAACATGTGGTCTCCATGCTGTATACACACGTGCAGTCGGCTCCGTCCCCCCCCTCCCTCAGAGCGCGGGCGGACTGGGATAGTGACCTGGGGAACCCAATGTCGGACGAACAATGGGAGGAGAGTTGCTCTCATACCACTGCGGTTACGGGTAATGTGCGACTTAGACTTTAAATATTTGCACCGCCTCTACTATACCCCTGCCAAACTGTGCCGATTCGGGCTGCGAAGTGATGACCGCTGTGTGAGATGCAGGAGGTTGGGCGCTGGCTTTCTTCATCTGGCCTGGACGTGCCCAGCTGTTGCCGCTTATTGGGAGGAGGTCTTCTCGGCCCTGTCCGAGATGATCGGGGTGACCACCGCGCCTTGCCCTGAGCTCGCCCTGTTGGGCCGGTCGCACCCGGTGCTCAAGACGCATCGGAAATTCTTTGCTCTGGGACTCCTGCTGGCCAAGCGCCACGTGGCGTGTAGATGGGGACGAGGACGGGCGCCTAAATTCAAGGACTGGCTGAGTACTATGTCTACATGGCAGGAAAGGCTTCATCAGTATGCTGACCTTTTGCCCCCCAAGTCGCGGCCTAAGGACCTCTGGGGACCCCTCGTCGCTTACCTCCTGCGGGCCCGCGAGGGGGGCGATTCCGAGGAGGGCGAGACCGGGAACGTTGGGAGAGCCGACTCCTCGGCCACGCCTTGTGCAGTCTCTACCCCATTGACCATTACGACGGATTGCTTGCCTTGACCCCCCCCTTTTTCGTCTCCCTGTTCCCCCCCCCCCCCTTCAGGATGGGTGTACAGGACGCTCCCCGTTTGCCCGGACCGAGTACATGCTTGCTGGTATGATGGCATTTTATGCGCCTGTTACATGGGTGGGAGGGGGCGGGATGCCATTTCCCCGGATTCGAGATGCCATCAAGCTTTCCCCGCCGCAGCGCAGGTTGAGTGGCTGTGTCGTGTGTAGCACCGGTTCATGTTCACTACATTGCATCAAGGATATCTCCCCCCAGGTCGCTGGCTAGGTCAGTTAAGTGCAGAGCAACATAACACTACAGTTGGCCTGTACCCAGCTATGGGTGCACCTCATACCACGGCCCTGCACTGGACAGTTCCTTACGCCACATACTAAGTATGGTGGACACACACTGGGGGCGCACAGTTCTCATTGAAGTTAAAAGTTGGTTCTGACAAAATGAAAAACGAAACCTCACAGGGTAATTGGATGTGTGCTTCTTGCTGTTATCATTGCCACTATATACCTGCATCAGCAGCCTAAATGTAATACCCAGCGGCCGGCCCACATGGGTTGTAGGCGACATGCTGTGAGCCTGACTTACTCCTGTCTAGCAAGTGTTCTATGTCTATTGCACTGCATGTTGTTGCTGCCGGCCAGGTGACATGGTTGTAGGCAAGAAGCTGTGTATGCTCTGTTCTTGACTAATAAAGGTTTTTCAAAAAAAAAAAAAAAAAAACATTCTATCTTAAAGGAATCCCCACAGTAGGTCTTAGTGATACAGTGTTGGGGAGCTATGGCGAGCAGGGTTGTGCGCTTAGGCGGCGGTTGAGGAAGAGGACTTTTAGGTGTCGTTTTAAATTTGCGAAGGATGGGATAGTCCTGATATCTGTTGGGATGGAGTTACAGATTTTGGGCGCGTTTCCGGCGAAGGACCGTGCGGCGTTTTTTTGTTTGCGTGTTTTCATAGGGATGTGTAGTAGGGTATTGGAGCTCCTGAGGTTCCTTGTCTGACCGGCCCTCTTGAGTTTGGCGACCAGGTAGTCCAGTTTTCCTGTGTGCAGGGCTTTGTGCGTGAGGCAGGCAGTTCCGAAGCTGGCACACAATTCGACTGGGAGCCATTTCAGTTCTCTGAGTGCTGGTGAGATGTGATCGTATTTCCTAACTCGGGTGACCCTTCTGGCTGCTGCGTTGAGAGTTGTTGTGAGGGGAGCTAGGTGAGATTTTTTTGTACCAGTGAGGGTTACATTCCCATAGTCGAGTCTGTATGGCACCAGTGATCGAGTGGCTTGTTTGAGGTAATTGGTTGGGATGAAGGGTTTTATTTTGTTAAGTAGCTTCAGATTGAGGAAGGCACTCTTTGCGGAGTTCTTAATGTGTTTGGCCATGTCAAGTTTTGGGTCTAGGGTGATTCCTAATGATTTTACGGAGTTGGCCAGAGTGAGATTACCTTTGAGAGCATCCATTGCTTTTAGCCATTCTGAAATTTGAGGATTCTCTTCTTTGTTGGAGAGGAGGTGGATATCTGTTTTGTCTTGGTTGAGTTTTAAGTGGTTTAGAGACAGCCAGTGTTGGAATTTGTTTAGTGTTTCGTTTAGTCTGTGAATGTCATCTATTTAGGAGGTTTCTAGATAGATCTGGGTGTCATCTGCATATAGGTGGAAGGGGATGTTAGCAGTTTTAAGTATGGTGGTGAGGGGTTCCATGTATATGTTGGACAGTTGTGGTGAGAGCACTGAACCTTGGGAGACACCCTTGCTGACGGGGTGTAGGTCGGAAGTAAAGTTTTTGATTTTTATCCTTTGGGAGCGGCTGTGTAAGAAGGCGGAGAAACAGTGTAGGACCACCTCATCAGCACCTACCCTTTCTTGTAAAGCCTTGATGAGTAGTTGGTGATCAGCCGTATCAAAGGCTGCCGATAGGTCCAGGAGAATGAGGAGGCAACATTGGTCGGTATCGAGGGATTTGTGGATATCGTCCATGATGTTAAGGATCGCGGACTCGGTGCTATAGCCTTTTCTGAAGCCTGATTGGTGGGGATCAAGAAGGTTGATGCTGTCCATGTGCTGGGTCAGTTGTAGGATGACAAATCTTTCGAGGATTTTGGAAAGGAGGGGGAGATTGGAGATGGGTCTGAAGTTATTCAGGTCCTTGGTATAAAGGCCTGTTTTTTTAGGTCTCGGCTAGCGATGGCTGCGCTTGCGCAGTCTCGCTCGCGAGATTTAATGACTTTAAGAAGAGGGGCTTGCACCCGCCCCTCTTCACTTCTGTTCTCCATTGGCTGGCCTCTTAAATGCTGGCCAGCCACTGGAGAAGAGGTCCAGTCACTCCGATTATGCCCCGTCCTTTTCGGATCGGGGGCGTGTTTTTTGCGAGAAGTCTCAGGGAGGAGACAACAGCAAAACACGCCCCCAAATCCGAAAAGGACGCTCCCTTTCTCCGAGGCATTTTCTGCTGTGCCTCGGAGAAAGGCGGTGGTGTCAATGGCGTCCCTGCTGTCGGCTTCCGTGTTGTTCGTTCCTTGGAGGATTGAACTCCTGCTTTCCTGATCTTCGGCCTCATTTCAACGCGGCATACTTCTCACCATAGCCGCTCCGAGGGTCACCAAAGTGCGAGTCTCTCCCCCTGCACTCGTGGCCGGGGCCTGCACCACGTGTGAAGCCGCGAGCTCGAGTTACAGGAGCCGCCCGCAGCGTTCAGCTCCGCCACCGCGGCCGGCCGCCTCTCTCCGGGTCACACAGCCCGGCACAGTTCAGCTTCCAAAGCCGCGAGCTCGAGTTACAGGGGCCGGCCGCCTCTCTCCGGGTCACACAGCTCGGGGCCATCACAATGAGTCTCACTGCACTTGGGAGGACACTCCTGCCAGGCGCTTAGAAAAGGTTACGAGTGCGAGTGTGCGCTGTGCACGCTGCGTTAACTCTCTTCCAGCTGTGAGCAGAGGGGATCGTTTGTGAGCTGAAGGGTTAAAGAGCAGGGGGGGGCTGAGTGTTCAGAGACTGCAGAGGTGGAAGGGTAGTGTGGGAGCACACAAGCAGGCAGTGCTTAATTTGTACAATTGGTGTCCGGGCCCTCTTCAGGAGGCCACTTCCGCTTGCACCGCCCATTGCCTGAACGAATTCGGATGACTGAACATTCAAGTCAGACACTCCTGCCAGGCGCTTAGAAAAGGTTACAAGTGCGAGTGTGCGCTGTGCACGCTGCGTTAACTCTCTTCCAGCTGTGAGCAGAGGGGATCGTTTGTGAGCTGAAGGGTTAAAGAGCAGGGGGGGCTGAGTGTTCAGAGACTGCAGAGGTGGAAGGGTAGTGTGGGAGCACACAAGCAGGCAGTGCTTAATTTGTACAATTGGTGTCCGGGCCCTCTTCAGGAGGCCACTTCCGCTTGCACCGCCCATTGCCTGAACGAATTCGGATGACTGAACATTCAAGTCAGACACTCCTGCCAGGCGCTTAGAAAAGGTTACGAGTGCGAGTGTGCGCTGTGCACGCTGCATTAACTCTCTTCCAGCTGTGAGCAGAGGGGATCGTTTGTGAGCTGAAGGGTTAAAGAGCAGGGGGGGCTGAGTGTTCAGAGACTGCAGAGGTGGAAGGGTAGTGTGGGAGCACACAAGCAGGCAGTGCTTAATTTGTACAATTGGTGTCCGGGCCCTCTTCAGGAGGCCACTTCCGCTTGCACCACCCATTGCCTGAACGAATTCGGATGACTGAACATTCAAGTCAGACACTCCTGCCAGGCGCTTAGAAAAGGTCACGAGTGCGAGTGTGCACGCTGCGTTAACTCTCTTCCAGCTGTGAGCAGAGGGGATCGTTTGTGAGCTGAAGGGTTAAAGAGCAGGGGGGGCTGAGTGTTCAGAGACTGCAGAGGTGGAAGGGTAGTGTGGGAGCACACAAGCAGGCAGTGCTTAATTTGTACAATTGGTGTCCGGGCCCTCTTCAGGAGGCCACTTCCGCATGCACCGCCCATTGCCGTTGCCAGTGCTGCCAATAACAGGAACAACACAACTACTAACTATCACACACATGCGAGTTTGACAATTCTGACTATTCCAGACCCCCAAAGCTATAAGAATGGCTTTGGCGCAGGCATTAGTCTTTTTTTTAAAGTGCATTGAATTAATAAACCACTGTTGTTACGCTCCTCTCTAAATGAGACAAAGAGCACCACCAAGCAGCAGGATGTCATAAGTGCCGAGCACCGGAAACCACCGGCTTAAATTAAGCACTGCGGGGAAGGAGCAGAGATCTGGAAATAAAGTTAAAGGCAAGGTCAGTTTTAAAAATGGACCAAATTGCAAACCTCCAATAAATGTATGAGCCTGCCTCGGTCTCACTTGCAGGTTTCACCAAAAGTATAGTCAAAATTGGATCAACCGGACCCCACCAAATATTTTATGAACTTGGCTCCCGTGTGCACAGTTCAACCCTTAGCCGTAGCACAGAGTGCAGTCTTTCTGTAACCAGGCGGGCGTGCCCAGGGCTGAGTCACTGGCAGCCAGATGGGTGTTTAAAAACATGGGATCCCAGGATGCCAAAGTCGAATCCAGGAAAGATGATGGAAGTCTCCACAATGTGCAGAGCTGCCGGGGGGGAGGGGCGAAATGCAGCGCCCGGCTCCACTTCAGGATAACGTTGTCGTCAGTGAGGTTGGCAGAACAACCCAATCTTTTCCCTCAATTATCCATCCCTTGACCCCCTTCTCACGAGAGGAGTCTCTGAAGGATTTGGTTTGTTCTGGTGTTTTTTTTTCTTTTTTGTGTCTTTCTGTCCAAGAAATGCGACATGACTTCTTTGTGCGACAACACGGGAGCGAGGAAAGGAGCCGACGGCGCTGAAAGGCTCTCGGACCGGCCTCTGTGAGCGCCCTGGTGGGAAGTCGTCGGACTTTTAGCAGAAAGGCCGTCTGTGCACACTGCACCCCCTCTCGCCGCCCCTCCCCTTTAGGGGCCTGCTGTCTCTGGGGTGCGCGTGCGCCCCCGTAGTGTGCTCTTTCATCAAGTCACCCTAGGAACTTTACGTTGCCTAGTACCTTTCGGCCAATAATGCACTCTCTCCCTTAACAACCCAGTGTAGTCTGGGAGTTGTGGTTCTGCCTCTCAATTGAATCCATTAGAATTAATTTCTATGTTTTTTGAGGAAATGGAACGTGGTGTCCCAGGTGACAACGGAGTCTTGTTGTAAACTTTCTCTGGCGGAACCTATCCATGGGCCAAGTGTGCTAAATTCATCTTTTAGCCGCTCACAGTTTGTAGTAACTACCGTTCTGCATTCTGGGGCTAGTAGTAGGCTTTCACTAGTAAAGCAAAGTTGAAGCTACAAGCTCCAGAACAGGGCCGGCTTTAGGGCGGTGCGACAGGTGCCACCGCACCGGGTGCTGGCTTCCTGGGGGCGCCGTGTTTGAAAGTTTATTATGCTTTTGAGCACCTGCTGCAGCGTTTCTTTCCCCCGGCAATTACCAGGCCCCACATAAATGTCAAGATAACTTGTGTGATTAATTATCTTCCTGGAGAGAGATGAGCATTTTGTATAGTTGAGGTTTTGACTTTGAAGTTAGTGCAGAGCGTTAATATGCCTGCTGCAAAGAACGTGTACCAAGTAGATTACAGAGTGCGTATGATGTAAACAGATCAGCAGGTTACTGCTTTCAAAAGATACATCTTTTTTGTTACTTGCAATTTATAATTTAAAATCCTAATATAGAATAGTGAGCTATTAACTTTCATCCCAGAACTGCATACACACTGCAAAGTATAAATTATTGGAATATTGATTAATGTTGCAAAAACATCTATCTACTGTAATCAGAGCCTGGGCTCTCTGCCCTCTCCCCTCCACCCCATCCAGCCACGCTCGCTTGTCTTGTTTTGAACGAATTCGGATGACTGAACATTCAAGTCAGACACTCCTGCCAGGCGCTTAGAAAAGGTCACGAGTGCGAGTGTGCGCTGTGCCACTTCCGCTTGCACCGCCCATTGCCGTTGCCAGTGTTGCCAATAACAGGAACAACACAACTACTAACTATCACACACATGCGAGTTTGACAATTCTGACTATTCCAGACCCCCAAAGCTATAAGAATGGCTTTGGCGCAGGCATTAGTCTTTTTTTTAAAGTGCATTGAATTAATAAACCACTGTTGTTACGCTCCTCTCTAAATGAGTCAAAGAGCACCACCAAGCAGCAGGATGTCATAAGTGCCGAGCACCGGAAACCACCGGCTTAAATTAAGCACTGCGGGGAAGGAGCAGAGATCTGGAAATAAAGTTAAAGGCAAGGTCAGTTTTAACAAGCATTTACAATGCAACGGTCTCGGCATTGTTAAAGTTAGAGCTATTGGCATTGCTCATGGCAATGCCGTTTCTTTAAATGTTTTAAAAACAAAAACATAAACAAAAATAATGTCATGAGCAATGCCAAAAGCTCTAACTTTACCAATGCCGAGACCATTGCATTGTAAATGCTTGTTTTAGTAGTGGCGTGACTTAGCCAACTTTGAGGCATTCAGGTATGACGCCGGTTCTCAGGGAGCTGTTTATGATCTTGCACCAGAACGGGGCTATGGAGAGTTTCAGCTTTTTGGTCAGTTGGGTGGGTATAGGATCAAGGATGTGAGAAGCGGGTTTGGAGGTGGAGATCAGTTTGAGAATCTCGGCTTCCGGGATGGGGTTGAAGGATTTCCATGTTTTCATGGGGTGCTTGTGAGTGCTGTCTTCTGTCACTGGGGCCAAGCTTTTGCAGGCGGGGTTGACGTTGATGTCCAGTGAGAGCTCAATCTTGGTTATTTTGTCTTTGAAGAAGTTGGCGAAGTTGTCACACAGGTCCTTGGAGGCCTGCATTGAGGATTCAGGGGGCTTGGAGGTTTGTTGCCTGATGATTTTGAACAGTTCTTTGAGCCTATTTTTTGCGTTGTCCAGGGCGGTGCAGACGAAAGTGGATTTTTCGCTGCTGATGTGTTTTTAGGTCTCGGCTCGAAGGCTGCGCTTGTGCAGTCTCGATCCGAGATTTAATGACTTGGAGAAGAGGGGCTTGAACCCGCCCCTCTTCTCCCCTGTTCTCCATTGGCTGGCCTCTTGAATGCTGGCCAGCCATTGGAGAAGAGGTCCGTCACTCTGAACAGGCCCCGTCCTTTTCGGATTCGGGGGCGTGTTTTTTTCAAGAAGTCTAATTATCTCCTCCAGCCAATGGCAAGAGGAGAGTAAAGGAAAACACGCCCCCGAATTCGAAACCGCCACTGCGTTTCTCCGAGGCATTTCTGCTTCGCCTCGGAGAAAGGCAGTGGTGTGCTTGTTCCCTCTTGTTCCCACCTCGACCCCAGAGCCCCCTTACAGTAGCCCTTGTCCCCTTCACGCTCTATATCCTCTCTCCCCAGGGAGCTCTGGTCTTGATTACAGATCGCCCGGGCTCACTCTTGTTTTATATGTAGCCCAGGGATGCACGGCACGCGCGGCTTTCAAGAGATACTTTTAGTAACTGGCACACTACTGGCACCGTAACGTGCGCTGATGAATGGCACTTCCTTCTCGCGTTCCGCCCGCATCGATTATCGCCGCCTGCTCTCGTTGCTGCGGGGGGTGAAGAGATGATGGCAGCTCTCCTGCCTCCTTCTTCAGCGCGAGGTGGTGGCCGTAGCGCCTTTGTAGGTGAGGCAACCAGTGTCTACACCGTGCATCACTTGCTCTGGATGGCTCTTGGGGCGAACTAGGGGGTTGGCAGGGCCGTTGCTGTCAATAGTGTAGCGGTGCAGTGGCACCATGGCCCAAGGGTGTGATGGGCAGTTTTCTAAGCAATCGTGGCTTCTTCACTACCACACCCGGTGGTGGTAGCGGGGTGTGTGTGTGGGAGGGGGGGGGAGTCCTTTTTCGCATATGGCATGGGGGTGGCAATGCCCCCATGCTACGCCACTGCCTGTCGGCACTTGAACAAATGACGGAGGAGCCGCGGATGCCTTTAGGGTGTGCCGGCTCGGCTGCTGGTGGCCAGACTGTCTGTTGACGCCCAGGCTCCGGCCTGCACTTCCCGGCCCATTGTTCAGAGGGAGATCTCCAGGGCAGAGCACATCTGCCACCCGTCTGCCTCAGATCGGCTCATCTCTAGTAGGGGGTGGGGGATTCCTGTCGCAACATTTTGTGGAAGAGAGGGCCTGGACAACACCCGTTTTCGATGCCACCGGGTCACTCGACTTGAAAGGGCGCGTGCATGTGATATGAACAAGTTTGCATTATCAGATATGCATGATACACGTGTATGTGCATCTGGTGTGTTGTATCTTGTGTGTGCATCGTGTGAATTTTCTGAATGCTGTGCTGCGGTTCTTGTGTGACAGGCAAGTTGTATTAATCAATCTGGGGGTGTTTTGTGTTTGGTATTTGTGTGCATCTACTGTGTGGATGCCTTGTTTGCTGAACCCAAACGCGTTAAAAAACAGTTGAAACACCACCAAGTACCCCACTCCTCGCACCTTTAGATGTTCCACGCGTGTTCCACGCGTATTCAACGAATATACCACGATGCAGGCGCGCAACACCCATTGGACTCGGAAGGCTTCAGACCCTCCCCGAGCCCCCCCCCCCCCCACAACCCCAACCCCCCCCCCCCCCCCCGGCGTGTGTGCCAGCCCGGGATGAGACAGCTTCCCGGGCAGCCGGGCAGACACACAGCCGCACCTGAGCAACTCACAGGTCTTTAAAAGACCATTTGCATGTTAATGAGGCCTCACTGTCGTTTCACCCCATCTACGACCCCTTGCAGCTCCATTCTGCCTATTGCTCACCCCTTCTAAGAGCCCCTGCAGCTCCACTCTGCCTATTGCTTAAAGTTTCAGCCCCCCCCGGAATTTTTTCTTAGCCCCTTCCCCCGAAATTTGGCTCTAGTTGCGCCTCTGCCACGAGGTGCATGAAGTTCTATAGGAAGCTAGAAATAATTCCATTTATATTGCGCTATTTTGAGGAGGCGTCTAAGCGCTTTTCCACGAGTAGCAGAGCATGTAACAAAAGTACAGTTTGTTCATTAGTGGTTTTTGTGGCAAGTCCCGGATGTAAACAAGGGCATGGGTACAAAAAGTGCAGAAAGCTCCTTATTCATTGACTAGTGCTTACCGTAAGTTATGGTACTTACCTTACATAAGTTACCGTGCTACTGAAATGTTCACTACAAGGAAAAACAAACAAAAATAGGTTCTTTCACGGCAGGCTGTTTACTCATCAGGCCAAAGGTTTCTGTCCGTTTTCCAGTGATGCAGGACGCATGGTGGCCCTCACACTGAAAACAAACTCACTTCTCAACGGGCCTTTTCATCAGGGCCGTGTGAAAAGGACTCAGCAAAGACATTTGCTGCCCTTTTACGTCATATTTTGTGACCTCACGTACAAATCAGGGCTGGCAAATTTTAGAAAGCTAGGCTACTCCGTGAATACTGGCAAAAAAAACTAATGCGCAGTTGCGATGTCAGAAAGGTTTTGAAATCTGTCTCCTATATGGGGAATAACTTGCATTGCTGTCATCATTAGGTGTCACGTCAGAAAGCACTGCCGGGGTATTATTTTTAAATTTAAATGTGCATTATAGCATCACACATTATGTTATTTATATTTTAGAGGCATGGTGAACTGAAAATAAATGTTGTTTCGTTTAATTTTGTTACATATTTTCAGAGCAACAGGTTTGTTTTAATCGGAACACATAATAGAAGGCAACACCAGTGGGTTTTAAAATATTGTAGTGACTGCATCCCCCACACATTCATGTACGTCATTTAGAGCAAAGTATCCAGAAGGGGTTCAAACAGCATTTGCATCCATTTCAGAACTTTCACTTATTGGAGCAGGAATGTGCATAGATCTCACTGCTGTGTTTTTGGCGGCACATGCCACCAGACCCTAAGTGATGGTAACTGCACATACAAGACGTTGTATCAGTGGTAATCCTGCGCCCAAAGTGGACAGAAAGCGTGTTTGCGAAACCTATCCCATTATTAGCGCACACGTGTTGATGAGGTGTAAAAGCATCAATGGGTTAAGAGCCAGGGTCTCACCACGCAGGTCTAAGGTACCAAACACTCTAATTTATTCCCACTGAGACTGGACACATCAAACTCTTTGACTGAATCCCTTGCTCGGCCTGATTCATCTCACAAAGGCCCGTAAAAACTTCATCAGTGCGCTCGAACACCGGAGCCTAAGCGAAACCGTAACTAAAATTCCCTAAGAGAGACCCACCCAACAAAAACATAAACAAAAATAATGTCATGAGCAATACCAATAGCTCTAACTTTAACAATGCCGAGACCGTTGCATTGTAAATGCTTGTTTGTATTTCCTTTGGGCTGCTTTGAGTTATTCTTGTAGGCTTGTGGAGTGGTTGCTCCTCCATAGTCGTTCTGTAGCTCTTAATTGTCTTCTTTCGTTGTTAATGTCTGTGTTGAACTAGGATCTGGATGGGATGTTCCTGTTTTTTTTGTTTTTGTTTCAGAGGGGCTACTTGGTCTAGAATGAATGTCATGGTTGTGTTTTAGTGAGCGGTGAGTTCTGTTGTGGATAGATCATCCGTGGAGACAGTGAGGAGGGAGTTTACCCTTTCCTCTACGTCAGTCATGTTTATCTGAGTAAGGTTTCTCGTCCATTTGGGGGGTCTTGGGTGTGATCGGTTGAGTGAGGTGGAATAGGATTAAGTGGTGGTCGGACCAGTCCACGGGCAGGGTATGGTCTATCGTGACTGTGTCACGTTGGGCGATAATGGCATCTAGGATTGCTCCTTTGTTGTGGGTTTCCTCTGAGCAGTGTTGGATAAGGTTGTTGCTGTGTAGCAGCTCATTCAGGTTCTGGATTAGCCGGTTGTTTTCTTCATTTCAGGGTAGGTTGAGATCGCCCAGAATTAGGTTGTTCGCATCTCGGAGAGAGCAGTGGGCAATCAGGTCGGACAGGTGCTCGGTGAATGCAGTGGTGTTGCCTGGGGGTGGTACATTAGATGGCAGATTAGTGTTTTGTTATTGCTTGTGTTAATGTTGGTGGTTAGGCATTCAAAGGTGTTGTAGTTAAAGGAGTCTATTCCCGACACGGAAATATTTTTGTGGGTGATTGCTATGCCTCCTCCTCTTTGGTCTTTTCTATCTTTGTTGGTGATTGCAAAGCTGATTGCTAAGCCTGGGGGGATGGATTCTGCTAGCTCTGTGGCATGCTTGGTGGCTGGTCTGCAGTTTATGAGCATGCAGTTGGTGGGGGTCGTCTCTGTTTTGGGTTTCTTCGTTCAGGGGGCCGTGGGGATGTTAGTGCGGGTGGCAGGAGGTCTAGGGGATTTCGGAAATGCCTGGTCTCTTCCCAGTCTGGTGATCACCTGAATTTTATATTGGAGGGTGACAGTAATTGGTGTGTCGTACGAGGAAGCAAGATCTTGCATCTCTTGTTCTTTCGGGTCTCTGTGTCTGATTAGAGAGGGGGGTTGGGATCCATCTCGGGTGGGGAGCCTTGGGAGGCCTTTGTTGTGTGGGGATGGGGAAAGGTGTGGATTTGATGTGGCTTATGGGGCGCGACGAGGTTGGTTAGGATTTCGCTAAAGCCCTGGATTATAGTTGCTATCTGGCTTTCAAGCAGGATGAGCCGCAGCCCAGTCTCTACGCCGGTGGGGGTGTTCTGGGCGGGTATGTCAAACCTAGAGGGGGGGAGCCTGACGTTATGTTGCCTTCTTGTAAGTATGCTATCCATGTAGGTTCTGAGCGGGGCCATGGGTGCAGGGTGACGAGGGTCGTGTTGTGGCGCCGACATTTTTTTGCATGTGAGTCTAGCGAGGTGGTTGGGAGTCACAGATTTTGTGTTGGGATTGTTTGATGTGGGTTGGGGAGTTGGAGGGCGGGGGATGGGTAGGGTGATTGCCGGAGGGGTGTAGTCGGGCCTTGTTCTCTCTGGTAGTGTTGAAAGTGGTGTTTCGTGGCAAAAGGCTCGTGATGTTATTAGGGGGCACCAGAATGGTAGGTGAGCTCTGCTGGCGGGTCCGGCTCTTCGGGGTGAGGAGGAGGGGCGGCCAAAGGGAGGAGTGCGTGAAAGGGGGCAGTCCGGAATGATGGGAATAGGGCATCAAATGTCTCTAGATTGTCATTGTTGGCTTGTATCAGGACTGTGCCGTTGGAGTAAATGGTCACAGAGGTGTTTCCATTCCGCCTAGTGCGGTTAGGGGCTGAGAATGTCAGTTTGCAGCTATGGGAAGTGTTAGTCGTTTTGGAAATGTGGAGCTGTGATCTGAGGATGGAGTTCCACTTTTCGGGTCTTTCAGTGTGTAAAATGAGATCCATTTTTATCTGTCCTTTGGAGAAGCAGTGGTATATGTCCGCGAATAGTGATTCTGGGTGTTGTCTAATCAGTTTGTGCTTAAAGTTTTTTTTCGCTTTGGGTGAAAGGTGAGGAGGGAAACTGATCGAGAAGGAGTTCGGGCCCTGCGGTTTTAAGTAGTTCGGAGAAGAGGGATTAGTGTAGGTTGACGTGACGGATGGCATTGTGTCTAAGTAGGACGGGGGGCTAGCTCCCTTTGGGAAAGGTGGGATAATGTTTCCAAAGGGGGAGACGGGGGCAATGTCCGATGGTGTACGTTAGATAAGCTGTGACCCTACCACATGAGTGGGGTTGGTCAGTGACTCACTGGTGCAAATTACCAGTAGTTAGCCCTAGAGTTAGTCCTGGGCGGCCATCAAATGGTCAGGCACATAGAGTGGTGATATAGCAGTCTGGCACCTATAGTAAGGAGAGGCAGACTCGACGGTGCCAGCGGGTCGAGGTGAGGGTGATAGTGTTGGTGAAATCACCTCTTCATGTAAAGTTAGTGACTCGCTGGTGTGCTTAGTTTGACGGTGCTAGTTATGTGCCCCGGGTGGCGATCTTAAGGTCAGGCACACAGAGTTGGGAGCTGGCCTGATCCTGGAATGCAGCTGGCAAACTGTGCGCCTCTGCTCGCTCCGCTCGCGAGACCCATAGGCCATGGGAGTGAATGTTTACAGAAAAGGCAGGACATACCCCCGCCTTTGGCCATTTGCGTGCTTTCAGTTTTGAAAGCCACACACAATGGCCAATAAAATGTGTGGGAGGAGTCTGGCCCACACGGAGAAGTCTCTTGGAAGTCTGGAGTGATTCCAAGAGGACCTCTCCTAGAGCAGCGCATACGCGCTGCGCTAGCCTGGACCTAAACAAGCATTTGCAATGCAATAGGTCTCGCATTTGCGAGAGTTTAAGCTATTGGCATTGTAAATGATAATGTCTTTTATTTATGTTTAAAAACCAACACATAGCCAAAAAGCATTCTCATTTACAATGTCAAAAGCTAATACTCTCGCAATTGCGAGATCTATTGTATTGCAAATGCTTGTTTTTCGTAGCATCAGAAGGTGAACACATATTCAAATATAATATATATGTAAAATTGACCCCAAATGAGGCCCTTGCTGTTTTTCAAAAACCGGCAAGGAGAGGAGCATTGCATTCCCCTGATTGCTGCCAGCCTGTCACAGCCATTTGTAACCAGAGGGACAGCACCAGCCATCGCGATCTAGTACACCACCATCTTTCTGGCTCCCACGGAACACGGTGCCATAACTGCACTGCGACCCCCTTAAGCAGCGCGTCTGGCTGACACCAGCATTTCTGCTTCAGCTTGCCATTGCGCCTGGAGTGCAAAAGCAACATCGGTAGCAAAGTAACCAATTTGTTTTTTTAAAACGTCACCACACTCAGCTCCGTAGTGCAGCCACCTACATGTAACACCTTAGTAAGTTTCTGCGGAGCCTGTGCCTGTGTCGGAGGGTGGTGGGAGGGTGGCGGGAAGGACGAGAATAGACAAACAATTTTTTTTTAAAATAACCACATTTAGCTTTATAGTGCATTCATGAAACACTCGCTGCTTGCATGCTATAAGTCTCTGCAGAGCTTCAAACAAGCCGATCAGTTTGCTTTCTAGAGATCACGGAACGCAGGCAGTCTACACACTGTAATATATAAAGGAAATCGGCGATGCTTTAAAATGAAGCTGCCTCAGAAGGACGAGCCATCAGGACCTTTCTACTTGGGATTTATATCTTAGCGTCACCTGACAAGCTATATGGCGAGGAATAAAAGACTAGTGTGTATTCTGTGTGCAAAACGTTGCATATTGTGGTGATAGTGTTTACCGTGAGAACATATGCGTGAACTGTAATGTAAAGTTTTCTTTTCCTGAAATAGGACAGACACATACGACAACACGCTGCTTAGTACAGAACTTCACGGAAATGTTTTAACCTGGTAATGTCACAGCAACAAGAGAAGGCCGGCAGAGCGTGGCGCGCGCGCTTGGCGGGGGCGGGGGAGCGGACCCTTTGAAGTGCTCCCAAAAAGCGGAGCGTGGCGCGCGCGCTTGGCGGGTGCGGGGGAGGGGACCCTTTGAAGTGCTCCCAAAAAGCGGATTGCATGGCGGCACGATGCGCGTGATTGTGCGCGTGCTAGCCATGCAATCCGCTTTTTGGGAGCACTTTTAAAACCCGCTTACAATAGTCTCGCTTTGCGATCGCTTACGCGATAGCAAGGCGAGACCTAAAAAGGACTGCGCGCATAGAACTAAGCGATGGTGCATCCTCTCGCTCGTGTTCCATGCCGGATAAGGTTGGGAGACCACAGTCTCCTTGAAAGGCAGTGCTAATGCCTAAAATTTCATTAAACCTGCAAAAGAAACAGTCGCGCTTACACAAATGAGCGCAGATTGGAGTATCTGATCTCGCTCACATGCCACGGCGCCAATGGCAACAGAACATCAGCAGATAGTGGCGCACATACCTAGAGAGCGCGTATGTCAGTATAAGCACCTTAATAACTGACAAAATGCAAACGATGTGGGTGGCATATTAGAAAAACACTTCTCTTATGACAGCTGGAGTAGCAAAAAAAAAGAGAAAGGATAACAGGTCTTATAGGCTTTCTTAGGCCCTGATTGGAGGATGGTGTGATGTCATAGGGCAGTTCATGGGATATTAAGGTTTTGTGGTTCACTGCAGTGTTTACCGTTACCTGATTGACTGCTGTGTTTTTGCAGTAAAGTAAAGCGAAGCATAATCTGAAGCCTCCGGTCCTGACTTAAAATTCCATCCAACCATTATTCCATCCCTTTTCTCTCTGATTCATCCCAAAAAACATTTGAGTGCCATGAACTCCCAAACATCCTTTTCAAACTCCCCCCTCCATTTTATCCAATTCACCCAACTAAACAGGCACACATGCCCACTACTCTCTAACAACTCAAAACTTCCCTTTTCTTATCCAGTTCCATTATTCCATCCCTGCACAAAACACTACTCAATGCATGAGACCTTGCGAGCACAAAAATAAAACAACTAATTCACAAGGGAAAAAAGGAATCCTATATTACTAATCTACCAACTATTTAACTCTAATGTTGAGTTTCAGAGTAGTCTGCCTCTCGCTACAAAGCACGTTAACAGCAATTTACAATTACATAAATACTCATTGAATGATAAACTTTGCCCTTAATCCAGCCTCTTGATCACAGTAGGTTTGTGTGTAAGTGCGAAACCATACCACCAAGTGTAGAACTTACATTACTATACCGTCTGTCCGCTGTGCAGTATTATGTAACAACAACCTGTGCCCTTATTGCAGCCCTTAATGTTGTTTTTATAGTTACAACACAATGCTCTCAGTGCAGCCTATTATCATATCAACCGCTCTCTGTGCGACTCTTTACATTACCATGATACAGCTCCTTTTCAACCCTGTTTCATGATACCTTTTGTTCTTTTTGTCGTCATCGCAAAACAATATTAACCATGCTCACTGTTTTTAGCCATTATATCAATTTATCTACTTCTGACTTAAAAAGCCACATCAGAATTGGAAACATAGATGCACCAACAATAGGCCACAGGACTTTACCAGCCCTGTTATACGCGGACGACTGCGTTCTAATTTCAAGAACCGGGGTGGGTTTACAAAGGCTTTTAATCAGTTTTAATGAATTTATGAGCGATCTTGAGTCAAAAACAAATGTTGCCAAGTCACACGTCTTGGTAGCAGGAAAAGCTCCTTCTAAGACGAAAACTTTCTACATAAAGAATGAAATATTATGTCAGGTGCCAATTTTTTCCTATTTGGGCATTCTTTTTAACGAAAAAAACTCTTGGTCCCACCTAGTTAATGCCAGGATTGGGGGCTTCAATAAAAATATGGAGGCCAAAAAAATTTGGTTTTCGCCCCATAAAAGTAATTATTGATATTTATAAAGCAAGAACATGCGCCGTTACATTATACGGCGCTGGAGTTTGGGGTTGCTCAAACATATCGGGTCTCCAAAGAGCTGAGAACTTAATGTTAAAACGTGTGCTGACATTACCTAAAAGCACCCCTGCCACTATGTGTCATAATGAATTAGGTGTTATACCATTATCTTTTCGCATGCAATTATAACCATTGATGCTTTGGCGTAGCATCTGGGTAAAAGAGGAACCAGTCCTGAAACGTGACATAATTTTAGATTGTTTAAAACTGGATTATGCAAAAAAAATACCATGGCTCTCTTACTTGCAAGAACAATTGGAGAAGTTGGGATTGCAGGATTGTATTAACAGCCCTGGAAATATATCTGCAATTCCTAAGGCCAAGCTCAAAAGTGATTTTCTTTTACTCCTGAAGCATGAAAGAGATAGTCAAGAGACGTTAAAAAAAGGGTCGTTGAGCATTCACTACTAATTAGCTCCCCACGAATTGAATCCTATCTCTCCTTCTATTTTAATCAAGCAAAGATGGTTTATTTGATTAGGTTCAGAATGGGTATTGCTCATTTACTGGTATCGTACCCACGTGATGCATATTGTGATGCCAAATTAGAACTGTGCCCATGTAATTCAATTTCTGCACAAAGCACCTTGCACTTTATGTTTTTTTGTAAATTGTACCTTAACCCTAGACACACTTTTTTAAAACCATTATTAAGATTTTTAAATATTCGAAAGTGTCAACCTGCACTATGTCATCTGCTTCTTTTAAATAATGAATTCACCTGTCTTATGGTCTATAAGTATATCTCCGCTGCAGTTCGACTTCGTAATGTTGTCGGAAAATGAACTCTTGGGTATCATTCACATTGGTTAAATTCTTAATATGCGTATTATTGTTAAAATAATGTTTTATTTGTTCTTTTATGGCTGTCATTAAGCCGAATAAAGATTTTTGACTGACTGACTGACTGACTACTTCAGACTTAATGCAGTGAATGTGCCACTGTTTCTTTACTAAGTGCTGTCTGCTGAGGCCCTAGATAATGTTGGATGCTTGGTGGGATCTTTAATGAGTGATTCCTGTTCTGTATCTGCTAAGGGTTTGTTTCTGTCTCTTTCTTAAAGAACACAAGCTGCTGAGCGCTGGTCCAACAGAGCCATGGTCAACTCGAGAGAAACTGTGCCTGGCCTCATCGGTCATGAGGAGCGGCGACCAGAATTGGTGAGTATGTTTCTTCCCGAGGTCACATAATTCTTATGGTAACCAACATTCCCTGTGAGATCTGGCGCGCCGACTGGCATCTTGCGTCCCTTCTTGATAGAAAGGTAGGACCAAGCGCAGGGATTGAGGTGCTAATAGGCCTAGAGAGATTTCTGCAGCTGGCTGGTGCACTGGCAATCAGTGAAACATTTCAAAAGCACTTGTGTGTTCTGGCATTACTGTGTTTGTATTCAAATTGGGACTACGCTCTGGCAAGCCTGAATATGTTTTCCTGTCTCTTGAACACCATGACATGCCCAATACATTAATGTCATGCTAGCTGATGTCCTGACAAACCCAAATGTACTTCTTACAATGGGCTTAAATCAAAGCAGTTAGGATATGGATCCTACCAACAAATGCTATAACCTTCAAACCCAGAGAAAGGTTACCAGCAAAGCACCCATGACCCGAACATTTAGAAAATAACAAGAAAATGAATTACTTATTCTGGTCAGCATTAGACTTAGCTTTGGCATGACAGACAGTGGCAACAAAACTTCAGCAGTAGCAAAAGATTCTGAAGCTGAGAAGACTCAGTTTGATGCGAGAGAATGATTTAGTAGAGAGATCCTCTTGGCACAGTAAATACCAGTGATTTTGACTGTCAGCAGTTTAAAGCTTAAATTTAATTATTCATTTGGCAGCAGCGGCACTTTGAGCAGTAACATTTGCAAAAGAACAGTAAACTTTACCTAGTAACTGAGATAGATGGGTAGTTCACACAAAATTAGGTTGCAAATTTAAGCAAATGGTAAACAACACCATTTTGTACACATAAGCAACAATGAAAGACATAACTATAGATGGAAAAATACAACTAAAAGAACAATTCTTGCATATGTACATTATGTACAGTCTGTGGAAGGTACAATTCATGCTTTGCCTTCTGCCATCATACATCACCCTCATTATGGTTGATTTGCACTCCTGAATTGAAGGGCTGTCTATGATGATTAGGGAAATTAAGTTCCAGTGATAGGGCCCTGAAGGTAGAAGGACCATGATCTATGTGAAACACAGGGCAGTGTGGGTGAAACCAGAAGGTTATATTGGCAGGTCATAGACCATAAGTTGTTTTATAGCAGATCAGTGTGATAGACTAGAAAAAGCTGTATACAAAATAAGCACCAGTAAATTGTAAGGGCCCTGTTTTCTGCTGGTATACTGCTGGTCTGGTTACAGTAGAATGTCTAGGGGCGTTCTAAAGTATTTTTGTAGCAACGCTTAGGACCTTGTCCAAGAGGTTAAAGGAGTGTTGAGGGAAGCTCACTAGTAGGCTTATAGTAATCAAGTGCACTGCATCACGGGGCATTTGTCAGAGCTTTACCCTAATAGAATGGGTGAGAAGGCATTTCTTTGGCATATTTAAAATGCACTGTTCTGCTGTGGCAATGGTAATGATTTCATTGGTGCGATAGGACTGAAAAGAACATCAAGGTTTCTGGCAGATGAGGCAAATGTCAGGGTGTTGGGAGGGAAGTGAACTGGATATGGTAAATAGGCTGATGCACTAGAGGAAGTAAAGGGTAGCTCTTTCACCTGTGATCAGTTTAGAGTGAGGGATAAAAGCGCGATCGATGGCATGTCTTGAGCTAGTCTGAAGGGTGTGACTGGAGGAGGGGTGAGACATGAGGAAAATATTTTTTAGTCTTCTGTGAAGAGTTGACTGGAAACCCAAAAGAAGAAATATCACCAAAGGAGATCTCAGAAAGAGAGCGGAAACAAAAATGGGCCCTACACTGAGCCATGGGGGACACCAACTGGTAATGCTATGCATAGTTTGGAGTCTTGGGGAACTAAGAACAAGTGATCAGGTGATAAAAAGAAAATTATTTTAGGGCTGAGCTGGTAATTCCTGGAGGGTTGAGGGAAGATACCTGCACGTAAAGAATGCAGAGAAAAGAAATAGATACTAAGGAGGATCATAATACACCTTCCTCTTTTCCCAACAAAACAAAAACATTTAAAACAAAAACCCTTCACTTAAAAAAAAAATTAAAAAAGGGAAACACCCTATTTGTGGAATCTATGATTGATGCAGCGGATAAAGGGTGGACTTTGGGCATTCTAGTTGCACAAGCCAATCTGTGCCCATTTTTTCATGCCCTAATATGTTGCAGCTGCACTACGCCGCCACTGAAAGATTTGTGTATAAATTTAGGGGATGCTCAGAAAAATATCGAAAGGCACAGGGAGATTGGTTAGCTTATTCTGAATCCCTGCGTTTGGAGGACTAGCTCTCCTGCGACACTCTTTGTTTCCTCTTCTATTAGGCAATGTGGGGTTTGGGATCACTACAGCAAAGTTATTTCTACTGTTCTTTTTCTTGCATGTAGCCTGTAAACAAATAAAGAATGTTATAAAAAAAGTATTCTGCAGCCAACCCATTTTGAATTGCTCTGGCATGATGTCATGAATAGGATCCTCAAGGGGAAATGCACTGAATCTTCTGGTGCAGGGTTGGTCCTTAAAAGGGTCTTTTGTGCTTGTAATGCGGGATTCATTTCTGGATCCACACTTCACCATATATCACAAGGGACAATGCATGTTTAAATAATAGGGTTTTCAGGATCACACAGGTTGCAGGACTGATGCATTTAATTTTTTATCCTTGACTGAAAGCAGTGTCACAGAAATGTCTGGGTTTTTAGGTTCATTAAAATGTTGTAGCTGTCCGTGGGTTAAGAAGATTTTTCTGAGCTTGGAAGGTCCTTTGATGACATTGGCCTAGAGAAGAAATCATGCCCCTGAGCCTTCGAGGGAAAAAAGCAAGCATGAATGCTTGATCTTTGTCCGTTGAAGGATAGATGCCTAATGAGAAGTAATGGCAGATACAGATTGTCCTTGCCTGTTGTGTTGTGAGCACTCATAAAAGTATTAGACAAAACATTCACATTAGACTGAAGCTGTCATATGTTGAGCGCATCTTTCCTGTTTTATGCAGGGTCTCAGTGAGCCGGGCCATAAAGCCATTTGCAGAGCCAGGACGTCCACCTGACTGGTTCTCTCAGAAGGTAAGCTATATATGTCTGCTTTCAGACTCTGCACATGTGTCTCTCCCTAGGGAGTTATTATATGCACTCTCCTGACTGTACTTATTCAGAACTGTTTCTATGTTTGTTTTACATTGTCTTTGGACGTTTCTCTCTGTTATCTTCTCATTCTCTGCACTTGTCTGCTGTCTGGACCGTTTAGTTTATTGTGGGCTCTGTTTGCTTTGTTGGTGAAATACCTTTGTGTATTTGCTTTCTGTGGTCTTTCTACCTATTCGACCTCGCCTGGCCACTCTTGATGCAGTTATTTTTATCCACGACATTCTGTAGTCTAAGCCCGCCATGTTGTTTTCTCTCTGTCTGAAGTGGGTTGTTTTCAGCTCTCTCAAATGTCTTTCATTTGTTCTCTCCTCTTGACTCTATTTAGCATGTCTGGTTTCTATCTGGTTTCTATGTGTACTTTCCTTCATGTTGTGTTCTTTTGTATACTCAGTCTCTCTTACCTTATTTTGCAGCACTGTGCCTCACAGTATTCTGAGCTGCTGGAAACTACAGAAACTCCAAAGTGAGTATGCCCGGATGTATAGTAGTGTTCTGAGATGCAAGTTAAATTTAAATACACACAGACGCCTTGTTGCACAACTTAAATGGGCCCAAGTACCCTTTCAGTTCTCTATTGTTTTGGCTATCTTTAAAATCTTAGTTACCTACAGGACCTTATTGTGGAGAAGTGTGGCTCACTGGTTAGAGTAGGCAGACCTGGAAGCAGAGGTCAGCCCGGGACCAGGGTTCAATTCCCGGCTCGGCTGGGTCTTGAGTCCATAAATTGTCCATGGACTCGATAATTCTCGCTCCAGTGCATACTCGATTCATGGGTTCACACTCTGTGACTCTGGGCAATAGCTTGCTTAATCTCCACAATGGCCCCTCGCGGCGGGATGCCTGGCTTTCACCTTGTGGATGCCCTGCAGGGTTATCTCACAGGGGAATACCAGGACGGGTTCCCTAAGCAAGCGCTTAGAGACCGGTTGGTGATTTGCGCTATATAAATATCTGCACATTTACATTTACCAGAAAATCTTTGTACCATTCAACCCATGCAGGTTAGCTTCAAACTGTCCTCATCTATAGAACATGCATGAAAAATGTAAGGGAAGGTACCTAACGAACCCGGAACAAATTCATCACAGTATATTCTCATTTACTGGATTTGCTACACTACCATCATTTGCACCATTTATACAGAAACATAAACAGACCAAGTTTGAGGTCTAGAACTGAAGACGATATTTGTATCATATATTTGATTTATATGTTCTCTT
The DNA here is from genome assembly GCF_964204655.1 of Triturus cristatus. Lineage (NCBI taxonomy): Eukaryota > Metazoa > Chordata > Amphibia > Caudata > Salamandridae > Triturus > Triturus cristatus. Next base: position 1,150,264,640 of record NC_140590.1, on the reverse strand, counting down.
AGTTGTAAATGCCACTCAAGAAACTTTTCCAGTTTCTCAGATATCTTCATTTATTGATAATGTCTTTGCAGCAAGTCTATTATTTATATGAAGCAGACAACAGGCTTTGGTTTGTTTGCATAGACCTGCCCACAAATAGCGTTGCTGCAATGATGAAAATGTAGCTGCCACCTCTGCGTGAGTAGAAACTAGGTCCTCATGCGCTGCTACGATTAAACCTAACCTGCCTTCTGAATTTGGTATCCCCCACTCTGGGAATCTGAGCAAATTGAATGTTTTGCGCATTTAACTAGTAGGAGTATTTTGTTGGAAAGCCTTTCGGCAGATGGGTGCTGTAGCGCGCAGCCTTGATAGCCATCTTGATGTCTCCATTTATCCTCATACTAGAACAAGTAATTGCAGCGACTGCGGCAGTTTGAGCTGTTGTTTTTGCGGCTTCGTCAGCCATGGAATTCCCTACAATGTGTATTCCTACACACTGATGATTCAGTGTGTGTATTGCATGAGTTTGGGGCAAACACTGTTTGAGTTTGGCCACCTGTCCCCAAAGCAGTTTGTGCTTTATGATGTACTCTTTGGAATCTGTATCTATTCTGGCTCCAGTAGTGTAAATACTCGTTGTAATGCTGGACACAATAACACAAATCACACACTATCAGTGTGGGGAATCCGGGATCTGTATTTTCAAGTGCCAGAATTAGAGCTCGAAGTTCAGCCAGCTGCGCTGTGCAATCACCTGCGACTCCTGCAACACCTGCAATCACCTGTGACTACGTTGAGGTTTTGTGATGGCGAAATTCACCATCCTCCATTCTATCCTTAACAGCGGTGCACGCTGCAGAGTATTGGTGTTTTGTCCCTACGACAGGCTGTGCAGAACCGTCAGTATAGACGATGTAATCATACTGATCAAGAGGCATAACTTCATTAGGTAGAAGATATTAATTTTTGTATTGCAGGTTTGCTTGTGTTTGTAGTGTAGAGTCAAAACTGTAGTCTACATCTGTTGCGGTGGGAGAGTTGGACCACTGTATCCATCTTAGAGGTAAAGGTTTAGCGTTAGGAACGCTGGCCTTTGTGACAGCCTCTATGGCTGGAACCGGAGTCACAACAATAATGTGTTTCCCCTGAGCCAAGGATTTTTCTCTCACTTCAGCAGTCTGTACCGCCGTCAGAATCTTTTCTGTTGGTGCAAAACCCATTTCAGCATCGGTGTACAAATGAGATTTATATACAATTGGTACAGTGTCTCCTTTGTTGAATGTGATATAGGTGTACCCTGATGCACCCGCAGTTATACGGATCACCTGGTTGGTGGAAGCTAGCATGTCAGCTTGTTCTGAACGTAGTATTTGTGTGTGGTCAGTTGCCCAATGTGTGCTTGAAATGTTTGGACATATTGCGTCGTAGAATGGTTTTACCCCCTCTGCTTAGTGTGAAATCTAGGTTCTGCCAAAAATCAAGAAACCTAAAATTGATTGGAGTTTCTTTAGTGTGTTTGGGGGTTGGAGAAGCTCACACTTCTCAAGGAAGTGTGTCACTAGGCTTCTGCCTTCACTACACAACTCGTATCCTAAAAATAAGACATTGAGGTGGGTTGTCTTTGATTTTTTTTTTGTAGTTGAATCTATAGTCTATGTGGGCAAATCCCTAAACTATGCAATGTACTCTAGCCAAGTGAATTGAAAGGTCATCATCCGTTAGATATATGTCATCGACATAGGATAATGCCTGATCATCATAATCTTACAAACGTTCTGTAACCCGGGTTGAAAACAGCCCTGGGCTTTTCTTGCACCCCTGGGGCAATCACCAGAACTGTTTTTGAGAACCCAGCACACTGAATGTGATCAAGTACCTGCTTTCAGGTGTTATGTTTTGGCAGAAAAACCCATTTGAAATGTCTAAAGTGGTTTTGTATTTTTTTCTGCACTATGTTGTTCATTAGTTCTGCACTGTGTGCATTTGCACAGTGAATATACATGCATCTGTGTTGAAGTGTCTTCAATCTAATACTAGATGATATGAATAGTCCGGTTTCATTACTGGAAACAAAGGATTATTCTTAGGGGAGGTGCAACGTTTGATTACACCTTGATATTCAAGTTGTGTGATGATCTCTCTAACTTGTTTTTAATGGAGTATTGTTGTTGAGGTTGTGGGGTTTGCCTCACTGGTATGGCTTGATAAGGGGAACCGTCATCCCATCCCACATGGTTGCGGTATAACACAGGAGCTAGTACTAAAGCCCACTCACTGGACTAAGAATGTTTACCTGAATCTGGGACAAGGTCGGAAAAAGCAGGGAAAATTACTGTTTCTCCCTTGGGACAGTCCATGACAAATTCCGGTGGCCAATCCCTTTCAGCCAAGATAATGCCATAGCTGAAAGACAAGTTCTCCCAAAAAAGAACATTAATGGTGCGTGGTATATCCCCTTCCATTTGGAGTTGCATCTCATACAATCGATGTGGGGCACACGCTCTCGTAGATGGCATTTCCACCTGGATATAGTCACTGAATGCTACTGCTGCAAGACAGTCCATCAGGCTCTGGCGAATTATCGTGACTTCTGCCGCACTGTGTAGCATGGTCAGAGCCCACTCCCCACTCCCTAGCGGTGTCCTCAATATCCGTGGCATAATTTACTTTAATGCCAGCCACCTTTTTATTTTTTAATTGAGTGAGGCTTGAACGGTTTAGTTTTATCTTACTTTTTAGGTCGAGCCTAGCACAGCGCGCATGCGCTGCTGTAGGAGATGACCTTTTGGAATCGGTCTGCACTTTTCCTCACACTCATGCTTGTGGCGGTATCCACCTTGCGGGAGCGAGCAGCGGCGCGCAGGGGCCATCTGTTTCCAATTAGCGTGGCCGCGCTTGTTTACATTTGCCTGTCTCGTATTTGCTTTCACCACAATGGGGTCTGCTCGCTGCCTGCAGGACTGTTTGTTCCCATTTGAAGTATCTGTGAGGATATAATGTTTATGAAAAAGTATCTCTTGGGCACTTTTCTCGTGCTGAAATGAGCAGCGGCAGCCCTCCTTTATGTCATGCGCATTTTCCTCAGTCATTTTGCTTCCGTTTATACCTCTAGTTTTAGTTTTGTTCTCTTCTATTAATTAATTATCTCGTTTCCTTTCACGGACCGTGGAAAATGCAGCTTTTGGTGTTAGTGTCCGATGTCAGGGGACTCCTGAATCCAGACCAAGGCAAATGAGCTTCCACGGGAGCGAAGATTTTGATCCCTACACTTTCAGAAAACAATTCCTGGAGGAAGATAGAAGAACCTACTCACAGGATATTGCTCGCCAAAAGTGAGGGGAATAACCAAAGAGTGACCACCACTCTTCCCCTGAGGTTGTATCAGGAAGCGTTGTTTGTGTATCAGTAGATTGCTAAAACAAAAGATTACAGGCTAGTTTTACAGTTTGCTCAATATGTCTAAACACAGAGTCTAGAACATTAATGCATGTCTATATCATTGACATGTAGTCCACTTACCGGTTGGAGTGACCTGGTGTTGCCCAAAGATGTCCCAGCAAGGTAAATCTGCACACGCAATAGAGGTTTTCTGTGGATTGCCGGTATGATCCAGGATACGTCCACTGAGAGGACTGATAGGGAAGAGGCTAAATAAGCTCACTCGCAACCACAGTCATTCAAGGTCACATAGAAATAAAAAGGTGAGTCAAGGGGTGTGTTCTAGGGAGTAGGATGGGGGGTTTGGATAGTGTAGGTCACTATAGCTCCGTTTCAAGGAAGAGGAGCAAGTAAATAGAGCATGTGCAAAAACAAAGGCTACGGGAGGTGTAATTATCGTGCCGCTCTGGCCGGCTCATGAAGGATACATAGAGCGGATCAGACGCGAACACGAGAGTAAATAGAAAAGGGTGTGTCGTGCTGACCGGCTCCCAAAAATGAATAGGGAGCGGATCAATGGCGGATACAGATGCGTGCAGCATTGGCCGGCTCCAGGGAAATGAGTGAGCGGAGCAACAAAGTACACGTAACTTGAGTACCGCGCTGGCCGGCTCCGGGGACAAGCAAGGAGCGGAACAGCAGTGGATACACAAGCCAATGCTATGAGGGTGCCGCGCTGGTTGGTTCCAGTAGTCACAAGAGGAGTGGAGCAGAAACGGACACGCCTCTCTGATCGGCACAATGGCGCGCCACGCTGGCTGGCTCCGGGGGCAAGGAAGGAGCGGAGCAGCGACGGTCACGCTATCTGAGGGGCAGCAATGGCGCGCCGCGATGGTCGGCTCCAGGACAAGGAAGGAGCGGAGCAGCGACAGTCACGCTATCAAATCGCTAATACAAGCGGTACCTTAGCAGTAGATTTTCAAGGCGTCTTAAGGTGGCGTTAAGTAACGCCGGAGGTAAACGGAGATCAGGAACTCGAAACTTGGTTAGTAAGGATGGGGCGTGGTCACCAGCCAGGGACAGGATCAGTAAGCCAAGCATTGGTTCACGGGTGAGACGGCCTCTTATGGAAGTCAGGGATCGTCTTAAAAGTACACACTTCTTATGTCACTTAGGGGTCATCCCAAAATGAGTTACTCTGTGAGCTGACATGGAGGTAGATCATGCATTAAGGCTCCAACTCTCCCTATTCCTTAGCCTTTCAGCAATGGGGATCCTAACATCCAACGCAGGTTTGCGCCACTGAGTGCTAAAGCAAGAGAAAACTTTCCGATTTTCGTAACTGTTTCAGTCATACATGACAGCGTTTTTCATGCGTTCACATTTATAGCACGCCCCATGCCCTTATTCTGAGTGTGCGGATCTCATTTGTGCTTGGATTGTGGAGCCGGGTTAATTGACTAGGCGTGCAGGAATTGTTTTGCACCGCATCCCTAGTAAATACTTTTTTTTTCCGTAGAGGACCATAACGCTACCCTTACAAAACTATTGTAGTAATATGTCGATCCCAACTTCAGCGACCACTACTTCATAGGTCTTGCTTGGCCATAAAATTCAGCTCTCCTCCTACGTCCCCGAGTATGACTCAAGCAGAGCAGGATGCAGTTCTTCTCCGTCTTATCATAGGTAAGCCTTGTTCCTGCAGCTGGTGTTGGAACTCCAGACACAATTTAGCCAGGTGGTAATTCAGCCAGGTAAAATCACATGAGTTTTTTTTTAAGCTGCAGCAGCTCCCACGGCTGGTCACCTGATTTGATTGTCTTTAATGCTCCCCTCCCGTCAGACCTCATCTACCCCTTCACGCCCCACTCCCACACCCCCTTCCTCTACCCTTACTCCACAAAGAGGCCCCCGCAGCTCACTCTCTGTTACACACCCTATTACCAGAGGCTGGGGAGGGACAGAGAAAACCGAAGAAGGCAATGACCATCCTATCACCTTCTTTTTATGACACACAAATGGCAACAGAAATAAACCTAAGTACACACACTTTACACCACTAATATCTCAAAACCATATAGAGGACAGGAATGAACACAATGATAAGTAATCATGCAATTACACACAACCAGATACAGATCCAACTAACCAACAGTAATGGCAAATTAATGCCAGATCAACAGCAAAGAGTTTGCACAGAGCACAAAACAAAGCATCTTTACACTGAACCTCACGAGTATTTGCACACACATGCTTAGTAGAGTATCCAAAGAAATATGATTTTAATCCCTCTGTGTACATTGTATACCACACAAGGGGTAGTTGACACCCCTCACGTCTAGAGCGCCCTGTCTTGTAAGTTTAGGCCGTCATACATGTGCCTTCACTGCTAATGCGCGCATATCACTGTTACAGGGGGCTCTAAGTGAGCCGGCTCCTGCCGGTGCTCAGCACCGTCAGTTTTAAAAAGCAGGTGCTAAGGTCATATTGAGCTCTCCGTTTATGCCCTCACTCTCTGGGTGGAAAAAAAAATCTTACCTCTGCAGCAGTGCACGGTTTTAAATGTAACTTTTTAAAACAAATTCTATACTGCGTGAACTTTACCCGAATATATCGGAGCGTTTTACATTGGCACCAGTTAAATTACACAAAGACAACGATCATGTTTTAGTAGGCACGGGGATTGTCCAGAATCACAGAATTGTTAGCCAGTACCGAGACTCCAGTGTGGTTTTCACGCCAGCTCCAAGGTCAGCAACTCTAGCCTTACGCAACAACTTTGCCCACAAGAACTATTTTCAATGGTATATACAACGAAGCCATAGTTGTTGCTTATTTATCTTATGCAATCAACAACCATTCACAAAGGCAATAGACCTGTTTGTTGTAGGTGTAATGTTACTTGTTGTCTTATATATCTGCATGCAATGACAGAAGCAGCAAAATACCAGTCGGGTGGCACACTGCTAAGCACAGATTTTTAGCTTAAAGTGTTTAAGCCACGCCCTTAATTATGTCTGTCACGCCCATTTGAGACACCCCCCCCCCCCCCCCCTCCAGTTTTTTCATCCCACTTAAATCCCTGCTGCTGAAGTCCTGGTGTCGATGTTGGCTAACATCATGAGGAGCGTCAGTCGCAGCTTTTGTGTCAGGGAAACGCCATAGTGTGAACACGTGTTCGTTGTTTTATTAATACATATAATATTTTACACACTACCAGTGTATGTCCTTCTACGAATCTGTGTGAGTTTATAAACTACACATACCGTTTCAGTAACATCAAAAGTTTGTGGTAGAAAGGTTCCTGCTTGTTTCACAAAAAGCCATATTTAAAGATTGCCTATAAACAACTTAGTCAGCAAAGCATGGGAGAATGGGCCCGATTTACAAGGGTGTTGCTATAATTTACGTGCTCCAGTTTATTCCTGGACAAAATAAACTCACACTTCCTAACAGCAAAATCTTTCTAGATCAGGCTCTGCGCCTCTACCAGTGGGGTAAATGGACAGCCTGTATGTGGCTGTCAAACTGTATACACCGTAAAAATGTAACACGCCAGCCATCATTTGCTTTAAGTACAGGTTCTGAAAAACAGTTTAATTTTCCAACGGCTTCATTGACCTTTGAACCCACAAATATATGACCTGGTCTGGGTGCCTGCAACCTGTACCCTTCTTTGCTTCAGGGAGCTGTTTGTTTCACTTCAGAGCAGCTTTCTGCTGTAAGTGAGCGGCATGGCTAAACACTTATAAGATCCTAAGGCGAGACCTATTGGCTATGCCAGTGCTTGTTTATTATGAAGTCAGAAGAGGGTTGTGACTTCTTCTTCAGTTTCAAGTGCTCCTCCGATCTGCACTCTGATCGTTCTACTCTCTCCGAGCGTTTTTCGGATAACTCTTGAAAGGAACGAGATGAACGTGTATCAGTATCCTGATACCTGTCAGGCGTTTTGATATTATCTCAGTTACGCAGATTATAGCGCTTTTCAGTGGCCTCCTGTTGAGGAGATCAGCCCTGCAATTTATTCTTTTCTTTGTGTTTCTTATTATCCCACTTCTTCTTAGAGGAAGAATCTGATCCCTGCGTCGAGTTATCCTATTCAGAATGATTTTTAATTTGTGGTTTACTAGTTCGAACTTCCAAATTATCTCTACCTATTGTTGTATAGGTCAATGCTGCTGCTTCCCCTTTAATGTTACTTAACATTATGGTGGATACTGTAGCAAAGTTGCCCATTAGTTTCATCCCCCAATCCAGGTCAGGTTCTGGATCGGTTTAAGCACCTCTGGCAAAACAGCTATTGAGGGTGTACCATTAGTTCTGGTATGTACTGCAGCTAAGACTGTACCCCGAGGGGTGCAGTCTTCCACTGGTGGAGCCATCCCCATTGTCAGACATATGGTGAGCATTCTGTTTTTACTGAGGTCCAATAGGGGGAAGCACTGCTTCTATCTGGCTTGTTTTTTGTGCAATCCAGAATGGAATTTCTGCCCGTCTGAGGGGAATCTTACCCATGAATGCATTGATGTTTTGTAGATTAATTCCAGCTGTAGCCAATTGTGGTTGTGCAGCTTGAGCAGCCCTTGCAGGTTTTATTCTCATTGTTATTATGACAAACTGTGTCAAACATCTTTATGCTCTAACCATATCTGTTTATAGTGTATGTAGCTTTGGAGCTGTCAGATTATTTATTGCTGAATAAGGAGTGTAACCGACTAAGACTGGCCATGTTGCTCCCTCATTGCTAAGGGGTGTAAGAAAGTGCCCTCTTTTTGCATGGTTACCCCCACTTTTTGCCAAACTGTTGATGTACTTTGACTGAGTGTGCCCCGGGTTCCTGACAACCAGGTACCCAGGGCCTATGTTCTTTCCCTAAAAACTGCATTAAGACAAATACCAATTGGCACTCTTTGGCCACATGTCAGTCCCTTGTAAATGGTACCATAGGTACCAAGGGCACTGTGGCCAGAAAAAGCTTCTGAGGGCTGCAGGACTGATTGTGCCACCCTTAGAGGCCCTGTACCTTTATATTTATATATATATATCTATATATATACACACACACACACACTCACACTCTCACACTCACACTCACACTCACACTCACACACTCTCACACTCTCACACTCACACTCTCACACTCACACTCACACTCACACTCTCACACTCACTCTCACTCTCCAAATTGAAAAGTCGACATGGCACACCAGTGGTGAGGGGGCAGGTGCATGAGCCCTGTACCCCTGCATTGTTTATGCCAGTTCTTAGAATTGTAAGTGCAGTAATGCCATTAAGAGTACATGGTGCTGGGAGTTTGTCATTGCGAACTCCATAGCACCATAATGGCTTTACTTGAAACTGAGAATGTTGGTATCAAACTTCTCAGCGCATTAGACCATTGCCAGTGTGGGATTTAATGAAAAATGCACTCAGAGGGCATCTGAGAGATGCCCCCTGAAAAACGACCTAACTCTAGTGTCCTGGCTGAGTGGCTTCTCGCTAGCTGCCACCACCAGAAATGTTTCTGGACCCCAGGGTCGAGAGCACAATGCACATCCTGGGACAAGGTGCCAAGCCTCCCCCCCCAGGATGGGCAGGGTCTACGAAAGGGAAGCTTCAAAGGCTTGCCGCCTTTGTGAGCTACCTTGGCCCTTTGCTGCTTGCAGCAACTGACCCCCACCGGTTCTGACCCCCACTTTGGGTTGGAGAATCGGCGGGGAAACCATGTGAGGAAGGGAGATATGCCCACCTTTGCCAACCCCACCTCTTAGATGGGGGAGGGGAGGTGAAGAACCACTCTCAGTCCCCGCTATCTTGCAGATGGGGGACCCAGCCAACCAGAGAGAAGCATATGCCCCCCCTCCCACTGTAGGGTGGCATAATAGCGGGTGTACCCTCCCCAAAGAAGGGACCCATTGGTCCCAACCTTTACTTACCTGTAACGCCCCTAAATCTAGTATTTAGAGGCAACCCCGAACCTTGCCTCCTCAGACAATAACCGACCAGAAGAAGAGAAGAAGGACCGAAGAAGCTGTGCTGAACTAAGAAGAGGAGGACACCCACTGACTTGGCCTTAGCCCTACTGGCCTGTCCGCACCTGGAGCCTGCTCCAGGGATATCCCAGTGTGTCCTGCAGCCAGCAGCCCTCAAGAACCAGAAGGACCTGCCCTGTCTTCCAAACCCAAAACTTTTTCTTCAGTGAGCCCCAGATTTGCTCACCCTCAGGCTCTGGCTCCAGCCAAATCCACGAGTCTGCACCACTCTGCACCCGACACCCACGGCCCGAGTTCGAGTGGGCCAACACCACGAGGAGGTCTCCCCGGTGATCCTGACCTGAATCTCCAAACGACGCCTGCAGTCTCTTTCTGGAGGATCCCCCCAACCGCGACCAGAGCTGGTAAGAAAACCTGACGCATAAAAACACCCATGCACCCGATGTCCCATGGCCTTGGGTGGCCCAACTGGCGGTGTCCCAGCATCCCCAGGCATCCCAATTTACCTGTCCAACCGATAGTCATCTCCAGAAGATCTTCGTCTTCGAGCCTGCAGTCTTTGTTGCGACCCTAGAATCCCCATTGAAAACAACAGGGCACCTGATGCTGAAACTGCTCAGGTGAGCCATTAAATAAGAACCCAGGCTAAAACGTTGGAGGCGCCATGTTGTACCGGTTACACTTTCACAAGTAAAACTGTGCATTTGTTGGACAACATAACCATCAGAACCGTGCAAGACTGATTCCACGAACACCATCCAGATATGTTGGCCTAAGTCCTGCTATCTCACAGCTCACCATCTCTACCCCTAACCCTACAGAGTTACAAATAGATGTACAACTTCAGAACATGACAACCCTGACTCCCCAAGGAAATCGTGGCAACAGATCTAGAACCCTTTCGCTTAGTTACTTATGCACTCCCAAAGAGCTTCATAAGGAATACATAGTGAATCATGTTAATATTTATTGAAGCATTGTGATTCTTGAGCAAAATACATGTGCTGCAATAATTGTTAGATGGGAACAGAATAATGTGATTAGCATTATGAGAATTGTGAAATGGTTGAACAGTTCAACCATTTTGCTTTTTATAGAGAGTATATGCTTGCATACATGTACTGTAATTTATTGTACTCCCGCCTAGTGCATCCTAACCTATCATGTCTAGGGTGAGTAAATCTGCCAAATCCCTGTAGGGTGATTTAACTCCCAGTTACCTGTTGGTAAGTGTCATCAAGCTGCCTGTCTTGGAGAGCTGGGCCCTTGCATGAGGTAAACAGAAATCAGATGGGCTGGAATTGCGGCATGGATTTACCTCTCAGTGCCAGCAAAATGCTCCTCTGGTTAAACAAATGGCTCATGTAGTATGTATAATAACATCATCCATACTACCATGCCGAAGCCCCAGTCAGGCTGCTATTGTTTATTCTATTGTGATAGCTCCTTTGCCGAACGGCCAATACAAATAACACCATCTTGTGTGATGAACTTAGCTCCTGTACAGAATGTTCACGGCGTTTTGATAGCGTGCCTCCAAAGCGGTGGTGTAAGCAAAACGGAGTTCGAAGAATATTATCCTGCATGTGCACGCAAATTAATGTGTCAGATGCCATTGTGTTTAGGGAGAGAAGGCAACTTAAAAACATGAGCATGTAAACTAGCGTTTCTTATCCGGGACTAATGTAACCACATGACAACCTCTCTAGAAGGATATCAGAATTAAAAATATATTCAATACTTAAATAATGATTTTATAGGGAGGCTCTGATGGAAGAAAGTAAGTCTAAGCCTCTTGTAAAAAATGATTGCAGAAAAACCTAGCATTTCCTATGAACGTTTCAGAGAAGCTAAAACATTGATCGGAGGGTAATAAGATACTTCTTAACAGCTCCTAAGAACGAATACAGGAAGGATAGATCTTTGATAGGAGGGCGATGATTTACTCTGCTCCATGCTGATAGTAAGCGTCACTTAAGATTTGAGAAGGAATCAACACCATTACAGAATAAAAAAATAACATCCATTTTAACTCTATGAATTCATTTGTTTTTAAGAAGCATCTTTATTTGCTTTGTTCCAAGTGAACGCTAATAAAAGAGTTAATAGCCTTCAATAACTTTGCGTTAAAGACAATTCTCTCATACAAGTGGTCATAGAATTGGCTTAAGAAGCCTTTAATGATCTGTTAAACCTACTTATTTGAGTGACAGAATAAAACAAAACAAATTATAAAATGTTACAAAGCACAGTTGTGGATGTGTGTATATATACAGAAGTGTTCAGAATAAAAGCAGAGTTTATGAAAATGCATCATGCGGAATTACAAGCACTCAGCTATAACCAATGTTGTACTAAAAACAAACTTCCACATGTTTCAAGACTGGGACTACATTTCGCAACATGCCTAGCACTAGTCTTAAGGCACGGCAAAACCTAAGCAAGCGATGAATCATTGCCACCTGATGAAGATGGAAGTTGAAATGCGTAGTGGCATTTCAAGATTGACAGCGTGCTGTAATGCAAACAACAAAGAACTGATACCTACGCTTCTGGGAGTGCGGCGTATTCTCCTTGTTGATCCATAAGTTTGGGGGTGCGTGGTCATACCCCTCAACGCCGAACCAGTAGTTGTGCGCGCCACCAAGTGATCACATTTGTTTAGAATATTAATTGCAAATCTGGCAGCGCCCGGTGGTTTACAACACTTATTGAGCGGTAGGGGAGATACTAATCTCCTGCGGGACACACTCAGCGTTTGAAGACAAGGAAACCAGACGGATTCAACTTCAAATCCCGCCATGCGTGTCTCTAAGTGAAGGACTGCCTCATCTGATGTCAGAAGGTGAGGAAAGTGTCCTTAGAAGTAAACAAAACAGATGCGGCCCGTGTTAGAAGTGGAGGAAGGGCGCAGAAGTGTTCAGAATAAAAGCAGAGTTTATGAAAATGGAACATGCGGAATTACAAGCACTCAGCTATAACCAATGTTGTACTAAAAACAAACTTCCACATGTTTCAAGACTGGGACTACATTTCCCAACATGCCTAGCACTAGTCTTAAGGCACGCCAAAACCTAAGCAAGCGATGAATCATTGCCACTTGATGAAGACGGAAGTTGAAACGCATAGTGGCATTTCAAGATTGACAGCGTGCTGTAATGCAAACAACAAAGAACTGATACCTACACTTCTGGGAGTGCGGATGTATATATATATATATATCAGTTTGTCTGCCTTGTCTTCACGCAAAAACGGATACGGACCACAGGATTAGTGCAAAGTTATTTATTGTAGGTATAAAATGTCGCCATGACTCGTTTCAGCCCCTCCATGGGCCTTGATCACATGACACAGTCAGGCATTTTCCATTGGTTTTTAAAGTGACAAGTGCAAGCGTAACGATTGGCCTATAGTACTTGAACGTGATCAGCATTGAAGAAAGACTATATAATGAATCACCAAGAGTCTTTCTTATTTAAGAATGACAATATTGATCGTAAAACCATGAAACAAAACCGATTTTGAAGAAACATGTTGTCACAACAATAAACCGGTTAAAAAAGGTTAAATTCATGTTATTATAGGTACAGTTACGCTGAAAAGATTTTTTGTGCAAATATTGTGTTTGTGCAAAATGTGCTAAAGTGCTGTGAGTAAAATAAAATAAACCACTGGACCAAAAATAGCCAGTAACATGTTAATTTGCCGAAATTATTGTGTAAATACACACATAGATAATGCCACTGGTACATAGTGGCTATATATAAATAAGGTACTGGAGCCCCAGTTAACCCGTTCTGAGCAATGAGATAATGGTGGTCATCACTGTGTACCTGTTATATATTAATAGTTGTAACCAAGTGGTTACTTAAACATTTCGGTTTAAAAACCATGTTGCATCCTCTGATGTTAAACATTGTGGATCAGTATAATATTTCTGGATATGGTTAATATGCGGTAAATGAAGTGTAAACATTGGTCATATATATATATATATATATAAATATATATATATATATATATATATATATATATATATATATATATATATATATATATATTGTATGTATATATTCACTTAAAAAACCATAGGTTTCACACACGTTATAGTTAGGAATTAGCATTTAAAAAACCTTGCAAATTCACTTAAAAAAACCATAGGTTTCACACAGGTTATAGTTAGGTGGACATTTCACTCGTAAAAAACCAATGAAATTCCCCCGTTATAGTTAGTTCAGATAACTATAACTCGTGCGCCCGCAATCCACTGCTCATGACGTCACATATTACATCACTCATGACATGGTCAGTGGCATCACTCATGACATCACTGATGACATCATCCTTGTGATAGAGTGGCGGTCGCGCGAGTTATAGTTATCTGAACTAACTATAACGGGGGACTTTCATTGGTTTTTTACGAGTGAAATGTCCACCTAACTATAACCTGTGTCAAACCTATGGTTTTTTAAGTGAATTTGCAAGGTTTTTTAAATGCTAATTCCTAACTATAACGTGTGTGAAACCTATGGTTTTTTAAGTGAATTTGTACGGTTTTTTAAAGGCTAAGTTATGTATTTATTAATATATATATATTTTTAAGGTTTTTCACCGCTGCGCGCACCGTGCGCGCACCCCGCGATTTAAAAAAAAAAAAAAAAAAAAAATGTTTTTTTCACCCTTGGGGGTCCTTCTGTGACCCCCTGACTAAGGCTAGGGGGTCAGAAACTCTCTTCCCTGCCCCCTTTTCACGTTTTCCACCTTTTTTCCACCTTTCCTTATCACTGCGACAGACAAAATGGCGGCCGACACTTCCTGATTTTGACCGATTCGAATGTTGACTGACATCAAACAACCAATCAGAATTACGCTTGCGCACGTTAGGGTGCGCGCACGGTGCGCGCATATAGATATGTATATGCTTTTAAATGCAATTTTCTCAGGAAATACTGAACAGATTGACTTCAGATGTGCAAAAGGCACTTCCCTGACCTGAGGACTACCCCTTTGCCAAATTTCAAGTAATTCTGTTCAGCCGTTCGGGCTGTACCTTCGACTAAAGGTCCTATGGGAAAATGCATGGAGAAAACGCGTTTTGGGACCCCCCTTTTTCTCGGCCCCCGCTTGACGAATCACCCCGAGACTTTCAGGGTAGGAGCTGAGCGAAGCGCCCCATTAGTTTTGAAAATTTTGCGAGGATTCATCAACCGGCGCCAAAGTTATTCAAAATAGAATTTTCAGATTTCCTATGGAAACACGGTCCTAACTATAACTATCTACTGGCGACCGCCAGTAGATAATATATATATATATATCAGTTTGATGACTGCTAGTGTTCATCAAACGGAGTCTTTCAAAAGGAATGGTGGTTGATATGCTATAATTAACTGCATCCGATTGTCACGTTGACATTTGCTGAGATTGTAGTGTTTGTATTATATGAGGGACTGTATAGTTTTCATATTTCAGTCCTTGGAGTGGTTATGGCAGTCGTGCTGTTGTTGCCTACGTTTGATTTTTTCCATCTAATCCCTTGGAGATATGGTAGATGTGCTGTAAGTTAGCAGGCATGTTTCTTATGAGTAGTGTTTGAAGACCATTTGAGAGTTTGAGTTATAGGAAAAAATGTCAATGACTGGTCTGGTTCTCTTGCTAGGAGGAAACGTGGTGAGAAGGGTGAGGTGGTGGAGACGGTGGAAGACGTCATAGTTCGCAAGCTTACTGCAGAGAGAATTGACGAACTGAAGAAGTTGATTAAAGATACACAAGAGCATTACAGGTAAGAGCCAGTTTACTAAGGATCTGGGGTGAATTGATGATCCTGGTCACCATGGTGTAGGTGGGTTGTCTACCGGTGAGAAGAACAAAGTTTTTGAGAAATTTTCACTTGTGATCACGGTCATCAAGGTGGAGGTGCAGTGGGTCATCACGTCTCAGAAACCTCTCCAGCACTCTGAAGTTTGACGTATTTAGGGTGTTCTGGGCTTAGTTTAGTGCTGTTAAAGCTTGGATGGGTGTTTAGGGCTTGGTTTGCACTGTCCATGTCTCATAGCGTTCAGGATGGGGAAGTTGGGTTAAAAGTTTGTGCCAGTTCAACACTTAAGCTGCGGATGTGAAGGGTTCGGGTTTGGGGTGTTCAGCTTTACAAGTTTGAGGTGGTTCCAGGCTGAATGTGTAACATTGCCACTTTTCCTAGGCTGGCTGATGAGACATAGTGAAATACTATTCCTTTTGAAACCTGTTTAGGGCTCTAAGAGTGTTGAAGCTAGAGAGTGAAGTGGTTGCTTGTGATGCACAACTAGCAGAACCTGCTACAATACTGAAGTAGGATTAAACTCCAGAGTTTCTCAGGCTTTAATCAACACATATATCTACAGTGAAACCAGGCAAACTGTAAAAAGGACGAATTAAGAGCTTGTAGTTCTAAATCAGACCTTCACAAGTAATAATTGGGGCTAACATGCCAACTGCAGACTAGGAATCTTTGCTGCCAAAGCACTCCAATGATTTATTACTCGGAATCGTCTACTTTTTAAAGAGCCCTGTGTAGTGAACATCATTACTTGCATGCTCCATACAACAGGTCAGACAACAGGATAGGATCCTGGGGCACCAGGTTGCCCAGTCTCAGTGTCCTGTGAAATTAAAAAGCTACTGAATAATGAACACACTGGACTGACTTCCACTTGCAGAAGTGCAACTCTTCCCTATTCCCCGCATATGGGGATACATGACTGAGGCACTCAGGTGAAAGAAGTTTGATGCCAGTTGCTACATCAGGAGAAGTTTGATTTCTTATCCTATTCCTAAGTTTGCAAGGGGTCCCAAGCATTCTTTGTTGGACTGATACTGCAGCTGTTCAGTCTACTGCACCAGTATGTGCCCAAGACAAACACAGGACTAATGCGACCTAGCACAGAGAAAAAGAGTATGCAGATTGTAGTTGCCTTGACCACATCTTAATGTATCATTCACAAATTTGAGGTTTGCTCTTCCTCCCACTTTGACCAAGGAAATGGACAATGACTCCTGCCTGAAGCCACCAAAGACATGATCCTTGCTGAGTTTCTCACCATTAACCACTTATTATGCACATTGAGTGCTCGGCCATCATGATTATGTACTATTTTACTTGTAGGATTGTTTAAGAGTAAGGTTTTTTTTATATTCAGCTAAGGAGCTTGGGGTGTTTGGGAATTAATGACCGGTGTTTTATGGGCTACAGATGGTTTGCAATATTTACGATTCCGATATTTGAGAGTCTTCCCTTGAAACTGAAATATTTGATTTGTAGATGGACACCTTCCTGGCATTAGGAACACTCTTAGTACTGAGAAATATGCTTTTTCTCCGAAACTTTCATGGAACTTGACTATTTAATTGCCACCATGTCATCATTGCTCGGGAGTAACATGAATTGTGGTGTGCATAACGGGGGCATGTCTTGGCACTTCCTAAATCTGAAGTCATATGTATGAGGTAATAAAGCAGCCTCTAATACTTGTTCTTCTGAATTTTCAGGAAATTGAAAAAAGAAGCTGAATTGATCCAGGCTGGTCACATGGACAGCAAGCTTGAGGACCTTTGGAATGACATAGTACTGTGCGTTGTGCTTCTATTTACTCTACTATTATTATATAAATGTTGGCATGCATTGAAAGCACACAAGATGGATGTGTGATTTGGTTTGATCCTAGCAGCTGAAATACAATTTGAGTGATCTGTGCTCTCTTAGACTCCTTGTGACCTGTAAACACAATAACCTTCATGTTTTGCTGTATGTGACCTGCACTCTCTTAACCTCACGCTGCCATTGTGATTTGTGCTCTGCTAGCCTTTGAATGGTGCTTTGTGTGTGACGTGCCCTTGTAGCCTCCATGTAGTGCAGTTTGCAAGTTGTGCTCTTGTACCCTTTATGTGGTGCTGTATGTGACGTTGGGCTTTGCAACCTCTGTGTCACACTATGTGCTTGGGGTTGTTGTAATAATATCCATGTAGTGCTGCAATTTTGTCTTAAAAATACGAATGTTTGGACCATGCTATCAGTTATAATTAAGGCTCCTAGTTTTCGGTTTTGTATGATTTTTACAGATAAAGTAAAAAAATAACCTGTTTCTCTACGTATTTATTTTCACACGTGGGAAAAATGCAAAATAGTTCTTCTTTTGGGTGACTTTTAATGCTGGTAATCATGAGGGCCAGGCTAATGGCTGTGCCGAATGATGAAGAGTTTAAAAAGAGAGAAGGCTTTTTAAGCTTTGTACAGCTGCTACTGTTAGAACTACAGTGCTAATGTTTTTGTATAAGCTTATTTCACCCCAGCGATGCACCTTTTTTTTTTTCACAACCAATTTTATTGAGTTTTGGATGTAACAACAAACAACACCATTCAGAGCTACATGTGCATTATCAGGATAGGTAGAAAAACACATCACAGTGACATCAAGGCTACAGAAGGAAATCACTAAGAGCATACCCACGTGTAACTGAAGAGAGGACCACTCCATCTCAATCATCGAGTACCCCGACCCATTTGCCCCACATACGGCGAAACTTCTCAGGACACCCCATGGCTACATATAGAGGCCGCTCCTGCGCAGTGCACCAATCCACCCCCGGTGCCAGCGTCCTAGAGTGGGAGGAGCAATGTCCTGCCAATGCGCAGCAATGTCCCTCTTGGCGACCACCAGTGCTGTGTTAAGGAAGAGCTTCTCAGCCCTGGAGCCGTCCAATCCATCAGTGACTCCCAGCAGAACATGTATGGGATCGAGATGCACCTCCCACGCCAGGACCCCTGTCAGATCTTGTGTTAAAAATTCCCAATATCTCTGAATCGCAGAGCACGACCAAACCATATGGTAGAAATCAGCGTGGGGGTGGGCACAGCGGGGGCAGTGAGCGTCAGGTCGAAGCCTAGCGCGGTGGAGACGCAGGGGTGTAAGGTAGGCGGCGTGTAGAAAATAGACTTGGACCAGGCGAAGCCTCGCCGATACCGCAATCGTCCTGGGGGCCATCAGGGCATCCCTCCAGTCCTCATCCTCCAGAGCCCCAAGCCCGCCCTCCCACTTCTCACGGAGTAGGGAAAGGGAATTAGGGGTGTTGTTGGTGAGTTAGCGGTAGATCCGAGAGACTCCACCCTTCCCCAAGTCCCCGGTCAGTACCTGCGCCTCGGGCGGGCTGTATTCGGGCAGGGACGTGCTGTCTGGAATGTGGGAGGGAAGGACGTGGCGCAGCTGCAAGTACCGAAAGAATTGAGAGGGATGGAGGGAGTGCCTGGCCTGTAAGTCCTGAAAGGATCGGATGTGGGTACCGCTCCAGACGTCACCCAGCAAGGTTACCCCGATGAGATCCCACTGCCGGAACCCCGGCAGGGAAGAGACTTCACGAAGTCTCGTGCCACACCCTAAGGGAGTGTAGCGGGTCAGCCTGCCTGCCCATTGAGTATGACGAAGTGAGGCATGCCAAGCCAGGAATATGCCGCGCGTGACCTCAGGAAGAGCTCGGGGAACTGAGGTCCCATAAAGCATCCCCTGGATAGAGGAGAAGCCCAAGAGATGAAGTTCCAAGCGATACGCCGGGTCGGACCAGCCACCATCAAACCAGTCGTGAATCGTGAGGAGACGAGTCGCTAGGTAGTAGAGGTAGAGGTTCGTCATTCCGAGGCCTCCGTCAAATGGTGGGATTCGGCATTGGGCCAGGGCCAGCCTGGACCTCCGTCCTCCCCAAAAGAATTTGGTTGCCATGCCGGCCATATCCCGGAACCATGATCTGGCGAAGGAGAGGAGAGTGTTCTGGAGCATGTACAGAAAACGGGGCAAGATCATCATTTTGTACAGGGCAATCCTGCCCAGAGGGTTTAGAGGCAGCGTGCGCCATTTAAGGAGGTCGGCGCGGTGATGCACCTTATATGTACTAAAACACACCGGGCTTCCAAGTATGAGTGTGCCCTTTTAGCTTAAATAAAAGCGGAATTATACTAATTATAGCATCACTTTTTCACCAAACAGAAATAAATAAGGATAAATACAGCTGGAATAAAAAAAAAAAAAAATACCAAAAAGAAAATGCACCTTATTTGTAATGTAGTATACCCAATAGAAAATTAAGGAATATGACAATTTGTGAAGGATACTTCTACCTTCCTATTCCTCACCACTTGAATCTCCCCAAGGCGCCAGACTGGATCTGGAAAAGTTTAAATAGTTCTCCCTCTGTGGCAGGTGGTGCTAACCTGGCTAACCGACTTTGGTTCTTTTTTTCTCATGCATTTCGAAACTGATTCATAGTACCCTCCTTTATGAAACTTTTTGTTAACAAAAATGTTAATACTGCTGTACTGACAGGATGTCCCCACCCACCCCTAAAGTTAGTGTTCAGTCAGTACCATTCCTGCCATAAGTAGAAATTAGTTTCTCTCTGCCACCTGAAGTGTGCCTGTAGTGTCTGGGTTCAACACACAGCTTCGAGTCGTAAAATAAATGTGGCCTCATGCATCCTATGGCTGTTAATTAGGGAGGATAAAATCAAGCAGTTGGTGGCCTAAGCCGAGAGACCCACCAAGCCCAAAAGCATTCTGCTGAAGAACATCTTGATTGCTATCCACAAGCAAATTGACCAAGATGTCAAGAGACTAATCAAAAAAGAAAGATAAGAGCCACCGTAGGATGGATTTTTTAGTGCAGAGGCCCAGGTTGAGCACCCATGGTAGGTCTTCAGAGCAGTGACACTTGAGCTCCTAGAGACCCGGCTTTCTCTTTGGAGCCAGAGCTGTTTGATGTCACTTTGGTGCCTTCTGCAGGTTCTTCAACCCCTGAAGCTCACCCTGTGCAGTTTGCTGCCTTTACACAAGCAATGCTGACCCTGTGCCAGTGTGCTCCTTCTGGCGTACACTCTGACTTCATGGAGCCATTGTGACTCCAGATTGGGCTTCCTCTGGTCGGTCTTCACTTTGCCCCAGTCACAGCGCCTGTGGAGGCTGTCCTACCACCAAAGTGCCAGCGATGCCTGCAATGTTGCTGGTGCTATCCTTTGAGCTGCTACCCCAGGCATTAAAGATTTCCAACACAAATACCATACTGGTGTCTGACTGTTGACAGGCTCAGAGGTAGGTGGAGGAGTCGAAATACAGGCCCCTGCCTACACAAATATTTTCACAAAATGAATGTCCTCTTTGGTCAGACCTAGATCAGACACAAATACCTGGCATAGTAAAACATGACGATGATGACCACACTGAGGCTAGTAATTTTCTCCGTCCTGTGAACACAGAAAGTGCCAATTAACCGCAGTGCAGCATTTGAGTTGCTAGATACAGCCCAATGAGTAGACATTGTAGAAAAGGGCCCCTTTTTGTCATGGTCACCCCCACTTTTTGCCACTGGTACTGATGTTTTTCGACTGCTAATTATTCCCTAGTGCCAGTGCTCTTTCCCTAAAACAAGGTGAAATGTTCTAATTATCACACAATTGACAAACACTTTGGCACCTCTTTAAGTCCTTAGTAAGTGGTACCCCTGGTACCTAGGGCATGGGTATCAAAAAGGGTCAGAGGAGCTGCAGCATGTATTATGCCACCCTAAGGGACCCCAATACAAATTGCATGCTGCCTGCCATTGCAGACTGTGTGTCATGGTATAAACTATAAGTAAAAACACAACACTGCACACTCACTGTGTGACATGCAAAAGTCACTGCATGTAATATATGTAAGTCACTTCTACAGCAGGCTTTGTAGATCTAAGGCAGGGTGCATTATATTATATGTGAGGGCATATATGCATGAGCAGATATGCCCCTGTGCTGTATAGTTCAATTACTAGATGGTACAAGTGAACAGGGAAGCCATCTTAAGTACATATACTAGGAAGTGGTTATTTTGAGTTCCCCAGCTGCATGTTGGCTTTACTGAAACCTATGGTGTTTGGTATCAAACACCTTGTCTTAATAAATCTGTACTGATGCTAGATTTATTATTACATGCACCCAGAGGGCCCTTAGAGGTGCCCCTTAAAATCTGCCACTATCTAGTGTGCTGGCTGACTGGTGTCGTTCAGCCTGCCACAGCAGACATGTTTCTGACTCCCTTCAGGTTAGAGCCCTTGTTCTCTGAGGCCAGAAACAAGGCTTGCTCCGGAGTAAGATGTTCACACCTCCTCTAGCAGGATGGGTAGTGATTTTGCATATCAAGGCCAGGGGCTTTAAAGCCCCTGCGGCCTTTGATATGTGACCCAGGTGTCCCCCAGACTCTGGAGATACCATCTCCTGCCCTGGGGCCCATTTGGCACCAGGACAGGCTGGAAATTAGCTATGTAGTAGGCATGTTGCACCTCCATGTTAGTCACATCCCTAAGGTGGGCTGCCTGATGTTCGCCACGTAAGAAGGATTCCACAGTCTTGTTTTTGGTGGAATTTGGAACTCTGGGACAGGTTATGCCCACTCCCCACAGCAAATGTTCATATAGAGGGTGTAGTGACCTCAAAGGTAAGTAAGTCGCCCATTGGCTGCTACCCTTAACTCCTCTAAACTCAGTTCTTAGGGGGCCCTCTGACACCAGTAACTCAGATTCTCCTGACCCAAGGAGAAGCACAAAGAAGAAGCGATGAATGCAAGAATTGAAGACTAGCTGTGGGCTTGGTGCTATACTCTCCCTGCCTGCTCCTGTCTCGACAGTTGCAAAGACCCGACTCGTCCTGCAGCTGTGCATCCTCCAAAAGCTTCAGAGGGCTATCAGCACTTAGCCACTTTCCTGCAGCCTGCAGGCACCGACCGCAACATCCAGTCCATCGTTCTGCGGACCACGTGGTCCACCGATGCAGCAGCCGCCCAGGAGGAGGTCACCATGCTCCAGGAGGGAGGTCAGATTGTCTCCCAACCAAATTTGGAGATGCCGGGACCCCCAAGAGTCACACTGCACCAATACCCGGGATACCAGACCCCCTTGCAGCAACAAAGGCTTGTTTATTGTCCAGCCCGGACACCAATACTGCCAAGACCGACCTACTAGCAAGGGATGTCAGCATAACCGAGACCAGCACCGTGAATGGCCCTGCTGTCCTGTTTTATCCCCATGTCGAGGTCGAGCCCAAAAGTGAGAGCCTCAAACGCAAGGGATCCACCTGATAAAACACTTCTGAACCGAGCCCTATAGCCCAAATTCGAGCCTGCCGATGGTGCCCCCTTGCTCCAGAGACCCTCAAGACCTGAGCCCTTCTGTGGACTCTAACAGACTTGTCTCCAAGTCCCAACTTGCAGCACTTTTCAGCTTAGAAGTTTCTCCATAGACTTCAGCTGTAGCATTTGAGGCTATCCTTGTGTCCAGCACCTCCGCACCTAGACGAACCAGGGCAGGTAACCCAAAACTACTGGTGGTTCTAAGGACCATGCCCCTTACATAACTTAAGTCCTGAAGCACTACCCTGTAAGTTGCTTGTAAGTGACCCTATGCAGTGTATGTTTCTCCCATAGGATAACATTCCCACGTTCGAAGCTCATGTCTCAAATCTGCCAGCTGTATTTTCTAAGTGTTTTAAAAATTGCTACCTCGAAAAGTACTTCCCTAATGTCGTAGGTCTTGGTGTCTAAATAAATATAAAAATATATGTTATTTTCCTAAATTGGTGTACCATTTCCTTATTGAGTGTGTGTATGATTTATTGACTCTGCGTGCAACAAATGCCTAAGACTTCCCTCTGATAAGCCTAAGACTGCTTGACCACACTACCACAAATAGAGCACCAGGGATACCTGGACTCTGCACAGTGCACCTCTTTTTGGTACACTATATAGAGAACCAGCTTCATACAGAAATAGACTGTCAATGGCCCCCTCAGAGGAATTAGAATTAATTACGGCTGTCCTTAGAAAGGACACAGAGGTGCAGAAAAACAAGCCAAATATCCTAACTGATTTTGCAACTGATTCTTCAGCTTCTCACCCTCTGTTGCTGTTAGAGTAGGTGTTAATGGAGCCCATTTTAGCAGTGTGGGGAAAGCCTACTTCAGCTAAGGTGGTGAAACACCAGACTGCCCACCCTCATTGGCCAGCAGCTATGGTTTTGAGTGCCCATCACACCCTAGTCTGATGGTGCAGGCATCCTCCTGTTCCAAGCAAAACACTGGCGTGTAGCCCTACAGCAACTCCAGACTGTGATTCTGAAAGGATCAAGGCCATGGTAAAAAAACAAATTCTCACCAGGGAGCCTTGTTCTCTGGTTTTCTAGTGAGACTTGGATCCTAGCATGATGCTTTATGGGAGCTGGCTTAGATGATCCATTAAAGGGTCACTTTACTGAACTAGTTTGTGGTGAACAGGATGTGGTCAAACTAATCAGACCCTGTTTAGACATGGTTGACTCTGTGGCACCATCAACGGAATCTGTCACCATCTGTTTTCATGCTTAGTTACAATGCACCAGATTTTAAAAGGGCATCCAGGACAAATGGGCAAGTCTTTTGATGGCTCTCTTGGCTGGCGTCCTTCGCCCATCAATTCTACAGGAAATACAGCAAGTTTAGTGAGTTCTCCTGGAGAAAACCGTTTTGGCAACCCCAACCTAGCCAAACTGATTTCTACACCAGTACAGGAGATACTGTGATTCTAGGGGGCACAGTGGTTTCAGGGGCCTCCACAGCCAGTGACAGCCCTATTCTTCCCCCTCTTCAGCCCACCTTCAAAACCACTTTAACGTGCTCCTGAAGGAGCCCTTGCGGCCTGTGCCTTCTGGGTCTCCCCACCTCCTGCATTTTGCTGGTCTGCCATGCACATTGACATATGAGGGCCTTTCAGCAGTTCCCCTTCTTGTATTGGGATTAGCATAGGCCATTCTGACAGACTTGATCTGCATTTCTCCGACGGCTGCAGAAGATCTTTGTTGGTCAATGATGAAGCATTAGACTTATGGGGCCATTCTGTCCCTCTCCAGCTGTAGCCACGATTGAGGCCTTCACCCTCAGATGGAGTTCATACTGGGGGGCCTTGGAGACTGGAGGACATTGGTCCCCAAAGGAGCATTTGTACCACATCAGTCTGCTCGAACTGAAGGCTTTCTTTTCCCTTGGTCTACTGGTGGCCCTTATTGAATGAATGGATTTGATTGCCTTTAGAATCTCCTGTTCTTTTATGGGTTTTTGTAGTTACTTTCTAACACATCATGTTTTCGAGATTTTTATTATAATTTAAAATAATTGTTTTATTTTTAAAGATATTGATCATTGTCTGTGCACATTGGTTCTGTTATCAAAATCATCTGTTAAAACATATGATGGAGATCTGAGTTATAGTTAGAAGAGCTTAGGCTTTTTTTTTAAACAAATCTCTTTATTCCAATTCCAAAAATTCTTTATTTCGGCCATATAGACCATAAAAGATGCAATGGAAACATTACAAACATTAAAACATTATTTTAAAACACATTTAAATAGAGTCCGCTCTCCCAGCGAGGAGTGATTTAAAATTGCATTAGAAAGTTCAAGGGGCTTCAGAGGATTTTTTCTTTCTGATCAACCATATGGCCATAAGAAATTTGGAAACAGCGAACACAATGTGGCCCAGGGTGCTAGTTTTCAAAATCCTGTATGCCTGTGCATACTCTCTGAACCCCAGGTTCTTACAGAGCGGTGCTATCCAGTATTTTCTGGGCCTTTGGTATGCAGGGCACACAAACAAGATGTGGGGGTCATCTTCCACATGGTTGTTACAGCAGGGACATGTTTTATCGCCCCCATTTGTCCACTTGCAGGTGTATGAATTAATAGGTAGTGTGCTAAGCCTCCATTGAACATACAGTTTCCTCGCCAGGATGGGAAAGATAAAATCCATAAAAGGTTCAAAAACATAAGAATTTTTGGATTCTAAAAATCGCAAAGTTAGGGTGCCGCTATTTTGAGCGTCAATCAAGTGAGCAAGGGACCTGGCTTTGTAGATTTGTGCCAGGGCTTTGCGCGAGATTGTTTGGCAGCCTCGCGCGGGGTCCTCCCACAGGACACGGAGATTGATGGCAGACAGTTCATTTTCCACAAAGGTGAGCCAGGGGATTTTGCCGCTGCAGTTTAAACTCATGACATGGGTGAGATCCTCCCTATAATGATGAAGTTCGTCCGTAGACCAGAGCCTGTGCCAGAACTTCACTGGCTTTGACACAAGCTCCTCTGCAATAGGGGGGAGACCCATGTCCATTCTCAGAGGCTGAAGTGGCGTGGCACTTGGAAGGGCTAGAAGGCGCCTTAAAAAACTATTTTCCACTGTTGATAAGCCCTTCACCACTTTGTATCCCCATAGCTCACTGCCATACATGGCCGCAGCCTTGGCCTGGGTCTTGTAAGTTTCAAGGGCCGGGCTTATGGGCTTGAAGGAAGAAGTATTAGCCACTTTCAGGATTGCACCCGACAGTTGGGATAATTTGGCCTTAGATCGTACTATCGGTCGGTCCCATGCTAAATTTTCCTGCAGTGTTACCCCCAGATATATGAAGGTGGACACCCTCTCAAGGCTGGCGGTCCCCAGGGTGGGATTGGGCCTAGTTTTGGTTGGTGGGTTGAAGATCATGAACTTGGTCTTTTCTGTGTTCACCTCCAACCCATGCTGATGACAGAAAAGACCAAATCCATCCAGGATCCTCTGGATCCCCATGGGGGATTTTGAAAGGAGGAGGGTGTCGTCGGCAAACATGATTGCCGGTACCTTCCTACCTGCCAAACAGGGGGCGTCATTGTCCTTGACGTTTTCCAGGTGTGAGATGACGTTATTAATGAATAAGCAAAACAGGGTCGGTGCCAAGACACAACCCTGCCTCACACCTCGACGGACAGGAAACCTGGATGAAAGTTTGCCATCTTTCCCACACCTGACTTGAGCATAGTTGTTCTCATGCAGCCTGGCTAAGATGTTAAGTAGCTGGGGGGGAATTCCTAACTTTTCCAGCACCTCCCAAAGTTTCCTGCGCGGGACTAGGTCAAAGGCTGACCTCAGATCCACGAAGACCATGTACAATCTCCCCCCCTCGATCCTCACCGTCTTCCAGTAGAGGAGAACGAGGCGGAAGATCTGGTCCATGGTCGACGTGTTTTTCCTGAAGCCAGCCTGCAGGGGACTCATGATGTCATTTTCCTCCACCCAGTCTAATAGATGGTTCAAAATAAGGCGCGCAAAAAGCTTTTGGGGAACATCTATCAGGCTAATAGGCCTGTAGTTTGCCGGACTCAAAGGGGACCCTTTCTTGTAAATCGGAACTATTTCAGCCCCTAGCCAAGAGGAAGGGACCGCCATACCTCCCAAAATAGCATTAAAAAGAACAAGAAAGTACGGGGCCCAGATGTCAGGGTGGTATCTGAACAAATCACCGGGTAGCTTATCCAACCCCGGTGCCTTCCCCAGCGCTAGGCGCTCCAGTGCTAGCTTCACCTCCCCCAAGGAAAATTCCAAGGCCACATCTGGAAGGCAGGGGGACTCCACCACCATCCCTTCCGGCCAGAGAGTGGTTTCTTGATATAGTGTCCCAAAGTGGGCCTCCCAAATAGAGGGGGCAATATTGGGTTCTATTGCGGATAGCAGATCCCCTGTTCCATTGTTTACGAGAGCCCAAAATTTTCTAGAGTCTTTGGATTTGAGGGCTTCAGTCAGTTCATGCCAGTGGTTCCAATCCCACTCTCCCCTTGCATTGGCCAGTGCTAACTTGTACCCCCTCCTAAGGGCTGCAATCTTCACCTTATCGCTACCCTCTTTAATTGCGGAAAGAAGCTCAGACTTAGTTTTCCTGCAGGTGGAGGTGTACCAAGTCGGAGCGCGAGTCTTTTTCCTTCTAGTGGGCAGGGCCGGATTGAAGACATCTGCAAGGTCCCTCACTAAGGCCTGGTGAATGCCAAATAGTCTCTCATTGTAGTCAGAGGGTCTTGGTTGATTGATGAGAGCATCCACCTCCTGGAACCTGGGGAGTGCTATGCCATAGAGGTTATTTATAGCTTCTTCTTTATCAACTAGCTTCCCCCATTTCACCCGGCGCCTGCTTGTAGTGAGTAGTATGTCTCCCTGGTCGACTCCAGAATCGGTAGTTAGCAGCCCTATAGCAGGGGCTGGGTGCTGGATCTCCAACAAAAGGGAATTGTGGTCACTGTCTGTCCTCGGGATCACTCTAAAATCTTGAACTTTGGGCCACAGGGAAATATCTATAAAAATGTAGTCCAACCTTGACTCATGGCCCTTTTTGTTGAAACTACACACCGAAGGAGTGTCAGAGGGGGTGCGTCCGTTACACGCCCTCAGTGCAAAGTTCAGAGTGAGAGAGGTAAGTTGTACTGCCAACGGAGACCAAGCTTTGGGGTGAGGTGAGGAGGAAGGTGGGACTCCCCAGTGGTCATCCTCGGCAGTAAAGGCACCCTCCATTAGACCTTCCAGGGGTTCAAAGTGGCAGTTGAAATCTCCTCCCATCACTATTTTCAAGTCACCTGGCAGTTGCCCTAGAAAAGATGAAAGATCAACTAGGGTTGGGGATTCCTTGCCCACAGCGACTGATCGAGAGTAGACGTTAACAATAGCCCATGTACTTTTACCAGGCCATCTGAGGAGCACACACTGAATGTCCTGTGAAAGTGTATCCATTCTTTCCACCTGACACCCAATGTGGCTCGCCACCCAGATTGCTAAACCTCCCGAGGGTCTCCCCCTCCCATTCGACTTTGCCGGGATTTCAAAAATGTCATATCCCCTCCTAAGCTGTGGTGCCCTAGCCCATGTCTCCTGGAAGAGGAGGATGTCACTTTTACTGACCAAAGTTTCCCACTCCGGGGTATCCACCTTACTTGAGATGCCAGCTACATTCCAGGAAAGGATAGTCAGGCCTGGACCTTGAAATTGCGGACCTGCTTCACTTGGTGCAGACGGGATGTCATGTGCAAAATTACCCAGGTCACCCAAACCAGTAGTAATGGGCGACTGGGTGGGTAATTCAACAAGCTCCACCAATTGCGTTGTAAGAACAGTTGGTGTGTTTGGTGGATCCTCATCTAAAACTTGGATGCTTCCCAGGGCGGTCCCCCCCTCATTTGCAGGGGCCAGGGACCTTTTTTCATTTACGGGAACAGATGTACCTTCCCCCCTGAGTGTAGACCCATAGGCAGAATTTACTGGGTGTTGTGGAGTGTCCCCCCTTATTGGTCAATCTACTTGGTCCAGGCAGGAGAATCTATTCTGATGGACAAAATTGCCATGGGCGGGCAGTGTGTTGTGCTTGGGTCTGTACCGTGAACCATCTACGGCGAAGCCCACTCTGGTCCAACTCTGTTCCCTCCCCACTACTAAGTTGGAAACATTTGGGTAGAAGTGTGAGAGGGACACTAATTCTATGTTGGACTTATCCGGCCTTACCAGCCAGTTACAAATGTAAGGGGCAACCAGTGGGCTTTTAAAACTAATTATGATACAGTCCCCTACCCTGTTTTTGGGGGTGATTCCGATCCATGGGATCCTTCTGACCATCAACACATCACCTTTGATGTTAGAAGGGAGGGGCCTGTTAATATTAAGCCAGCTAATTACCTTATTACGGAGTGAGTCCTGTGGCTCTCTGGTGTCGCCAGTGAGCTCAGGAACTCCCACCATAATCCCTGTGTGGGGCACAGCTTCAGGGGGCAGATTGACCGCCCTGCGCCTAGTGTTGGGGCTAGTGGGGCGACCAGTATGTTCATTGTTAACTCGCCCCCCACTCGTTGGAAGGGGTAGTGTTGGTTGCTTAGATCTTCTAGGTGCAGGGACAGGGGGCCTAGGCATTTGTGAAGAGGGCAGTGGGGGAGCATGACTTCCTGTAACACTGTGTTGTGCCCCAGCCGGGGCCTGTATGCTTGTTCCAGCAGTAGATGGTCTATTCCCTACAGATTCCCGGGGAGCCGTCTGTGCACTTGGACCCAACCCCCTGCTAGGACTATTCCTGTTATGTGCGTTTTCTATAGCCCTGAGTCTAGCAGCTATGGAGTCCAATTTTACAGACAGGGGCTCCAACAGGCTCCTAAGGATGTCCCTAAAAGAGCCAATTAGAGCCTCTGCCGCATTAGGAGGATTTCCACCAAATATGAACGGCCCAGAACACCCAGGTACCACTGTGGCTAATGGCGAGTCTGGTTGATCAGACCCAATTCCCGGGGAAGTAACCATGGGAGAAGCCGAAATGTCTGAGCTAACATCTAATGTTGGGTTGGTTTTATCCACTTTGGCCCTTTTTGCCCCTCTAAGCTTCCTTGACCTTTTCCTTTTCGGAGGATGGTCCACTCTACTGCCTACGGGATCTGTTGGCGCTGCAACTTGCCCTTCATCCTGCGCCTTAGACATTTCCGCACAGTTCATATACGGAGTGGTCTCCACCACCCCCGAGGGACGCAGAGGCTCGCTATCCCTCAGTAGATTAGACGGGGTCCTAAGTTGTTGGAGGACTGACTCGATTGTCTGATCAATGCTATCCATGAGAGATAGATGGGTGACGTCAAGGGGTATTGGAGTACTAACATCGATGGAAGAAGAGTCCGAGGGGTCCACTGAAACTGACGCGTTTTCTAAGTTTACCTCAAGGAGAGTGTCTGATACTGTGCGACCTTTGCTAGCCGCAGCACTGGTCTTCGGAAAGAATTTTTCCAGTGTGCTAGAGCACTGTTGGGCAGCCTTACTCCTGGATACTCTAGTAGCCATGGCGAGAGGAACAGTCAAAGCCGCAGGCTGATGGAGTATGGAGAAGAGCCTTGAGACAGGGACAACGTTAGAGGGGGGGCCCGGTCCGGTCTCTAACGGCCTAAAACGGCCCGCTCTTTGCCCGGTCTTCGCCCGCTTCCTCGTCCGCCCGCGTCCCGCGTACGCGTTCAAGGCGGGGTTAAAGTAGAGGAGGAGAGAAGGGGGCGGGAAGAGGAACCAGGTGCGCGCGGTGGACGGCGCAAGCACTTCTGGACCTCGCAGTCCCGCTCCCTATGCAGGTGGCGTCTGAAGCACTCCCCCAGCCGAGGTGACCGAGCCGAAATGCTCCCAGGCCACGCAGAAAATCTTGGAAAGGGCTCCGCTGCTGATAGTGCCCCTGGAACGGCCAAAAACACTGTCCACAATTCTTCCCGCTACACGAGCGGCACCCGCGCCAGCGGGGGCCGCGAGGAGTTTAATACACTTCCAGGAAGGTCCAGGGAGGTCCGAGGGAGAAGGGGGCGGGAAGAGGAACCAGGTGCGCGCGGTGGACGGCGCAAGCACTTCTGGACCTCGCAGTCCCGCTCCCTATGCAGGTGGCGTCTGAAGCACTCCCCCAGCCGAGGTGACCGAGCCGAAATGCTCCCAGGCCACGCAGAAAATCTTGGAAAGGGCTCCGCTGCTGATAGTGCCCCTGGAACGGCCAAAAACACTGTCCACAATTCTTCCCGCTACACGAGCGGGAAGAATCTCTTTATTAGATTCTAGATTTTGTAGCAAACATAAGATAATAATACAAAACATTAGACACCTTTATACACATGCTCACATTAACTTCTAATGCATTATTTTACATGTTTCTTGTTAAGCTCAAATATGTTCTCAACAAATCTATCTGAATCATGTATTATGGCAGTAGTCATTATGTAGTGACCTTATTCCTTTATAGCAGATGTGAATATAACATCATCAAGAATTCCCTTAGTTACCCCAAACGTACTCCCACCTACTCAGATCCTCCGATGTTTTTGAGAGGACACCAGTGCCTCATAAATAGGTTGTTCAAGTACACAGCATCTATCCATGCCCGTTTTCAACTGGTTAAAGCTGGCAGGAGGGTGTTCGGCCTGCTGCTAGTTTTGGACAACGTCATGTTTCCCAAGTGTTAGGCCTGACCTAAGGAGGATCTTCTCCATCCTCATGAAAGCTTGGTCTCTGAGTATGTTTATTCTGACTGGTTTCGGGTTCCAAACCAGAGGCCTATTCAGCAGTGCTAAAGATGTCTTGGGCAGGTCCATACGGTATATAAAATGTCTTCAATTTTAGCACGCTCCAGAGACATTCCAGTCCCAGGCAGCATCTAAACCGGCAGAGTTTCTGTGACGTTGGATATATCCTGTGTAGGTATTTAAATCATACCATTTGATATCTGTTAAAAATATCTTCACGCTGGCCCAAAAGTGTGCTGCACACGTGTTGCGCCTTCTTAGCCTATATGCAACCTGTGACCAAATAGTGTTTGTTGGGTGCTTTTACATGAATTGCGTATCTGACTACTTAGGGTGTTGTGTGTGACATACTCCCTTATTGTTTGTCTTCAGTGAGGCATACTTCTTCTACAGTTACAGTCTCCTTGTGATGATCTATATACCGATGCAGTTATGTGGGTGAACATCAGTTTTTGCCCCGGCAGCACCTTTGTGGTAATGTGTGTAGTGTGCCCTATAAACCGCTTTGCAGTGTTGATTGAAACTTAGAGGGGCTCACTGTAGGCAGGCCCTGCGTCCAACCTCCCACTTCGCAAGGCCAAATACCGTGCATGGTGTGGGGTTGGCTCGCATGTGGGGAGTTAACCGCAGGACCTGGCTGCAGGCCAGGCAGTGGTAGTTGGATTTACAGATGGTAATTAAATATTACTTTACGTTAAGAAATCCCTAGAAATTCACAGAAAAAACGAAGGTTACAGAGACGTTATAGATAGGAAATAGAATTTAAAAAACCTTAGAAATTCACACAAAAAACAAAGGATACAGGGACGTTATAGTTAGGTTAACGTTTTACACACACAAAACCATAGAAATTCAGCAGTTATACTTATCTAAAGTAGCTATAACTTGTGCCCTAAATTAACTGCAACTTGCGCCCTCGCTTTGCACTGCTAATAACCCCACGTTACACCAATCATTACATCTTCTATCACATCATTGATAATGTTGCAAGATCTGCAGTGAAATTATTGATGTGAAAACTGTGCAGGGTGGGGGCACGAGTTATAGTTCTGTAGTAGGGGATCTCTGTGTATAGTCATAATCTAGTGAATAGTCCCGCCCATGTGCGCGGACCCCGGAGCAATAAAAAATAATCTCTAAAAGGTGACAAATCATGCAGACCTGCATACACCTTTAAGAGAGAATTTAATTTAAAGACAGATAATGCAGCCTATACCCACAGGCTACACTGTCCAGTACTTCAACTAGAATTCCACCAAAATCCACAAACAGCACTGCCTGTCCAGTTTTTCTCCACATAGGAAAAAACCCTGCCTCTACCAGCAAAAGCCTCTGGAATGATAGAGAGGAAGGAGTGGACAGACAAGCCCCATAGGCTGCCATTATGTGGCTTGGAACAGGATACTGTGCCTTTAAGAAAACTTTCCAGTTTTCCAGAACTTTCCCCAGTATCCCAGAATGCCCAGCAGGTCCCATTTACTTTCAGTTCTTTTTTCCGGCTCCTGCTAGCAGGACCCTGGAGCATTGAGCTCTACCTTTTTCAAGGTTTTCATTGAGATTTTGGCAATTTTTGTCACTTTTTCTTGTGTTTAGTAGCTGGTACTGTCAACATGCCTGGCTTGTTCGACAAGTGCCCGGAATGTGGTCGAAAGAAGGCTAAAACTGACCCACACGAGGTGTGCATAGCTTGCCTTCCCCAGTCCCACGTGCCTGAAAGCTGTACCATCTGCCACTCGTTTTCAGCAAGAACCCTGAGGGACAGGATGAAGAGCAGGCTTCAAGCTCTGGAGGAGCGAAGACTGAAGGCACCAGGTGGGTCTGGAGGGGCTGATTTGGCCCATACTGAGGCCTCTGGGGGGCTCCCCAGGGGCAGGAAGACCAGTAAGCGCTCCCGCTCCCCGTCGACATCGAGGGCGTCGACGGCGACGTCGAGGAGGATGACCACCGTCTGTTCGCTGTCTCCCCAGGGCTCTGGGGAGAAGCGGCGTCGACGATCGCCGTCGAGGGACCTGAATAGGCCGCCGTCGACTACATCGGCGTCGTCGGCGACGACGCCGTCTTCGGCTGCGTCCAGCGGTCGACGTCGAGAGAAGACCCGGCGTCGGCGTTCGGCGTCGAGGGATCGCAGCTCGCCGTCGATGAAGAGAAGGAGATCGCCGTCGAGGCGAAGATCACCGTCGAGGCGGAGATCGCCGTCGAGGCGAAGGTCGCCGTCGAGGCGAAGATCGCCGTCGAGGCGAAGGTCGCCGTCGAGGCGAAGGTCGCCGTCGAGACAAAAGTCGACGCCGAGGAAGAGATCGACGCCGAGAAGATCGCCGTCGAGGCACAGGTCGACGTCGAGGCACAGGTCGACGTCGAGGAAGAGAGAGTCGCCGGGATCGGTGTACTCAGTGGTGTATACCCCGCCTCGGAGGTCTCCGTCGCCTCCTCCTCTCCCACCTCTGCCACCGCCTCCTCCTCCACCACCGCCACCTCCTCCACCACCGTCTCCACCTCCTCCACCGCCTCCTCCGCGGCCGCGGACTCTGTCTCCGCCACCCCGGCCTCTGTTGCTGCCAAGCACTCCTGCGGTACCGCCGGCGGTCCCCCCGAGGTCGGTTTCCCTTCCACGGTACCCGACTCCGCCGCAGGGGACCCCGAAGCCACGACGCCCACGGTCGCCTGGACCAGCGAGACCGGCGGACAGGCCTAAGCCGAAGAGGTCGCGCTCCCGCTCTCACAGGAGGCGACGATCGCGGAGCCGAGGGCGATCCTCGTCAGACTCTAGACGACGCCGCAGAAGGTATAGGTCCAGGTCGCGCTCCTCGGACAGGGACCTTTCCCCGACGCTGTCGGACTCCCCGGGGACTAGGGTGTCGCCGGTGGACGACTTGGTCTCGTTCCAGGAGGTGCTGTTGCGAGGGGCTGCGAAGCTGAATATCACGGTGACGGTTCCAACACCCACGACGTCCGTGATATTTGAGACGCTTCATAAAAGACACTTGTCTCGCCCCCTCCTGCCTCTCGTGCCTGGACTGGTGGAACCAGCCTTGGAACTGTTCCTCACTCCCGCAACAG
The DNA here is from genome assembly GCF_964204655.1 of Triturus cristatus. Lineage (NCBI taxonomy): Eukaryota > Metazoa > Chordata > Amphibia > Caudata > Salamandridae > Triturus > Triturus cristatus. Next base: position 1,150,230,354 of record NC_140590.1, on the reverse strand, counting down.
CGAAGGCCGCTCCGTCCAGGCTCATGAAGAAATATAGGGCCCCGGAGTCGGATCCGTCATTCTTGAGAGGGGACCCGAAGCCGGATTCGGTTATCGTGACGGCGGCGAGAAAACAACATGCGACCGCCCCGGCCTCCACGGTGCCACCGGACAAGGAAAGCCGCTGGCTGGACTCTGCGGGCAGGAAGGTGTGTGGTACCGCCGCCACCACGATGAAGGCGGCGAGTGCAGGGGCGTTGTTGGGCCGTTACGACTGGGCCCTGTGGGAATCCCTGCAGCAATATGCGGACCTCCTGCCACGAGACAAGAAGGAGGACTTCTTGGAGACGGTGCGCGAAGGCATGCTGGTTTCTAACCAAACGATCAGCGCAGCAGCGGATATATCGCTATTGGCCGCCCACGCCTACTGTCATGGCGTCCACCAGCGGCGCCATTCCTGGTTGCGCCTGACGTCCCTCAAGCCGGAGGCGCAGCAGAGAGGGGCCAACCTGCCCTTCTCGGGGGAAACCCTGTTCGGGAAGCATGCGGACGATGAAATGGCCCGCATGAAGGCTGAAGCGGAAACCCTGACGGCCGTCGGGTTAGAGAAGGCCGAGAAAAAGAAACGACCGTTCCAGAGGAGTTTCGGGTCGTCGGGCCGAGGGCGTGGGCAGGGCTCGGGACAGCAGCAGCCACAACAGCAGCAATTCCGCAAGCCCTTCCAGAAGCGCCAGAGGGGTAGAGGTGGCCAGCAGGCTACTACCACAAACAAGGGCCCGGCCGGGTCTCGGCCCTGAGCTGTTACTTCCCCCTCAACCGTTACCCACTCCAGTGGGGGGAAGCATTCGATTTTTTCCGGCAGAGTGGAGAAAAATTACTCAGGACAAGTGGGTGCTGAATATTGTTTGCAATGGATACAGTCTTCGGTTCATCAGCCCGCCTCCAGCGATTCCGCCGGTCAGCTCTCGCTTCCAGCTGAGGGAGCTCCAGGCGGAGGCAGACATCTTGTTGAGAAAAAAGGCGGTAGAAGAAGTACCTTTGTCTCAAAGGGGAAGAGGTCTGTACTCTCGGTTCTTCCTCGTTCGCAAGAAGGACAAGAACGAGTTCAGGCCCATTCTGGATTTGCGACAAGCAAACAAGTGGATTCGCAGAGAGAAGTTTCGCATGCTATCGTTGCACCAGATTTACCCTCAGCTGCAACGGGGAGACTGGCTCTGTGCCATAGATCTACAGGATGCGTACTTCCATGTGCCCATAGCACAGAAGCACAGGAAGTTCCTGCGATTCCAAGTCGGCGCCAATCACTATCAATACACAGTACTGCCATTCGGGCTAAAGTCTGCTCCCAGGACTTTTTCGAAGTGCATGGCGGTGGTGGCGGCACACCTGCGGAGGAACAAGGTGTTTGTCTACCCGTATCTGGACGATTGGCTGATCAAGGCGTCATCCTTCGAGGAAGCGCAAGAACACTTCCGTTGGACGTGCGAACTCTTGAACAAGCTGGGGTTACACGTCCACATGTCCAAATCGGTCCCATCTCCGGTACAGTGCATACAGTACCTGGGGGCCTCCATAGATACGCGGTCAGCAAGCGTGTCTCCTTCGGAGGAGAGACGGTTATCACTCCTTCGGAAGGCTCAGGACCTCAGGACTGCTCCATCGACGACTGTGAGGAAGGTGTCGTCTCTACTGGGATCGATGGCCTCCTGTATCTTCCTCACTCCGCACGCACGTCTACAGATGCGACCACTGCAGGAGTGCTTGGAGGATCAGTGGGATCAGAAGACAGGCTCTTGGGACGACAAGATCCGACTGTCTCTACATGCTCGTCAGTCTCTGAAGTGGTGGTGTTCGGCGGAAAACCTCCTCCAGGGGGTTCCCTTCCACAAGGACATTCCCACGACGAATGTGGTGACGGATGCTTCTCTCCAGGGCTGGGGTGCGCATTCCGGGGACCTGCAGATTCAAGGGAAGTGGTCTCCTTTGGAATCGACGTACCACATCAATTTCCTGGAACTCAGAGCTGTCTTCCTGGCACTGAAGGCTTTCCTTCCGTCCTTCCAGACCAACTCGCTGCTGATACAGACGGACAATACAACCACGATGTATTACCTCAACAAGCAGGGGGGGTCGGGATCGCGCACTCTGTCGCAGGAGGCGCAGGCGATCTGGCGCTGGCTGCTGGCCCGAGGACTGACGATCACGGCCACGCATCTGCCAGGGGTGCAGAATGCTCAGGCGGACGCCTTGAGCAGGCTGATTCAGGAAAACCACGAATGGGTCATAAACGACGAAGTACTAGGAGAAGTCTTCGCAAGGTGGGGGACTCCAGACGTAGATCTGTTCGCCACCGCCGAAAACAGCAAATGCCGAGACTTCGCATCCAGGTACTACCAGCGGGGGACGCTGGGGAATGCGCTATGGATCGATTGGTCGAACAGCTTTCTGTACGCTTTTCCACCCATTCCCCTGATTCCGGCGGTGCTCATCAAGCTGTCCCAGTCCAGGGCGCGGATGATCCTGATCGCCCCGGAGTGGCCCAGGCAGTGGTGGTTCACGGACCTTCTTCACCGGTCTCTCCTTCCTCACATGCGGTTGCCGTGCAGGCCGGACCTTCTCACGAAGTTCGGGGGGCGGATGGTGCACCCCAACCTCTCGTCTTTGAGTTTGGCGGCATGGCTCCTGAAATAGTGCAATATGGTCATCTGAATCTACCAGACGATTGTATGGACATTCTGAAGGAGTCTAAGCGACCTTCCACTAGGACATCCTATGCTTACAAGTGGAAGAGGTTCTGTATCTGGTGTAAGTCCAAGAACTTTGATCCGACAACATGTAAGGAAGATGTCATCCTTCCATACCTTTTGCATCTGGCGCAGTCTGGCCTTAATTTCCATTCCATTAAGGTTCATCTGGCTGCTTTGACTGCTTACAGGAAGTGCCCTTCACAGACGTCCTTCTTTCAGATTCCTGTGGTTAAGGATTTTTTGGAAGGCTTGAAGAAGGTGTTCCCTCCTGTCAGACTTCCCTCGCCTTCTTGGGACTTGAATGTGGTGCTGTCCAGACTGATGAGAGAGCCTTTTGAACCTATTCACAAGGCTTCATTGCAGCACCTATCCTGGAAGGCGGCGTTCCTAGTGGCCATTACATCGGCCCGCAGGGTGAGTGAACTTCAGGCATTATGTTGTCAAGAACCTTATACTGTGTTTCATGCTGCTAAGGTTGTGATGCGTACTCACCCTAAGTTCCTTCCTAAGGTTATCTCTGACTTTCATGTCAATCAGACCATAACTTTACCTACGTTCTTTCAGAATCCCTCTTCACCAGCGGAAAGGGCTCTCCATTCCCTGGATGTCCGAAGGGTGTTGAAATTTTATCTGGATAAGACCAAGGATATTCGTAGGTCTGACCAATTGTTTGTTAATTATGGCTCAGTCAGGACTGGTCTTGCGACCTCTAAGCAGTCCATCTCTCGGTGGATTGTGTCCTGCATACAGTTGTGTTATCAAAAGGCTAATAAGACCTTAGGGGGTAAACCTAAGGCTCATTCCACCAGGGGCAAAGCTGCCACGACGGCTTTGCTGCGTAATGTTCCGATTGCGGAAATCTGTAAGGCGGCCACGTGGAAGTCGGTCCATACCTTTGCTGCGCATTACTGTCTGGACACGGATGCCAGGGCAGATGCTCAGGTTGGGCAGGCTTCGCTGCGAAATTTGTTCGCACAGTAGTGGTAGTGTCTTATGTGTTCTCCACCGCTTTTGTTGTGTGGGGATGGGCTTGCCATTCTATTCACTAGATTATGACTATACACAGAGATCCCCTACTACAGAAGGAGTAGTTTCTTTTCTGTAACTCCAGTTCTGTAGTAGGGGTATCTCTGTTATAGTCATAAGCGCCCGCCCTCCTCCCCGGTGGAGAGATACTTATTCATATGTAGAATGCTACAGGTCTGGCGTGCTACGCCTTCAAAAAGAACTGAAAGTAAATGGGACCTGCTGGGCATTCTGGGATACTGGGGAAATTTCTGGAAAACTGGAAAGTTTTCTTAAAGGCACAGTATCCTGTTCCAAGCCACATAATGGCAGCCTATGGGGCTTGTCTGTCCACTCCTTCCTCTCTATCATTCCAGAGGCTTTTGCTGGTAGAGGCAGGGTTTTTTCCTATGTGGAGAAAAACTGGACAGGCAGTGCTGTTTGTGGATTTTGGTGGAATTCTAGTTGAAGTACTGGACAGTGTAGCCTGTGGGTATAGGCTGCATTATCTGTCTTTAAATTAAATTCTCTCTTAAAGGTGTATGCAGGTCTGCATGATTTGTCACCTTTTAGAGATTATTTTTTATTGCTCCGGGGTCCGCGCACATGGGCGGGACTATTCACTAGATTATGACTATAACAGAGATACCCCTACTACAGAACTGGAGTTACAGAAAAGAAACTACTCCTTACTTGAGATAAGTGTAACTATAATTGCTGAATTTTTATTGTTTTGTGTGTGTAAAATCTGAACCTAACTATACCGTCCCTGTAACCTTTGTTTTTGTGTATGATATATATCTATCGATATCTATAGATAGATAGATATATAGATAGATAGATAGATGTACACACACACACACACTGTGTAGAGTATGTATAAATATATTCACTGGCAAAAACAAAGGTTAAAGTTTGTTTTGAAATCACACAAAAATAATACTTAAAAAATAAAAACGACTGAAATTCGCCATTTATAGTTTACTGGGCTAACTATAACTGGCAACCCATCACGCATTGCTTATGATCTCACATTTTACGTTACTCATGTGATAGATACGACTGACATTTTTTTCCTGTCTATGACTCGCAATTTTCAGGCGGATTTAAAAAAGAATAAACAAAGCCAAACACTGTAACAAGTGTCTGGATTTAGTTTAATGGCAGGAGGTAGGCGCAGGGCTTTGTTGAAGGCTAGACCTAGCACGAAACACTGCTATCTCGCGCGTGCACCCACAGTGTTTGGCTGATGGCCGGTTAGGCACAGATCCTGGCTGAAGAACAGGCATGCTCCAAACCCTTACTGTCATCAGTGATGTAATTTGAGATGTCATCCGTGATGTCATAAAACATGTCATGAGGTATGTAATATGTGAAGTCATAAGCAGTGCATGGCGAGGTCGCAAGTTATAGGTACTTTAGGGTATGAGTTAAAAAAACTTGCGATAATTATAACTGGTGAATTTAAGTGATTTTGCTAGTTTCAAATGGGATGGTATGTTTTACCTGACATTTTCACCTAAATATAACATACCTTTTGTTTCTTTTTAATGGGGGGGGGGGGGGGAATATATATATATATATATATATATGGGAAGGCGTCTTCTGCATATAAACTGCCTCCACCACAACGGAAGTCGCTTCGTTACGGGAGGACCCCACAGAAGCGGGTCCCGTTAAATTGCTGCGGTTCCTTCTAAATCCTCAGGAGGAAAAACGAAGCCGTGTGTGGTCCTTCAAAATTCTTTATTCAGCCACTCTGCCAAACGCGTTTCGAGTGCGAAGCACTCTTGTTCACTGACAAGTGAAATCAAAGCGAGCGGCCATTTTTACGTTATTCACCACGTGATTAAACAGAACTACAAATAAAGTGCATTAGAAAACAGACTTGTAGTTTTTTTTTTTTTTTTTTTTTTTTTTGATTTTTTAAAAATAGGAAAGTGGCACGCGATATTTGATAAAACTCGTATTCGTTGAAATTCATTTCATAATGATAAAACATGTGTAAAATCAATATATGTACAATGAAAATCAATTTATAAATATTTATAAATATTAAATATTATAAAATTCTTCTAAAAATGGAATTGTTGCGAGTGTTGCCCCAGTGGGCCCACGTAAACAAGTTACTGTCAATTATCGCTGCTTTTCAATTCTGCCCCAGTGGGCCTACCGCCGTCCTAGATTTGATCGCATTTCTACTACATGTCATAAATTAATCATAAAACCTATTATAAAACCCAACGTTTTAAAACTGCTAATAATATAATAACATAATAACACATTTTCAGACTAAATGGGTATACAAATCTTCTTCTATGTTCAATCCATCAGGTTGTTTACAGTTTAGTTCAACAATATACCTTGACTCCAATTTTCTCAATGCTCTTTCCCGGTTCCCTCCCCTTGTGTTTTTTGGTACCGCATCTATTACAAAGTAAGATAGACCTTTGGCATCTTTTTTATGAAATCTTTCAAAATGTCTGGCGACAGGATATGTCCTATCGCCATTCTTTATTGCCCTGAGATGTTGTAAGATTCTTTTATGCACCTCGAGGATTGTGCTGCCCACGTACTGCAGTCCACAAGGGCACTGGAGCACGTAGACAGCAAAATCCGTTTTACAAGAGTATTTGCCTCTGATTCTCTTTGAATGTTTGCTAAAGCCTGGTTTGTACCTGTCCGTATTTACGCCATGCGTACAGGCTTTGCATTTGGGGCATTTGATGAATCCCTTGCGTCCTGTGAGCCAAGTGGTTTTTTGTGGTGGCTTGCTTAGAGTATTTTTTACCAGGGCTTGTTTGAAAGATTTCACCTTGCGGAATGTGATTAGGGGTCTCCGTGTTACAGCCTTACCTAAAATTGGGTCATTTTTTATTAGATGCCAGTGTTTATTACAGATGTTTCTTAATTTGTCATGCTGAATGCTGTAGGATGTTATAAATCTACACTCTTTGTTTATTTCTTTTGCATCATTCCGCTTAGCTGTCTTATTGCTAAACAAGATCTCTTCTCTTTTCTTTGCATTAGCTCTATGAATTGCATCTTCAACCCAACTGTCAGGGTACCCCCTATCTTTGAACCTTTTTTCTAAGGTTTTCATTTCTTTTTGTAATTCTTTCTCACTGCTACAGTTTCGTCTGGTTCTTAGGCATTCTCCATAGGGGATGCTCCTCTTTAAGTTAACCGGATGGAAGCTTGTAGCATGTAGGATTGTATTACTGAATGTGGGTTTCCTGTAAAGCTTGGTTTGAATTTTACCATCTTCTATAAACACTGTAACATCCAAAAAGTTAACACTAGTGTTGCTGATTTCACTTGTAAAACTCAAATTGAGATCATTTATTTGGAGCTTGTTGATGAAGGATCTTGCTTCATTTTCAGTACCCTTCCACACTACAAATAAATCATCGATATATCTGCTCCAATGCATAATGTTCTCTTCCCACTCTTTGCTATATTGTTCCCTGACCACCTGCTCCTCCCACCAGCCCATATGCAAATTTGCATAGCTGGGGGCGAAGCAGGTGCCCATCGCTGTGCCACAGGTCTGTTGGAAGAATTCATCATTAAAGAGGAAATAATTGCTATTCAAGCACTTTTCAACCATACTGAGAATCATTTGAGTGTGCGACCATAAAGTTATGGGTCGTGTGTTCAAAAAATGTCTAATAGCCATTAAGCCGTCTTTGTGGCGAATACTGGTATACAGTGTTGCCACGTCAATGGTTATAAGCAGATAATCTTCTTCCCAGGGTATTTCATAAATCCCTCTCAAAAAATCTCCGGTATCCTGTATGTAAGAAGGTAGAGATTGCGCCAATGGATTAAGAAAAGTGTCGACATATTTAGATGTATTTTCTAGTGAGCTCCCTATGGCAGAGATGATCGGACGCCCTGGGGGGTCAACAATGTTTTTGTGAATTTTTGGGATTAAATAAAAGACTGGTGTAATCGGGTGATCAATTAAAAGAAATTTATATTCATCATGGTTTAGTAGACCTTGTTCAAACCAAATTTTCAACTTGCTATTGTAGCTGTTGTTACTCTCTACTAAGTCCCTTTCCACTACTTTGATATAACACTTTTTGTTATTGAGTTGTTTGTAGGCTTCTATTAGATATTTTTGTTTATCCCAGAGGACTATATTGCCTCCTTTATCCGCATTTCTCACAATACAGTTGTCGTTTTCTGACAGTTTTTTAATTAGAGCCTCATATTTTTTATCATGATTTGCAGTGTTATATTTATTAATCCCATCACTTGTGCTCATTTGTGTACTTAGTTTTTTCAGTTCATTTACCACAATGTCACAAAAAACATCTATTCCATCTCTAGCCATCATGGGGACAAAGCGAGAAGCTGGTCTGAATTTAGTCGGCGCTTCTTGAGTGATGGAGATATTTTCATCCTGTGCAATCTTCTCGGCTCTTCCATTGATTGTATCTACATTTTCCATATCCATATCTTTAAGTTCCAACATTAGGTCGAAATCTCCCACCTGTAATCCTTCTCTTTGGGCAATGTCTGTGTTGGTACAGCTTGACTTCTGTGTTGGATTAGACAAAAAGTGTTTCTTCAATTTGAGTAGTCTGATGAATTTATATAAGTCAATTCGGGTCTGAACATAGTTTAGATTCGTTTCTGGACAAAATGACAGTCCCAGCTTTAATATGTCTTCTTCTTGATTGGTGAGAGTCACATTGGCTAGATTTACAATTGTTACTTCACTTTCCTATTTTTAAAAAATCAAAAAAACTACAAGTCTGTTTTCTAATGCACTTTATTTGTAGTTCTGTTTAATCACGTGGTGAATAACGTAAAAATGGCCGCTCGCTTTGATTTCACTTGTCAGTGAACAAGAGTGCTTCGCACTCGAAACGCGTTTGGCAGAGTGGCTGAATAAAGAATTTTGAAGGACCACACACGGCTTCGTTTTTCCTCCTGAGGATTTAGAAGGAACCGCAGCAATATATATATATATATATATATATATATATATATATATATATATATATATATATATATATATATATATATATATATATATATTCACTGAAAAAACCATAGGTTTCACACATGTTATAGTTAGCGGAAATTTTACTGATAAAAAACCAGTGAAATTGCCCCGTTATAGTTAGTGCTGGCAACTATAACTCACGCGACCGCAATCCTCTGCTGATGCTAATACTGTATTTAGACACTTATTTGCCCATGTCTTCTTCCATACATTTTTAGCTATACATATATTACAAATATCTTTTTTTCATAAAGACACATATGTCATCAGCAGAAGATTGCGGTCGCGTGAGTTATAGTTGCCAGCACTAACTATAACGGGGCAATTTCACTGGTTTTTTATCAGTAAAATTTCCGCTAACTATAACATGTGTGAAACCTATGGTTTTTTCAGTGAATTTGCAAGGTTTTTTAAATGCTAATTCCTAACTATAACGTGTGTGAAACCTATGGTTTTTTCAGTGAATTTGTACGGTTTTTTAAATGCTAAGTTACTTTACGCCATTCGAGGCGTGCGCGCCCACTTAACGCAGTTCGTTCCGTGCACGGTTTTTATCAACTTTAATAAGCCCTGTACATTTGGTGGCCTTCGGCCACCAAAAGCACAGGGGGTGGGGTCAATGTGGATAGTGTTTTTTTTATTTCGATTTTATAATTTCATGTTGCCAAAATTTAGTTTTTTTACCTATTAATAAGCCCTGTACATTTGGTGGCCTACGGCCACCAAAAGCACAGGGGGTGGGGTAAGTGTGGATAGTGTTTTTGTTTTTTTTTTACCGTACGCTTACGGTAAGCGTACGGTAAGCGTACTCGGCGAAATTGCCGAAAAAAAAATAAAACCGTTTTTGCTCTTGGGGGATGTTTGGGGACTCCCTCAACATGACTATGTGGGAGGGAGTTGTCAAAACAGCCCCGTAACATGTTTTTGGCCATCTTGTTTGATAAACAACACTCAGTGCGAGAGACAAAATGGCGGCCGCCGCTTCCTGGTTTCGGCCGATTCGAATGTTTACTAAGATCTAAGAGCCAATCAGAATCGCGCTCGCGCACGCCACCGTACGCTTACGGTAAGCGTACGGTAAGCGTACCGTAAGCGGGCTCAGATATATATATTGATTTAAAGGCTATTTTCTCAGAATCTACTGAACAGATTTACACCAAACCTACAAAAGGCACTTCCTTGACCTAGGGACTACCTCTCTGCCAAATTTCTAGTAATTCTGTTCAGCCGTTCGGGCTGTAGCTCGTTCTAAAGGTCCTATGGAAAAATGCATGGGAAAAACGCGTTTTGGGACCCCCCTTTTATCTCAGCCCCCGCTTGACGAATCCCCCCGAGACTTTCAGGGTAGGAGCGTAGCGTAGCGCCCCACCTATTTTGAGAAATTCGCGAGGATTCATCGACCGGCGCCAAAGTTATTCAAAATAGAATGTTGAGGTTTTCCTATGGAAAAGGGGTCCTAACTATAACTACCTACTGGCGACCGCCAGTAGGTAATATAATATATATATATATATATATATATTTAGTAGATTTAGTCTTCATCGTAGCAGCTGCAGTGAGTGACTTGTATAATACCAGAGCACATGATTTTTTACTTTCATTTTTTGTAGGAAGAAGAAATTTGAAGATGAGGAAGCAGAGGTGAAGAGGAAAGCTACTGATGCTGCTTATCAGGGTAACATAATGCAACCTTATTTATTCATGTCGTTTTTCTTTTTGGGCTAATTCACGTTTTATACACCTGGTGTTTTGCTGATTATTGACTGTGTTTAATGTTGGTATTTTTTTGTTGATCTATTTTTTTGAATATTCAGTGATTCGGCTTGTCTTTGGCAGACCGTGTTCTTACTTTTTTTATGGAGTAAGCTCTTACAAAATATTTCATTATTGTTCTTGTTGCACAAGCTATTCATTGTAGTTGAATGCTCTGAATTATTAGATAATACCCTTGGACACGACACGTTAGAAGAGTTACTTCACCAGATGTTATTAATCTTAGGAAGCCCAAGATGAAGGCTTGGGTTGAAATACCTTGACCTATTTTATATGGTGGACTGTGTGACTTGTAGCACAAATAGGAATGTACACAATACTTTAATAAATATAAAGTGCACACACAGATTCTGAGGACACAGACAAACACACTCTGGAGAGAGAAACTAGCTCTGCACTCTGGATCATCCAAGGATAGTTTGTAAAGCTCAACAGGATGCACATGAACGTTCATAAAGAAATAATGCATATTCAACCTGCAAATACAGTGACACACCCTGCATTCTGTCTAACGTCCGGTTACCTCCAGCAGGCATGTTGCCCAGCACATCCCAGCCCCGCTTGTAGAGGCTACTGCCTGGAACAGGGGAATAACACAAGGTAGTTGAGAAGAGGATTGACTGCCACCCGGACTGTCAGGCTGACAAAAGACTAGCCAACTGGAAGCGGTATTGTGTGTGTCTGTGAAGGAGAACCAAGGAGTATGTTTCTGTACATGGTATTCAAGTATCTGCTGTGTGTGTGTCTGAAGTGTGTATATCCCACCAGGGGTCTGTGGGGGCTCCTAAGTCGGTGCTCTTCATGGTTGTGGTGGTGTCTATGGTGGTGACCGATGTCCAGTTGGTGATGGTGGGCTGGTTGCCTTCGCTGGAGGGAAGAGTGGTTTCTGGAGTCTGTTTGCTGAAATGTTCGTAGAGGGCCTTGATTTTCAGGTGCAAGTTGGAGCTGAGCTTGTTGCAGAGGTTCTGGGAGGGTGTGACGTCCGTGGATTCGCTGGGGGGTTTGGTGAATTGCTGGATGATGTTGAAGCGTTCCTTAGAGTTGCTGGAGTTGGTGAGGATTTTGCTTCGGATGAAGGTCCTCATGGTGGAACTTATGAGTTGGTGGTATTCTGTCATGGTATTCTTGTAAGTGGTCTGGTCATCGGTGGTTTTGCTGTTTCTCCATTGTTTTTTGAGACGTCTGCAGGAGCTTCTAGCTTCTTGAAGGTCGGTGGTGAACCAGGTGGCCTTCAGGGGGTGTTGTCTGTCAGGGTCGCGGAGGGTTGTGAGCTTGTCAGCGCAGCTGGTGATCAAGCGGTGTAGTTCGTTGGCTGCCGAGTTGCTGTCGGTCGTGGCGGAGGGGGGGTCCCGGATGAGGGTGGAGTTGAGGTGCTCCTCTGTGACCTTGCTCCAAATTCTTTGTGGTGGGCGTGGAGTGGGCTTGTGAGCTGTGGTGGTGTTGAAAGAGAAGTGTACGCAGTGGTGGTCTGTCCAGGGAGGCTGTGAGGTGTGGCTGAAGCGGATGTTGGTCCCTCATGCGAAGATGGGGTCAAGGGTGTGTCCTGCCTTGTGGGTGGGGGTGGTGACGAGCTGCTTCAGTCCGAGGTTGTCCAGGAGGGCGGTGGGGTCGTGGTCGCTGCGGTTGTTGAGGTGGAAGTTCAGGTCTCCGATGAGTATGTAGTCCATGGAGGCGATGGTGTGGGGTGTGAGGAGGTCAGCAATGGTAGAGGTGAAAGAGGCGAGAGGCCCTGTGCATCTGTAGGCGAGGGTGTCGCGAGGTGTGGCTCTAGGGCTGGTCTGGATCTGGAAGTGAAGGTGGTGGAGGACGAGTTGCTCCTGCTGGAGTTGGAGAGTCGAAGGAAGCTCTTGTGTGCGATGGCGAGGAGTCCTCCTGGACGTGGGGCGGTCCTTCCTCTGGATCTTGTATCTGTCAGGGATGGCGGTGGCGGTGGCGACGGCGTGGGTGGAGGAGGCATTAGTCCAGGTTTCCGTGAAGAAGACGACATCTGGCGAGAGGGTGTTGGGGAGGTCCCAGATCTCTACGAGATGTCTGTGCAGGGAGCGCACGTTGAGGAGGATGCACTTCAGGGCTTCGGTGGTGCGGGCGTCTGGCGTGGGTGCGGCGGTCGTGGGGGTGCTGTGGATAGTGAAGGATTGTCGGCAGTGCCGGCAGGAAACTGGCTGTGGGTGGCGTTCGACGTGGATAGCTGGCAGTTGTTGTTCCTTCTGTGGTTGTGTGCGAAGAGGGCAGCTGAGTCGTAGCGGTAGACAGTCCGAGATCCAGGGTCCCTGGCGCTGGCCGCGGTCTGTTCGCAGACTGGCACAGACGGGCTTGCCTTTGGTGCACCTTCGGCCCGACCAAACAACGGTCGTGCTGCGGCCGCCATTAAATAGGGCAGGGGGGAGGGAGTTGCATTGGTATTCGGGAGCGGGGATCCGCAGGGGCTGCGGGAGCAGCAGTGGCGGGAAAGAGAACTGGAAACGGGTAGGAAAGGAGCAAAAGGCAACAAGGCAACACAAAATACAGAGCTGGCACAAAACAGCAAATACAGAGAATGGCACTAAAAAACAGGGTACAGTCCAGGCAGAGGCGCAAACACCTATTAGCACCGCTCACTGCACGGGCAGTGGCACAGCAGCGGAGCTGCAGAGGGACACAGCAGGTCCCTGGCCAGGAGGTCAGAAATCCTGCTCTAGTTGTTTTGCAGCATGAATCCTATTCTGGATTCACATGCTGTGCATTATTCCGCCATCTAGTGGTTGGGCCCGGAATAGTCTTTGTTTTCTTCTTTTTTTTGGTCGCTGTCGACCTACATTTGGTGCCAGGTACGTCCCCTGTATGACGTCAGACGGTATCCTGGAGGTCGACGTGCGTGGTAACCATCTTCAGATTCTTTTTTTCACTGTTGTGTCTGAAAGCAAGTTGGGAAGCTCCGATTTTTTTTTCTCCAGATTTTTCTCAAAAAATCAAGAAAACCGAAAATAAAGTTCACCGCAAAGTTTATCTCTCATCGATGTCGTAACCGGATAGAAGAACACAGTTCCGGCAAAGCGCCGGGGCAGATACCACAGAGGACATCATCGGTCCACAAATGGTGAGGTAGGGGACATGGAAAACACCCCTGTTAAATTTAGTCCCAAATGCCACCACAAATTCGCTCAATGTTTTCCGCACGACGTCTGTAACCTCTGCCTACCCGAAGGCCACCAGGACAAAGACTGCGAGGCCTGCGCGGAGTTTCTTACGAAAACTCTAAGAACACGTCGTAAGCAGAGACAGGCTCACACGCCATAATGTCGCAGACAACCAAGAAGACGCCCCTCAAAGATCTGGGTTTCTCCAGCGATGAGGACAAACATGGAGTGCCAGTAGAATCGACTCACATGGGGTCGGACATCGAAATTCAAGAAGGGGACTACGAAAAGGCCCGCACCCAGAAAAGAGGAGCGAGCCAACGAAGAAGACTGATAAGGTAAAACACCACACACATCCGTCAGACCCAAAGGGCCACGAACACAAGGCGCAACCGAAGGCAGCCCGATGCCGAGCAAAAAGGCGATCGAAAGTTAGCTGCGATCGAAAGAGCCCCACAGAACCGAACCGAAGGTTACCGAGGAGGTAAAATCACACAAGACGCCGAAACTAAGGGTCAATGCAGAGCCCACGAAGAAGAGCGCCACGCCGTTGAAGTCGGACACAGGCACAAGCAAAAAGAGAAAATCCACAGCCTCCGACACCGAGAGGGCCCTCGAGGTCGAAAGGAAGAGGAAAAGGCTCAAAGAGGAGATGGCGGCTATTCTTCAAAAGAGGAAAGAGTTCGGCGAATCCCTGAAGAATTTTCAAATCCCAAAACACTGGTCTTCGTACAAAAGAATGCTCCGGTCGGCGAACCAGAGAGCATCGATGCCGAAAATCCGGAGGACGCCGAAGGAGGAGAAGACGATATCTTCAATTCACCTTCCACACCAGAGCCTCGAGACGAAGAACCCGAGGAATACGAAAACCTTCCTGACCAGGATGAAATCTCTGAAAATTTTGAGGATACGTGGTACGAACACGACGCCGAAAGCCCCGAAGAAGAGATGCAGTTTTGCAGCGTGAATCTTTTCTGGATTCACTATGCTGTGCATTATTCCGCCATCTAGTGGTTGGGTCCTGAAGTGTAGTATTTCTTCTCTTTTTTTTTTGGCTGTTGGTGGGCATTGACGACGTAGTACCATTTGGTGCCCTTCTGTGACGTCAACGGGCTTCCTCCGGAAGCTCCCACCTTTGGTAGCCATCTTCAGATTCTTTTTTTCCGCTGTTGGGTCTGGATCAATATGGAGAAGCTCCCAAAATTGGAGAGAAGAATTGTGGAAAATCGGAGAGAAGAAGTGAAGAAAATCGGTGAACGGTGTCTTCCACTTTCAACTTTAAATCTAAGACGACCGCAGTTTGACGAACGGAAGAAATCGAGAACTGCGTTGACGATCAGAGAATGCACATGCAGGGGGCTCCCTGGGCGCGGTAACGGCAAATGTCCTCGAAAAGAGACGACGTTGAAAGACATTCTGGAAAAGGATGCCTCGGCGTTGACGAAAGGGAAACCGAAACAAAGCTCGACGACCGGTTTGGCGTTGTCAGCCGAAAAACGGAAAGTGGAAAATCTCGACGTTGAAACACACACGGCAGTGATTGAGACAAAGAGAAGAAGGCTCAAAGCTGAAATGGCGAATATCCTTCAACGTAAAAAAGACATAGACGAAAGCTTGAAGCAATTCCAGATAACACCGAAAGCAAGGGAAATGGAAGCCAAAAGGGTTGCCCAAGAACCAATACCACCAAGAACCCCCGAACAGATCGAAGAAGAAGAGGAAGGTTCATACTTCTTCGGGGAAGACTTTGAGGAAGACGAACAAGCATACGCAGAATCGGCAAACTCGGAGACTCAAGGGCTCCAATGGCAAGATCTTGATGCCGAATCACCTGAGGAGGCTGTGGAATCATATCCTTCGAGGTCATCACCCCCAGATGACATTGTCATGTATAATCAGGTGCTTGAAAAGGCTACTTAAACTTATGGGGTTCAGCTAGAGGAAGAAAAACCTCAGTCATGTTTTTTATTAGAGACCCTAATGCCTACACAATCTAGGAATCAATTCCTACCAATGCTGCCTAGTGTCTTAGACCAGGGGAAAGAGGCATTTAAAGAGCCTGCTACATGCAAGGCTATAAAACAAAGGGCAGAGAAGAAGCATAAACACTCCTCTAAAGACCCTATATACATCAGGGGATCTGTGCCAGCTGACTCTATCATTGCCTCAACAGCAAGAAAGAGAGCACAGTGACTACAGTGGGACCACCTCCAGACAAGGAAAGCAAGAGGATGGACATCGTAGGAAGGAAGGTGGAGAGAAGCGCGGCTAATCAGTGGCACATAGCAAATTCAAATGCATTGTTGAATAGGCATGCGTACCAACATTGGGTGGAGGTAGGAGAACTGTTGCAAAACCTACCAGAACAATTCCAGAAAAGAGCTAGCCACCTGGTGGAAGAGGGTAAAAACATTGCTAATACATGTTTATAATCAGCCCTTGATGCTGCTGAAACGTCTAGCAGACAAATGATGATTAGCATAACGGAAAGGAGGAACGCATGGCTTAGAAACTCAGGCTTCAAGCCAGAAGTGCAAAGCAACATCATTAATTCACCATTCAATGGAGAACAATTGCTTGGTACTGTAATTGATTAAAAGCTAAATCAACTAAAAAGGACAACGAAACAGGTACACACCAACCGGCTACCTCTCATCAAGGTTACCAGCAGACATACCAAGCGGGAAACCAGGGCACACAACGGGGACAGCAACAAAACTGGCAATATCAAGGAAGAGGATCCTTTTGAGGGCGTCCCCGTGGCAGAGGTCAGCCACAAAGAGGTGGACAACAAACCTCTACCAAGTGACTGCACTCACAAGGAGGTACACTCACAAACAACAGCAGTGAGAGTACACACAAAAAGAAGCAGTTACAAACACAAAAGAAAACCAGTTTACAGTTCCTCCAACATACCACCCCAGTAGGAGGCAGACTAATATTTTTCCAAGAAAAAAGGATGGAAATAACCACAGACAAGTGGATTCTTTTTTTTTTTTTTTTTTTTTTTTTGAAAAACCTTTATTGACATTGCAAATAAAGACAAGTATGGGCCTACAACCCTCGGGGCCGGCCGCCAAGCAGTGAAGGTAACAGCGAGCAGATTATAATCACATGCAGCACCTCGGGAAGTCGATTCTCAATGCCAGTATTCTCTTATCCACTGAACAGCCCAAGAGGGAAACCAGGATATAAAAGGTTTTCATTTTACAATAAAGGAGAGAAGGATCAGGTGGCAATCAAGTTCTCAACAGCGAAAATCGGCAGGCAGAATAGTGAACGTCAAACAATAAATAGCAATCTATCAAATCAATGGCGCTGAAACAGGAAGTTCAGGATGTGGAGGGATATCACGAGCCGTTTGCGCCTGCAGTCTCCTGCCCTAGGACCCAGAAAACCCCACGGAAATGAGGCACAAATGAAAAACAATGATTGGCCACGAAGGAAACCTACCGCACTGACCCCAGAAAAGAAAGACATAGAAGAATAAGGGAAGAAAAAGAAGGCCATAGAAACACGATAAAGGACTATAGAAGCCCCTCCCCCAACCCCCCACCCTGCACCTCTGCAGATGACTACGGCCCCCCCCCCCCCCGCAGCGTGCCTGTCGCCCCAGAACCAGACCCGAAATATAGAAGAAACAGAGAAAAAGGGAAAAGGGAGGAAATCCCCCCTAACAGAAAAGGGGAGAGAGTAATAATAAACTGGAGGAGGGCCTTCAACCAGGCCCCCGGCTTCTCCCTTCCGCACAATATCTTCCTCCCCAACGAACATTAAACAGCAAAAGTTCGGCCATGTCTGAGGGAAATGGGGAGCAGTATTCACCGACTACACTATTAGTTACATCGTGAAAGCACACAACCCCCAAGCCCGCCCGCCTATGAAATGACAACCTCTAAAGGATCAGCCTTATCCTTGGCCACTCTTTGCGAAACCACCAGTGCATACCCAGCGATCCATTATCATGTCCGAGATTACAAGGAAGATGAGCGTCCAGAGTTGACCAGGAAGGGACACACACATGTGGGGAGGACGTTTCGGAACACCAACACAGTCATCATCATGGGAGATCACCTTTCCCAGAACTGCCCCAAGGCCTGCGCCACACACGAGGTCTAGGAAGGAGGAATCAGCCAGAGCAGGCGACCGTTGCGTGAAGATTGCCTGGGTCGCCGGATGCCACGCATGGGACAAAGTCACCACCCTCCGCTCAAGTCCAAAATCTCCAGAACAGACCGACCCCACAGCCAGCCGACCACACGCTGCCACAGTGTCCAAAGTTTCCATCCGTCCCTTATTCACAGAGGCGGTCACGGCACTTTCCTCCTGTGAAAGGTGAGACAGTGCCTTATGTACCTGGGGACAGGAAGACCGCAATTGTTCCGACGCCAACACAATACCATCAAGCTTCCTCCCCAATACCCAAGCGCCATGAACCAGGGTGGAATGAAGGGCTCCGAGAGCATCGAGGAGGTCACCGTACCCCAGCACGGCCCCTCGCACTCGCTCCGCCACGCTCCTCTGCGCCACACACTCCCAATCTTGCTGCGACCCAGCGTACAGGATGGTAGAGTCCATCCCATCAAGATGGCCGCAGGGCAGGGCCACCCCAGATGGGGACCGGGTCTCAGTCACAAGCACCTCAAGTTCCATGTCGCTGCAAACAAGGGTCCGGAGGCAGGCGAGATGTGTATCCAGTGTGCGGCCACAGGCGACAGTCGTTCTCCCCCTGGGCCAGCGTCCGCGAAGACCGGGAGCAGCCCGTGCAGATCGGGACGAGCCACAGGCCGCGACCGATCAAACCATCGGCGAGGGTCCAGGCAATCGCCGATAACCCCCGGAATCGTCACCCCGGGTATGCACCCGTCACGCTATTCTCGGTGATAGGAGTAACCACAGCGAGATGTAGGCCGATATTCGCGCCGCTTCGGTATTCCGACTCCACTCGGTCACCAATGGCCGCTGTTGTTGAACTGCCGCCCGGCCATGTTGTCCACTCGAGGTCCCGGCCCCAGGGCTGCCCAGGCCGCAAACTTCAAACGAACATTTCTCGGGCGGTACCGCCGCTAGAAGCTTCAGGATCACACGATCGGTTGCCGCTCTCAATCACCAACACGGGCATGTAGCGCAGGCTGAGGATCTCATGCAGGATATCTGTGCGGGATGCGGAGATTCACAGAGCCGGGAGCCAACGCTGCCATCTCGGTCGCCATCTTGGCTCCTCCTCGACAAGTGGATTCTAAGCATAATACAGTACGGTTACTGTATAGAGTTAACAAAACAGCCTCCATACAGGAAGCCAAAACAAAGGACACATTCAAAAGAAAAATTATCTCACCTAGTCAAAGAGGTGAAAGAACTTCAAGGAAAACATGCAATGGAACATGTACCGCACAGAGAAAAGAACAACGGAGTATATTCAACATACTTCCTAATTCCAAAGCTGGATGGAACATTACGGCCAATATTAGACCTAAGGTTTCTAAACAAGTTTATAAAAACGCAAAGATTCAAGATGACTACACTACAAGAGGTGTTACCTGAGTGGCAAAGGGGAGATTACATGGCAACTATAGACCTAAAGGATGCAAATCTACACATCCCAATGAACAAAAAACACAAAATAATGTTAAGATTTGTCATGGACAAACAACACTACCAGTTCAAAGTACTTGCTTTCGGTCTAAAATCAGCACCAAGGGTGTGCACAAAGTGCCTGGCAGCAGTAGTAGCACATCTCAGAAGACAAGGAATACCTACATATGCTTCCCAGTATCCTGGATCAAGGCAAAGAAGCCTTTAAGGAACCAACCTCAAGCAAGGTAATAACACCCAGAGTGGAGAAAAAATACAAAGCATCCTCAAACGACCCTAAGTACATCCAGTGGAACACGGTGCCAGACTCCATCATTGTCACCGCAGCCAGAAGGAGAGCCAATGCTGTCTCCAATACCGGGCCTCCGCCAGAAACAGAGAGTAAAAGAATGAACATGGTGGGGAGAAAAATGGAAAAAGAAGCAGCTACCCAATGGCGTTTTGCTCATTCTAATGCCTTGCTGAATAGATATGGCCACCAACAGTGGGAAGACATAGAAGAACTTCTTAACAAGCTCCCAGAAGAAGACAAAAGGAGCGCAAAATCCATCGTTCAAAAACGTAGCAAATACTTGCCTTAAATCAACTCTCGATGCAGCAGACACTGCCAGCAGGCAAATGTACACAGGTACTATCCTGAGAAGACATGCCTGGCTCAGGATATCAGGTTTCAAGCAGGAAGTTCAAACTTCAACCATCAATGGGCCATTCACGCGAGATGCACTCTTCGGAAAAGAGGTCGATGAGTCTCTGCAGCAGATTAAAAAAGATAATGAAACGGCAAGGGCGATGGGAGCCCTACAGCAGAGAGGTTTGTTTAAAAGAGGTGGCTTCAATAGCAAAAAATCCACAGGAAGTGGCGCTTTTGCCCAGGGGCAACAAATGGCACAAAAGTCACAAAGTCAAGGCTCGACACAACAAACAGGGCAATAATCTAGCTACCAAGGTTGGCAGCAACAGCAGAAGCAGCCATTTCGAGCATGAGGCAGAGGCCAAACCTCAAGAGGAAGGGGAAACGGGTCCAACTGATTCATTTGCAAAAAAGGACTCACACAAAAGACCAGCGAGGGTAAGAATATCCTTTTACCTCGAACAATGGCAAAACATCACAAAGGACAATTGGATATTACAACTGGTAAAATACGGGTATTGCATAGAGTTGACAAAGACACCACCAGCAAAGCCACCAAAAGCAAGAAAATACCAAAAATCAGAACAAACTGCTAAATTCAAAAATCAAAGAACTATCGCAAAAACACGCAATAGAACTTGTGCCAAAGCAAGAGTGGTTCACAGGAAACTACTTCCCATATTTCCTGGTACCCAAACAGGATCGGTCTCTAAGACCAATTCTTTACCTAAAGTTCATAAACAAGTTCATATTAACACAACACTTCAAAATGTGTACCCTACAAGAAATAATTCCACAGATACAAAAGGGGGATTACATGACAATCATAGACCTCAAGGACACATACTTGCATATCCCTATGAACAAAAGACACAGAAAGTACCTACGATTCCTACACAACAGAACATAATATCAATTCAAGGTTCTTTCTTTCGTAATAAAATCAGCACCACGTGTCTTAACAAAGTGTCTGGCAGCAGTGGCTCATAAGGGCACACTCAGAACAAACATGCTGCAATCATGTTCAAACAGTTGTACAAACGCTTTGAAAGCTGGGTTTCACAATAAACCACAAGAAATCATCAATAAATCCAGAAAAGGAAAAAACTTTCTTAGGAGCAAGATTAAACTCAATAAGTGCAAAAGAGTATCCAACACAAAAAAAAATACAAGCTATCCACCACAAGGCGATCCTCTACCAGAAGGAACAATCTCTGACAGTGAGGAAAGTCATGAAACTGATGGGCATGATGGCATCATGCATCCCGCTGATTCCTCACGCTGGCCTACACATGCGTCCATTCCACGAATGGCTCACCAACAGCTGGTCTCAGGCCACAGGAAGTTGGGAAGATCTAGTGGTTTTTACACAGAGGGTGCAGGTGGGCATCCAAAAACATAGCACAAGGGAGACCTTTCAAGATTCTAACTCCATCTGTGACAATAACCACGGACGCATCCCTCAACGGTTGGGGAGCAAACTTCAACCAGCGCAAGGTGCATGGTCAATGGAACCATCAGGATTCCATAAAACACATCAACTATCTGGAGATGAAGACTGTCTTTCTGGCGCTGAAGGCATTCCAAAAACACATTCTGGGGAAAACTGTGCTGATACAGACAGACAATACAACAGCAATGTTCTACCTCAACAAATAAGGAGGTACGAAGTCATTTCCACTGAGCAAACTAGCACAGGACATCTGGCAGTAGGCACTGGCTCAAAAGATCAACCTACGAATGGTGCATTTGCCAGGAGTAGAAAACATTACAGCGGATCAGCTGAGCAGACAGAACAACAGCTCTCACGAATGGGAGTTGAAACGATCAGTAGTTCAATACCTGTTCAATATCTTCGGGAACTCCGGTGTTAGATCTGTTTGCAACAATGTAGAACAAGAAATGCCAGTCCTTTGCCTCGATGTTTCCACATCACCTGTCAAAGGGGAATGCACTTTCACTCAACTGGTCACAGACATTTGCTTACGCTTTTCCACCGATACCCCTAATACAAAGTGTACTAGGAAAAGCAAAACACACGGGAACAAACGTGATTCTCATTGCCCCTCAATGGCCAAGGCAGTCATGGTACTCAACCCTACTGGAACTATCCAAGGGGAACATAAGGATCAAAGCAGACCAGTATCTACTAACAATGCAACAGTGCCAAATTCATCACCAAGAACCAGCGACACTGCACCTAGCAGCTTGGCGCCTTAATACATAGAATTTGACCACCACAAACTGCCTCTAACAACTATGGAAATTCTAAATGAGGCAAGGCAACAATCAACAAGAAAATGGTGCGCAGAAAAATTGAAGCAATACACCACATGGTGCACTGCTAACAGTCAGTTGGGTTCAATCAACACGCAGGAGACAGTAATCACTTATCTAACTTATCTCCTGGACAGCAACGTCAATTACTCAAGCATAAAGGTGCACCTAGCGGCCATTGCAGCATATACACGAGGGAGAGCATACAAAAGTTTCTTCACAAGGCCTCTAATTGAGAGATTCTTAAAAGGATCAAAAAGGATTGCGACACCGAGGTCAGCTCCTGTACCCACATGGAATCTAAATACAATGCTTTCACAACTAATGACAAAAATTTTTGAACCTATGCACAAGGCAGACCTTAAACACGTCACTTTTTTTGATAATCAAATGTATTGGTTTCAGAACAAATAAGCAAATCAGCAAAAACACCGAGGACAATAGATCTGTTACATCTTTGAGAACAATGCATCCCACATTTCTGCACCCCAAGAGATACACATCGGTACAATGGTTTAGCAAATCATTCAGTACCCTCCACAGTGCCCAGCCATTTACCCCACACCCTACGATATTTCTTAGGGCATCCTCATGCCATGTACAAAGCTTTTTCTTGGGCCACGCACCAGTCCACTCCCCTGCGCCACTTCCCCAGGTCCGGTGGATCGGGACATTTCCATGCCGCGCTGTGTCGCTCTTGGCTACAGACATGGCTGTGTTAAAAATATCTTGTCATTTCTGGCACATCCAACCCATCCGTGATCCCTAATAGTGAGTGACGTGGGTCATGGGGAACCTCCCATCCTAAGACCTCTGTAAGTTCTTCCTCAATAGCCCCCCAAAATCCCTCCAATTTAGAGCAGGACCAGACCATATGAAAAAAGTCAGCCGGGGTCTGGCCACACCTCGTGCATGCCGCGTCAGGGCGTAAGCCCGCTCGATGGAGGCGCAGTGGAGTGAGGTAGGCAGCGTGTAGATAGTATAGCTGGATTAGCCTAAGTTTGGCGGAGGCGGTGATTGTCTTGGGTGCCATGAGGGCATCGCGCCAGTCCACCTCGTCCAGGGGGCCCACCCACTCAACCCATTGATCCCTCAACTTGTCCAGTGAGGTGGGAGTGTTATTGACTAGGGTGCGGTATATGCGGGAGATGCCCCCCTACTCAAATCTCCTAACAGAGTCTGAGCCTCAGAAGGGCTGTATTCCGGAAGCCGAGTGTCATCGGCGATGTGTGCCTGGAGGGCATGTCTTAGTGGTAAAAACATATAAAATTGGGAGGGATGTAGGGAATAACGGGCTCGCATGTCTTGGAAGGAGAGCATATGGTCTCTAGCCCAAACGTCTCCAAGTTGCGTAATGCTGACGAGATCCCAAGTTTTGACCCTCCGCAGACCACTAACCTCCCGAAACCAAGCCCCGAGCCAAATGGGTGTGCATTGAGTCAATTTACACGACCAGCCAGTGTGGCGTGACGATGCCCGCCAGGCCAGCAGCACAGACTGCGTCACATCTGGTAGATGGGACGGGATAGGCCCCCCGTACATCATGGCCCGGACTTTGGATAGTCCCAGCTAGCTCAATTCCAGCCGGTAGGCCAGGTCAGACCACCCCCCATTGAACCAATCATGGACCACTAGTAGATACGTTGCTAAAAAATACAGATATAGATGCATCATCCCCATGTCCCCGTCCAAGGAGGGGATCCAGTATGTGGATAGGGCCAGGCGCGCCCTTCCCCCGGCCCAGAGAAATTGGGTCGCTAAGCTATCCAGTTCCCTAAACCAGGACCTAGGGAAGCAGAAGGGAGTATTTTGAAGGACATAAAGAAACCTGGGGAGGATCATCATTTTCAATAAAGCAACCCTACCCAGAGGGTTTAGGGGTAACGTCTTCCATTGTTGGAGATCTTCTTTGGCCTTTTTAACTAGTGGGGTGACATTAGGGACCAGCCCAACTCCGGAAGCAGGGTGACCCATATCCCCAAATATTTAAAAGAGTTGCGCCGAAGCGGTATATTGGACTGCCAGTCATAACAGTCTCTCGAAAAATGGAGTGGGACCAGCACCGATTTCCCTGGGTTAAATCGAAGACCTGAGGCTTGCCCAAACGCCTATAAAATCCGGAGGCAATGTGGTCCCGAGGAGGCGGGTTCATCCAGAAAAAGCAAGACGTCATCCATGTATAACGCAATTTTGTCTGTTTCAGTATTTGGCCATTCCCAGCCCCTAATTCTGTCCTCAGCCCACACCAGAGACCCCAAGGGCTCCATCGCCAAGGCGCGTACCCCTAGCACTGGGAAAGGCTTCGGACAATACTCCGTTGACCAGCACTTGCGCGCGCGGCTGTGCATAGAGTACACGGACCAGAGCCATGGACTGGGGTCCGAACCCCATCACGGCCAATACGTCTTGTAGGTATGCCCAATCCACTGAGTCAAAAGCTTTTTCAAAATCTTTGCGGAGAAGAGCTAAATAAGTGGTAAGTAAGTGTCGATGGGCCAGAGCCATCTGCAACCTCCGAAGACAGTGTCGGGTCACACGCTTGGGTATAAAGCCGCATTGATCCGGGTGGACCAATAAGGGCAAGTAAGGCTTCAGGCGCTGGGCCAGGATGGTGGCGTACAATTTGATCTCTGTATTAAGAAGGGGTATGGGACAATAGTCCGCACAGTGGCAGGAGGGAGGCTGGGATTTCGGGATGACTACGATTGTGGCAATATCCGTCTCTGCCGGAAAGGAGCCTTTTTCCAAAGCTTCCTGAAATAGTCCGGCTAGATGGGGCACAAGAGTGTCGCGGTACAACGCATTATATTCTTGGGGAAGGCCGTCTGGTCCTGGAGTCTTACCCGATGATGTGAGGGAAATTGCTTCCTCAATTTCTTTCCTAGAGATGGGGCGGTCCAGGTCTTTCTGGGCGGCCGTCTCCAACCGAGGGAGACGTACGTTACTTCTTTCAAGGAGAACGTGAAGCGGTAGGTCGGGGGTTTGTGCTACGTATAAATGCTGATAATAAACGGCAAATGTGCGGGCCATCGCTATTGGGGCACTGTGCATCAAGCCCTGGTCGTCTACCACCTCTGGAATGATACGGTTCGCCCTGTGGTAAGTGGCCAGCCTATGCAGAATCGTACCGTTTTTGTCTCCCCAGAGATATACTCCCGCCACCGATGACCTCCATAGGAACTTGGCCGCATCTAGGGATAGCTGCCTAATCTCGGCCCAGAGATAATCGAGTTGTCGGCCCTGGGCGGCGTCCTCAGACAGGGAGAGTGATTGCTCTAAGCGAAGCGCCTGCGCCTCCCTCAGAGTAATTTCCCACATCTGGGCCTGTCTCTGCTTCTTAAGCTGCCTCTTCGCGATGCCTCGTATGGTCGCCTTCCCCGCCTCCCACAGGGTACCCGGGGAGGATACTGAACCCTCGTTGGTAAGAAAATACTGTTCGAGGTCCTTCCCTACCACCTTCTTGATGTTTTTGTCTTGGAGGAACCATGCGTTCATCCTCCATGTTTGGCAGGCTGAGGGAAGGGGAGCCCCTGTACTAAGGAGCACTGCAAAGTGGTCTGAGATTCCTCTAGGTAAGATGCGAGTGTCAATGATTACTGAGCAGTCCGTGGCGGGGACGAAGATCGTGTCTATGCGCGCCTGTGTATGATGGGCTGCGTAAGTATGAGTGAAATGGCTGGTGCGTGGGTGCCACGTGCGCCACACATCGCAGAGGCCTAATGACTCGGACCAGGTCCTTAGCTGTTTCACTTGCGCCGTGCGGGAAGCAGAGGTAGGGCCCGTTGTATCTAAGGCCGGGGAGGAGACTGCATTGAAGTCGCCACCAACGACGGTGGTGCCTAGAGGGAGAGTGGTCAGCAAGGCAGCGGTCTGTTCAAGTGTGGGAGTGAGCATCGACGGTCGAGAATACATGGACACAAGATTGAGGGGGGAGCCAGCCAAGGAGCCACAAATTGCCACGAATGTGCCCTGGGGGTCGTGGGATGGCCACCCCACGGGAGCCTCTGGAGAAGCCACCAGAGTGCCATACTCTGTCGTACCCATAGCGAGCAAGGAAAGGGCAGCAATTACCCAGGAGGTGTGTTTCTTGGAGCAGGAGGATGTCTATGTGAAGGCGTTGCGCGCAGCGCAGGACTGCTGTACGCTTAAGCCGGTCCAGGAGACCATTAACATTCCATGACAGGACATGGAGAGATGTCCCAAATGTGGTTCCTCGGTCATGGCGGGCGATATCTGGGTCTAAGACATGTCATCCCACAGGGGTATGTGAAGGTGTGAGGGAGCCCACAGGTATTTAAGTGGTCGTAAGCGTGGAGAGCGCATATAGCCCGTGAGGAAGATGCAGATGCCGGTCCGTGGAAGCTGAAATAGCAAAACAAAAAGAACAACAACCTAGGGAAAAACCAATCCCAAACCTCCCCCCGTCCCCCTCCCCACCCTACACTTCGAGAACAGAAGTATCTGTCGACCCCTCATTTAACAAGACCAAACTAAAACGCTTGGGTTGGTTGCGTGAAGGACCCTTCCAGAAGAACGGATTGGCGGTGGATCGGCAATAAAACAATGTAAGTGAACATAGGAGTCTACCAGTGTCAGAGGACCCCGCCGTTGAGACGCACCACTCCGGTGGTGGACATACAACAAACCTGACCCCATAGGACTTTGAAGAGTAGGAGTGCGGGAAAGGTCCGAGTCCGTCTTGGGCGAGCCCACCTGGGCCAGCGATGAGTATGATCCTGCTAAGTTCTTGGTAGATCGTGCCTGTTGCGGGGCAGAGAGCCAGATTAGCTGGAGGAGTCTCGAAGTCCAAGGGCCGCCACGCTCGAGGATCTGGGTGCTGTTGCCTGTGACTGGTGCCCCTTACAAGACCTCGTGCGACACCGGCGTTGACGTCCCAGCGATCTTGACCCCTCAGGTTTGGAGCCCACACGCTCCGATGAAGGGTCATGCCGGAGGCGGAGGGGGCGTTCTTCCGTCACCCATGTCCATGCCGCCTGGGGGGAGTCGAAGAATTGCATTTTGCCCTGAAAAATGACCCGAAGGCGTGCAGGAAATTGGAGCTGGTATTGTAGGCCCAGGGCGCGCAGCTTTTTCTTAACGTCCGTGTATGAGCGTCGGAGATCCTGGACTTCCCGGGTATAATCCGGGAATATCATAATGACATGATTTTGGAACTTGAGGGGACCTGCTGCCCGTGCCGCCCGCAGGATGGCATCACGATCCTTGAAGTTGAGAGCCTTTAGTATGATAGGGCAAGGCGGGGCACCGGGAGGCGGCCTGGGTGCCAGGGACCTGTGCGCTCTCTCAACCAAAAACCACGTCGAAAGGGTATCTTTAGGCATCCACGACGCAAACCAGCCTTCGACGAAAGTGGCCACCTGGTCAGTCTCAACCCCCTCGGGAAACCCCACCAGGCGGAGGTTGTTGCGACGTGCACTGTTTTCCGCGTCTTCAGCACCCCTATGGAGCTACCTGGTGTGAGTGCGAAGGTGGGCCACTTGTTCCTTCAGCTGCGAAATGTCGTCCACATCCGTGAATATGCAGGACTCAGCTTCCGTCAGCCGTGCGGTGGCATTGCGGAGGTCTTGTCGGAGGAGGGACACATCCACCCTGATTTCCCCGATCGTCCCCTCAACAGATGCCTGCGAGGCACTGATGGCCTGAAGGATGGTGTCAAGATCTCTGTCCCGGGAGGTTCCGGGTCAGAAGTGGTAAACCGGTCCATTTTGGTCTGTGTGGGAGCCAGTGTAGACTTAAGGCCCCTATCTCTCCCCATGGACGAGAGTAAGCCCCAACGTCTCGCGCCAGGAGTGGAGGAAGCCAGTAATCACAGGAAGTCTGTGTGGAGGCCGGGGACCCACATGAGCACGGAATGTCCGTTCGCAGTCCGTGGACCACCCAAAATGCAGGCTACTGGGGGACACTGTCCACCTGAGATACGCGGCACCAGCAGCGCTGACCACAGTACCGGGGGGGGGAGGGGGGTGGGGGGGGGGGAGGCCGATAGAGCTTCAGGGTCCGAATGGGTCCAGAACAAGTGAACCCGGCCTTGTGCCACCAACCGGTCCACGGTACCCCTGGTATCCCCGCACCCCAAGCGTGGCACCCAGCCAACAGGAGACCAACCGGTGTGAGGGGCCACACCCGGCAGACAGCCCAGAGGACACCCACTGCAATGCTCCCCACCGCCACCCGATGTGGTGGCCGAGACCGCCCGTCCCCGAAAGTAGAGCTCAGTGTCGCGGGAACGTGGTCAGAGTAGCCCCCCAAGCGTCCTGAGACTGCAGACCTCCGCCCGACAACGAGGGAGGGTGAGGGCCACGAATATGCACCGGGGCCCAGTAAGCGAGGAGACAAAATGTCAAGGACTAAGCTCAGAGAGCACCCTCCGCCACCTGGCGAGATGGCCAAACTCACCCACTGCAGAACTGGCCCCACCAACACCGCAAGCCACTGTGCAGGCCCCTCGAGCCCCCTCCCTGCAAAGCTGGTGAAGGGAAGGCCCTCAGTTCGGTCCTGGAACAGAAGAGAGGGGGGGGGGGCACGCGTAGCTCTTCACCCGCACCGCTGCCCGACAGTGCAGCCGATCCCCCACCCCAGGCACTGGAGGGAGAGGAGTCACCCAATGACCCGGCAGGAGGTTCGTCTAATCGGGGGACGGCCCGGCCCAGCACCACTGTCACCGAAGCCACACTACAGGCCTCTCCGCCCCAGGTCCCTGGGGTCGGCCAGGAAGGGCCCCTTCAATGCGCCGGAGCACGCCTAGCCACAGTCAGCCTCGATGCGGGAGGGATACACAGAGCATCCTGCGGGGCCAGACCCATCAGGGGAAGGGGGGCGAGTGCCCTGCACCTGCTCCGCTGCCCGATCCGACAGCCTGTCCCCCCCCACTCACCGGTAGAATCAGTGGTGGTGGCCGCGACCAAAGGCCGGACCGGCCCGGCGATCCACTGACCTCCTCCGCCTTTGCTACAGCCGCGCCCCAGGCGCCAGCCGATATACTGGCCGATCTGATATCGGAGCCCACCGGATGCCTCCGGGCCGGTCTCGCCCATCAATCGCAGGGCCTCGCACAGGATAGGGGCAGCGGGTGTGGCTCGGGCGTCAACGGAAGCCGCCGGTCACACGGCTTTCCTCCTCACCACCACTCGAGCAGGTGCCTTGACTCCGCCGGTAAGGAGGTCGCCCACGCGGAGACAGACCGGCCACATCGGGCCGCGGGCTCCAGATAGCCTCGAAGCCCCGTGCCGGCACCAGAAACACAGGGGGGGCAGCGCCACCGGTCGGGGACACACAGTGACCAGGTAGGAGTCCCAGATGGGTACCGATGTCTGCTGGATTCAAGGCGGATGACGAAGGGGTCCAGAGCACTCTTAGACTGCGACCGCCATCTTGACACCTCAGGCCACGCCGCCAAAACACGTCACTTTTAAAACAGCCTTTCTCATTGCCATTACTTCCCTATGAAGAGTAAGTGAGTTACAAGCTCTAACAATACAAGAGCCATACCCTCAAATTCATAAGGACAAGATGATTTTAAAAACAAACCCACACTTCATACCGAAGGTAGTATCCAAATATCACTAGGATCAAAATATTCTCCTACTGATTTTCTTCAAAACTCCAAAGACTAAGGCAGAAAAAAGTCTCCATACCCTGGATGTAAGGAGGGCGTTACTCTACTATTTACAAAGAACAGAACTAATACGCAAAACAAACAATTGTTTGTTGCATACGCTCACACCAACACAGGATCACCAGTCACAAAGGCAACAATTGCACGATGGTTAGTACAAATCATCTAGTCATGTTATGCCTATGCCAAAAAAGAACTGATTATACGACCTACAGCTTACTTCACTAGAAAGAAAGGAGCAACCGTAGCTTTCATGGCTAATGCACCTATTGACACTATTTGTGCAGCAGCAGAATGGGCATCACCACACACCTTTACAAAGCATTACTGTGTGGACATAAAAGTGAGTAAGAAGGCTCACATTGGACAGACGGTCCTTCAACACCTGTTTACAAAGTCTTCCTCTCATCACAGCCTCCCAACCTTGGGAGAAACTGCGTAATCTAATGCACAGAATGTGAATCTAGAAATAATCTACAATCTAGAATCTGCAAAACGAAATAGTTACTTACCAGTAGGAGTAGTTTTGCAGCTTGAAGAATTTTCTGGATTCACATGCAACCCACACAGCCTCCCCTACAAGGAAAACAATAAGGTGGGAAAGCAAATGATTACATCACTTATTTAATTACCATCTCAAGGACTACCAATAGAAAAACAGAAAAAAGAATCCGAAGATGGGTACCACGTACGTCGACCTCCAGGATACCGTCTGACGTCACACAGGGGACGTACCTGGCATTGAATGGTGGCCGACAGCGACCAAAACAAACCAAAAAACAAAGACTATTCTGGACCCAACCACTAGATGGCAGAATAATGTGCAGCATGTGAATCCAGAAAATTCTTCAAGCTGCAAAACTACTCCTACTGGTAAGTAGGGGTGGCCGGAATTTGCATAGTCGCGCTAAGTAAATCTCCGCGAAACGGTAAAAAATACCCACGAGCACGCAGAAATTCCGCAAACACGCGGAATTGCTAGTTCGCGATGCTTTTTTCCTGTTCGCGAACGCTGTTTGCGTGCTCGGGGGGAAATATCTCACGAACATTTATTTTGAGAACGTGAACAAGCAAAAAATTCCGCGAAGCCGCGGAACACAGAATTTTGGGCAATTCCGTGTTCTCTGCGGAACGCGAAATTACCCAAATTCCGCAAGCGGAACGGAATTTACCGCCCAGGCCTACTGGTAAGTAACAATTTCGTTTTTCACCTTCGCAGAAACTGTATATTAAAGAATGCACAAATCTGAAATGAAAGATAAATGCAAATTAAATTAATTGATGTAAAATGCACTCTTTTACATTAATGCAAACATTGCAGATTTCTGTTCGTGAGACCAGAGAGTCACAGAATTAAATCATGGTTGGCGCAGCACACAATAGTGACTTGTGTATTCATAGGTCAATGAGGTCCCAGCATGTAACAGAAAGCACTGTGTATATGGAAGTCATTTTTTAAAAGTTGTATTACGCACAGTATAAGATAAGCTGCCACACAATGATTTAGTCTCTATGATAAAACAAGTGCTTTAAAAGAATACATATAATAAGCTAACTAGACTGTACCTAGTGTAGACATTTATAAAAGCCCACTAAAAGGACACTTTCCAATACTCAGCATTGTTACATTACCTCTCAAAAATACAAAATATTTGCCATCATGGTGCTTCAAGTGTCTCCATAAATTAAAGCACTTTAAATTCACCCCCCTTTCACACTCACAAAGATGTACCTCCAGATCCCCATTAAAATTCAACTTAATTAAATTTTTAGCAAAAGGGATGGGGTCAGTTTTTTGGAAAAAAATAAAAACACATGGGCACCTTGGATCCCATACACCTGGCCAACGTTTTTGAGATTCGAAATTTTATAATTAGTACAAAAACAAAGCAAAATGTACCCTTCTAAGTTCCCAAATTTACATAGATGGTGTTTCTTTGTTTTATGAGTGTGCTAACGCTCCTGATGAGTTGAGAAGAGAAACAAGGAAAAAACATACGTTTATGGCATTTCTTATCTAATTGTAGGCAAGCAGGTCTGAATTGGCGAGTATGTTTCTCGGCCAACTTGGTGTGCTAAGTAGGTGCTGAAGGGGCTCCAAATGTTTAGGTGACAGGCTCTCGCTGGCGTTAGCACCCAATACTCCTCTAGCCTTTCTTGACAGTAGGTCCCATCTTTTAGCCACCATTCTAATTTGGAGCTACTGCGGCTTCCCCAGTGTATCGCTCCCTTTCTCTTTGAAATAAGTAGCAGCATTGCAGTCAGGTGGTGGGTGCTGGTCGGGACGTCCCAAACATATCCCAGTAGTGCTGCTAGTGGCAACCTGGGATTGGAGCCCCTATCACCAAGTCCAATACTCAGCTATTTTGGAACATCCCTGTGCAAGGTGCCGGAAATCGGGGCCTGCATTTCCCCAGCACATGCATCGTGCCTTAGTCGCCAGGAGCATCCTTTAGAGGCCTGTATGTATGTGGTATGCGTTGCAGGAATTTTATATATATGAGCCTCAGGTTATAATTGGGCGACAGCATGCTAGTTTGGGAGCATCAGTACCCCCATTTCTCTTACATCAGGTCCTTCCCTAGGTTTGCCTGCCACTTCACTAGAGCCCTAGGTTTAAGCACTGTACTCTTGTCTTGCATAGTGGAATATTAGCGTGTGATCAGTCTCTTAAGGGAGAGTACACCATCTACAGCTTGCATTGTGGTGCACAGGTGGGGAAAGGAGCTGTGTGCGGCCCTGCAGGCTCTACGCAATCTGTAATATGAGAGCATGTCTAGCAGTGTGAAGCAGGCGGGGACCTTCAGGTCTTCCAGGGATAGGAATCCACCTTTTGGGTAGAGGTCCCCCATTGTCTCCAGGCATAACATATGCAGCTGGCACTTAGCGAATTCATCTCAAGCTATAGACAGTACAGGGTTATGGCTGATTGGGAAGGCAGCAGAATAGAGGCAGCCTATTTGGGACCTGTGGCGGAGGCAATGCCAGGCCCACACAGTGCATCGTATCGTGTCGATTCCTTCTGTGCAGGGGGCATGCAATTGCGTTTTCTGCCTCTATTGCAGCCTGGGGCAGGTATCGGATGTGGTGTATCCAGTGGCATGCGTAGTGTGCCTGTGCACATAAATAGTATAATTCAATATTGGGGCACACATGTCCCCCCCTCGAAGGGCAAAGTCACTACCTCGCAAGGTCAGTCGTGGCTGCCAGCCCGCCCACACCACTTGAATAAAAAAAGACTGAACTTGAGTAAGGAACTCCCCAGTGAGCGGGCTAGGGATGTTCACAAACAAGTAAAGGATTTTGGGCAGCACCCCCATTTTAGCAATGGCGATGCTCTTGGTGAGTGACAGTGCCAATCTAGCCCACACTGGAGCGCGCTCCTCCAGCCACTCCTCCGCCCTACCATAGTTTTCTCACCAGACTTGTGTAATGTCCCTGCTGATCTGGATCACGAGGTACCAGACCTTCTCTTCTGCCCACTCAAGAGGATATTCATTTGGGAAGTGTTCTGTGCACTCTGTGAGTGGGAAGATGGTCGACTTCAACCAGTTAACAGCAATTCCAGCCAACGCTGCAAGGAATAGAAAGTTTGGGCTGAGGTTTATGGCTTGGTCCCTTATGTATATGGTTATGTGGTCCGTATGCATGGAGACCACCAGCCCATGTGCCTTTTAGTTTAGACCATGCTCAGTGTGGTTCTGCTGCAGGCGGGCAGACGGCTCCATGGCAATGGTGTAGAGGATCGGGGAGAGTGGACAACTCTGCCTGGTGCCTTTATTTATAGCGATGGGATCCGTGACTTCTCCATTAATATAGAGTCTGACGGTTGGAAGTATGTACAGGAGCTTGATCCATTGGCAAAAACAGAGGCTGAAGCTAATATGCCCTAAGTGCGCAAACAGATAAGGCCACTACAATGAGTCAAAAGCTTTTGTTGCATCAAGGAACGCTACTAACGCTGAAAGCAATGGCTTTAGTAGTGGAGTAAGGCGAAGAGGGGGCAGAGGTTGTAGGTTGTTGAGCGGCCAGAGACGGAGCCAGCTTGGTCTGCATTCACACTTTGAGAGAGGAGGTGCAGGATGCGCGCGGCGAGCATTTTGGCCAGAATGTTTTTGTCATGTTTATCATTGATAGTCATATTATTGGGTGTTTTCAGGTTTTAGGAGCATAACTATAAGGGCTTCCCTTACTGACAGGTAGGCGGTTTACGGTCCCCTCATACATTGGCAGCAGGTGGGGTGCCAGCTCCTCTGCGTACTCCTTGTAGAATTGGGCTGTCAAGCCGTCCTTGCCAGGGGTCTTTCCTCCGATCATGCTTTGGATGCCCTGAATAATATCATCCGTGGTAAAGGGGGTGTCTAAGTAAAGTCTGTGGCTACTGTAAAGCCAGAGTAGTTGTATGGAGTCAAAGTAGTCCATGAGTCTGTCAGGTGGCACGTCACCCTGGGAGGTGTTAGTGTGGCATAGAATCGGAGTATAGTCAGGGAAATGCCCTCTGAGGAGTATTGAGGTTCCCCAGTGGGATTTAGTAGTTGGTGGTGTACAAGCTACTCCATTGCTTTTTGAGCAGGGCTGCAATGGTCCTGCCTGTTCTGTCATACTCCGCAAAGAGGCGTGTGGTTGGCTCCGTGTGCAGAAGGGGGACTCCACTTTCCTGGGCTATCTTCATAATCCAACTGTTTGTTTCGGAACTGCACTAGGAATTGCGTGTCTGCAGTGTTAAAGTAGCATAGTTTGAGTTGACAGACCTCACGCTCCAGTGTGTGGAAGCGTGTGCACAGGTCGTGAAGAATGCTGGACTGCTTAGATATGCTTATTCCACAAATGTACACCTTAAAGACCTCCCATAGCACTCCAGGAGAGTCAACCATGTTGGCGTTGTGTGTTAAGTATTAAGTGATAGGGCTACAAATCTCATTGTTAAAGAGGGTGTCACTGAGTGCGTTCTGGGGGAGTAGCTAGGTGAAGAAGCATTAAGTAGAGCCCCCCATGACAGAATCAGGACCGCCAGCACGTGGTCCAAGAGGGTCTGGCTAACTGCTCAACGCCTACAGTGCACCCGCAAATATGTCTAGTGGTGAGCTAATAATCTATTTGTGTCCATGGTGTCAACTTAATCATGGTAATTCAGGGGGGATTGTCTCTGCCCTGCAGCAAGGGAATGCGGTTGCCAGTTGGAGTGGAATCTGTCAGTCTGAAGGTCTAGGGTGACATTAAAGTCACCCTCCCCCCATATCACTGTTGAGTGACCCAGGGCAATTATGTTTTCCCATATTTCTGCAAATAATGTCCAGGGAGTCAACATTTGGACCGTAAACACAGGTAGTTGTGACGCTCTGATCTAAAATCACATATCTGTCCTCTCTGTCCTTCAGCGACTCCATCGTCCACCACTGAAGCCCTCTCCTGAAAATCGCAGCCGCCCCCTGCGCAAAGGCTGAGTATGTGGAGATGTGTGCCTCCAAGAGCCACCCGAAACGCATCCGCTTCTTTATGTGCTCTGTAAGGTGGATCTCTTGCAGTAGTGCGATGGCCACATTGTGCTGTCAAAGATAAGCAGACGTTTGTCTCACTTTTCTTGAATTGTTCAACCCTCGGATGTTCCAGGTCAGTGTAGGAAACTGTGCTTTGTTGCAGTTGTCCCCCCACTTTATGCTGCCTTTTTATCTAGTGGATGCTGATTTTTTTTTTTTTTAAATAATTTTATTATTTTTGATTATAACAGTACATTGCATTAGTATTCGAGTACATAATTGTGCCGCATCATATAACAATTTCGCACTGGACGTTACATCCCACCCCTCAGTAGCACTCCTGCGCAGTTTTCCTTTTCTGACATCCACACCCCGAAAGTTCGTCTCAAAATCCCTCTCATCAGTCAGAGTCAGAGGCTTCATCTTCTTGCATTAATGGTGGTTCGCATTTGTCCCCTCTATATTTATTCCATGCCCCCCACACTTTATCCCATTTTCGGGGGCACCCCCGCCTGATGAACACTGATCGCTCAGCCAGCATAGCCCTATCCATGTCCCTTCCCCATACAGACAGCAACGGCACCTCCCCCGTACCCCATTTTTGGGCTATGTTCCGTTTAGCTATCACAATCCCCAGCGTAGCCCAGCTCTGATCCTGGCGGCTAAGGTCATTAGGTTCCCACACATTTAGCAGGCATCGCTTAGGCTCCGGCACCAGCGACACTCCCCCCGACTGGGATAGCGTCCGCATCACCCGCCTCCAGTATTCTTGGATTATGGGGCACTCCCATATGATGTGAAAGAAGGTACCCTCCTCCCCGCAGCCACGTAAGCAGAGTGGGTGCGGAGCCCTACCTATTCTGTGTAGAGTGTGTCTGGTGTAATATGAACGATGGAGAATCCGGAGCTGCACCAACCTAAGCCTAGAAGGTATCCCCGCCTCCCGTGGTGACGCCAATGCATCCCGCCATTCCGGGTCGTCAAATTCTCCTACATCGCCGGACCATTTCTCATGCAAGGGTCCCATAGGGTCCGGCAGGTTATTTATTAGCTTACGGTACGTGAGGGATGTGGCCTTTTTTGGCATGTAATCTGTTAGCAACCTGTCCTCCATTGGCGATGCCTCTGGAACTGCAGTGCCGGGCTCTAGTTTCGATAGTAAGGCGTGTTTAATTTGCGTATATCGGACCCATTCCGAAGGCGCCAGTTCGTATTGTTGTTACAGGCGTGTGAAGGGAACTACTGCATCCCCATGCCACATGTCGCCCACCGTGGAAATTCCGATATCATCCTAATTATCGAAGCCCTTGCTGTTCCTAAGCCTCCCAAGCCGCTTCGTATCCCACAGAGGCGTGAGCTCGGTCATAACTCCTCTCCACCCCAGCCTAGTCTGGGCCGCGTGCCATATGGCCACGGTCTGCTTCAGAGGGCCAAACAATTCCTGGGTTAGCCTCCCGTCGTACAAGGGCGCTAACATACCCCTTGTTCCCAGTATGTCCCTGTCCGCCTTAAATGCGGGTCGGATTGTGAGACGTGGAGCCATTGGTTGATAACCTTCAGCTGTGCTGCCCAGTAATAAAGCTGGATGTCGGGAAGCGCTATCCCTCCGTCGTACCAACCGCGGGTCAGTTTGGACTGGCAATACGTGCCGGCCCATTATTCCACAGGAGACCAGTCACCTGTGCCGCAATTGTGCGAAAGTACGCCGGCGGTATTTGGTACGGCGTGTTTTCCAGCACGTAGACGAAGCGGGGCAAGGCCATCATCTTCAAGAGCGCCGCTTTCCCCAACAGGGTCAGCGGTAGCGCTCCCCAATGGCGTGCATCTCGCTTGAGACGGTGGATGCTGATTTTTGACAGTGATCTGAGGCCTGCTAACCAAACCTCAGTGCCAGTGCTCCTTCCCTATAACAAGGTAAAAACGAATTGTTCTCCAATTGGCTAAGGACTTTAGCACCCCTTTAAGTCCCTAGCAAGTGGTAACTAAGGTACCTAGGGCATGGGTGTTAATCAGGGTCGCTAAGGGCTGCAGTATATCTTATGCTACCCTAGGGGGCCCACATACAAATTCCACACAGACTGCCATTGCAGGCTGCGTGACAATGGTGCAAACCATGAGTGCAAATGTGACATGACACACTTGTGTGTCATGCCAAAATGACTGCATCTGTATGTATGTATGGGGAACTTGTATAGCACACTTAATCAGAGAAGTGTCCTGGCTCTCTGCACCTCTGGTAAATTAGCATATCAAGGTTGGAAGCTTCACAGGCCTCTGTCGCCCTTAATATGCAACCCAAGGCTTCCGCAGACAGGGGAAATGCCACCCCCTGCCCTGGGCCCAGCTGGCATTAGGATATGCGGGAAAATTAGCAATGCAAGAGGCGTGTTGCACTACCAGGCCGGACACACCTCTAGGGTGACCAGCTTAAAGTAAACACTAAGTTAGGAATTCCACCATCTTGTGTGTGTTGGAATTAGGAATTCTGGGACAGGGTGATGCCCACTCAACAACGGAAGTGGTCATTTAGGGGGTGTAGTGACCCCAGGGGTAAGTAGCCCATTGGCTACTACTCCTCAATCCCCTTAACACCCCTGAATTGAGTATTTAGGGGACCCCCTGATACCAAGACCCCAGATAGGGCTCAGAGAAGGGATCTTTGTAGTCCTCTACTATGGCTATGGCAGTGGATTCTGGAAGGCCCAGGATTCTAATATTATAGTGTCGGGAGCATGCCTCCAAATCCAAATGTTTTGCTCTAATTACCGTAAGAACCTTTTCCATATGTAGAATTTGCACATCACTGCATATTCCGAATCAGACATGTTGTCCCAGCTGGGCCAGGCACTCGTTGTGTTTGTCAAGGGGGTTGCCCATGCGGTCAAGTTGGTACGTCAGCGTTTCAGTTTTGGATTCTATGCATTTGAGGCTGTTACGCACCACCACAAGCAGATCTTTGAATTCCAGTGCACTAGGTGTGTTGCCTAGACTCCTATTGGGAGCAGGCTCTCACAAGGTGTCATCTTCCATGGTTCTTTGGGTTCGCCTCTTACTGAAGACCAACTTGGCCTGGTGCTTGTCCAGTTTCCCCATCGTCAGGCCAGCGAGCAGCACAGAGTTCACGGGAGTTGTGTAGGTGGGTAAATGTGGGTGCTGTGGTGTTGGGTCACCCTGTGGCGTGTAGCAGTCTATGCACTTCTACTTAGGAGCTGCAGCCCCGCAGAACACAGTCGGCCCCCAAGACGTGCAGTAAGGGGGTGATCGGTGACAGCTACAGGCAACGGGAACAGTGTGCTGTGCAGCAGTTGTGAAGGCCCTGCCATGCACTGGGTCCCCCAAGGGCCCGAGCAGGCTTAAACATAATAGGCAACAAGGGGCCCCCTCACCGCCTCTCCTCCCCACAGCCGCATTGGCCCTTACTTCTTTGGGGGATCTTGCTGCGTCAATCTGCTCCAGATCCACACCCGGCTGCTCAGTTGTCAGTACTGCAGGGCAGAGGGCACAGTGGCAGTCACAGGAGGGAGCATCCTTAGTGGACCGCAGTGCCTGGCATCAGCAGGCCTTATTCTCGATCCACCTTACAGGACCCCGGCCTCAGTCGTTCATCTGCTCTGCCAGCTTCTGTAGGGTCGTCCGTCACAACAGCCTCTGTTTCGATGTCCATTAAGGCAGATCCGGTGCTGGAGTGCATCGATGCCAGGCCCCTGTTTGGAGAAATGTTGGATTATTCTCCAGGCTGGCAGAACCTCACTCATTGGCAGCTATCTTGCTGCCCTGCTCTCCGTTGCCCCATACCATGCCAACGTCTACCTCTGTTTACATGCAGATGTCCTTTCAGGTGAGTTAAGGGATGTCAGGGAAGAGGAAGCCACAAGGGTCATATTCCCACTCCTGATTGTCCAGACCCTTGGGACCTCAGAGTAATGGCCAAAGAGAAAGAAGAAAGAGCGAAATCCATATATAACCTCAAAGAGATAGCCCAGAGAGGGGGCGACTTGTGGGGTCTAATTTGTATTGTTTGCATATGGTAAAGACAGCTTCCCCACATCCTGATAGAGGTGCCCTGAAGAAGAAGTTGAGAAATGCAAGGTTATTTTATTTTTAATGGGCCACCACTACCATTAGTGCAGCAGGTGCACTGGCTCTAGGGCAATGGTGTGGGTGTCCACTTCACTACAATTACGGATCTGTTACTAGCACAAAGGGACGTGGGAAGCCATTTTCCTTGTTAGCATTAGGGCCCAGATCACCCTTGCTGCGCAGGGAACAGTTCCCAAGCAACAAAAGGGCGAGATGTGGTATTTTTTTCCCTTTTATTATATACAGGGGCAGACAGTCTTCTTTGGGCCTCAGGCCTAGGATTGATGACCCAGTTGAGTGGGCAGAGGAGTAGGTTTCATTGGTGCTGCAGGAGCGGTGGAGCTGGACTCCTGGGGTGTGAGGGCCCAGCTATACCTCTATTATGAATTTTGTACTGTCATTTTATTTCTTGTATTAGGGCTCAGTGCACCCTTGCTGTGCCAGTGTTGCTTTGAGCATCAGACCAGTTGCCCAAAAGAGGTGAAAATTGAAGCAGAGGAGACACCTTGGCTTAGGCCTCATAGAGATGGCAGAAAGCAGGATGGATGGGTTTAACAAGGGGCAAAGTTTATGTATTTGCTATTTTATAAGTCTCACATTTAGTGTGGAATATTGAGCTACTGATAATGTGCGCCTTAAATGATCTCGCAAGCCTGTCCCCCTGCGCTCAGCCCTGCCCCGCCCCTCCCACTCCCCTACCTCTATCCAGAAAGTTTTGGAGACGGCCGACATCAAAACATTTTGGGGAGGAGTACTCAGAGCAAAAGTAATTAAAGACCTATATCTTCCTCTTTTGTGTGTGGGTGTTTTGTATTAGCATGTTCCTCCCTAACCTACTCCTTTTTAGACCCCTGATTACTCCTCCACAAACCGTTACCGTATTGCTATACGTATTCCCCTTTTTTCCAGCCACCCCTTGTGTAGATAAGTGCCCCTTTTTGACATGGTCACCTCCACTTTTTGCCTGGTAAATGTTGGGATTTTGACTGAATGTACACTGGGTTCCTGCTAACCAGGCCCCCTGTGCCAGAGCTTTTTCCCAAAACTACAATTGTTCCCCCAATCGGCAAAGCCTTTAGCACCCTCTGTAAATGCCTAAATGGTACCCTGGTACCTAGGGTCTGAGGAACTAAAGATGGTCCCTAAGGGCTGCAGCACAAATTGTGTTACCCTAAGGGACCCCTCACTAAGTGCATGAAAGACTGCCATTGCAGGCTGAGTGTATTGGTACAGACAACAATGAAAACATGACATGTCACACATCCCTGGGTGTCATGTCCTCTAACACTGCATGTGGTACTTGTAAGTCACCCCTACAGCAGGCCTTACTGCCCTTAGGCTGTATTACATGTTACATTTCAGGACATATCTGCATGAGCAGATATGCCCCTGTGCCGGCCAGTTGCTTTACTGACAGTACAAGACAGTACAAGTGAACAGGGAAGCCATCTTAAGGCATGTACTGGGCACTGGTCATAATGAGTTTCCCAGCAACATAATGGCATCCCAGAAACCTATGGTATTTGGTATCAAACACCTCATATTAATAAACCCACACTGATTCCAGTGATGGATTTATTAATGCATTCACCCAGATGGTAACTTAGAGGTACTCCCTGAAAACGTACAGACCTCTAGTGTGTTGGTTGACTGGTCCTGTCCAGCCTGCCACCACAGATGTGTTTCTGACCCCCTGGAGGTGAAAGTCCACGCTCTCTGAAGTCGGAAACAAAACCAGCTCTGGCTGGAGGTGTTGTCACCTCCTTCAAGCAGGATGACTAGTAATTTGCATAGCATGGCAGGATACATGAAAAGTCTCTATCGTCTCTGATATGCAACCCTGGCCTCCCCCAGATGTGAAATACCACCCTCTGCTCAGGGCCCATTTGGCACCAGGACTGGTGGAAAATGAGCTAGTCAGGAGGCGTGTTCACCCTCAGGCGAGTACCACCCCAAAGGTAGCTTCCTGAAGTAAACACGACTAGGAAAATTCCACCATCCTGGTTTTTGGTGGAATTCGGTCTTTTTGGGGTCAGTGTTATGAAGTAGTCATATAGAGGATGTAGTCACCCTAAAGGTAGGTAGCCAATTGGCTACTACCTGACACTCTCTTTAACACCCCTAAATACAGTAATTTAGGTGGCACCCCTGACGCCAGGACTTATAATTTGACGGACCAAAAGAATAAGTGGACTTAAAAGTTTACTGACCCGAGAATAGAGGAGCATGACTGACTTGGCGCCATCCCTATCAGCCTGCCTGCTGCAACCGACCCTCATGGAGAAACAGACTCGTCCTGCTGCTGTGCAGATGCCAATAAACCCGGAGGGCTGCCAGTGCTTCGCAATTCGCCAGAGAACTCCCTTGAAGTAGAGGAGCTACTCCCCTGCAAGGGCTGTTTCACCATCCTGCCGCCTACTGGGGCTACCGATGTTGCAGCCGCCCAGGAAGAGGTCAACCGTGCTCCTCCAGGTCCAACGGTGTCCCTATGTGCCCAGACATCTTAAGGGTTGAGCACCCTGCCCCCTCCCGCCGGGTTCCCCCAGTCCCATCCTCTCTCTGACCTGACGCCATAACACACCTCTGCACCAGGATGTCCCAGAGCCTCCCGAAGTGATCTGTTGGTGTGGCTTTGGATCTTGCCCCATATTCACCTTAAATCATGGAGACGGGTCCCGTAAGTTGCAGATTTCTTTATTGTGTGTTTCACTTACTGCCTTTGTGTGTGCAATTAATGCTTAGCACTACCGTCTAATAGGCCTAACTGTACTCCCGCACAAGAGAGCATTTGGTTATCATTTGTGCCTCTGTCAGCCAACTGGTCAACTATATAGAGAGCCAGCTTCCTACCCCTGGTAAATATTACCCCTGGTGCCTAGGGCATGGGTACTAAAGAGGGTCTCCAAGGACTGCGGCATATATTGTACCACCCACGGGGACCCACACTCAAACTGCACACCGACTGCCAAAAATGGTGCAAATCATTCAGAAATTTCATTTCCCACTCCCTTTGTGCAATCCCCAAGCACACTGCATGTACTATATGTAAGTCAACCTTACAGCAGGCCTTTAGAGCCCTAAGGCAGGCTGCAATATATTACATGTGAGGGCACGTGTGCCTGAGCACATGTGCCCCTGTAATGCCTAGTTCCATTGCTAGGCATTGCAAGTCTTCAGGAAGCCATTGTAAGAACATGTACTGGGCCCTGGTCATTACAAGTTACTCAGCCTCATGATCGCTTCACTGAAAATAATGGTGTTTGGTATCAAACACCTTGTCTTAATAAATCTGCACTGATGCCAGTATCAGATTTATAAGGACATGCACCCAGAGGGCACCTCAGAGGTGCCACCACTAACTCTGCTACTCACTTGGGGCCAAATTACAATTCTGGCGGTCTGAGGACCGCCGGACCCGTGGTGGTGCTTTGGTGACGGTCTAGCTACCGCTGCACCGGCAGTCTGACCGCCCAATTACGAGTTGAGTGGACGAACTGCCCTGGGACCGCCGATGCGGTTAGGAAATGGCCATTCCCTGGAGGTGGAGCGGCAGCCAGAGGCTGCAATATGCTTGGCAGGACCAAGCATATTACGAGTTTCCTCTCTGCCGGCAGTGACATGAAGGTTTCTACTCCATGTCAACCCTGGCAGAGAGGAAGCAAAGGGGGCCTTCTGTGCCTCCTCCGCTTGTGCATGCACACAAGGAGGTATAACATGTGCCCTTCTGTGTACTTTTCAGTCCATGCCATGCAGGAACCTTGTGCGTCGTTTCCATTGCGGTTCCTTTTTCAAAGGCACCGCGACCTTTGAAAGAGGCACTGCCCTGGGAACACCACGCCACCCGCCAGACTTCAAATAATGTGTAATCTGGCGGGCGGCAGATTCGATGGTGCGCTGCGTGCCATGGAGTCCCATGGCTCCACTACCGAAACTCGTAATCGTGCCCTTAGTGTGTTGGCTGACTGGTATCTTCCAGCCTTCTACCACACATGGGTTTCTGGCCCCCTGCAAGGGAAATCCCGCGTTCTCAGAGGCCAGGAACAATGCCTACTCGGCAGAAGGTGTTCTTACCTTCTCCCGCAGGATGGTTAGCAATTTAGCATATCAAGGCCAGAGGCTTCAAAGCCTCTGCTGCCTTTGACTTGCAACCCCCAGTTCCCCCAGACCTCGGGAACACTATCCCATGCAGTCCATTTGGCACCAGAGCAGGTGGGAAATTAGATATTCAGGAGACATGTTTCACTCATAGGCAGGGCACAAGTCCTAAAAAAAGAAGTGGGGGGACGCTGACATCATGACCGGAAGTGACGTCACGAAAGGTGGCTTGCACCATCAGACTCATTGCCTCCCCTCGCTCACCCCTTAGATGCGATTGCATCAGAGAAGCCAGCGCGTGAGCAGCGTTCTGAATGAGCTCCGATCTCACCCCAGAGAGGCCAAAAAGTGAATGTGTGGCTCCATTTGCTCCAGTTATCGAGCTCCCGGCAAAATAAGTGGGGGGACGCCGTCCACCCGCGTGGTACCCCGACTCGAGCCCTGCTCATAGGCTAGTCACAACCCTAAGGTAGGCTACCTGAAGGGAACAGCCAGAGAAGGGTCTCACCATTTTATTTTTAGTGAAAATAGAGACTTCTGGTTTAGGAGTATGTCCACTCCCCACAGGAAGTGATCACATATGGGGT
This sequence comes from Triturus cristatus, assembly GCF_964204655.1. Classification (NCBI taxonomy): domain Eukaryota; kingdom Metazoa; phylum Chordata; class Amphibia; order Caudata; family Salamandridae; genus Triturus; species Triturus cristatus. Next base: position 1,150,186,336 of record NC_140590.1, on the reverse strand, counting down.
GTAGTCACCCTAGTGATAGGTAGCCCATTGGCTACTACCATATGCTCCCCTAAATGGCCCTAAATTGAATATTTAGGTGGCCCCCGGACACCAGACCAACAGATTCGATTACCTGGGAACAGAAGAAGGACAAAGAAGGGACAACACCGCGAAAACCAAGCACCTGCACAGAACCCGCCACCAAACCCTGCTTTGCTACTTTATCCTTTAAAATTGCATAGACCCGACGTGTCCTATGGCTGTGCATCCTCCCCAACAGTTGGAGGACTTCCTAACACTTTGACAACCATAGCATCTCCCTCGGGGTGGAGGAGGCATCCCCTTGCATCTGCCCATTTCACAGTGTTGTTGGCCATCGGGCCCACGGGCGAAGCAACACATCAGGAGGAGGTTTTTGTGGCTGTAGGAGATCAGCCCCGTCTCTCTGTCGAGTTTCGAGACACTATACCCTCCAGGAGTCCTCCTCTCCGCAACACAAATAACCTGGGTACTGGGACACTTGCACCAGCCAAGGCTTGTTCTTCATCCAGCCCGGACACCACTTCCTTGATAGCCTTCCGGTACGATGAGGGACCTTTGAGACCCACGATTAGAGTGGCCCTGCTGTCTTGTTTTCTCCCCTCTACAGGTGTACCAACAACTGTGAGAGTCTCTAACGCAAGTGGCCAGCCAGCCAAGCACCTCTGCACTGAGTCCCACAGTCCAGATTCACGACTTCTGACTGAGTTTCCTTGGCCTAGGGGTCTCCCTGACCTGAACCCCCCTTTGGGGTCAGCCAAACATACATCCAAGTCCCCCATTGCAGCCTTTTTGTTTCAGGTTCCCTGACCTTACCGTGGTAGCGCTTGAGGCTACCATCCTGACCACTACCTCTGCACCCGGACATACCAGGGCAGGTAAAATGAAACTTCTGTTGGTACTTTGGGCCTTGGCCCCCTAGCACTTAAAGTCCCACCTCTGAACTCTGACTGCAAGGACCGTTTTGCTACATGAGTTTTCCTCCCATAAGTTAACATTGTATTGTTCGAGGCTCATGCCTCGAAATCGTTATTTGAACAATTATGCTATTTGCTTCTAAAATCGATATCTCTTAATGTACTAAAGTTATTCTAAAGGTCTGGGTGTCCTTTTTAGGTCTCGCCTGGCTATTGTGTAAGCGATCGCTCAGTGAGACTTATGTAGGGGCTTCAGAAAATGCTCCCAAAGGCTTCCCAGGCGGATCGGGTGGCGGTTACGCGCACAACCACGTGCATTCCATTTGCCACCAGCTACTTCCTGCGCGTGCGCCGCCTCACGCATTCAGAGAGATTTAGTAAGGAACACAAGACCTTAGGAATGCGGTTTATGGCCAGTGCATGTGAGGCATTCAAGCGCGAAGCTGGCATCTGGCATCGGACTTGAAAGCAGCAGACTGCTTTCGCCAGCGCGCGCTCGGCCTCACTTCCTGCATCCCCTCTTACAACAATTAACTTTCGTTATAACTCACACCCCATATGCTCGTTCCCTCCCACCCTTCCTTTGATGTCCGCTTTTCTTGTTGTTTACAAACTACGCCACACACTGCTGCACGCCACACACTGCTGCACGCCACACACTGCTGTACGCCGCACACTGCTGCACGCCGCACACTACCGCACGCCACACACTGCTGCATTACACACTGCTGCATTACACACTGCTGCACGCCGCACACTGCTGCATGCCGCACACTGCTGCATGCCTCACACTGCCACACGAAACACTGCTGCACGCCTCACACTGCTGCACGCCACACACTGCTGCACGCCTCACACTGCTGCACGCCTCACACTGCTGCACGCCTCACACTGCTGCACGCCTCACACTGCTGCACACCGCACACTGATGCACGCCGCACACTGATGCACACCGCACACTGCTCCACGCCACACACTGCTGCACGCCACACACTGCTGCATGCCACTGCACGCCACACACTGCTGCACGCCACACACTGCTGCACGCCGCACACTGCTGCACGCCGCACACTGCCGCACGCCGCACATTGCTACACGAAACACTGCTGCACGCCACACACTGCTGCATGCCACACACTGCTGCACGTCACACACTGCTGTACGCCACACACTGCTGCACGCCGCACAATGCTACACGAAACACTGCTGCACGCCACACACTGCTGCACGCCACACACTGCTGCACGGCACACACTGCTGCATGCCGCACATTGCTGCACGCCTCACACTGCTGCACGCCGCTGCATTACTTACTGCTGCATGCTGCACGACACTGCTGCACGCAGCACACTGCTGCACGCCGCACACTGCTGCACGCCTCACACTGCTGCACGCCTCACACTGCTGCACGCCTCACACTGCTGCACGCCACACACTGCTGCACGCCTCACACTGCTGCACGCCTCACACTGCTGCACGCCTCACACTGCTGCACGCCTCACTCTGCTGCACGCCGTACACTGATGCACGCCGCACACTGATGCACACCGCACACTGCTACACGCCACACACTGCTGCACGCCACACACTGCTGCATGCCACTGCACGCCACACACTGCTGCACGCCACACACTGCTGCACGCCGCACACTGCCGCACGCCGCACATTGCTACACGAAACACTGCTGCACGCCACACACTGCTGCACGCCACACACTGCTGTACGCCACACACTGCTGCATGCCACACACTGCTGCACGCCGCACAATGCTACACAAAACACTGCTGCACGCCACACACTGCTGCACGCCGCACACTGCTGCACGCCGCACACTGCTGCATGCCTCACACTGCTGCACGCCGCTGCATTACTCACTGCTGCATGCTGCACGACACTGCTGCACGCAGCACACTGCTGCACGCCGCACACTGCTGCACGCCACACAGTGCTGCATGCCTCACACTGCTACACGAAACACTGCTGCACGCCACACACTGCTGCACGCCACACACTGCTGCACGCCTCACACTGCTGCACGCCACACACTGCTGCACGCCACACACTGCTGCACGCCGCACACTGCTGCATGCCGCACACTGCTGCACTCCACACACTGCTTTTATGCAAGTTTATGCTACTGACATTGTAAATGACAATGCCTTTTATTTGTTTTAAAACCAAAACATAAATAAAAGGCATTGTAATTTTACAATGCCAATAGCTCAAACTCTTATAAATGCGAGACCTATTGCATTGCAAATGCTTGTTTTATATTGTTCTCCGATTTCTCCTTGAGTGTGTGAACCATTTATTGACTGTGTGCAATAAATGCTTTACACTCCCTGCTGATTAGCCTAAGCTGCTCGACCATACTACCACAAATGGAGCACTTGGGAATATTAAAGAAAGCCCTGTAAAACAAATAAGGGTCGTCTGGACTTTTGCATGGTGTGCCAGTACAGTGGCATCACCACATAATAAGCCAGCTTCCTAGCAGTTAAGGCTTATCAGAGGATAGTGCTAAGCATTTGTTGTACTCAAGAGAGGCAATAAATGAGACACACAGTCAAGAATAAACAAAGACCAATTTGGAGAAAAATAAATCGTATTTGTACATGCATTTCGATACCAAGAACTTTGTTATCAAGTAAGTACATTTTTAGATATTGAATTTCAGGGGTAAGTAAGCAGTTCACTTAAATGCGTCTTTACGCAGCAATGCTTTCCTATAGGAACAAAGCCATATGTTGCATACCGTTATTTTGGTTTCTGGAGGTCTCCTTTGGGACTTAGGGTTGTGTGGGATGAAGGTCCAAACTACCACCAGCAGTTACTCATTACCTGCCCTGGGGCATCATGGTGCAGAGATGCAGGTCGTGTTGGTGACTTTGCGCACTACGCTGGTCAAAAAAAGGGGGGCGACCTAGAAGCAGGCTGCAACGGGGGACTTGGGGACAAGTCTGGGAGCCCCCAATGAGGGGCTCCGGTCACAAGGGTCCTGAGAGCAAGTTGACACAACCGGTTTGTCAGTACCCAGGCTGGGGTGCTCGGGTGCAGAGTGGATAAGACGGCTGGGCTCTGTGCGTTCTAGGTCTGTGCGGTTGTCGGTGTCCCCTGGTGAAGGGGCAGAAATCGAGATTTCTGGGCCACTCTGGAAGTGGGTCTCTGCGGTGCAAATGTCCCTCGATGGCTCCTTGTTCTCGGTGTTGTTAGAGTCCTGACTGGCCTTAAACAGGCCTGGTTACTGCAAGGGGTTCTGGTATCCCAGGTATTGGTGCTGTGTTGCTTCGGTAGGTCCTGGTGTCCTTTCACTCAATATGGAGACAGATCTGACCTTCAGGATCACAGGTATCTCTTCCTAGGGAGCTGCTGCATCGGGCTGGACAGGGAGCGGCAACACGGTAAACCAGACTCTGCTTGTTCGGTGCCTGCAGACTCCAGGGGAGTAGCTTCTCTATTTCAAGGGAGATTGCTGGCAGTTTGCGAAGGGCTGACAGTCTTCTGGGCTTCATGGTAGTTGCTCAGCTGGAGGACCAGTCACTCGGTCGCGATTGTCGAGACTGGTGCAGGCAGGATTTCGTGCCATGGTCCACACCAGTCTTCAGTTTTCATTGACTCGCAGTTCTTCTTTGTCCTCTTCTTCTGTATCCGTTGAATCGGAGTGCCTGGCATCAGGGGACCCTCGTAAATACTCAATTTAGGGGCGTTAAGGGGAGTGACAGGTAGTAGCCAGTGGGCTACTTAACTTTAGGGGGACTACACCCCCTATATGACCACTTTCTATGGGAAGAGGGCATAACCCTCACCCAGTGAGCTTAATTCCACCAAAAACACACATGCACTATAGTGCAAACCCTGCCTTAGGGCAGTAAGGCCTGCCGTAGGTGTGACTTACCTATACTGCATGCAGTGTCTGCAGCCATGAAACACAGGAGGTGTGCCATGTCGTGTCTTCACTTTTCTCTGCACCATGTCACGAAGCCTGCAATGGAAGTTTGCATGAGTGTGCTGAGGGGTCCATTAGTGTGGCATAATACATGCTGTATCCCTTAGGTACTCCTCTTTAGCCTTCTTGCCCTAGGTGCCAGGGGTACCATTTACTAGGAACTTGCCAGGGGTGCTAAAGGTATTGCCAACTGGGGAACAATTGTACTGTTTTAAGGAAAGAGATCTGGCACTGGGGACCTTGATAGCAGGAACCTAGTCCACTTCTGACAAAATTGCATCAAATACCAGACAAAAGTGGGGTTAACCATGTTAAAAAGGGGCACTTTCCTACAAGCATTATCAAATCACCTCCGCCATGTTGCTTGTCAATGTCACACCACCCTAATTTAGTTTAATTTATGGTTGTTCTCTTTTGGTTGATTCCAGGTTGGCTCATATTTGAATTGGATTATGATTGGCTCATAATTTGGTTTGATTGTGAATGGATCATATTTTGCTTGTACTTAGTGTGGTCCTTTTTTCTCTCTCTGTTTTGGACCGTTTGCAATTTGGATAGATTTTGATTTGTTGGCATGGTTAAACACTGGTTGGTGTAGGGTATGCTATTGCCACAGTGATGGAGCAATGCTTTTTGGCACAGTCCAGGTTTGTGAGGAAGCCTGCCTTGATGCTCATGGCATCTTTTAACCTTTTGCTCTTTTCTCTTTCAGCTCGCCAGGCTATTAAGAACATGCCAAGAAGAGTGACTGTGACTATGGGACGCTCCCCTTTAGAATCCACATCACCTGGAGGAGAATACAGCCTTGGGGAGATGTCTCAGTCCGCTATGGATGAGGGCAGTTCAGGGGTGGGTACAACGAATTCAAAAGCTGAGCCACCAGTAGTGAGAAATTGTACCGTAGCTACTATCTGTCTTTCTCTTCTGGCAGGTCTGGAAATGCTTTCCAGGGCACCAGTCTTGCAAGACCTTTTAGGCTGCATTCTGTCCATGTTGCGTGGCTGAAATATCCACCCCTCCTACCTTGCGCTCATGGATTAGGATCCTCTCTTTCCTAGCAGTGTCCTTGATTGCCCGCATATTCTGTGTAGAATGCCGCCTCACATCCATTAGTTTGGGTGTGACCTCTGCAAGCATTCTCTTGGGCTGAGACAGTGCCGCAGGTCTAGTGGACCTGATTGGATCCCAATCTCTAAGTTTGATTTTTGACACCATCCCTGGGCTTTTACTTCACTCCATGTCTAATATACTGCCTCTGACCTCTTCGGTTGTGCTGGGGCATGCCTTGAACTATTATGCTGCCACCAGTCTCTTAGGTTAGGCTGGGATGCATATGCATATTTATGGTTTCCTCAGTCATCAGTTATGGGTAGGGAGAATGTGTGTGTGTGTATACTTATACATACACATTTGTGAATCTGGTATATTTACAATATCATGTTCCTTTACATGAATATATGGACTGTCTCTGATTGTCTATTTGTTTTTTTCTTCTAGGTAAGTGTGGGTTCTCTGCAAAGCCCCCCACTCGCCTCCTTTATTGGGGCTTCTGATGGCCATCTTGCTTCAGCCCCCTTGGAGGACCCACTCACCCCACTTGCTGATGACTCCCCCCAGAAAAAGCTGATGGCACAGAAGGTGACTCCACCCTCTTCCCCGTTGCTGTCGGAGCTGCTGAAGAAGGGCAGTTTGTTGCCCTCGAGCCCCCGGCTGGTATGGATTGCACTCCCTGTATCACAAACAGCCTGTTGGGGAGCGTGCCCGGCTTCTCAGTATATGTACTAACAGCTTCTCTCTGTCTCAAAGACACATAAGCCATGCCAGAGGCTCTTTCTAACATCTCAGTATCTTGTGCTTTTCCTAGGGCATCCCTCTGTGTTCTTGCCTGAACCAAATCTTCTGTCATTGCCGTGTATCTCTGCCTACTTGCAGCATTTCCCCGATGTCCCTTGCTGCTCGCTGTTTGTCTCACTTGTTATGTAATGAAGGACTTTGTACCATGCTAGCCCAGCACCAGATGCCTTTCCAGTGTTGGACCCTTTCTGTGTTATGCCAGTATCTAAATTTCTTTCTAAGTGCTGTCTTCTGATGTCGCTGTATCTGTTTGTCTAAGCATGTTTTTTGATGGCTTTGTCCCTGTCTGATTTTGTGTCTGTGTCCCTGTGTTTTCTTATGAGGTCTCCGTCTCTGAGTATCTGCCTCTGTGTCTACCGCTTATGCCCATATGTATTTGTGTCACTCCCAGTGTCTACTTATGATGTCCCTATGTCTCTTTGTCTCAGTGCTTTTGTCTGCTTCTGGTATTGATGTGTGTTTTGCTTCGCCTTATTTACTATCTGTAATCTGTATATTTTTTCAGCTGTTTTACTGCCTCTCATCCATGCATCTCTGATCCTTATCACCACTTGTGTGCTTTAGCCAGTCAGCTTTAGTGTTGTTCACCAGTTTCCTGTTCTGCATACTTTTTAAACAATAGCGTTTTAAATCTTGTGATTTGAAGAATTATTACATTCTGCCTTAATGAATGGCAACTGATTCCCATCCATTTAGCCTCCACCGCTCTTCCCTTTTCAAGAAGCTCCAAACATTTTCTTGATTTCTGCCTCTTGATCTGCTAGAGAAATAATTAGTATTTCTCTTATTTCGTTATATATCCAGCAGTGCCTTCCAACACTTTCAGAATCTTCTTTTGGTCTTCTGTTTTTGTTGCATGTGTTTACCGGCTGTGGTTGTGAGGGTTTAATTCTCCAATTCTGATGTCATTTGAGGCACAGGCGCACCATTCTGAAACGTTGTTTAAGCTACGAAAGAGTGCTGCAATGTTCTACAAGGTCATGTAACCATGGCTGGTCCAGTACCAGAGCAGCACTTGGACATTCTGCGGGCTGATCGGGCTTCACCATAAGAGGATGCCTGTGTTAGTCCCCAGGACAGCATAGTCCATTATCTTTAGCATTGTGGTCATCATCACTATGTTCGCATTTATCTTATGCTTCATCGTCCTTTTCTCCTCACTATGCTTCTCATACATACTCCATTGCAAAATAATAAATGACAAATTATCAGAACAAAGGAGCTGCTTAGATTTGAAGAGCTTAGGTGCTGAGCAAGATAGTGGATCTGACTCAAGCCGAGGGATGGGCTAGATCTAAGAAGCTTATGGGATGCTCATGAGCGGCTAAAATTAGATGATATACTGTGAAGCTCATGGCGGATTAAAATTAGATTATGTGCTGCGAATCATGGAAAGACATTCCATTTTAAGAAATTGCTCACTCAAGGAGGAACTTTCAGGTTAAAGGATCCATACTACCCTGAAGAGGAGACTTAATGCCATATCTGCCTAGTATCATTCCTGCTGTTTAAGGAAAAGGAAAGATTTCCTCAAGATGAAGAAATTATGTAGGAAGTGTTCCCTACAGAGGCTGCCTACTCTAATAATCATATAGTAGATTGCAGGTCACAGGATCCAATTTCCAGTGTGTAGCAACCCAGTGGATAAAAAATCATGGTCATATTGGTGCACAGAGTTAAGAAGTTGACAGACGAGAGGTGGCCCCTAAAAGGTCCTGAGAAGGAAGAGTGTCTTTCTTTCCTGACTGAAGAAACACTAAACCATCCTGAGGAAGAGCATGGGGGAATGCCAGAAAACAAGAGGCCAGGTTTGGCATTATAATACATTGCTACGGAGCCATACATGAAAGACCAATATAACGATATGAAGATTTTGCCCTTGTTAAAGCACAGACATATTCGGAAAAGGAATTACTTCCAAGCCTGTGGGTGGATATGAGTTAAAAACGACATGAAGAGAGTATATCAGATCTTTAAAGCACCCACTACCGTTCTATAACCTGCAAGGCCCCAGTAAATGGAAGATGAAATTGAGTACATTAAAAAAAGATTGAGATGGACTAAGTAGTTAATTTAACAAAATGAAATATCAAAACCTGTCAAACCTGATATAAAGTTAAACATTGCATAAAGAGGGAGGATTGAGAGAAGACTGTTGCAAAGAGAAGATCAAAAAAGGCAAATAGGAAAGGAAACCACAAGATCCCATCAACGTTATCCGTACCTGTTGTCTAGTTAATCAGTGCTCTTCCAACTCCAGGTGAGTGTGAGGTCTGAAGTAGAAAATGGAACGTGCAAGAAAATTTCAATTTAGAGTTATTTTGATAACTTGTTTTCGTAAGCCAGCGCACAGTCTGGCCAGACTCAACTCACAGATTTCCTTAAGCTCTTCTAGCCGCCTTTAAGTTTAAAATCATTTGTCTTGTTGCAGCTCACCCTATCGTACACCATGTTTGTTTGTTATCCAGTTCCAGATTCATAGGTGTCTAATGTTCAGATAGTCTTACTGTTTCCTACTGTTTCCTACTTGGGCGGTCATCCTATGTTGCTTTGAACTGCATTGATATTTCTCTACCTGGAATTATTGATTCTGTAGGTATTGGTAATTCCATAGTTCTGGAATATCGAGGTATGCAGTGTTGTACCCTGATAAATGGGGAACTGCAGTGGGAATTGGTTTCCTGCAGTCTATTCCTGTAGTAATTCCTCATGTTCAGCTGTTTCGTGCCCACACATTTCTTCTTCTTTTAGCAGGCTAGGTGTCCAGGGGAGGAGTTATAGCAGGAGTGCGGTTTCACCCTGTTACACATAAATTCATATTTCACTCTTAGTACCTGCTGCATTAGGATTACCATGTTAGTTAGAATGCATTCCTATTTGTATAGGAAATTATATTTCTCAAAATTCTTACCCACTGTTTCTTTAGTTTCAGACTTTAGGCCTAATGCAGAGTTCGATAGACAGGTTACTCTGATTGATATCCTGTCCGCCGTATTACAAGTGCTATTGGATAGAATGTCCATGTCATGTAGTGGACAGGATATCCGTCAAGTTTGTGACGGAGTTAGTGGTCCACCAAACTCTAAATCATGCCCTTAGCGCCTTTGTATTCTTCTGTTCGTGATGTTCATTCCCCGGAGTGTTATGCGCCAATAACCACAGCAAATGTGAAACACACTTTTTAAGTAGATTTAGTTTTCATCCTCTAGACTTCTAAAACGTAAATGGTAGTTGTATGTTCTAGCCAAATGCCTTATCAAAACCTTACATTATGTTCTAACCTATTGAAAAGATTTCAGTCTGATTTCAAGAGTTGTAATTTGGTATAAGTTACTCCATTTCTACCACAGTTGAACACAATATCATACTCTTCTCTATCTTCCCACCAGCTATAAAATCTCTTGATATCACTATTGTTGTCTGTCCTGTGTCTTCGTCTACTAGAGAATATCTGTATCTTTCTTCTCTAGAAGTTTCAGTCCTTTGATTCACTGTGGCTGGTCTCCTCTTTTAGCATTTTATTTCTGTCCACTTGTGAGTTCTCTCCATTGTACATTTCTTTCTCCATTTAAATACAAATCCTTACATTCCTGATTTTTTTTTTCTCGCCTTCTCATTGCCCCAATGTTCCCTTTTGTCTTACTGAATTCTACTTTTTTGGCTGTATTCCTTGGCTTTCCAGGTGTCCTTTTCTGTCAAAGGTGTCCCTTCCTGTTTGTAGAATTCCTCACTTGTATGGATTTACCTCTTTTTCTGTTGATTTCCTTATTGTCCTTAGTTCATCTCCCTATTTCTGCATTCATCTTTTAGAGCAGTATTCTTTTCTCTGTTGAAGGATTTCTATTCCCTCTCAATTTCTCGCCATTCTCTAGATACTTTTCTTCCCTAATATACCTTCCTCTTGTCCAGGTTTTGGTTTCTCACTTGAGGAATTTGCCTCTTGCCCCAGTTTTCTTTTCTCTCATATCTTAGGAACTCCTTCCTTTGGGCTCTTTTCCTGTGTCAGCATCCCTTCCTCGTCTGAAGTATCACTCACTTGTCCCAAAACCAGTCCTCTGGATATATTTCCAACTTGTCCTGATATCCTCCCCTCTCGGGTGATTCCTCCTGTCTGTGTATCACTTTATCGCTTGAATGGATATCTCTTCATTTCATTGGATTCCTCTTTTGACCTGATGCCCAGTATTTTCTCTGATTTCTCTCTTTGCCTGCATTTATTTTCTATAGAGGCATTTCTCTCTTGTCCTGGAATTCAGTTCTTTCTTTGGATCACTTTAATGTCACTGTACCATTTCTAATACTTTTTAATTTCTGTGTGTTCCAGATTTTCTCTGCCGTCCTCAGACTTTTAACCATATTTTCTTTGCAGGCCAGTGAGAGCGAGATGGCTATGGCAAGTGGTCACATGAGTGGGTCAGGTGCCTTGATGGAGGTTGGAGGAACCCTTCCATTACTTCATGGAGCAGATCTACAATTAGTGCAGGGCTCATCACCTGCTGCCTCTGGTAATTTCCCTAATTTATTATGCAGTCTCAGCAGAGAAGGATGTCTAAGCAGACCATTTTGTAGTTAGTTCAGTGAAATTGCATGTACTACAGAACTTTAAAGGCTGGTGAAAAGAGACATGAGGGTTGGATAGAGAGGATGTGAACTTTGTGTAGACAAAGTACGCTGTGGGGTCGGACAAATCTTTTATAGAAAGCTATGCTCCAGAGGTTGTGTGAAGGGCAGTAATCCTGCCTTTTGGCAAGGAGGATGTACTCTGAGGGTTGTGCAGAGACAGAAGGCAGATGGTAGAGATCAAACATTGTGGTGATAGCAAGGTTCACAGAGGGGTGTTTAAAGGATGGGGTGCACTAAAGGTTTGTAGAGTACACATTTCGAGGGGTTTGTTCAAGAAACCAACGCACTCCAGATTTTGCAGAGGAGAAGCCCTGCAGCTTGTGCTGAGTATTGCACCTGTGGTTATACAGAGCTGAAGGAAAAGAGGATTGTGAAGAGGGCACCACTCCATGTGTAGTGCTTAAGATGGGTGTGTACTGAAAGATGAAAGTGATATTCCCACTGCACTCATCATTTGTGTAGCTGCAAAAAAGCTTAAAGGATGTGAGATGGGATGACTGCTGCTGCTGCTTCTTCTGAGCTTTCTTCCTCCTCTCTTGTCCTCTGTCTGTCAGGTGCTCCCACCCTCTCCCGACTGTTAGAAGCTGCCCCAGCGCAGTTCTCCCTGCCTCTAGCTTCCTTCTCTGCTGTCAGCAGTGAGTCTCCGGGTAAAGCTCCACTCTCCCTGGTAGATTCTGTGTCCACAGCCCCCATGGTCATGATGTCCAGAATGCCGACACCAGGCTTGGTTCCACCAATGGCAGCTCCAGGAAATGCAGTGGCCACAGCAGCAGCAGTCTCAGGTGCGTCTTCGGCCCAACCCTCCTCCCTTTTAGCTGGGTCTTCCCTGGCCTTGCCATGCTTTGCTGGCTAGCACTGAGCTTGGGTGTGTGAGCAGGATGGTGGCAGGTATTTATGTTTTTCCTGTTTTCTAAGTGTTCTATTTTTGCAGTAGGCTTGCAGGAGGCCTGCCTTCCTTTAGACTCAATGGAGGATACTGACTCACTGGCAGTTTCTGTGGACAGCACTGACATCTCTATGATCATGGACTCCATTAATAAAGACTGCTTGGGCACCGGCCCCGATTCTGAGGATCCCAAAGACCACAGCAGCAGTCTGGCAGATCCCAAGGATGATCTCGATCTTTCTGACCGGATGGACTCATACACCTGCGAAGAGTTGGACTTTGAGACTGTGGGTGACATCATTGCCATCATAGAGGAAAAGGTAGGGGGTGGGAAAGTATTTTTTTCTGAGATTTGAAAGCGTAAGGTAATAATGGGAAAATATTTTGATGGTAAAGTGTGGTGTCCAACAAATGAGCAAAGTGCACATCTCCCTGAGTGACTGACGGAAAGGTGTAAATTAGAATTTAATATATAGTCGGGGCTAGAAGCACCCAACATGGTGATAAGGTGTATCCAATCCTCCTCAGCACACAGCATAGCCCAAAGCAAAGATTAGACTCTATTTCAATAACCTGCTCCTGACGAAAATGCTATCCTCCCTTTTCTTGGATTTGTTCCACCGCTCCTCCTCCTTTCTGACACCCTGCAAAGCATTTCGATTTCACTGTGCTTTTTGATTGGCGAGTTTAGCCTTCCACTGTTGACGTCAGGAAACTGTTATTCTTTTTGCATGTTTCGAGGGCATTTCTGCTCTAGATGTCCATAGGAGTCACCCTTGAATCCCCCGCCTCCACTCCCCAATATCTCACTTCTCCACCTTTCTCTCCTTCGCATCTCTAAAGCCCTTTGTGTCTGCTGCTGTTACTTTGCCAGTACTGTAAAATTGGTTGACAGGCATTACCAAAGCCAATAGTGGCAAGTGGCTATCTTAGAATGTTATTTTCTATACTTCCAAGATGGCGGACGCATTGCATCCAGGTGCCCCTACGATGCTTGCCCGCTGATTTTGGTTTTACCAATGCTTGCACAGCAATTCCACAAGGATTGATAAAGTGAATACTAGCAACAAGCATGCCTTGGCATAGTAAGACCGATTGGCTTTACCTTTACTTGTTTTTCCCCATATGAATTGATATTTTAGTTTACTGCTGATAACTAGGGATAACCTGTTTCATTCACTGCTGTCCACAGGGTACATATAGCTTCAAATTCAGTGTTGAATGAAAGAAGATTTTAAATTAAAAAAATTAACATAAGGATGGTTCTGCCTCGTCTTCACTGTTTCTTTTAAATTTTAGTATAATTACCCTCTGCATGCAGGGACTCGTAACACCTCATATCAATCTCTCTATATCTGTCTACCTGTACTCGCTGAAAAAAAAGACAGTGAAAGATTAGTTATCATTCAGCAAAAACAAAACAGAAAAAGTCATGAAATGTGCCAATTATGCACACCATTACTCAGGCTCACCATGAATTCTCTGTGTAGATAGCCTTGTATGTTTTTTGCATGCCATTGGATAAGGGTCTGCTGAGCACATTGTGTATTGTGTGCTGCATGTCATAACTGGAGATTAGCAAGAGTAATCTCAACCAAGTGTCTTCCATATTTAATGTCTAGTCGTCAAGCGGTGCAAAAGTTATAAGCAAATAAAAAAAAAAGGCTTTTAAATTTACCAAATATACAAAAGTGTTAATTCTGTGAAGCTTTCAAATGCTAATAGCTCAAAAGCTGCTGAACAGAAAGCACACTTACTCCAGTATTGGAACTTTCATAGATTCCCATAGCTTGTATCATTCCCCGTCGTCGGAATGGGAGCATCGGTAAATAAAATATACCATAGCAGTAGGTACAGAAGAGAAAGAAAGGCTTAGGCCTCATCTCATTTTGTAGCATATCCACCTCTTTTTGTAAAAGAGACCAACATAATACAACAACCAATCAGATTAGTCTCACCCCATAGAACCCTCCTGAGAGAACCTCAGATTTTCTACCGTACGTTGTGCAAGGGAGTCTCCACTGAGCTCTGCTCAGATTTCTCTTCAACCTTGTTATCAACTGTTTCTCTTCAGCGTTCTTCAGGATGTCTGACAAGGAGAAAATGGCTTTATTCAAAGCCTGTGCTACTTGTTCAAAAATGAGGCTTTATATGGAAGACAAACATAAGGACTGTATTTATTGTTTGTACCCTGACCACAAGGCCACCGACTGCAAGATCTGTCGGACCTTCTCTTCAAAGACCTTGAGAGACCGTGAGGGACGTTTGCTCACCTGGTTGCAAAAGTTAAAGTCACGGAAAGACCCGGTATCGAGTGACAGTGATGATGCCTCCTCTGCGACATCTTCGAGGAGACCTTTGTCGACGACGACTTCGTCGACGCTGCAACCTTAGGTTCCAGTTTCCATGTCATCGACGGTGATGACTACCTCGACAAGTACGAAGACGAGGATGGTGTCGACGTCGACATCTACAGCTTCCACCATAATACTGACGACGGTCTCAACGAAGAATCCGTCGACGATCACTCCTTCGTCATTGACGGTGACCTCGTTGACGATTCAAAGTGTGGCAATTTCAGTAAAAAGACGCCAGATTACACCGGAGATGACTTCTCCTCGTAGAGTGACAACACTACCTTCGGCACTCCTTTTGGAGGAGGAGTTTTCAGATGAAGATGAGGGTCCTTACGAGGATGCATATAGTCCATCCCAATTACATGTCAAATATCAGGACTCAGACTCTGAGGACTACTATATAGACCAAGGACAATATCTGCCGCAAACTAGGTAGGAACAGTCGCAGCAGGGCATGGTGGCTATGCCGTCTTCACTGATTGCTGATCTACAATTCATGTTGCTGGATTATAGGAAAAGATTTCCATCTCAATCCTCTAGTCAACAGTCGGTGCAAGTGCCTCCACCTCAATCTTCTGCTCCTGTTGCTCCTCTACTTCCACAAACTCCGGTTCCGGATCCAATGGAACCTCAACAAAATGTAGTCACAGTTCATGATGACTCATCGGATGATGACCAGGGCACAATCTCAGTCCCAGATCCAGATAGGGAATGGGATGACTATTTAATTCCGAATCCCGCTTCTCCATCTCCGGATCCTGCAGATTCTCCTCCAGCAGATATAGGGGGCTTCCACAATTTAATGGAAAGAGCATCCAAAAGTTTCGATCTTCCCATACCATCAGTACAGTCAGAATGTTTTCTTTATGATTTTAAAGAGCCTTATAAAAAGTCTGTCCGTTCTATCCCAATTGTGGGCATGTTTAGGATGAGGGGATAAAGGTAATGAAATCTCCAACTACTGTCATGCCTGTTCTTCCTCGACTGGTGAAAAAGTACAGAGCTCCGGAGCATAGCCCTGCTTGTCTGGTTAGCCAACCGAAACCGGACTCTGTAATTTCTCAAGCGGCCCAAAGGAAGTAAAAGAATCCGTTGGCGCCCCTTACCACACCACCGGTTAAGGAGGGTTGGCGTCTTGATAATGTAGGTAAGAGGTTTTCTTCTATATCCAGCCTCCTGGTCAGGGCTGCTAATGCCCTGGCGATTCTGGGACGATATGATCGCCAGATGGGGTGCAACTTATCTCCGTATTTGGACCAGCTACCAGAGGGATCGAAGGCGGACGCAAAGAGAATCCTGGAGGAAGGAGAGCGTTCTTCTTCAGAAATTATTGATTGCGCAATGAACATTGCTACCACTGCTTTCCGCTCTTTGGCAGGTGTAGCAGTCCTTAGACGGCAAGGCTGGCTTCGGGCCACCTGGTTTCGCCCGGAAGTCCAAAATAAAATTCTAGATCTGCCGTTCGATGGTGAGATGCTTTTTGGAAAGCATGTGGACGATGTGCTGCAAGAGATAAAAAAGGACACTGAAACAGCGGTCCCTTGGGACTTTGCAATACCGCAAAGTACCTTTCCGTGGTGCGAGAGGAAGAGGTTTTTCTTCATACAGAGGTGGATACCAGCAGCAGCGCTATTCCTCCTATTCGCAACAATCTGAGTCTTACAGGCCCCAGTATTCTCAAAGACAGGGCCAATCGTCGTCTTTCTCTCGCCAACCCTCTAGATGACAACAAGGGCGCCAGGGGAGAGATTCTTCTAAGGGCCAATAGCGGCTTCCCAGCTCTGTCTACTGTTCCTTCGCCCCCTGTGACACCAGTGGGGGGCAGGATATCACAATACCTCCACAACTGGAATCTCATAACATCAGATCGGTGGGTCCTCAATATCATCCGATTTTGCCATACACTGGAGTTTCAACACCAGCCACCATCCAGAGCCCCTCGCGCCACCAAATCCAAACATCTGCACCTTCTATGTCTAGAAGCTCACCAACTACTTCTCAAAGGAGCGATATAGCCGGTACCTCTGTCCCAACGAGGCAAAGGATTCTATTCCCGGTTCTTCCTCGTTCGCAAGACCGTAGACAAATGGCGCCCAATTTTAGACCTGAGGGAGCTCAACACCTATCTCATAAAACTCTCGTTTTGGATGGTATCCCTACAGGACATTTTGCTGCTTCTCAATACAGGGGATTACATGGCCACTCTGGATCTCGAGGACGCATATTTCCATGTTCCCATCCACCCAGCCCACTGGAGGATTTTCCGCTTTACAGTAGCCAAGAGCCACTTTCAATTCAAGGTTCTGTCTTTCGGACTCAGATCCGCGCCGCGGATATTCACAAAGGTCTTGGCCCCAGTCGCAGCATTTCTCAGAAAACAATCTAGAGGTTTTTCCTTATCTAGACGACTGGTTGGTGAAAGCTCCTTCTTCTCCGGCAGCTTCAAAAGCAGTCGAAAGCTGCACTCAACTTTTCAGTCATCTGGGACTTCAACTCAACAAGGACAAGTCAGTCATCTGTCCTTCCAGGTCGGCCAAGTTCCTGGGGGCTATTCTGGACACGGCTTGTTGCAAAGCTTTTCCATCAGAAGAAAGACAGCAAAGACTGATCACCTTCGCACGTCATTTGCAAACAAGACGGTCTCTGTCTGTTCGCCTATACAAATCTCTTCTAGGATCAATCTCATCTTGCATGCCCTTAATTCCACATTGCAGACTTCGTATGCGCCCGCTCCAAGAGCAATTGGATTTACAGTGGCGCCAAGCAGAAGGCTCTTTCGACAACAAATTAATCATCACTCCTCTTATGAAAGAGGCAGCCAGATGGTGAATGGTCAAAGACAATATCTCAAAGGGTCTCACCTTCACAGTCACTCCAGCTCCGTTGATACTTACCACAGACGCCTCTCTGGAAGGCTGGGGGGCGGTCTTGCAAGACCTTCAAGTGAGCGGCCGCTGGCGGCCCGAACAACGTCTTCTCCACATCAACCTACTGGAGCTAAGAGCCCCTGCAGCTCCACTCTGCCTAGATTCTGCCCCCCCACAACCGAAAACAGCGCCACTCTGCCTACTGTTTAAAGATTCAGCCCCCCCCCCCCCCCCGAAATTTTTGGTTAGCCCCCCCCCCCCCCGCCCCTCCCCCCCCCGAAATTTGGCTCTAGATGCGCCTCTGGTTCAGATTATTACTAGAAAAAATCCAGCTGGACGAAATTTCTATTTCGACCCTCTTTCACTTTAAAATGGCTCACAAAACAGAAAACCCTAATGGAGCGCTTCGATGTATCCATGTCGAGCCGTAGCACTGCACAGCACGCTATAAATACAGGAGAAGAACCAGGGGAGCCAGTCCGCGGCAAAATCCATCCCGAATTTCAACACATCCATTGTGACTGTCAACGAAGCAAATTTGGGTCTGATGAAGTTCCAAGGTGTTTATCTGTCCATCGGAAGTTCACAGCTAAGTGCTCCAACGAATCTGTAAAAACAAGCATATTTATATAAAGAAAAATAAACCTGGCGCTTAATAAGAAACCCTGCTACCTGGTGTTCTGCGGTGTTAACTGTAATGTATTTGCAGAAGAACAACAAATAGTTAATGCGCACATTAGCCAAATCATTGTCATGCAAAATAAAAATACTACATTTTGTTTTACTTTAACGCGTTCCGTGACATTCCGTTCCGGCAACTTAAAACATGAGGAGTTCCCGACATATAATAACGCAGAGACTTTCAAAGCTCACAAGACATCGTACTCATCGCTCGAGAGGGGTGGGCGGGGGTTCCCCCTAGTAGAACGTTTTTGACTTTCTGGGCTGCCGAATTTACAACTGCGATTAAAGCGCTTAGAGGTGACTGAGTTGATGTGGCTATTTACACGGTATCCGCGAAACATCTATCGATGTTATTTTACACAAGTATGCAATCAGACAGAACACATTCAAACACGAACCCACAGGTTGGTTCACACAGGTAAACAGAGCCAATCACAGACATACAAACACACAAGACGCGCGTGCTGAAATGAAGACATGCAAACAGTGGATAGTTTTAAAAAAGAAAAACAAAAAAAAATCATTGTCATTTACAATGTCAATACCTCATTCATTATGTATTTATGCACTTTGTACGGCTCAGATGTAGCACTATTCGGGAGCTAAAACGCTTTGCAAATTATAAAAATATTGTAGCATCAAAAGAGGAAGGCAGAAACAAGAAAGTATAATTGGGATCAGCTGGGATGAAGCGCTTACAAAATTCAGCTGTCAGTGTCATGGAGAAGGCGTGGCCATGCACGTCACAAGGATTCTGAACTGGCGGGTAGCTAACCTTCTACTTTCCCTGTCGGGGGAGGGGGACGGGCACGGGACACCTGTCTGACAGAAAAAAGGCAGATGAATTTGCATTTTTCGTTTAATTCTGGCTGTTTGTCAGGTAGGCACACAGTTTCTCACTTAAATATCAATGGTGCCTTTCTTGAAAATACCATTGAAAGGAGCTTTTCAAATTGAATTACTATTTTTTTTTTGCATTTTTTATATAGCACGCAGTTGGCCCAAGAGCATTAGAGTGCTCCAGTGACCACAAGGTCGTATTCCAGAAGGTCGGGTTTTCATTTGTTTTTAGACACAGGAAGATCACATTTTTACCCAGAATCACAGGATGGTGATTCGACGCCAGGACTTGAACCGGGTTCCGTTGGCATTTCTGCTGTAGGCCGCATCTTCCTACTAAACTGGATTGTAGAGTTTATTTAAGTAAAGTCAAAACTCACACTTCAAAGGAATATCCCTTGAAATTGGTTTCATGTGACATAAGTTAGAGGGCAACGCTTACTTTCTAAACTGTCTTCAATGTAGGCCCTTGAGTATATTGCTTTGTGTCAGTTGTAACTGCCTTCTGCATCTAGTGAGTTTGGCAGCCTGCTCACATTTGTCATGGTGCCATTTTATTCAATTTCAACTTCCTGGCACTTATTTCCAGAACAGGTCTAGCGACATTAGCAAAATAGGCTAATATTCCAACAACCGAGCATTTTGTTGTGAAGTAACACTACCCTTTGTAAAGAAAGATGCTTAATTTGTGCTGGGGTTACAGGCTGTGGGCACCGGCCCTCCTATTTATGGACCAGGAGTTTAGTTTCATGATCAGACTTTGACTCAGAGCACGAGAGGCAGAACAAGCATTTGCAATGCAATAGGTCTCGCAGCTGTTAGAGTTTGATCTATTGGCATTGTAAATGGCAATGCCGTTTATTTATGTGTAGGTTTTTAAAACATAAATAAAAGGCATTGTCATTTACAATGCCAATAAGTTAAACTCTTGCAAATGCGAGACCTATTGCATTGCAAATGCTTGTCTTGGTTTGCTTTGGGTGCCAAACTACGGACTCTCTGCCACTGAGAACGAGATAATGCATCTGCTATATTATTGTCCAGACCAGGTATATGCTTAACTCTAAACGTTATATTATCAATCAATCAATCAATCAATCAATCAATCGTTTGTTAAAGCGCTACTGCTCACCCGTAGCAACTCAGCAAAAATCTCTGCAACAATTTAAGCAGACTTCTCTCTTTGCCTTTTGACCATTCACCAGATCCACTACAGTTTTGTTGTTGACATGAAAAGCTCTGATTTGTTTGCCAAAAAGTTGCTCAAGACTGTCAAAGCTATGATCAGGGGAAAGAATTCAAAGAATGCAATACTGCGAGTCTCATTAATGCACTTATGAGGCCATAGTTGCGCGTACCATTTTCCGTTCCAAAACCTTAGCTCCTGACACATCAGAAAAAATTTGTACTGACCATACATAGCGTTCGTCCAAAGGCCTCATAGGAACACCGTTGAAAACCTTTATGGAACATAATCCAAACCTCGAAACCGAATCTCATGGACAGAGACACTCTAACCCTGTGATGAGGTAAGGAAAAAAACAGCCATAGCAAAGCCCAACCTCCGACAGAAGGATCTCCCCACCTTACTACCCTGCAAGCTAAGTTTAGGTGCCCTAGTTACCGCTGCATTTCAAATAGAGTAAGTGTCGGTGATATCCTAGCATGTTTCAACAAATTCATAATTTCCTGCACTTTAGTAACTGGCAACCTGGTCTCCATTTTCACTGTAACAATCTAAACACCCAGAAATATGAGGCATGTAGCAGATCCCCCTGTCTTCTCTTTAGCCAGCGGCACGCCTAACTCTTGCATTAAAGATTGAAATGGAGTGCCTTGTCACACTGTTGTGATACTTTTGATTCAATAAAAAGGAAATCATCCAGATAATGGTATACTTGAGAATGACCTGATCTGAATGAGAAAATCCATTGCAAAAACGAGCTAAAGTCTTCGAACAGCTGACTGGAAGGAACATAAAAGCGGGTTTAACATCATATTTGGCTAACTCCGCTCCTGAGCCGGCCTTTTTTACCAGATCAAGAGCTACATCTACTAAAGCAAACTGCACCTCAGTGTCTTCCTTGGCGATAAAATAATTCACCGACAAACACTGGTGCCAGGATAAATGTTAAATCATGCAAAATGTTCCCCGAGTCATTTTTGGAACCACTCCCAAAGGAGAAATTATAAGATTGGGGAGAGGCGAAGAAAAGAAGGGGCCAGCCATCCTACCCTCAGCAATTTCAGAGTGTTTTGGGCAAACCTGCAGTTACTAGGACCCTGATAACCGAGCTTAAAACCTTCTTAAAACCCCCACTACAACTTCAAAGCTTTTTCCCCGTGAGGATAAAAACTGAAGCCACAAACAGAGCTTGGGGATATCAATTGGTGGAACTGCTTTTGAAGTAAGGCTGGAATGGGGCGCCCCTCCCTCTACCTTGACTGGTAGGGAAACCGGATGCTTGTTAGCTAAACATTGCAAAAATGGCGGGCTTGCCACCACATTTGGAACATTCATGCCTATATTTGCATGTATTCTTCTGGCAGAAACCTCTGTTAAAATTCCAGCAGGCTCCTGTAGTGAAAGTTTGAGATTTTGCCCAAGTGCCCACCCCTCCCGGGGTAGATCTGTTAAGAAAGGGCCAGGGAGCAATAGCAAGCCCACTAGCATTATGCATCGTAGGTGGAGATCTCTGGGGGATAAATCCATTGCACCCATAATTCGTTTGCCAGCTCACCCCAAGGCTTCTCTATAACGAGGACTAGACGGGCTCTGAACTCTTCGTCATAATTTAGCCAGGCAAAAACCTCCAATTCTGACTAAGCCTTTCTAATTGTGTCCAAGTGTCACCTGTCCAATGACCACGGACGACTGTGTTATTGTGATAGAGGTGTTATTATAGCTTGGTACAGAAAGGGTAGGGGTTTCTCCGGAGGGTTAGGATTCTTGGTCCATTATGACTTCTGCGGTTGCCGTAGTGGTCAGGTCGCCTCTTGCTTCCTGTTCCTTTTCTACCCTGGCGGTGGTCGTCCGTCGGTAAAAGAAGAGAGAGAGGCTATCAGTAAGGGGTCCGTGGTCGGACAGTTGGCTTCCTATCAGCCAGTTCTCTTTCTCCCCTCTTCTGTCTATTACAGTCCCCTGTGACCTGCACCCAACCTGGTGGAGTTCCTGTCCCACAAGCACTGAGGAGCTTCTTGCTTCAGAAGCTTCCTCGGGCCCTGGTGCCTTATTTTGAGCCTGCCTGGGACTGATGCCTTATACTGTCTGGTCTTTCCCTTCCCAGCAGTTAACCAAACATCAACGATACTTCAAACTAAAAAGAATAGTGAGCAGAGTGTCCAACCGGGTTGGGATATGGGAGGAGAAGGGCCTTTCTCCTTTTTCCCTCGTCCCTGGTTTCCCCTGCTCGCTACGCTCCCTTCAGTAGTCCTGTGAAGAGCGCCTGTGTGCGCAACCACCCTCCCAGCCGGCGCCCGGTTCCCCTAAGGAGTTGCTTGAAGTCGTGACCCGCTGACAAGGTCACGGCCGCCTCGTCCAGCACGCCTTCTGCAGGGGACGTGTCTGCCTCCCCCGGGGTTCGGTGCCTCTGCCGGCCTCCGGTCTTCTTGCGCCGTCGTCCTCTCCTCCTGCGCTCTCCAGCTCCTTCTCTGTAGTCATCCTGCTCTTGTCCTCTCGTCGGGCACCTCCAAGTCTCTGTCCACCGTCGCCGATCTCCTCTCCCCTCTCGGCGTCTTCCGGGTCTTTAATTCCCGGCATGCCCGTCCTCCCTGGTTTCCCTCGAGACGATGGCAGCCCTTGCTCCTCGGTGCCCCCAGGGTATCCTCTGCCGTCCCCCTGGAGCTCCCTGCCACACCAAGTATTTGAAAATTGAGACCGATTGGTCTGTAAATCTTATACAGTAACACTTGCAAAAATCAGAAAGGCCGAGGTCCAAGAGTCAATATTAGTGGGAACCCTGGTTC
This sequence comes from Triturus cristatus, assembly GCF_964204655.1. Taxonomy (NCBI): domain Eukaryota; kingdom Metazoa; phylum Chordata; class Amphibia; order Caudata; family Salamandridae; genus Triturus; species Triturus cristatus. Next base: position 1,150,163,378 of record NC_140590.1, on the reverse strand, counting down.
TTCTAGCTAGCTCCAAAGCCCCCTCCCTAGAGCCCTCTTGTGCAGTAACTTGAAAAACATCCACAAACTCTCCATCCTAAATTGTGTCTTTGGTATGCTTGTTAAGAAGGGAAACTCAAGGGCATCGACAGCGCCATATAGGGAAGCCTTTTAAGACCTATGACTTTGTCCTTACCATCCTTTTCCCTTAGCGAATTTGTGTCAGACACCACCAATTTGTCTTGAACTATATCAAGCTTAGACAAAACTACATTCTGTAACATTGAAGGCGACTCACAACGGCAACAAACCTTAGCCTCTGCAGCCTTACGACAACTCCTTCTGCTTTATGTTTCCTAGAAACTGTCTTATAATGAATACCAAATAGCGGCTCACTTGCTTGACAGGGCTTGTCTGGTGTTGAAAGCTTATTCTTGCTGGTGCCGTCAGATGCCCTGTAAATTCGCTCAAAATCCTTCCAGCTCCTTTCAGATTCTTTCATCTATAAAATATTAGCTCGGGAAATCTTGTTAGTAATCTCCCCGTTTGGAGAGAAAAAGGCTAATACACAAATCATCATCGCTAGCAAGCTCACCCTCTTCCAAATCAGATAATTTTTCATCATCACCATTAGCATGAACCCCCTGACCAGCCCCATTGCAGGATGGTTGTGCTCCATCGCCCACACCACCATCAAGTGTCTCCAGTTCACCGCTTTTTTGAACTGTGTAATTTTGTGGTTGGACGAAGGCATTAGAAAAACCCGCTTCATGATTTTCCTTTTGCTGATGAGGAAACAAACAGGACGCTTGATACCTGTTCAAAGGTGTATAACTGTACCCAATGCCCTTTTGCAGACTTGTCTTATCATTGACCTGCAGGACACTAGAACTAACAGACATGGGGACTCACATTAACTCGGATGAAGAAGCAATTTTCCTACCCTCATCGCTAACCCACATCCATTGTCCCTGCCCTTTATGCTCACTATTATCCCTGACTGTAAGAGTCACTGGCGCTGCAACCTCAAAGCCTAAAAAGACAAAATAATATAGGAATATCATGTTTAGTAGTTGAACTTAGGCAAGCAGTATCCTGAATAACATCATTATAACCATATATTAAATCCCCACAGGCGGCACCATTACCCCATTTCCTACCAAAAGCACATCCTGTAAAGCCTGACCCAGCACCCCTGTGACCAATAAATCCATCCTACCCTGCGTAAGAAAGCAGCCCAAAAGACTCCCTGACGTCTGCAAGGACTCAGCCATAATTTAAAATGAACAAACACCAAAACCGCTACAAAAACCACCAAAGACGGCACGAAAAACAAGGCGCTCCGCAATAATGCATATTCCTTGCTGTCAACATGACCACTGCCCAATAGCCGTAAATCCCATCCCTACACCCCATCTATAAATCACAAAATATTTAATTACATGTTATAGGGCCAATTTTATTATCACTGTCAGTTAATTCATTCACAAGCTTTTTTTGAAACCCAAATAAGCACGCTACATATCGTTTTTTTTCACGCACACTAAATATTCTAAAGGCTCATAATAAACAAAACCAGGAACATAAGAATTGGTTCATCTACAGCAGGGGTATTCAAACTGTGGAGCAAAGGGGGTCGCGCCTTCTCAGTCACACTTCTGCCCAGGCCCTAGAGTTTCAGCCCCCACTCTTCCCCCGTCCTGTGTCTCAGCTCGGGCTGCTGCAGTGCAACTCGAGCTGGTGGGGGCTCAGCTGGGCAGTGTCTGGAGTCTTATCTCCGGGCACGCCCCAGTTTTTCACACGTCTTTGAAGACCATTTGCCTATTTACATGCCTTTGTAAACTGGTTACAGAGGCTTAGTATTTTTTCCTGGTTCCAGTACCCCCTGGGTCCCCACTGTGCCTATTCCTTACATTTGGATTTTACATTCACTGCCCTAGTGTGAGAATACCTTTCATGTAAAGGAATATTAAGTAGGGTTGCCAAAAGAAAAATGGCTACCTTGTTTTGTATAAAGAGCCTGCAAAGACCTGGGGCCTCATGTAGGTAGCCAAATACCGGTCGGTAACGGCCGATTTTCGGTAAATATGCCGTTACCGACCGGTATTCAGACAAGTGAGATGTAGGAGTCCAAAAACGACTTTTCGGTAAATATGAGGCGGTAAATACCGAATCATATATACCGAATTCTAAATACCGAATCAGATTTACCGAATACATACTTAACGAATCGGTAAATATGAAGTGGTAAATATGAAGTGGTAAAAATTAAAATGACATGTAGGAGCACTCGGTAATTAAGAAATCCAAGAAAATCGGTAAATAAGAGTCGGTAATTAACACGGATTGAAAGCAGGTGGTAACCATCAACAGTGCATATAAGCAATCCCAAAATGCAACAGCGTGGACAACATGGCCGCTATGTATGTCATTGCAAGGCGCCTACGTCTACAGGCAGCAGGACTGAGGGTTTGGCGACGGGAGGAACGCATCTACAGACAGCGCATCACACTATTCCAGCTGACTGATGCAGAGATACATGAGAGGTACAGGCTACACCCCGAAACCATCATGGACTTAATCAGGGACCTTCACCCACTCCTGGACCAGCCAATAAGAAGGGCGCACGCCATACCCCCACATGTGCAGGTGCTGTGCAGCCTACATCTGCTGGCATCCGGCAGTTATCAGGTGGTGATAGCTGCGGTGGGTGGTGTATCCCAGAGTTGCCTGTCACGTTTCTTCAGGAAGTTCCTGGATGCCATGATGCAGAGAATGCACCACTACATCAGCTTCCCCAACACACAGGCTGCACTGCAGAAAACAAAAACAGACTTTTATCACATGGCACAGTTCCCCCATGTCATCGGCTGTATTGATGGTACACACATCCCAATCTGTCCACCAGCTGACACAGAGCACATCCACAGGAACAGGAAGTCCACCCACTCCATCAATGTGCATACCGATTTGAATGATTTTGTTAAGGGTCCTGTGGGTGTCAGAACCAAAAGGTGGGCGTATGCTATTTACAACGAAGTCTGGAAGTTGTCGCAGATTGAGGCGGCTTCCAGATTGAGAGCTATTGACCAAGCAAACATGGAGAAGGTTTTAGCCATTATAGATAATAGCATTAGCACTCTCTCTTCTAGGATTTATACATTAGACAATATTGTTTCTTCGGTTGTTGATATTGTGCATGATGATATGTCTGTGTTATATCATGGTCAAAACCAGTTGCGTTCTGTTATGCAGTTTGCATGGACGTTGCAGACGTTAAAGGCAGGGAGGGTCCCTTGGGACTATCTGAACACTACATCGTTATTCCTTCCCTTTAACCTTACTGACAAGCAGCGATTTATGTCCATGAAGGATGCTACATATTCATTGTTACATATTGAAAAGTTAGAACCGTTGCCTTTCTCTGTAGCGGAGATCAATTCAGCTACGTGGTTAGTACACGGATTGATAACTCTCCCTTTCGCGCTTTTTAAGTTTACGTCTTGTATGAAACATTATGCTTTGGGTAGGTATGAACCGCTGGGCACCGCTTTCATACATGAGGTTTGGTCCCTCCCCTTTACGTATAGATGTACTAGGGACGGAACTGAGGTTTATTTGAAAGGCGAGGAATGTACCACAACACCAGACCATTCCTTGGTATGTAGGCACATTCAATTACACGGCGCATGCAATGTACAAGCCCCGAATTTGGCGTGCGTCCTACGAGGTATCCCAGTGCCTGCGATTACACCTTCTTTCACGCTGCTTGCAAACGGTAGTTATTTAATTTTGAATAATGAAGCTTGCTGCGGGATGTTAGTGGGAATCCCGTACATAGTAACTGTCTCGCAGAAAGTTGTCTGCTGCAATAATGTTCTTTTTCCACCCCCGCATGGGCGGCTGGATGTTTCCATCTGGCCTTCGATTCCAACCTTGAAAGCAGAGTTCAACAAGTTGAGCAGAATAAGAGCGCTATTGTCCCAAAAAGAGGTGCCTTTGACTTCCTCTCGTGAAACATTTGTCCTTCACGTTGCTAATACGCGCACTGAGGTACAGGCGCTTCTGAATACTGACCTCCCCCTGCATTTCGGCTCTTTGATCCAAACTATTTTCAATGCCTCGTCCACGACCGGCCTGGCTCATTTTTTTAAACTTGTGGGCTCGGGTCTCGTGACCTCTTTCCAAACTATTTTTGGTGTGATTCCGGCATTTTTTCATTCACTTTTCTCGAGCATCTTTGGAGGTGTCCCGCTGCTTCTGGCGCTAGTGGCAGGTGTGCTGCTTTTCCTTTTTATACTCCGGAATGGCTGCTCCTTCTGTGCCACACGAGCACCTGTCCCGTCTGCATCTTCTTCGTGATAGGATGCTTGACTTTTATGGTACTTTGCCATTGGCGACTTTGAGCCTGGCTTATGGATTATCCTTCAGGTATTCCTACTTCACCTGCGTACAACCTGTATTTCACTGCCTGGATTGTCCCTTTGAATGGCCTCTGGATTTGTGCTTGACCAACATGGTGTCTCCGGTGCCGGATTTCGATCGACTGATGAGGCCCTTAGTGTCTCACGAGTTGGCCTGTTCTGGTGTCCGGATTATGGCCTGTGGTGCGGCACATGGTATCCTGGGTAATTGGGACATCTCTGCGGCCGCCTACGACTTCTTGGCTATGAGCTATTTGGAGGAACATTCCGGGTGCCCTCTGATTGTGCTAGAGGCTCCGATGGTTGGAGAACACGTATGTTCCTTTTCTTTACTTAATTGGATGGCTGAGACTTTTAGTGGCCCTGCAAACGATTTTTTGTTGGAAGCAGTGGCCACATATGCTGCCTATACATTCATGGATTAACTGGACTGTCGTCCATTGCGCCTGTGCTACTGGACAGCACCCTGGCGCAACATTTATTTCTTTTATTTCTCTTTTTTCTCTTCCTGATGGTCGATTTGACTTTTTTTATATACTTGCATTTTTTTTTAGAATTCTATGCTGCTATTTTTTGTAGTTTCGGACTTTGGCGCAGCATTGGTTACGCCTTGTTCTGCTCTGACGAAACTGAACTCTGCGTTCTCTCTTTTCTTGCCTATTAAATAGTGCTTCGATCAAGGGGGCGTGTAGTGAGTTCTCCCTGAATACGTACATACATTGTTAAGTTAGCATAACCACGTTAAATGTTAGAAAGCCATCTTTTTGTCTTTGCACACGACACTGCGTTTACATGTTATTTCTTAAATAAACTGCTGACTCGAGACTTGCTTCACACGAGAGCAATCTGTTGTTACCATCCCAAGCTCTGCGCAGCGACCTTGGTCTGTACATGGTGTGACAAACAGTCTGGAACATTACACAATGCATGTTTTCCACTCTAGGTTGATCGACCCACTATTTAGCCATAACACACGCGCAGCTGCAAATACCTGAAAGTTGGTGCTTTTAATATCACAGACATCATGTTTATTATTCAGACCGAAGACGAGCCTTCCTGCGAGAAGACTCCTGATGCTCCTGTGATGTGATTTCACTAAGCTGATCTTTGAGGTATGGGGTCCCCTATTCAAGCCTAAGAGACCTTCTATTAGCATAATAATAATATTAGCTTCTTAGTAAAGGGAAGGTGGTAGTATCCTCGGTATTTTCCGATTCGGTAAATACCACCTCGGTATTTACCGATTCGGTGAATTCCGATTCGTGATTACCGAATGTTACCGAATCGGTAACTGTTACCGAATTTTTACCTACATATAACTTTCCGATTCTAATTTACCGATTCGGTACGGCTCGGTATTTAAGAAACGGTAAAATGTATTTACCTACATGAGGCCCCTAGTCTTGACACTAAATAGACATAAATAAAAAAGTATGTATGCATTCGTTATGTGACTTTTCTGTCTTTGTTCTCTTTAATGTATCTTCATGTATCATTGAGGTTGCCCTAGAACACAATTAAAAGTGCTTTCTATTTATATTTGCTGTTCGAAGTATGCACAGATAAGTGCTGAAAATACAGCTTTAGGTGACTGCTTATTTTTGTACCGTTGGGCCATCAAAATAATCTGCTGACAACCCTAACCATAGGACTGTAAGTTTGTTGCAGGATCAGCACATTATTTATTTCCTTCACCCTCGATCCCCGATTAATGCAGCAATAATTTAACTTGTATCTGAAACACTACGCCGCCGTCAATATCATGCTGAGTTACTTCATGTGTCTGGGAATGCACCCTGCATTCAGACAACTCATTCCTCATTCTCGCCCTTCACTTTCACGCTCACCCTGTACTCACTGCGATCACAATGCACTCACACTGATCACCATGCACTCACACCATTCACCCGCTCACCCTGCACTCAGTGATCACTCTGCACTCACAATGCACTTGTGCTGTTCACCGTATACCTCACCCTGCAGTCACACGAGTACACTACTCATCCTCCACTCATGTGACACTTCGCTCACCTGTCCCCCCTCACTGCTCAATATGCAACTCACTCAAACAAGCCCATCAGTAATCATACATTCATTCATCCCATTCTGAACTTGCATCCGCACCAAAATACATACGCCACCTCACTCACCCTGCTGTCACTCCTCTTACCCTACTCTCACACTGTTGCATCGCTCACCGTGCACTCACATGGACACTCTTGTCACCTACACAGTGCAGATGGTTAATGTGCCTGCTACAAAGAATATGTACCATGCAGATCACAGAAATGAGTGTGAGTAAACTATGAGTAGCGCTATAAAAAATGAAATGTTTGTCAGAAAGGTGCTATAGAGAGATGAGGTGCATTGTTGGTGAGTGACAGTGAAGGAATTCATGGAGAAGGAGGAAACGGGGTGGGGGACCAAAGAAGACCTTTGCACCGTGTGTGACCAGTGTTAGGACCAGCCCTGGCTGGGAGTGTTACACCCCACCCCCCCCTCCTCCGAAGTTCTGGTCTAGTGACTCCCCTGCTTCTGTCTATTATTATTATTTACATTTGTAGTGCGCTACTGTTACCAAAAGATGTCCTGGGGCTAATAACCATCTGCTGCCTGAAGGCAAGTGAGAAAAACACAGAAGGAGAACCAGCCAAATGGGGTAACCTACAGAGCATAGAGAAAGGTTTTTATATCTTCCTAAAGGATAATAGATTCTTGGTGGAACAAAGCAAAGGAGGGTGCAAGTTCCATAACTGTGCGGCCTGCACCAAAACTACGAGACAGACAACTCATGCCTTCTTGAATTAGGGAACAATAAGCAGAGTGGCACAGGCCGAGAGGAGCATACGGGCCCGACCTGTATGCTTGATGATGACAGATGAGAGAGGACAGCAAGGGAGTGAGAAAATTTGAGAGGTCAGGGATGAGGAGAAATGTGAATTGCCGAAGAGAAGTGTGGACACGCAAGAAGTGAGTGTGAGCCAAAGGTGATGGCTTCTGTTAGAACAAAGGGTAGAAGTGAAAGATGAATGGGGGGACTGGAGAGGTGTAAGATACAAAAATGTGAATGGAGAGACGAGGTGAATGAGAAGTGCTGAGGGGCACGGGAAGTGACAGGGCCAGAGAGGCCATGAGATAAATGCGAGAGACTGTTAGAGATGAGGGCGGAGAGACGAGGTGAATGAGAAGTGCTGAGGGGCACGGGAAGTGACAGGGCCAGAGAGGCCATGAGATAAATGCGAGAGACTGTTAGAGATGAGGGCAGTGAAAGGACAGAATGGCAAGAGGGGTGATGGCTTCTGTTAGAACAAAGGGTAGAAGTGAAAGATGAATGGGGGGACTGGAGAGGTGTAAGATACAAAAATGTGAATGGAGAGACGAGGTGAATGAGAAGTGCTGAGGGGCACGGGAAGTGACAGGGCCAGAGAGGCCATGAGATAAATGCGAGAGACTGTTAGAGATGAGGGCAGTGAAAGGACAGAATGGCAAGAGGTGATTAAAGGTGAAGTGAGAGGTTGAATGGGGAGAGTTCAGAAGTTGTAAAAAGGGGTGAAAGAAAATGGCCTGCAAAGTGAGAGAGGGATCCAGGGTTAGGAGAGGAGAGAGGGATGGAAGGGAGGGGGTGAGAGGAAAGCTGCATGGGTAAACTGCCCAACTCTGCACAAAACCGCCAGGGTTTTAAGGGACTCCTGCTTCTCCCTGCCAGGACCAGGTGAGCTTCTAATATGGCAGCACGTATTCCTGCGGAGTTGAAGGCCCTTCACAAAGGTTGACTAGAAATCTTTCTGATGTTAATTGCTGTATTTTGGTTATTAACGGGTACTGATGGGGTGAAATCTTTTCTCAGTGTTACCGTGTGTAAAAAATTTCAAAATGATAAAGCAATGCTATCCCAAAATACGTGGCATCACATAACCTCATTTACATTTTCTTCCCACACAATTTAGTCAAGCCTGTCGCGTAATTTGGTCCTCACCTGCCTCATAATTCCAGTAGCCCTGCTTACAGGTTTAGAAATTTTTGTCAGGAGGGGGTCCTTACGCCTCAAAATGTTGACAGGGGGGTCTCGGCATCCAAAAGTTTGAAGACCTCTGATCTACAGTCATTTGTAAAGCATTTTATCCTAATGTTAAAATACTTTCACTAACTTCTGCACACACGCTTTATATCCACTAGATGGCACAGGCGCTCTTCTTAGCAAATTAAACCCCTATTTTTAGGTCTCGCCTGACCCAGCGCATGCGCTGGTCTGGCGAGACTTATTGAGAGGGCTCCAAAAAGTGCTACCAGGCCAGCCTGGAGCTACGGTGCATGTGCACGGGCGTGCGCGCCACGCTTTACTGCGATTACTTTCAGTTTAACGGCCGCTTTGATGTTTGATCGTGATCGCGATCACTTTTACTTTCGCGGCCGCTTTGCATAGCCAATAGGTCTCGTTTTTGGGACCTTATAAGTATTTAGTTATGCAACTGTTGCATGGCTAAACACTTATAAGGTCCCAAAGGCGAGACCTATTGGCTATGCCAATGCTTGTTTGTACCTACTGCTATGTTATTTTTATTTACCGATGAGGGATGTTGCACTGCCAGGCTGGACACAACTCTAGGGTGAAAAGCCTGAAGTGAACGCAATGTTAGAAATTCCACCATCTTGTGTGTGGTGGAATTTGGAATTCTGGGAGTGGGTGATGGCCACTCCCCAAAGTAAGTGGTCACCTAGGGGGTGTAGTAACCCCAGGTGTAAGTAGGCCATTGGCTTCAACCCCTCATTCCCCTTAACAGCCCTAAAGTGAGTATGTAGGGGACCCCCTAAAACCAGAACTTCATATTTCAATGGACACAAAAGGAGGAGTGCCAAAGAAGACTGCTGACCCTAGAACTGAAGAGCATGACTGACTTGATGCCGACCCTGCCAACCTGCCTGCTGCACCCAACCCTTGTGAAGCATTCGACTCGTCCTGACACTGTGCATACTCCAAGAAACCAGGAGTGCTGCCAGTGCTTTGCCAATTGCCAAAGAAACTCCCTTTGAGTAGAGGAGCTACTCCCCTGCAGCCGCAGGCACCAAAGAAGCAAAGTCTTGTTTACCGTCCTGCCGCCTACCAGGACTACAGACGTTGCAGCTGCCCAGAAAGAGGCCACCATGCTCCTACAGGTCAGATCTGTTCTTCCCTCCAATTATGGGGACGCCAGGACCGACCAGAGCCGCACAGCACCAGTTCCTGGGATACCGGATCCCTTTCAACAGCCAAGGCTTGTTGTGTCTAGACCGGACACTAATCTAGAGGAAAATCGATCTGCACGTCAAGGGATTTCAGGGACAGTGAGACCCATTACGAGAGAGGCCAGCTATCCTGTTTACCCCCTTCTTCAAAAACCAAAGACAAAGAGTGAGTTCACGACCGCCACCACCCAACACCTCAAAGCTCCTCTGCACCTCCGCCCCACAGCCCGAGTCCGGAGGAGGTGATGGTTCCCACAAGAGCCTTGCCTATCCTGGCCAGATTGGACTTCCAGTCGCTGCCTGCAGCCTCTTTCTGCAGACCCCATTCAACCGTGAGTGACTCCAGCACGGAACACGATGCCATAAGACACCTCTGCACCCAAACCCCACAGCCCAAGGAGAAGTGGACCAACGGTGTCCCTACGTCCCCGAGCATCTTAAAGGTCGAGCCACCCTATGGGTTCGTCCGGACTGGCCCGTCAGTCCCAACTTGCAGCCTTTTTCCGACCAGACTGTTCTCCCATTGAACTGAAAAGGACACCCGACGCCATAACTCACCTCTGCACCCAGATGCCCCAGAGCCTCCTGAGGTGACCTGTTGGTGTGTTCTTGGTTCTGGCCCCATATCACCTTAAGTCCAGAAAAGCAGTCCTGTAAGACGCTGTTAGGTGTCCGAATGCAGTACATGTTTTTCCTCCATAGAATAACATTACTGCTCCCAACAATTGTACTGTCAACTTTTGAAAACTGTACAAATTCATAACTCCAAAAGTACCTACCTGATACCGATGATCTTGGTATCTAAATTCATATAAAAGTATGTGATATTTTTATAAATTGGTGTTGGATTTCTTTATTGAGTGTGTGTCTCACTTACTGCCTTCGTGTGTGAAATAAATGCTTAGTACCACCCTCTGATATGCCTAACTGCTTGCCTACACTACTACAAAAGAGAGCATTTGGGGTGTCATTTGTGCATCTGTAAACATTTTGGGGTTTGCTTGTACTCTTACACAATGTATCTTATTTTGGTCCACAATATAAAGATCCAGCTTCCTACAGCCACCACAGCAGTAGGGCCAGAGATATCCCTATCAGCAAAGAGACTGTTAAATTAATACTGTCTATTCACAGCCACATAACGCACTGGGAGGTCTGCCCTCTTGACAATGGCACGTAACACTTTAATGCCCTCCTCTACTTTTGCCACTTAAGCAGGGCACAACTTCTCTTTGCTCCTGAAAGAATATGAAAAAATAAAGTAAAAGGGACTCTATGCATTTGAGATCTTAGGCACTCTCTACATTTCACTTTATTGCTTGTTCCACCAAACCTAAAATCGAGGTTTCAGTTAGTCAACCTGGGGGGAAAAAAAGCCAGATGACTAAATAAACACACTGTCAAACCAGTCCCAACTCAAAGGAAAAGAGATCTTTTCAAGATATTATCTGATCCAGAAGAATCTCAAAGAGGGAATTCGGACCAATATTGGATCTACTCTTGGACAATAAGTGAATCAAAAGGGCAAATGTTTTGCATGTTTGTATGTTAGCCCTTCCTCACATTTTTCCTCACCTCAGACAAGGTATTGGATGTGTGCTGTGGATCTTCAAGACACAAACTTCCACATTCCAGAATCAAAATAAACCGCAAAAAGTACTTGAGATTATTAGTAGGAACTTCGCACTACCAATACATGGTGCTTCCTTTTAGCCTGAAACCACTCCTCAGACTTTTTTTAAATGGATAGGTGTAGTAGCAGCTCACCTTTGATGTCAAGGATTGTTCCTCTGCCTTTACCTAGATTAATGACTAAGGCCTACTGCTCACAGAAACTGGTACAGGACTTTAGAAGAACAAGCTCGCTGTTACTCAGTCTAGGTATACAAATAAACATTCATACATTGATAAGATCCCCTGTTCATACTCTATTTTAGCTGTAGGTAGCGTTAGACACAGTGCATGGAAATGTGTTTCCTTCGGGGCGAGAGTTTCATCAATCTGGGAGAAATGTTGGTGTCTCCTGAAGACTTCCAATCCGACAGCCCAAGTTTCCTTGATACTAGGATCCATGGCTTCCTGCATTTCCATTATCCTCTACATGAGTCTAGATATGAGACTTCCAGCAGTGTCTAAAGGATCAGTGATCTCAAAGAAAGAACATCTGGGATGACAAAGTCTGCATGCCAACAGATATGAGACCATCTCTGCCATAGTTGTGCAATAGAACAAAGTTATTTGGATGCCCAGTGAGCGATATGGGTCATCTCAACAGACAGATACAGTTTATAAGACTGACACTTCCACACTGCTCATTTTCTTTATGTATGCTTTCGCATAACTGACCTAGCTTGTGGAAGAAGGCGCTTCCACTGCCTCATAATCGTATGGTTCCTCGCCCTTTCCTTTTACCCCTGACTTGCCTCCCCCCGCTGTTACATACCCCCTGCCATTGTATAGCACTACATTGAATGGTACTTTCTCACTGTTTTTGTAATGTTGCTCAGTCTTGCTATACCTGTGCCCTCTGACTGCAAAAATATATAAAAAAGTGTTACAAAAGAACAAAATTATTCCAAGGTGTTACCTTTCAGCAGGTTCCTCATACTTAAATGATTGTAACCGAGAATGGGAAGCTCATTCTGGAGCTCTGTCTGTACAAGAGAGTTGGTCAGAGAAGGAGAGCTCCCTTCATGTCAGTTACTTGGAGCAGTCCTCCTAGCTTTCTAGGCCTTCCTACCATCTCTGATGACGAGCTAGATTCTGATTCAAACAAACTACTCAATGACTGTGCAATATGTGAACAAGCCAGAGTTCCAAGATCAAAACCTTTATTGCAGAAGATCTGGTTTTTGTCTTTGGTTAGGAGTATGTCAATAAATGCAATATGCTTGCCAGGAATCCTAATAAAAAATGCTGGTTTCCTAAGCTAATTGGTTGTAGAAATTCTGGATGACTGCTTTCTTCATCTGATCTTTGCAGATTGAAGCTATCCAATAATAGATCTCTTGGTAACATCTCAGAACAAAACAATGCCAAGAACCCATCTCCAGACTATCAGAGACAGGCTCCTTGGGCAATGCTCTATTGATTAATTGGTCAAGGGCATCAATACACGCTTTTCCTCTGATTTCACAGATTTGGTTTTCTTTGTTAATGGATGCTCTCTAGTGGAGCATTCCTTACACTCTGTGGACTTTAAAAGAGGTCTGCATTTTTACTTAGATAAAACTGTGGGCCTTATCTAAAGTTTGGTAGACGGGTACTCTACCACAATCCTGGAGCAATGTACCAATAAATGATCAGTCTTCCACTGTGAGCACAAAGAGGAATATTTGTATTGCTCCACACCTCGTAATCTTAAAATCCATAAGGCAGCTGGTCTGTGAAGCCTAAGTTCCCTATTTCCTATGTGCGACCTAGTGGGGTATGATCTATTTCATCGAAATGAATCAGTTTGTGATCATTTCTCTCACATATTTCCTACTTTCTGACTTTGGGATATTGTTAATGTTAGAATCATGTGACTGGGTTACTCATTATGCGCTTTCATATGTTCCTTTAGCCCTGAAGAAGTACAGGAGGCAGATTGGCCTCTATGAAACACATGCTGGCTTGTGATGTTAAGAAATGTGAACTGAAAAAATTAAAGAACATTATGTTTACACTTCATTAAAAGAAATACAAATCTTCCAGTTTTGTGCTCTCAGTAGAAGACTGATCACTTATTGCAACTCCGATCCATAATTTCAGAAGGGTATTACTACTTTGCGTCATGCCTCTGCAACCCACAGAAGGTGTGCTCAACATTTGCCTTGTTTAACATGGCATACTCAGTCAGTCAGTCAAAACACTTTATTCGATTAGTTAAAATCATAAAAGTACAGAAATTCATAAAAGCACATGCCATGACATAACCAATACAAAATAAGATTACAATAAATCCATATAATGAAACAACATACAAACAATTAAAAAGTCATCATTAAAAAATTACTCATGTATTGCCCAAGCTAAGGGATTGTTTCGCCTTGCAGCGCATAGCAGCCACCAGGAAGTTTGCCACACTAAAGATAATGCGAGTACTACTCAGCTGTTGAAGAAACAGCAGGGCAGGTCTAACTTGTAGAAAGCCAGCTTCCTTTAAAATTGGGAGTAAATATTTTTTTACGGCTAGCAGAATAAAACTCGCAAAACATAATAAAATGCAGAGTATCCTGGCAAGAAAAGTCATCACAGTGGCATGGTGCGCTGCATTCGGGCTTGCCCCACAGTGGATAAGAGCCAAGTGAATAGTGGATCAGATTAAACCTAAAACGCAGTAATAGAAATCTATGGAAAGGATTTGAAACAATGCTTAGATAAGGTTCCAGCGAAGGAGACGAGAGAAGCAAAAAATGCGCTCTCACACTTGGTTTTCGAAGTTCCGTCTCCTCGCGGTCCATAGTAAGCCTATCTAAAAATGACTGCCTGGTCCACGCAATGTCTGCTTTGACTATAAGAGATGGGGATGAAAAAAGCTCAGGGCGCCCCATGCTAGAGAACGCCACTCTAATATACTCTAACCAGGGGATTCTGTTAGCATGATCTAAGGCTAAAACATCAGTCAAGATCTGGTGATTAAGGGAGATTTCCTGGTTTAACCAGGTTTTCACCCAAAATAACAATGGGGCCAACTTCAGTTTATCAGAAACATAGCCCAAACCAACCTCCGCATGGATAGAAAAAACAGGGGTTGATTGGGGAACTGATAGCAAAGAACGCAGGAATCTGTTTTCTGCTACTTGAATCCTGTCCTGAGTAACATAGCCCCACAGAGCCGCGTCATAAGTGGCGATGGCCAGGCTTTTTGCAGTATAAACTTTCAGCAAGGCCTCCATAGGCCTTGCCCCCAACTTCTTAGCAAAACTCATCACAGCTGAGGTAGACCTGGCTACAGAGTTGCGTTTAAGTTTAATTTGCGGGCCCCAGCAACATGGCATACTAATTGTACCTCAAACTTTACTGGTTAGTAAACGGTGCATCATGCAACTTTCAGTATGCACAGCCATACTTGCCTCAAGGACGTATGCTCTTTCTATTCAGTTCACCCACCCATGTACAGACAGTGACTCTTTGCTGTTTATGACTACAAGCCCTTTACTAACCCTTAAGTAAGGGTTTATGGAGTATTGTGAATAGCAGTATCATGAATGATGTAATTTGAGAGTTCATCAGTGATGTCATCAATGATGTTATTTAACATGTCATGTGTGATGAAATATGTGAGGTCATAAGCAGTGCATGGCGAGGCGCAAGTTATAGTTAGTTTACTTTTTATAGATTGTGAAATTCCTGGCCAGATGTACAAACAACTTTTGCATGCGCAAACAGGCTAGTGACCCGTTTGCGCATGCTAAAATTGTCATGGCCATGTACCAACACAATTTTGCGAGTCGCAAATGATTTGCGACTCGCAAAAAAGTGTTTAGAGACTCGCTATTTGGAAGGATCATTCCTTTCCAAATAGCGAGTATCAAACACGTACTAATGTTTCGCGACCCCAATTGAGGTCGCAAAACACTCGCAATTATCATCTACTTCAATTAGGTGATAATGCATTTCTAAATGGTCCCCTTTTGCAAATGCATGCAAAATAATTTTTTAAGGGCAGGCAGTCGTCCCAGGGACCACTACCTGCCCTTAAAAAATAAAACGAAAACGTTTCATTTTCTTTTTGTTAAATGCATCCCATTTTCCGTGACGATTGGCGTTTTGGAGACTTGTTGACATCCTGATATCGACTGCCAACAACAGTTCTTGCATATATATTTGGCATTGGAACTGACAAGGCTTGGGTCTGCATCATATGGTTTTGGGGCTGGTGATATGATGCCTATGTGACTGAACCGGGCGATCGTTAGTAGGTGATCGTTAGCAGGCTTGCAAGATCTTAGCCTATAGCATGTCTTGGCTGTGGGATTTCATCCATATTATTGACATTTTATCTGATTCTGCAAACTGACTGATACTTAAATTCTGTTGCGACTGAATCAGGTGTAATCCCCTCTCATTTTTTGCACTATTTTGCATAACCGACGGTGCCCCTTCATCCATTCCATTCAACACCGTTGCCTTTTATATCCTTTTAACATCTATAACTTTGAGGAACACTGCTTAAACATCTGATATAGAGTATTTTGGATAACCGCGACTTAGATGGGGAACGAGAGATAGGCAGTTTCTCTGGTTATTTCTTTGACCTTTCATTTGTGTGGATATTCCTCCTTAAGTTATCAGCACCTTGAAGAAGTCCTCTAGTAGGACGAAACATGTCGGCTGTGGCTGTATCACTGTGAAAAACTGATGCCTATGACTACGTTTTTAAAAAGAAAATTGGAATAAAAAGCAACTTTGAATAATACTTGCATTGTATACAGATTATACTTCTGTGCTTTCAGATTTTGCAACTAATGTGTGGTGCACCTGTGCTTGTGTTTTACTTCTTTCTCAGTGTTCATACGGTGCTCCTTGTGGTAGATGTAACCCGTGTCACACTGAAAAAGGCAATAATTCTATAAAATATCAAATGAGCTATGTCAAGGTTTGTCCACAACAAAGTTGTAAGATCAGTTGGCAGCCACAGAGACGTTAGGGTTTCCTTCACGTATACCCGAGGGGTCACTGGCATCTCTAGTTCTTGCATGATCAAAGTCATACTAATAGCAAAATATTGCCAGTGTATGGGTTCAATATCCTTTAACGCACCAAATTCCATTTAAGAGTAACAATCAAACAGCAGTAAAAACAACGATAAGCTTTAATTAATTCTCACTTTAGTATTACTAAATGTGGTCAATGGAGGTGCTTTCGTACTAAAAACATGCACACTACCGCCGCTGGGATGGAGAGCAACACGAGGTAGGCAAGAGAACAAGATCTATAAATAAACTAAAAGAATTACAAAGACTACATGTTTTATTCAAAGTTTTATGTACAATGGGGTATAGCACAAACCATGTCACAAATTTGATATTATCCATCAGTGTACATGGGCGAACAATATAAGAGACACCAACCTATTACTTGGCCACTAACCTCTAGAATGCATGAAATGCAAGGCAAAAAGTGAATGACCATCAGAAATAAACCGCCCCTCCATCCTAAGGGAGGGTGTGTTTGGTGCAGCCCAGAGACACTGGAGGAGTGCTGAAAACTTTACTCGGATACAACTTTACAGCATCATTCATTATTACTAAGTTAATGATATTAGAAGAGAAGAATCAACGTAGCACAAAAACTTAAGATTTGTTGCTAAAAGCCTTTATCGCACAGTTACTACGTAGGCCAAATTTAAAATGCATAAATACACTAATATGAAAAAAAAATTGTTATCGTTTAGTTTTCCTTTGCTCATTCGCCACATAATGCCGCAAGGATGTTTCAAGGGGCACAGCCAGTCACTCACCTCTATAAACATCACCAAACTTTGCCACTTTCTACCTGAACTAAATTTTATAAATGGAGATATTTCTTCATCATCACATAATGAAATTAACTGTAATAACTGCAAGTTCAAACTCTGTGCAGGAACTGAAGGCCCAAGTTCAAACACACAAATGTTATGTTATTTTATGTGTATTTGCAAAATACAGTATCACACACAAGGGTGTCCTGGTTCTGAGCAGGTGTGTTCGTGGCCCTGGCTTTGGTAGGTTGGTTCATTAAAAAACACAGGTCCTAATCTTCGTGAGGAATTTAAGAGGAGAGGAGGTTCTGATGTGGAGTGGGAGGTCGTTCCACACTTTAGAAGCGTCACAAACAGCAGCTGGCTGAACACACACTATCCTATAGGGAATGCCCCAGAGAAAGACAGTTTGTGTTACTTTCAGGGGATGCTTTGAATACAATCTCGTGCACTCATCCAATGATCAAAAAATCTGATCGTTTGCTTAACACTGTACTATCACTTTAAATAATGCGTCTAGAATTTAGTTCAGAAAGGTTTTATTAATAGAAATAAAGGTGTCGATACACAATTCACAATATTAAACTCATGTCATTACAATGGAAATTGCTATAATACAGTAATATGAATTGGACTAAAACAGTATAATAGATCATAAGAATCATTAAAATATCAAAAAATTTAGAAACATTGAGGGGAATTTAAGGGGGTTTTAAAACTTCTTGTCGAGATGGTTGCATCTGGGAACACCGCTTGGCATTTGTGTCAAGGTATATTGTGACAGGTGCCCACAAATACAAGCGCTTCGTTGCCATATGTAAGGGATGCACAAAAGCGGTGTCTAATCTATGATTGTGGCAAACAGTATACCACCATGCCTTATAAGAAATGTTTGTAAAATCTTTCCAATTTGCAGTAATTTGTTGAAATGCAACTGCTAACAGCAAATCAATAATTTTAATATTAAGCGTAACATTCTCCTAACAAGAAGATAGACTGCCTAAGAAAACATTGGTAAAAGAGAAAGAACACTTAGTTTCATAAAACAAGTTAATTTGAGACCACACTTGTTTCCAGAAATTATGCACAATTGGACAGGAAAAAATCATGTGAAACAGATCAGCATTTGGGGAGGTACATGTCCAGCAAGCATCAGGTGCAGTTGTAAACCGTTTACTTAAGACATTGGGTGTCAAGAAAATTCTATTATACACTAAAAATAACGTATGTGTTATATTGGCTGCTCTGGATGACTTACGAATCTTGGTCCATATTTTATTCCATAAGGACACTGGCCAGGATATCGTAAAATCCTTTTCCCAGGCCTCCTCTATTTTGGATATCTGCCTAATAAAATCTTTGCATTGTAGATAACTGTATATCGTGGAAGCTTTGGGTATGGTTTTTATCAATATGTAAAGTTGTGAGGTGGAGTTTGGATTGGTGAGTATAGCGGGTACAGCAGAAATTTGATTATATGTATCCATCACCGCTTTTTTAAGCAAATTGTATATATGAATAAATGAGGCAGGCATATTGAATAATTGACTAAGTGAAGCAAAGGGTAAAAAGTCCGATTGTGAGAATAATTGATGGATCCAAACTAATCGTTTTTGTCTCCAAGACCTCCAATAGAATGATTCATTGCGAATGAGCAGACTTTTGTTGTGCCAGATTGTAGAATTAAGGAAGGAATCTATAGCATTATGAGTAGAGAGAGAAACAGATTCCAAAAATTTGGAGGTCCGTGTAATTATGGGAGTAGATAAGGTCTGTGGTTTGCGTGAAAAGGAAAGGTATTCAGAAAAGGAAAAGGGGGACAGGAAGAGACGCTCAATTGTAGTCCAAAGAGGACAGTCCTTTGTGGAATCCAACAACCAAAGAGGAATGCTTTCTGATAAGTCTGAAAATAGGGGAAATTAACTCCCCCTTCTGTCTGAGGGCGAGTTAATTTAGATAGAGACATTCGAGATTTCCTATTATTCCATAGGAAAGAAGAGAGGATTGAATTAATCCTTTTAAAAAATTTAGCAGAAAAAGGGACTGGAATATTAGAAATGATATAAAGGATTATGGGTGACAGCATCATCTTTATAGTATCCAAACGACCCCACCAGGATAAGTATAAGGGATGCCTTTTAGTGAATAGATCTGAAATTTTTTGAGAGCATTTATTCATGCAGAGTGTCACCGTGTCCGAAATTATTGGGGTAATATATAATCCTAGATATTTAATGTGGTCAGGTTTCCATGTAAAATTAGAAGCACTAAAGTCGTCCTTAAAAGTGAACTTAGTTAAAGGTAAAATCTCGCATTTATCATTATTCAGTTTGTAGCCAGAAATATTAGAATAGGCTCACACTTCTGCCAAAAAGGCAAGTATTGAATCATTTGGTCGTGACATAAAGCAAAATATCATCTGCATAAACTGCGAGTTTAATATGGGAATTTGACTTCTGAAAACCATATAAATTGGGATTTTGACGTAATTTAGAAAGAAAGGGTTCCAAAGCCAAATTGAAAAGGAAGGGGGAAAGGGGGCAGCCTTGACGCACTCCTCTACCTAAATCAAAGAATGGTGAGATTAAACCATTGGCGCATACTGCTGCGCGGGGATTTGAATAAAGAAGGGAAATCAGGGAAGTAAATTTAGGACCAAAACCAAACCACTTGAGGGCATAAAATAAGTAGGTCCACTCAACCCTATCAAATGCTTTTTCGGCATCCAATGCTATCGCCGCAAGTGGTTGATTTGAGTGGGAGGATTTAGACAAAACATTAAAGAGAAGTCGTGTATTGTCAGTGATAAATCAACTTTTAACAAATCCAGATTGTTCTTTTCCCAAAAGGTCCGGTAGGTAGGAGTCTAGCCGTATAGCTAAAGCTTTAGAGAAGATTTTATAATCAATATTAACCAGGGATATAGGCCTATCGTTTTTACAGTATTTAGAGTCTTTACCTTCCTTAGGGATAAGGCAGATGTGTGATTCAGAGAAGGAGCCCGAGGAGCTACCTAATAAATTAAAAGAATGTATTAGGGAGTAAAGTTTGGGCATTCGACGTTTAGAGAAGTGGAGATAAAACTCGACTGTAAAGCCATCTGGTCCCGGCGCTTTATCTTTTTTAAGGTGTTGAAGGGCCTCTGATAATTCTTGCTGTGATAAGTCTAACTCCAAGGAGGACAAGTCTGGAAGGGTTTGTTGAGATTTTTGGATGTTAGAGAAAAATTGTGACAAGGAATTGTCAGTGGGTTGCGTTTCGGAGCTGTATAATGATTTATAAAAGGAAGAGAATTCGTCTAAAATTTCTACATCCTTGAATTTTAAATTTGATTGTTCGTCATATATTGATTCAATGTTTAATTTGTTATGTCTGACTTTTAAGTAATTGGCCAATATTTTCCCCGCTTTGTTTTTACCCCCGTAAAATTTTGCGCTAGATTTTAACAAGTACAGTGATGCATCATCAGTAGACTTCTTATTGAATTGCAATTTGGCATTGATGAGAGCTGTCAAACAATCTTTCGAGTGAGAAGTATAATAAGAGTGCTCCAGTCTCTTAATATCCTGAAGGAGGTCCTTAGTAAATTTACAGGCACTTTTTCGTTTCTTGGCCAAAAACCCAATTATAAAATCTCTTGCAGAAGCTTTAAAAGCATCCCATACAGTTGAGAAAGGCATGGAATGAGTCTGATTTATCTCGAAAAATTCGTCAAGAAATGTAATGAAGGAGGCAGTAAATTTTGGATCTAAGAGGAGAGCATTATTGAAACGCCACCTTCTAGAACCTGTAAATTTAAGTAAAATGTCCAAGCCAGTAGAGACAGGTGCATGGTCTGATAATAAAATGGGACCAATCTCTGCATGAGTGAGAGTTTGCGAGATGGTATGAGAGACAAATATATAATCAATTCTTGATTGCAGGGCTCGACAAATCCACTCGACCGCTCGCATTTGCGAGGTAAATTTAATGAGGTCGTGCTATTTTTAGGTCCTACTCGGCCTTTCTGGCGAGAAGGAAAACATACTAACTTTTGTCCTCTGTCTTTGAAAACAGAGAAAATGTGACAAGATAACAAGATTTAAAGGCCTTTTTATTGCTCACAAAGCAAATGAGCAATAAAGATGCCTTTAAATCTTGTTATCTTGTCACATTTGCTCCGCTTTCAGAGACGGAGGTCAAGTAGGTTACTGTTAGGTCGAGGAGATTTTTCAAGGTACTAGACCTGCAGGACTAGTACCATTTTTCAGATTTTTCGAGCCCTGGATTGGGTATGATGAGAAGAGGAATAAAAAGTATACTCCCTAGTAGTCGGGTTACAAAGACGCTAAGCGTCAAGGAGTTTATGTTGAGTAACAGTGTGAACAAAGGACTTATGGGGTTTATTAGGAACTAAGGAGACATTGGAATTTCTATCTATAAATGGATCAAAAATCTGATTACAATCACCAGCCAGAATGAAGTTGTCTTCCATGTAATGAGAAATTTACTTATCTTACTTGGGCCAAAAGGAGGGATCTCCACAGGTGGGGGCATAAATGTTAGGAAGAGAGACTGGAACACCCTTCAATGAAAGTTTAACATTCAACCATCTACCATCAGTATCTGATTCTTGGGACATAAGTGTAAACGAAAGGGACTTACGGCAGAGTATCATTACTCCATTACGTCTACCATCACTTGGAGAGTAAAAAACTTCACCCACCCAACCTTTTTTAAATTTTAAGCATTCAACATCCGAGAGATGCATTTCTTGCAGAAACGCAATATCGGCATCTAACCTGGCCAAGTGAGTCAGAACCCTTTGCCTTTTAATGGGAGAATTTAATCCCCTAACATTCCATGTCATTAATTTCAATGATATAAATTATTAGACACAAAATGATCAAAGAGTTAAAAACAAGAGTCCAAGTCATTATGACAACAATAAAAAACATGAGAAGAAATAAGAATGAAGAAGATAATTAATTCAAAAATAGAATAGAGAAAGGTAAATAAGTCAGACCAAAAATAAAGGTCAGAGACAACTATACTATATAATGAAGGAACCAATTAAATAGATGAAAGAAGAGCGAGTAAACACGGAGACAAGGACGACATGAGAAGCACAGAAGAAAAATGTTGACAACACCCATGAAAAGAGTAATGAAAGTATCTAGATAGGGAGAGAAAAGAAAAAATGGAAAAGATTAAAGTAAAAAGGAGATATATAGGAGTAACGTACCTACACACAGAAGAGTCAGGGAAATAACACAAGGGGGGGGGGGGGGTGGAACCACATGGAACAGACGGGGCATCCGGGTTCAGCCAACGGAGGACCAGGGGGAACCACGCCATAGAAGTGAAGGATCTGTGAAGGCGGAGGACAACAAGAAGTGAGACAACGAATAGGATCATACTATGAACACATGAAGCCATGAGAAACATAACCAACGAGCAAACGTGCAATAAATGCGAGTTAAAACAACAAGATTATCTAGGTTATGAAGTATTATAAATCGCACAAAAATAAAAGGAACAAAAACTATAAAACTAACAAATGATGCGCTTAAAAACAGATATGCAATGCATAATAAGAACAAGAGAGGTTAAACAATCATGTAACCAAGGAGTAGAACAAATTGCAAATGCAGCAGATATTAAGAGACAAGTAATATTCGAAGATGACGGTTCTGCAGCAGAATCCATAGCACTCGGTCGGCAAGAGTTAATGAAGCTCTGTAGTCGAAGAGGATCGTCATAAGATGTTGTTCTGTTGTTGTAAGTAACTTTAAAGAAGCAAGGATGGAAAAGACCGTAGCGGGCACCCATCGATCTCAAAACTAATCTCATATCAAGAAACGCCTTGCGCCTGTTGGCAGTGACTTTAGCGTAATCCTGCGCGAAAAATAAGGTTGAACCAGACCAAGTAATACGTTCAGAGTATCTGACCGCTGACAAAACCTTTAGCAGATCGGTATATTCCAGAAAGTATAAGATAACTCCTCTAGGCCGTTGCACAGGTGTAGTACTTGAAGAAGGTCTACCCAATCTATGAGCACGTTGTATGTTGAGAGCCGTACCTTCAGCCAAATGCAACAATTTGGGAAGGAAAGATTTAAAAAAGGTGAGAGGATCAGACCCCTCAATTCCTTCCGCCAGGCCGTAAATACGCAGATTATTCCTCCTATTGCGATTTTCAAGGTCCTCGAGCTGTCGTTGAAGCACAGAGACCTGAGATTGGAGCTGAGAGACAGTCGCACTTGTATCGCTGAAGGAGGAAACACTCTGTTCAACTGCGGTGACTCTTGTGTCAAGTTGAGACCAGTTGTCTGCAAGAATTTGTAACTTGGTATTAGTTTCCTCCATAAAGGTTCGAAGGGTCCTGATTTCTTCCACAGTAACTCCATAGAAACAGGTGAAGTCGATTTAGGAGGAGAGGGCGAATGTTGTTTCAGACGTTTAGTAACAGATTTGCCAGGGGGTTGCGCAGGGAGATTCATGTTTGTCAAATTAGTTTGGGACGAAGACAACAGAGAGTCTTCCAATCTGGAAAATGTAGTAAAAATTCTTGAATTCTTGATGAAGATGTGTTTTGGGTTTTGTTGCTTAGAAAATGCACCTTTCAATCTGCCCATAGGTCATAAAACTGCCTCACGTCAAATCAAAGGCAATTGAGACCAGTTGCAGTAGAGCGAGAGGGAAGAATCTGTATAAAAAACTGGCAGAAGACAAAAATATGCTTGTCAAAGTTATGTGGTCAACAGCTGCTTTATGGTGGTAAAACTCCACTATGAGGCAATAAATCCCCAGGAAATGAAAAAAGCAAGCAATTTGTCAAAGTATTGGTGAGAATAACGAGAGTGTGGAGAAAAATATACTGTCAATCAATCCTAATGAAATAGAGAGTCTGTGAAATCACAAAATGGCCACTGAGGAGATTGTCCGTCCGTAAAGTAAGTGCAGTGAAATATGAGCTTATAACAGCACTGTCAGGACATGGGCCACAGCAAAACGAAGCAGAAATCAAAGCATGTGGGCAGGAGGAGTGCCAGAGAGATTTTGGGTGAAAAACGCCTCATATGATTGAAGCGCTGTTAAACAAACAAAATTCAAAATGGCGGCCGTTGCCGCGATATCGCGTCTCACAGAAAAGGAGTCGCATACCATAATTGCTGCATTTTCATGCCGTTTCGGGACCAGAGAGGGGCACAGGACGCTCACCAGACCTTCCGATATCCACCGCACCTCATCTCTCTGAAAACGGCAGCCGTGAAGCGCGGGACCGCCAAGACGCGCCGCGGAGCTTCACCCGGACACCTCCACGTTCACCGGGCGCCAAGCCATGCCCCAATGCGTCTAGAATTTAGAGTTTCCACAACTATATAATTTACCTTCTTCCACAAAGTCCAGTTGTTAAGGGGTGTTCCCGTGTACTGCCCTGCCTTCGTGTTCACAGTCATATTCAAAGCTTTCTTCTTCATGCACGGGTTCCACAGAGGACATTGTAAAATGCAAGAACTGCAGGTAAAATGGAGGAGAGGTGAGGGGGGCCTACATCGTGGTGCTTAATCGGAAGCCGCCCCCCTCGGGGAGAGCACCGGCACCCCGGAACCTCGCGTGCCCCACGAAGTGGACGCTGCTGTGCCTGGAAGCAGTCATACCTGCAGCGGGGCTGTCTGCTTGTGGTTACCTGTGCTCTGCGTCACTGACGGAGACACTAAAGCTGAGGGCCCGCCCACTCCATCGGTAACAGTATCTTACCATGTCCCACACTGTGAGCTGAAAACAATCTGCGGCTGAAATCACTGACTTTAGGAAACACTTCTAAAGAAAGCTTGTTTTATTTTCTTGATGCAGACCTATAGAAACAAAGCTTCTCCCCTGTGCCGAGTACGAATGGTAGCTCCTGACAAGTTTCATAGAAACTGGGCGGGGAGGCACTGACTGATACTAAAACAGTAGAACTGAGGGCGTGGAGTGCAGGCTTGGGGAAGTCACCTCTGTCAATTATTAATTAACCCTGGAAGGGACGCATTCTGTGGAACTTGTAAATCAAGCCCAGAAACATGACCCCACACCAGGCACAGATAAGGGCCAATGTTGGCTCCTTGGGTCAGGAATAACTTATTCCTATCTTAGTCCAAATAAGATACAAACAGACTGAATAGACGGTCTGGTCGATGTATGATTTACAATCTAATAAAAGCTGCAAAAGCATCTACGGGCCCCGGGATTTTCGAAGCGTAGGGTTTAAAAGCAGGGAGGGGGCGGGGAAGCTGGATGTACACGCGGCGTGATTCACCCTACGAATGCCCAGCGCATGTCAAAGAAGATTGCATGTGAAAGCACGTACGAGGGGGTTGTGCTCGCTGCCATCAAGTTAATCTTGCCCGCAAGAAATTTCAAGGTTCCCCTCGGTGTTGTAGCAAACACTTTTTACATGCAAACAAAGCAGCTCTTACAAATCACCCAGCAAACAAAACGTAACATTTACAACTAAATAGAAAATATGTTTTCGGGCCTCTGCGGCTCATTACCTTCCCCGACACGGCATGGCTGAGAAGGTAGAGTAGAATAGATTGGTGTGCGCGCGTGCGCCACACCGAGACATGTGTTTTGAATTATCGCGCACACATCTGTGCACGATAATTCAAAACACATGGCGCCTGTGCGGGTAACCGCAACCAATAGGCCATGGGCGGAGCAATGCTCCCGCCTTTGACCAATTGCGTGCTGTCTTTGGTAAAAAGATGAACGCAAACGCCAATAGCCGGGGATAAAACAAAAAGCACACGCACAAGCGTGAGGTGAATTTAAAAAAGCCCTTACATAAAGTGTTCGCCAGAACAGCGCATGTGCTGTTACAGGCTCGACCTAAAAATGGACTTTGGACCCCCTGCATGAAAGATTTACTTTCCAGCCATTAACCGCTGTAACCGGGAGACCCGTTGACCAGTTTAGACTGGACATACACTGCACTCCACTTGTGCATCGTGGGAGATAGAGACCTAAGGCTGGAGATGACCCCTGATGTTCATGGACCCAAGGCTGGCCAGGAAGACTCACTGCACTTTTTCAGTATCTTCAGCATCCATCCCCAGCATCACGACCACTTTTTTGCTGAACTGCAGTAATGGATAAAAATACAGTGAGGACCCAGAGACTGCTTGGCCTGACAGGTAACTGTCTCCATGGAACTAAAAGGTCCATGTGACTGGCTCCCAACCTGCTGTGGCCCGTTTAGGAGAGTTTTAGTAGCTGATCTAGCATGTTGGCTCAAAACTGCTAAGCTGCTTGCAACTATTTTTTGCATTGTAAAGAGTGACATACAATGAATTACTTTATCTTTTAAAAATCATACCTCCAGTTTCCCTCAATAGATTTTTGTCATTTTGGCGTCTATTTAAAGATTAAAATATACCCTATTTTTTAAAATTGGTGGCAGATTTGTATTGTGTTGTTTTGTTTACTCATTGGCTCATTTGGTACTTCCGAGTGCCTTAAACCGGTTCCTTTGATTACGCTTGACTGCCCTAGGCCACAGCTACACAGGACTGAGCTAAAGGTTTTATTAAAGAATCTAATTGGACCTGATAGGGATTGTGACATTATTACTTGGTGAGGTCCCACAACCACACCACATAATAATCCACTTTCCTATAATTGTTTTAAGATTTTCTTGAAAGAAACTTTCTTAATAACTATTTTTCTTTAGATGGGATTCAAGTGAGCGCACACATCTTTATGTTTTCAATCTTACTTTGTATCAGTGGTTTCTTATTATAGTGAAAGTCTCTTTTATTTGAGCAACATTAATGCGGCCCGTGGGCAAATCCCTATACACACTTGTTGGCCCTTTAGGACATTTTTGTTAGTTCCCCTGTTTTAGCAGTACCGCAATACTGCAGTACCACAGGGGATGTTGTGATTGGTATCCTGGTATCAGGCGCTGGTACGGCAGTACCGAGGACCTGAAATATAATTACTTTACATTTGTTACTGAGTTGGGGGCTCCCTTTGGGGCCCCATCTACCCCCACATGGTCCTGAGGGTCCCTTTGAGACCTCTCCACAAGACC
Source organism: Triturus cristatus (assembly GCF_964204655.1). NCBI lineage: Eukaryota > Metazoa > Chordata > Amphibia > Caudata > Salamandridae > Triturus > Triturus cristatus. The sequence continues at coordinate 1,150,136,245 of NC_140590.1, read as the reverse complement.
CTGGGTGTGATATAATAATCCACATTTATAAAGCGCGAACAATCACCCGTAAGGGTCTCTAGGCGCTGGGGGCCGTCGGGAAGATTAAACAAGCTATTGCCCAGAGTCACATGGTGCTGGACTAATCTGCCGCCGGCACCGGGGATCGAAACGTGACCCCCAGATTCCGGAGTCTGTCGCCCTGGCCGCAGCGCCACACCTCTTCCTTGTGCCGCCTTGTCCCCTTATGTGGCCATTTATTATTTATTTTTTTAGGTATCAGGGACTGAGTCTCTGGCTTGTAATGGCTGCCCACAAAATAATTTGCAGTTGTGGCCAGCCAATCAGGATCTGCCTGTCCACTCTGAATGGGCCAATCAGAGCAAATCTGGACACAAATTGTCCAGCTATCTCTAACTTTTTTTCCAGGGTTAAACTATTCATTCTCACCCTGAATACGTTTTAAATGCTAATTTCTTGAAAAAGGCTCAACAGATGTACACCAAATCACAAAAAAGCACGCTTGCTGAATAAAGTTCTAACTTTATGCCAAATTTGGTGTAATTCTGTTATGCTTTTTTTCTGTATCATTGAGCAACATTTCCTAAGGAAACTAAAATTGGAAATCACACTTTTAGAACTCCTCCCTTCCTTTTTTTTGGCCTCCACTTGATGGACCAGCACAAAACTTTCCTTGAAGGAGCCAAAGTGGATTACTGTTTTTGGGGAAGTTTTGTGCAGATTCGTCAAACGGCGCTAAAGTTATTAAAGAAACAAAAAATGTGTTTTTGTTCAGGGTCCTTGCACACAATGATGAATAATTTTTACATCTATGACTTCAATCAAGAGACCTACGATGCAAAACTAGGATTACAACTAAATAACCATTTATTTTTTAAGACTTCAGACTGTGATAATAAGAAACATGTTTTTCAATATGGAATTTAGACTAGTGCCATGCCTTTGGTTTTCCTTGTCTGTTATGCTGCACTTTTTGCTTTGGACATTAGCTACAATTATTTTTACTAAAAAAGTAGTAAAATGAAAGAAATGATATTCTGATTGACTACCATGTCATTCTGTCTAGACTTTCCATTTATGTGATCTTCATTAAAATGAAGTGTCAGAGCATTGAAGTGCATGACATTTCATTTAAAAGCATTATTGTGGCAACGAGGTGAAAAACATGCTTCACACTGTTATTTTAGCTCAGAGTCTCACCAGAAGAGCAATTAAAGATCCTTGATACTAGGATCAGCAAAACACAATTCCATAGTCCCATTGTGATATTTGTGTGGGATATAGACTCTGTTTTTTTCTCCATTTCTGTCTAAATAAAATCACAGTGTATTCACCCCACTTGGCTATTAGGTGTAGTTCAGAGTGGAACTTCAGGAGGAGTATGCTTGAACTAGAGAGTGTAAAGTTATGGAGCTGAGTTGTGCTGCCCAGGGTATAGAACTGTGATTCTTCAGTGACATCACTTTGGAATTTGGGGGGAAAGTCAATTGATAAACCAAGACGAGAAGGTCTGATGTAGATGCTGATGCTGGAGATGTTAATGGCATTAAAGGACGTTTGAAAGATGAATGGGCCTACAATCAATATTTGCACAGAGATAGTGTGGATCACCATTTTGTGAACCTCCACAGACCCCTACATTGGAGAAGTATTGCTACATTTCACATTTCAATATCTGTGTATATTTTAAATTTTCTACAATGTTTATTAATTCACAATATAACATTTTGCTGTTGAACATCTCAGAGGCTACCACATATGACCTAGCATTGCCTATCTTTATCTATCCAATCTCTGTTAATGTCTGTCCCTCATCTAATTTTTCGCAGGCTGATGAGCACCCGGAGGTACTAGATGTGGCTGCAGTGGAGGCCGCACTCTCATTCTGTGTAGATAATGATGATCCTCAGTCCTTGACTGGACCCTGGGATCAAACGCTGCAGGACCCTCCAGAGAAGCCCCCAGCACTTAGCCATGTACCGGTCACCATCAAACAAGAGCGACCAGAAGAGCAAGAAGAGGAGGATATTGAAAAGGTGCCAAATGCTGAAGAGGTGCCATCTGAAATCAAAACTGAGCCAGGTGAGCAGGAGGAGGAAGAAGAGGAGGCTGAAGAAGATGAGGAGGAAGAAGAAGAAGAGGAGGAAGAGGAGGAGGAGGAGGACGAAGTAGGAGAAGTAAGCACATCACCTGTGTCTGAATACCGGAGCCAAGAAGAAGAGTTTGGAGCTACAGAGGAGCGATCCGAAGTTGAGACAGAATCTGGGAAAGGGGATGAAGGATCTTGTCAAGTGAAGCTTGAGGTACAGCAATTTGGAGTGCTGGAGCTTTTCTAATGAGTCAGCAATAGGATTATAGTGAAGGAAGAAATGGATGGGTTCACTAATGGAATTAGAGAGTTAGAGCATCATTAAGAGGTCAGTAATTGAATTGGAAAGCTCAGAAGATTGTAAAGGTTGCAGTTCTGAGACAAAGAGGGGAAAGCTTTTTAAATAATTTGTAATCCAATCAAGGGCAATAAGCGCACTCAAGGTACCAGCAAAGTGATCAAGTTCTTGAAGCATGATAAAGGGTTCATCAATAGTAATGGAGATAGGGGCATGTAAAGGGGTTAGTGATGGGTTTTACAAAGCTGGAGCATTGAAAAGCTCACCACCGAGATTGGAAACCGGAGCTTTGTACAGGAGTTAGTTATTGGATCAGAGTACTACCCATTGCATAGGAGAGCACTGGAATCACAGAACTGAAGAATTGTTAATTAACATTTGAGAATGTTTTAGTTTTAGTTTATCTTTTGGTGGTGCAAGGGAACTGTAAGGTATTTGATGTTGTAGACTGCACACTTATTTTGGACGAAAAGAGTACCCTGAGGAAGTGCATTCATATTTAAATTGCTTCTCTGTTACCTTTCATTCCTTTTTTTCAGTCCTCCCCTGATCATGCCTCTCAGGAGCCTGTGTTTCAATCAGTGAGAGAAGAGATGGCTGCTGAGTCAGAGACAGCTCCAAAGATGGAATTATTGGGTATGATGTGGGGCGAATGGGCATTCAGAAGTGTTTGGGGTATTTTTAGAGTGTCACAAAGTAGCTTCTTTGGGTTTTTGTCTCCTTAGATCCTCTGAAGGAGGAGCCTGAGCCGACTGCCTTGTTAGATTCCTTGAAGCAGGAACCAGAGCCGCCATCTGAGAGCCAGAACAAGGTATTTGCATGCATGACTTGTCTTAAATTCTGGGGGTCATTCCAATGTGTTAAGTTCCTTTTCATAAACACTTATACCAGTTGTCTCTCTCCTTTGCTCCCCTCCCTCTTACCTTCTTTCAGTCTGTTCTTTCCTTCTTTGGACTAAATTTCACACACTTTCATTCTCTTTTTCATTTTCTCTTCCCCCTCCTACCCAGTCTCTCTCTCTCTTCCCTTTTGCTCGCTATCATTCAACATTTATTTTCCTCTCTTCCCTTCTCTTTCTGTCACTCTCCTTTGATCCCACCCCCACATCCCTTTCCTAGTGTTCTCTCTTGTGCCTTCTCTCTCTTCCTTTTCCTCCAGTCTTGCTCTCTTACCTTCCTTTTTAGGTCTCACATAGGCAGAGCTTGTGCTGTCTCTTCGCGACATGCTGTATTCAGGATATGGGCATTAAGCAACACCCATCTTTCTAATTTGCTCCTTTTACTGTCCTTTGTAAATGGCTGCTTTTCATTAGTTAATATGGTCACTAGTCCCTCCTTTTTTATGTAACCTCCCATGAGAACAGGCCCACTTCGTGTTACCAATCATGTTATGTGTTACTGTCTGAGCAATCTTTTTTTTCATATAGTCTTTTTCAGGTTTAGGAACTCACTTGCGCCTTCGCTTGCTCCCTCTTCTCGTTATTGTCCTTGTAATTATGAAAAGCTGCCCTTTATATTTGCTAACACTTGAATGTCCCGCTTTCTCTTTGAATATAGTATCAGAACCATTTTTTTGTTTAACATTTTTAAAACAAAAAGTCTTATTTGTAAATGTGCAACATGCTGCGCTTTCACTTAAACAATGACGGCTGTGCGCCTTTCTTTATGCGCGGCTAGCTGTATTCACTTTTGAAAACATCAAGTCTTTATTAAAGGTGCCACTTTCACTTTAAGCTTGCCTTTATTTGTTCAGAATCGGCACCGCTTGCAGAGATAAGCACCGCCCTTTAACACACATGCCTTTACTTTTGCATGGAGCCGTGCAACTCCTTCCTTGTTGGTTGCTTCCCATTCCCAAGATTGCTAGCATTCTGCATCAGGGCTCCTTATCTCTACACTTTGAATGCTTGCAGAGGTGCATGTAGCAAGGCACTGGTCGGGAATCCACGGTTGTTTTGGAATAGCAGGGTTGATATTTCGCATCCATCACCTCTCAGAGCTAGCTTCTTTTTTATTGTGTTTCATTAAAATTAAATTAAACTTTGTTTCCAGTGCTGTCACTTAATCTCCCTGTGCCGTATTCTAACACCCGTGCTCCATCCACAACACTGATTGCCCACCCCCAACACCCCGCCGGGATCGCTGCTTTTAAATGTTCCCTTCTGCCACAGTGTCTACTGCATTGTCTAATTATCACTGAAGAGGTTAAGGCTTCCCTTGCATGTCTCCTCCCCTCTCCCTCTGCTCATCCTCCCTCACTTCTACCAAAGCACAAACAAACATAGTTGTTCTTTCTTTCTCTTTGTCTTGCTCCGTCTCCCTTCCTCCTGTCTCTCCCTTGCTTCCCTTCTTTCATCTTCTCTAGTCTTCTCTGTTCCTCCTTTCTTGTTCTTCTGTCACTTTCCTTATCTCTCTCTCTCTCTCTCTCTTTTTCCTTTTGTGATAAGTTTTCCGTTCTTTGCCTCTGGTTCTCCTCCGCTTTCCTTCTCTCTTACTCTCATCCATTCTCTCTTTCTTCCTTCTCTCCCATGATTGTAGCATATGCTGCTCTAGATCACATCTTCTGCATACTCCTGCGAACTAGTTTGGGACGTGAATGTTTGCAAGTTGTCGAGACTACAAGAAAGGCGTTAAAGATTAAAAAGACCCTTTGGTAGAGGAGAGACCGTAGCTGGGCACTGTCAAAGATGCAGTTATATCAAAAATCTGATATACCGTGTAAAGACTCCAGGGGCTCCCGTTTGAGTGGACAGGGGCTAGCTATGCAATGAAGTGCTCTTTTAGGGTGCAGTGTGGTCGAGCAGCCTTAGGCTTAACACAGAGGAGTGCAAGACATTTGCAAATACAGACAATGATCAATGACACACATGACTCAAAAAGGAAATCCACACCAATTTATAAAAATAGCAGATATCTTTATTGTTCAGGTAAGTGAGTTTTTAAATATATCTATACACATTATTTTCATTTTAAAAAGTGGACACAGTAAAATTTCTGAGTTCTGCAATGTTGTCCTAAGGAAGGAAGAAAAAGTTCAGCAAACAGGTATAGTACAGTGAGTTACAAGACCACTCTCCAGGAGTTAAGGTGAGTGGTGGGCAAGGTCCAAGGCATCACAAGCAGTACACCACAAGTGGCACAAGGGTGGCTGGGCGCAGGGTGCAAAACAGTGTCAGGAGCCCAATGTATTTCAGGGGAGATCGGTCACTGCGGAAAGAAGCTGCATGCTCTGGCCAGGAGGTCAGTCAGACTGAACCAGCGAGTGGGCACAGGCCTTGCGATGCTCAGGGATGGGGGAATCCTTTGGTCCTCTTCTCCGAGGCCCAGGGGCGACGGGTGCAGGGTTGCCCTCAGGCATTGGGTTTTTCCTTACCGGAGTAGTCGTGGTTGAGAGGGCCTGCGTGCAGAGGCTGCAAACTATGTTGAGGAGTCCAGGAGGGGTGAAACGAAGATGGACTTGAGCTCTGGAGGGATGGGTGACCTTGTTGACTCCGGTGGTCCACTTCAACTCGAGCCGGAGGCGACAGGTGCAGTGATGACTTCGGTTTTGGTGGTTCAAGAGGCTTCACAAGTCTTCTTTTTTGGAGTTTCTCCAGAACAGGTCTGCTGTTCATGGGAGGTCTTGAGTCTTTTTCGAAGGCAGACAGTCCTCCCAGGTTTCTGGAGTCAACAACAGCAGGACGAAACGACTTTGGCGCAGTTTTTCGAGGAGGGATGCAGACAGGCCGTCGGGGCTTGCACCAGGTCAGCGGCTTCTTCTCTCCTCCCTGCTTTTGCGGCTCTTCTGTGTCCTCTCTCTTCTTAGGTAATCATGATCTGCTTCTCTGGTGCCACAGGCTCCCCTAAATACGGAATTTATGGGTGTTAGGGGAGTGTAGGGTAGTAGCCAATGGGTTACTGACCCTTGGGGTCACTGCACCCACTATATGACCACTTCCTGTGAGAAGTGGGCATAACCCTGTCCCAGAATTCCTAAGTGTGCCATCACAAAGATGGCTACTATTAAATAATCATGTCCACCTAACAGTAGCCCACCTGCCTGGAGGTGGTACACTTACCTGACTAGCTAATTTCCCACCTGTCCAGTTGCAAAGGGGTCTCTGAACAGAGGGGGTGGCTTCCTCTTCTGTGAGGGGAGCCAGATTTTCACTCCAAAGGCAGCAGCTTCTTTGAAGCTTGCCGGCCCAAGGAGGCTAATCAGCAGGTCATCCTGTGGGAAGGGGTGTTACACCTTCTTCCCGGACAGGCTTTTGTTCTGGGTCTCCTGAGATCAAAGTCTCTCACCGTAGAAGGTCAGAACAGCGTCTTGGGTGGCAGGCAGGCAGAAACCAGTCAGCAAGTACACCAGAGGCTGGATGGTTTTCGAGAATCACTTCTAAACTGCCCTCTGAGTTCTTGTATTGGTAAATTTGACACTGGCATCAGTGTGGGTTTACCAATACAAGATGTTTGATACCAAACATCCCTATCTTCAGTGAAGCCATTATGTAGCTGGTCGGTTGTACTGGCAGTAATAGGACTGACCAGCTCAGGGGCAGATCTGCTCTTGCTGGTTTTCCCTCACATGTAATATTCAGCACCCTGTCCTAAGGCTGTCAGGCCTGTTGTAGGGGTGACTTAAAATATTTCATGCATTGTTAGGGGGCATGGCACACAGGGATGTGTGACATGCTGTGTTTTCACTTTTGTGTGCATCAAGACACACGGCCTGTAATGGCAGTCGTGCATGTGCTTGGTGAGAGGTCCCTTAGGGTGGCAGGCTTGAAAATTAGTAATCTGATGGGTGTGTTCACCCTCAGGCTAGTTCTGCCCCTAAGGTGGGCTAACTGATGGGGACACAGCATTTTAGTCTGCCTTGAAGATTACAGAATTAGGAACTCTGGGGCAGAGTTATGCCCACTTCCCACAGGAAGTGGTCCCATAGGGGACATAGTGACCGCAGGGGTAAGTAGCCCATTGGCTACTACCCTCCACTCCCCTAAGAATCTAGTATTTAGGGGAGCCCCTGGCACCACGTAAACAGATCCAGCCAACCTGAAAGTAGAAGAACACTGAAGTGCTTCAAAAGCAAGAACAGAGGACTAGTGACTGACTTGGTGCCAACCCTGCCGGCCCGCCTGATGTCCCCGACAATTGCACCAAAGACGACTCGTCCTGCATCTGCCTGCACCTCCAAAAGCCTGTGATGACTAACAGCCTTCACCCAGGAACTCCTGTGGAGTAGCAGAGCTACTCCCCTGCATCCTGCGGGCACCCCAGAAGAACCTGCGAGGACTCCAGACCGCCAAAACCTGACACCAGAAAGCACCACTGCACCTGTGCCCCCTATACCGAGTTGAAGTGGGCCACTGGTGACAGTGTGGTCCTCAGACACTCCAGAGAAGCAACCCAGCTTGTGTGTGTCAACAGTGAACTTCCCCACGCTGCCTGCAGCCTCTTTGTAAAGGCCCCTTCTACTGCGAGTGGCTCTGGTCGTGAAAACCTGACTCCTGAGATCACCTCTGCACCCGGCTGCCCAGGCCCAATGAGAAGAGGACCAAAGGTGTCCCCTTGTCCCCGAGCATCCTGAGACCTGTTCCCCCTTGTTGGTTCAGCCGTACTGGTCCCCCAGTCCCAGCTTGCAGCCTGTTTTGACCGGACCGACCCCCATTGACTTACACGGGGCACTGACGCTGTTTAGCACCTCTGCACTCGCCCACCCCAGTGCTGCCCGACGTGACCTATTGGTGCTGCCTTGAACCTTGCCTCATACTCACCTTACATCCAGAAAATTGGTCCTGTAAGTCGCTGTAAAGTGCTTGTATGCAATATATGTCTTTTCTCCATAGGATAACATTACCGCTCCAAAAATTACACTGTTGACTTTTAAAAACTATAAAAATTCATAAGTTGAAATGTACTTTTCTGATCACGATGATCTTGGTGCCTAAACTTATATAACAATGTTATTTTTATGAATTTGTGTGGATCTCCTTATTGAGTCATGTGTATCATTAAGTGACTGTGCATGCAGCATATGTCTTAACAGTCCTCTCCAATAAGCCTAGGGCTGCTCGATCACAATACCCCCTAAGAGAGCACCTTGGGATTACTAGAGCAAGCGCCGTTCCACTTATAAAGGCTACCTGGAATCTCTCCACAGTATGCCTCTTTTTGTTATACTATATAAAGAGCCAGCTTCCTACAGGCAGCACCAACTATCCTGTTTCCACTCTGAAAGTCGGCTTCCTTGAAAGCCGATTCCACAGCTGTTGCGCACAACCTGTGTTGCCGGGGCCTTTCACTTTTTTTTTTAATATAATGTTGTGCCCAGTTATCATAACGTTTCTAACTGCTGTCGGTATGATCCAACTCTCTCAAACATGTTCGGCTATCACAGAAGCAGGGGAGAGAGAACAACTTTCATCCTTCGTATTCAGCCGCAAGTATGTCCGTAGCGGCTGCCAGATATCCTGGGGGCACACTTGGATAGGCATGAGTTCCCAATAGGCAGACAACTGCCCATGACAGACCAATGCCTCTCGGAGCAAGTCTTCAGCATGGGGAACCTGGCGGCAGCCCGAGCACATCGCTATGCGTCGTTTAGCAAGGAGCAAGAGCATGGACATTAATTTCCTGTTTCCCACTGGCACATTTCTTACATATCCCAGCAGCCCAGTCCGGGGGGGGGGGGTGAGAGCGTTTTATATGTAGATCTAACTTTCAACCATTACATCAAAGATGACTCCCCAGTAGTGGTGAATATCAGGGCAGTCCCAGACCAGGTGCAGGAAGGACATGTAGGGGGCTCGGCACCTCGTGCATCGCGCATCATCAATCAGACCTACTTTGTGTAGCCATTCTGGTGTCCTGTATAATCTGTGTAGGAATTTTAAATGGATTAGACGCAGCCTGTAATTATGGGACAGTTCTGTTGCTTGTGTGCAGCAGAAGGTCCACTGGTCCTCCGAAATTGGTATGCCAAGCTGAGCCTCCCATTCCTGATGTGCTTTGCGAACGCATACTGACACTGTATTCCAGTGTATAACAGCGTGATCCGTTTGCGGGGCAAGGAGTTACCCAGGAAGTCCTCTAGTACCTGAAACCTAGGCTTGCGCAACTGGGAAGAAAGCAAAGCTAGCGCGCAATGCAGCCCGGAGCCGATAGTAAGTCATTTTGTGAAGTACACCCAGCTGCAATCTGTAGAGAACTGAGTTCAGCGGGTGTGACGCCGCTTGATCATGCTCAGGCGATGTAAGTTCCATAAATTGTGTTGGGTATAACCAGTGAAAGCCAAACATCGCTTGAGAGCAGCTATAGTAAAGATCCATGTCTGTGCGCCCAATCTGCACTGCTCAAAGGGTAAGGTTGGTGTTTCCCAAGAGACCCTGGGTTGTTTCCCTGCCCATGCCAAAGAGATTATGTTCGATCGCAATCTACGCCTAAAACCGCTGTTAAGAGGGAGGGGAAGATTAATAAATAAATAGAAAAATTTGGTCAGGATGACCATTTTGGCTATCCCCAGCCGGCCTGGTAGGAAAAGGCAATCCCGTTCACCTCTTCAAACTGCTTTTCAGCCATTCTATCAGTCATCCGTAGTTGGAGCGCTATAGTTCTTCAACATTACGGCTTAGCCAGATTCCCAGATATTTCACGGGCCTTTCGCCCAGCAGAGCGGAAATTCAGATTGGAACCGCACCGCAAACTCCATTTGCGGAAAGATTACTGACTTTGCCCAGTTGATGAGTATGCCCAAAAGCCCTCCGAACCTGATGAACTCTCTGATCAGGGGATCCAAATTTGTCGGCCGGGTGCTTTACGTATAAAGTCATATCATCTACATATAAAGAGCTAAGTATCACCCGCGGGGAGAAGGCCATACCCCGGTGCGTATGATGCTGGGGTTCCATGGCGAATGGCAAAAAGACAATGGACACCCCTGCCTCGTTCCTCGGGAGACACGGAACAGAGGAGATATCACTCCGTTAACACGGAGCCTCGCAGTGGGACTGGAGTTTAAGAGGGCGATCAATTTAATAAATTTAGTGCTAATTCCTAGGCGGACGAAAAGTTCAAAAAAGCACGCATTCAAGAGAATCGAACACCTTGGTGGCGTCCCACAAAATCGGACCCGCCTGCTGCGAGGGGTCGATTTCTTGCATTGTGGAAAAGAATGTGCGCAGGTTGATTGTCGTAGCCCTACCGGGGACAAAGCCACACCAGTCCGGTCGCTCTACGAGGGGCAGCAAGGGAAGAAGCCGTGATGAACTTTGTCAGAATTTTATTGTCCAGATTAATCATGGACAATGGCCTGTCAGACTCACACCTCTGTGGGTCTTTATTAGGTTTTAGGATCGTGATGATGCCTATTCTTTATAGAATGCTGCTGCGAGGCCTTCCAGGCTAGGGGCCTTGTCTCCTGACACAGCGCAGAGGATCCTAACCTCCTCCTCTTCTGTGAACGGCTTGTCTAGGTAACTTTGGTGCCCGTTTCCAAGCCATAACAACTGTATCAAGTAAAAAAAGTCATCAAGTTCTGGGGAAGTCCCCCATTGGTTTGCCTCGTGTAATGAGGGGTAGAAGGAAATCATTTCCGACTGGACAGCAGTCTGACCCACCGATGTCTCGTTTTCGAGAGTGCGTAATTCTGTGATATAATCACTCGCATAGGGCTTTCTACGGAGGCCCTACAGTGTCTTTCCCGCACGGTATCCCTCTCCATATCTCCTAGCGCACGTCTCTCTGCCGAGATAATGAGTCTCACGTAGGGCTGCCTCATCAAAGTCTCCAATCTTGCCTCTGATGCAGCCCAGTATCTCAGTGTTGTTAGTGGTAAATAATTCTTGCTCTAATCCTTGTATCATCTCCTCAATTCGCTTGAGATCTCCTCGCAGCGAGCGCAGAACCCCCGCTTGCTTTGGGATACATTCCCCTCTTATAACTGTCTTGAACGCCTCCTAGAGCATCGAATGGGACTCAACCATGCCTACATTGAGCACAAAGTGTTCTGTTATTGCAGTCCTGATGGGTTCCCCAAACACCTGATGCCAAAAGGCACCCGGTGGAAGCCCTACTCAGGTACTCCAGCATGGGCAATTCAACAAGCACCGGGAAGCGATCAGACAGGGTTCTAGGTAAGTGCGCAAAAGCAGTGACCCAGGCCAGAGCTTCCCGAGAGGCAAGCCAGTATTCAATTCTCGACCAAGATGGGCCAGCAGAGGACACGCAAGTGTATTTCCGCTACGCCAAATGTCCACTAATTCATTGTCTGCTGTAATGGTGTGAAGTTGTGCCGTCGCTCTTAGAGGAGAGCGCCAGGTATCACTCGACATGTCTTTTTGTCGATCCAATAATACATTTAAGTCCCTCCCCAGAGGACTGCCCCAGGTCTGAGAGTGTCAACCAGCCTCCAGATCTCCACAAAGAAATCTGGGTCATTCACGTTAGGACCATAAATCGAAATCAGTCTGATTGGGTGTCCCCCCAACTTGCCCGCCAGCATTGCAATCCTCCCTTGTGCATCACATAAAGCTGTTCGCGAGTGCCAAAGCAACCCCTTTCTGATGAGTATAGCCACCCCGTGCGTAATTCGAGTAGCATGCCACATGTTTTTCCCCAATACACCCCGCTCACAGGCGTGCGCAGATGTGTCCTGTCAAGTGCAGTTCCTTCAAGAAGCAAATATCCGTCCCATGGCGGTTTAGGTGTGCAGCAACTAATCTTGTTTTGCGTCTATCATTCAGGCCTTGAACATTCCAAGTTATTACTTTTAGACAGTTCATCGCCATTTTTCATGCATCCATATGCTTAACATCAGACTCATCCTTGCGCTCGAGGACCCACCTCAAGGAACACAGAAGGAAGAGGGGGCCATCAGGACAGGCAGAAAAGGAAGAAAAAAGGGGGCAGCAGGAGAACATTTCAATAACCATAGCACCCCAAATAAGACCCACCCCACACCCACTACAGCCTCCCAACCAGGCTGAATAAAGGCATAAAAAGTCGTCTATGGCTTGTCCCTATAGTTTAATAGGCGGGCGATTATTTGTCTGACAGGAGTCCCTGGTGGAGGTCTCGGTCCCAATGACCTGTGTGCCCTCTCCACTATGCACACGGATGACAATGAGTCCCCATATAGAGCCCTCAACATTTTTTCTACATAGCCCCTCTACCCGGGACATGGCCGTGGATTCCGGGACCACCACTATCCTCAGGTTGTTCTAGTGTAGAGGTACGTTGCTCTAGCTGTCCAATGTGTTTGTCATGACTGGTCACATTCTCTTTTAATTAATCAAATCTGTCCGTTGGGGAGTCTATTTTATTATCAATGGCGTGAGGGATTACTTGAGGTCTCTGAACATCTCTCGGATGCCCTTCTCCTGGGAGGACGCGCCCCCCATGTCCGCCTCTTGACGACCTTCTTCCAGGCGTGCCACGCCTCTGGGTGGCTTGTGCTGTTCAAAAACCAGGTGAGATTGCCCGGTGTCCGACTTCCCCATTTTGGCAGCATCCTCCTGCACTCCCCCGAGGCTGCACTCCCCTTCACCCTGCAGTGCCAGGCCAGGGGCCCCCACACCGGGCTACATCTGCTGTCAGCCCCACTCAGAGGTTGCCCCACTGGAGCGGGAGTCACTCTGCGCGGTATCATAGTCCACTGGCAGATCGATCAGATGGTGAACGCTTCGTGGCTAGCAAGAGGGGTGACTTCACTCATACAGGCCTTGCCTACCTGCACCTACTGGGGGGCAAGTGCACCAGTGTGTCATGCACGCGGGGACCGTCCTGACACTAGTGGCCCTCTGCGGTCGATGAGGGGGGACTGTCGACCTGGGCACCTCCAGATGCAGCTGTTTTGCCCAGTGTTTTTCAGGGCCGCTTCAGACCCTAGACGAGGTCTGTTGTTCCCACTAGTCACATCAGATGCCAAATGTCCACTTTCAGCGCCTCCGACAGCGGATGCTGTCTCAATCTGTATCTTCCCCTCTCTATCTCAGGGAAACCACGCAGCCTCGGTTATCTTTGCCAGCCCTCTAGCACATCACTGACTCTCAGGCCTCGTTCGCACTCATGAGCCTCTCCACAGCGGCCCTGGGCACAGCGTGCTGCCCGGCCCTCCTCTCCCCAGCGGTGCCACACACCAGCGGCCTTTCCTTTCCCAGTTAATTTATAGAATCAGCGCTATTTGTGCGTTCCCAGCGTTCGTGCTCACGCAGCTTCGGCCACGTTAACGTTCCTACCTCCGGTGACCGCCCCGTCTTGGCTCCGTCGGATCTCGTAAGGAAGGCCTGCAACGCCTCCTTCCTGGCCCAGGATACAATCTTCCTTGCCCTGTTGCCCGTCTCTCCTCTCAACCATTCAACGGCATCTCTCACCTCTGGGGGGGCCCATACAGCAATCCCGGCACCTGTAGTCTGCCGCCTACGATCTTCCGATCACTCCAGGGAAAGTGCGATGCAGCGCACCGCGTCACGGGCCTTACCGCTCCACCATACTTGGGCCGCAGGGCACGCCAGCCACGCGGCTCCGCTCTGCATGCCTCTCTTTATCACTTATCGTCTCGGAAACGGCGCCATCCAGGTTCCCAGCAGCAGTGGAATGACCCCCACCCGCTTCACTGCTGCGATGTCTGCTTCTTGTTGCGGCTAAGTTGCAGATTGACTGTCCAGCCCGCAGAGCCTCACAGAGTGGTGGCCATCTTGCAACTGGGCTCTCTAGCTCCCCCTCCCGGGTCCTTTAGCTTCACCACCTCATATCAAAGTGTTCCACACAGCTATGCTCTGCCTTTTCCGATCTCTCCTGATTCCCGACTGTAATGCAATTTTTTAAAAGGCTGTAGCACGTTTTCCCTTTTTCAGTTTGTGGTGCCTCATTGAGACCTCAATCTTGTCCTTAATTATTTAATGTGTTCCTAGTTTGAGCCGCTCTGCAGCTCTCCTTTTCGGCTTCTCCCCATTAAACTGTGTTCCTGATTGCCATAATCTCAGCATAGCGTGTGTGTGATCTTCAGGCTTTCCTGATACGTTGATTCTGCTAACTAGAGCCTTCTTTCTACCGAAAGTTGTGAAGCAGTTCCACGATGATCAAAACATCCCCCCAACTGGCGTTATGTTGTCTGCCTCAGGCCTCTAAAGAGGAGAGACTCCATTGTCTGGACCCCGAAAGAGTGTTCAATTTCTACATCGATTGTACCAAAGAACACCGGGTGGATAATCGTCTCTTGGTGTGGTTCGCTGGAGCAAACAAAATGCAAGGGTGTGCAGAAGCATGTCATCTCCCACTGGATCATGCTTTGCATTCAAATGTGCTATGCATTGGAAAAGAAACAGCCTCTAGAAGAATTGTAAGCCCTCTCCACCAGGGCTAAAGCTGCGTTAACAAGAGGAGTCCCTGTCCTAGACATCTGCTAAGCAGCTACATGGGCTTCCCTCCATATGTCCACAAAGCACTTTTGTCTGGACAGCAAATTTCGAAGAGAAGGGCACTTTCCTGTTCAGTTCTGCTGGACCTTCTGGTTTAAGTCCATTTACAGCCCACCTCCTATAGATACTGGTTTAGTATGTATTCAAAAGGTGAGGATTCTGTGGCTATCAGAGGAACAAGTTACTTACCTTTATTTTTTTTCACTTATTTATTGAGTACTGCACATTGTAAACATGTGTACACAGTGAATAGTATGGTTTTGGTTACATTTTCAAGATTAAGTTAACATCAATCTTACATGTATTCTAAAGCCAAGCATATATTGAGTGAACCCACTCTGAATAAAGTGCAACAAGAGTCATAGTATATTTATACGGACTGTATACTTGCATACCGAATAATGACCCAATTATGAACGTCTGGTCACAGTACTCCTTTAAACTCCCACCCAAGAAATCCCACCCATACCACCCCCCAAACTGAACAAGTAAACCATTTGCCTCTACAGTGACAATACACTTAGCTGATGTCCTCAGAGCTGGTGATTGTCAGGTCTGAGATCCTCAGGGAAGGGTGCACAAGGAGGAGGGGGGAGGGGGAAGAAGAGAAGGGGATGAAAAGAGGTCCAGAATGGGAGGAAGGCCAAGAAGGCCAGAGGGTACTGAGCAGGAGAGAAGGGAAGGGAATGGGAGGCAGGAGGGTAATGTGAGCATTAGCATCATACCCTTAGTAGTCAAACATCTGTATCATTGTCATGCACCGCAATCTGTGATTCTTCCAGGTCAAACTCCCCGGCAGCCTTAAATAGTTCCACTAGGTGCACCCAATCCAGAGAAATCGGCCTTTTCCGCAGTCCCCTGCATTCCGCGCGGTGTAAAGCCTCCCTCTCAGCAATCGCCCATCTGACCACCTCCTCGCAACAAGCGCCCGCACGGGGCGCTGAAGTAGACTTCCAGCGCTGCGTAATCATACGCTTAGCTAGCATCAAAGCCAAGCCTGCAAAGCGGCGTAGCAATTTCGCCTTCCTAGGGAGGGGGAAAAGTCCCAAGAGACAGGCCTCAACTGTGTCCTATGGTGTACGCTCTGTCAGCACCCCCAGACCCTGGACAACCTCCGACCAAAACCCTCGCAGCACCGGACAATACCATATCATATGGAGAAAATCAGCTTCAGGCCCCCCACATCGCGGACATGCCGAGGACGCAGCAGGAAACATCTTTCGTATCGTTGCCGGGGCAAGGTATGCTTTATGTAATAAAAATAATTGAATCGTCTTTAGGCGACAATTGCGAGAGACTCGCCGGGGGTGCTCTAGCATTTGAGCCCATTCCCTGTCCTCCAGTTCCCACCCCAGTATCAAGTCCCACTTCTGCCTAAGATGCAGTAACGGAATATATGAATGTTCCTTCAACCCTCGATAGAGCCAGCGCACCAAGGGTCGGCCGTGCCCCATAATGTGTAGCAATTTTAGCAGTCTCTCTGATCTATGTACCAATAAGTCAGAATGAAGCGCAGCATGAGTGAGAAACAAGGTGTTCGAGGCATATGAGCTGCTGCAGTCACATTATTGCATTAGATCACCGCCTAGTGTTGGGTCCGGATGTTGCACGTTGTTGTCTTGGAAGAGTCTTCGAGGTCTCACGAGATAGGTGACTCCTCCCCTGGACTACAGTGCGCATGGACAGCACCTCCATCGTCAGATTGTTTTTTTCCGCCATCGGGTTCGGATGTACTTCTGCGACGCCAACTTCGACTCCGAAGTTTTCAACTTTATTCACAGCAAATCAAAAGTATCTCGACGGGATTGCTCTCCGGTCGGTACCCTACAACTTTACAAGACTTTATTTCCCATATTTTCATCGACGCAGGCCTCCAGGCCTATCGACGCCACGTGGGCCTCGGGCCCATGGAAAGGACCCCTTCAAAAAATGCCCCCAGTGCGGTGATAAATACCCACACACGGATCATCACCCAGTGTGCAACAGATGTCTATCTCCGGAGCATAAGGAAGAAGACTGTTCAGCTTGCGCACTCTTCCCTTCCAAAAAGACAATCAGGAACCGGAGGGCCCATCGACAAGCGATGCATCGACAAGCAGCAGCACCGGCACCGGACGATATCTTCGACGACCCCTCGGATGCCGAGGACTCGGACGACCTACAACTCGTCACAGTCGAAGAATCGGACTCAGATGACCCAATCCCAGCGGGGCAGCACGTGAGTACCGATGCCCCTGTCCCAATCACCCCACATAAGGCTCCGGTCAAGACATCGCCACAAGGCCTTCGTCACGATCGAAACCCTTCGGAAGCCCCACCCTCGGGCCCGGCTCCGAAGATAATAGAAAAGCCTTCCGGTAGCTCGGGACCGAGCAAACCGCATCTCCCAACACCAAAAATGCCTTCGGCGCCGAGAAAAACACATACGGCACCAACTCCGGCTCCGGCACCGAGAGACTCGACCGTTCCCAAAAACGTCGAGCCGAAGCATCTCGAGCCGAAAACGGTCGATCCCAAGAAAAATATCGACCCGAAAAAGTTAATCGACCCGAAAAAGACAAACGACTCCAAAAAGGTCACCGAGCCTAAAAAACAGATCGAACCCAAGAAAACGGTCGATCCGAAAAAGGACGTCGAAGTCAATAAAGCTCCCGAACCGAACAAAAACAAGGTTCCTGAGCCAAACAAGTCGAAGCCGAAGCCTACAAAACCTTTGACTCCCAATAAGAAAAGCCACAAATCTTCGGTGCCAAAACCACCAAATACAGAGGAGGAGCTGTTTTATCCGGATCCTGTCGATCCAAAACAGAAAAAAATCGTCATTGACCCTAACACAGGTCATGTGGTGCTCCACAAGAGGAAAATTCCTCCTGCCTTACCCTCTCCTATTCCTCTTAAAAGGAAGGACATTGCTACTTCTCCTATTAGACCTGTTACTCCTCCTCCTCTGTCTCCTATTATGCCTTATGTGCCATACACACCTCCCATGCCTCAACAGCCTGATGGGGACCCAGATGATGACATAAATAATGATCCACAAGACCCCTATGAAGATCCTGATGACACAAATCCCAACCAGGACACATGGGGAGACCCATATTCACCGGACAATAACCCCCCTATTCTAGACCCCACACCATATCCTTCAAAACCGTCCCCTCCTGACGACACCATTGCATTCCATCAGTTGGTAGACAGAGCTACTAGTTTCCACGGGGTAGATATGCATGCTGACCCTATGGAAGAGGATTTCTTGCTGGACACCTTCCCAACCACAGAAAGAAGTGTACGCACATTACCCATGCTCAAAGGAGTTTTAAAACATGCACCAGAAATATTCAAAGACCCAATTAGGGCTAGAATACTCAACCCTAGGGTAGAAAAGAAATATAGAGCAGCACCCTCCGACCCTACATACATCAAGGGTCAACTACAGCTTGATTCTCTAGTAGTCGCTAATGCAAGAAAAAGGGCTAACTCACAAACCACTGTTGACGCTGCACCACCAGAAAAAGAGTCCAAACTACTAGAGGCATCTGGGAAAAGGGTGGCTTCACAAGCAGCCAACACCTGGAGAATAGCTAACACGCAAGCATTGTTAGCTAGATATGACAGGGCGCACTACGACAAGTTAGAGGAGCTGCTACAACATCTACCTGAGCCATATAAACAACAGGCAAATGACCTTATCCAAGAAGGAAAGTTCATCACTAATGCTTCAATAAAGTGTGCTTTAGATGCAGCTGACACAGCCTCTAGAACAGTCAATACAAGCGTGATGTTAAGGAGACACGCATGGCTTCGCATATCAGGTTTCAAACCAGAGGTGCAAACCACTATTCTCAATCAACCCCTTAACCAAGATTTCCTGTTCGGGCCGGAAACAGATGTCCTATTAGACAAAATGAAAAAAGATACTGACACCGCTAAATCTATGGGTGCACTGCAGTTTTACCAATCCAAACGTTCCTTTCGTAGATCCTCCTATAGAGGTACAGGGAGAGGAAATAATACACAAACCTCTCAACCTTTCCAAACTACCTCCCAAAACACATTTCACAGAGGCAGAGGAGGATATAGAGGAAACAATACTAAAGGCAGAGGTAGAGGTAACAACAACAACCGTACCTCCACCACTCCCAAACAGTGACCTCTTACACCTGCCTCCAGACCACTTAACACCAGTCGGAGGCAGATTATCACGGTTCCTACCTGTCTGGGAATCCATCACAACAGACAGGTGGGTGAAGCAAATTATCCATTCTGGTAACTGTCTAGAACTTACATCTACCCCACCCAACATACCACCCAAACACAGACCAATGTCGGAGGAACATACCATACTATTACAACAGGAGGTCTTAGCAATGCTACAAAAGCACGCTATAGAACCAGTTCCTCTGCAACAACAAGGGAAGGGAGTTTACTCTCTCTATTTCCTAATCCCCAAAAAGGACAGCTCCCTCAGGCCCATTCTCGACCTTCGTCCCCTCAATCAATATATAAACTCCGATCATTTTCACATGATCACACTCCAACAAGTACTACCACTACTACAGCAAGGCGACTTTCTCGCCACGCTAGATCTAAAAGATGCATATTTTCACATACCTATTCATCCCGCACACAGGAAATACCTCAGATTTGTAGTGCAAGGACAGCACTACCAATTCAAAGTCCTACCCTTCGGAGTAACAACAGCACCAAGGGTGTTCACAAAATGCTTAGCAGTAGTGGCAGCACATCTAAGGAGACAACATATTCATGTGTTTCCATACCTAGACGATTGGCTGATAAAAGCCAAATCACATCACCAATGCCTGCAACACACAGCGACCACAATCCATCTATTACACAACCTGGGATTTTCCCTCAACTACCCAAAATCCCATCTACAACCCTCCCATATACAGCAGTATCTGGGAGCAACTATAGACTCCACAGTAGCAAAGGCTTACCCAGCTCCAGCCAGAATACAAAACATTCAAGCAATGATCCTAAAATTCCAACCCCAAACTCTTTTGAAAGCAAGAGTGTTTATGCAACTCATAGGCATGATGGCATCTTGCATATTCATAGTCCCACATGCTCGGATACAAATGCGTCCCATACAAGAATGCCTAGCAACACAATGGAACCAGGCTTAAGGAAAACTAAAGGACCTAGTGTTGGTAGACAGTCGTACCCATCGCTCTCTGCAGTGGTGGAACACACAAAACCTTTCAAAAGGACGACTGTTCCAAGAGCCAGTTCCACAAGTGGTGTTGACAACGGACGCATCACTCACAGGGTGGGGAGCCCATCTACTTCAACATACAGTGCAAGGTCTATGGACACCGCACCAAAAAATACACCACATAAACTATCTAGAATTACTGGCAATCTTTCAAGCAATGAAAGCTTTTCAAAAACACATAGCCAACAAGACTGTTCTAGTCCGGACGGACAATATGACAGCAATGTTCTATATACAGAAACAGGGGGGGACACACTCTCTGCAGCTATCACAACTAGCGCAAAGTATATGGAGATGGGCCATTCCACAAAACATCCATCTTCTAGCAGAACATCTCCCAGGAGTAAACAACCAGATTGCCGACCTATTGAGCAGACACAGTCAACAGATCCACGAATGTGAAATTCACCCAGAAGTCCTACTCCCATTCTTTCAAACATGGGGACACCCAGACATAGATCTGTTCGCCACAAAGGAAAACGCAAAATGCCCATCCTTCGCCGCCAGGTTCCCACACCCGCAGTCAAAGGGCAATGCGATATGGATGAACTGGTCAGGCAGATTTGCATACGCTTTTCCGCCAACCCCACTTTTCAGATTTTTCGAGCCCTGGATCAACCGAGGAAGAAGAGGGAGGAGCCGCGACGCAAAAATCTTACTAAGTATCTTGTAGTCGGTGTTAAGAATAGAGAGCGGCCTATAAGAGAGAAGGTCAGTTGGTGCCTTATCAGGTTTTAATAAGGACGTCACTATTGCCTCCCTAGCGGTGGGGGGGCAGGACACCGTCTTCCAAGGAGGAAGTGTAAAGTTGCAACAGCCTAGGGATCAGCACATCAGCAAAAGTTGAATAAAACTCCACAGGGAGGCCGTCGGAGCCCGGTGTTTTGTTACGGGCCAATGCCTTTATCGCCACCCGGATCTCTGCAATTGTAATCGGAGCCGCCAATTCCTTAGCGATCGAATCAGAAACTGTGGAAAGTTGGACCCTGGTCAAAAAGGAGAGTGTGGGAGCCGAGACATCCAAGCTTGGGGCGGTATATAACTGAGCATAATAGTCCCAAAACACAGCATTGATCTCAAACTGAGAGGTGACTAACGTGGTATGGATTGTATTGATAGCTAAAATGGGAGTAGGACTCACCGTAGGTTGGATCAGTCTCGCCAATAATGTACCTGCCCTATCCGCCTCGGAATGTGTGGGCAGTGTATAGGCATCAAAATCTATCACACGTAAGCGTTCTAGCAATTCAGCATACTTAATTCTCACGGACTGTAGTGGCTCCACGCCATCGGCGCTCCTCTGAGCCGCTACTTCCAAAGCCTGCAAGTCCCCCTCTAGGGCCGTTATGTCCCTGATCATCTCCCTACACGACCCCGCCAAAGTCCCCATGGCGATCCCCCGGACCGTCACTTTGAAGGCCTCCCACTCAATAGATCTGGATGAGGCAGTACCCTTATTCTCCACAAAATATGTTTCAATAGCTGTTGACAATGCGGTCGGATACACCTTGTCCTCTAACTGCAGAGGTTGCATTCTCCACGTCGAAATAGGAGCCGGAGGACGGCCCCAAGTCAACAATAACTCTATGGGATTATGGTCAGATATAGTCTTGCCCAGGTACTCACAGTGTGTAATATAAGAGGATAATTCCGGGGAGCAAAGAAAGTAATCCAAACGTGTGTGTAACTTGTGACGGTAAGAATAAAAGGAATATTCCCTCATGTTCGCATGCAAGGCCCTCCACACGTCCAATAAATTCCAGCCTTGTGCCCAATGTGTTAAGGCCACGGCCTGCGCCCTCGCCGTAGTGTTAAATAAAGGGGGATGGGAACGATCCAGACATACGTCAAACACCGCATTCAAGTCTCCACCCAAGAGCCATGGGAAATGGGACCAGCCAGGAAGAACTCGGGAGACCTGTGTTAAAATCGCCCCTTGATCTGCGTTCGGAGCATAGAGGGACCCCAGCACCACCTGCCTACCATCCAATGTGCCCAGCAGGCGGACAAACCGGCCCTGGTCGTCAATTTTGCTCTCAGTAAGGGAAAAGGGGATTCCCGCACGTATCCAGATGGCAGCCCCCCTAAAAAAGGCAGAGTATGCAGTGGCATAGAATTGACCCCGCCATCGCCTGTGTAGTTTCATAGTTTAGGAGGGAACCAGATGCGTCTTTTGAAAGCATATTATGTGTGCTTTACAACGATGTCATTGCGCAGCTATTCTGTGCCGTTTAGCAATAGAGCCCATACCCCGAGCGTTCCATGAGACCAAAGTATAAGAATTAACAGCAGGCTTCACCAAAAATTATGGAAAATCCCCCCGGATCCCAACCCCACCCACCCCCCACCACCCACAAACCATGCGGCATAGTTACAAAAAACTCAACAGT
Source organism: Triturus cristatus (assembly GCF_964204655.1). NCBI lineage: Eukaryota > Metazoa > Chordata > Amphibia > Caudata > Salamandridae > Triturus > Triturus cristatus. The sequence continues at coordinate 1,150,113,835 of NC_140590.1, read as the reverse complement.
GTCACAATACTGGGTCCAACGCCCAAACTTCGTTCGACCAAACCGTGAAAACAAGTGTAACATGCTTCACATTCAACAAATGTTAACGCCTACGGGGGAAGGTCGCCACTACTATCAACAGTCACGCAAGAGCTACAATCAACATATGAGAGCGCCCAGAACGTGGTCCGGGCCAGGGAGACTCGCTAAACCGTCCCCACCTGTCATACAGACGGACAAGTTTCATGGCATACTACCAATCGAGTAAATAAGCATATGTAATACAACAGTACTTCAGACTGGACAGAGAGACAACAAAAGGCTGAGTGTGCCTTACGATGGCACATCAGAGAACTAAGAACCAGCGGAGGCTAGAGGATCATTGCTAAGTTGTGTGGTCACCGAAGGAAACAGTGCAACACTGCCATCGGAATCAGTATCTGTATCCAATCCTTCAGATGGGCTGGAGCTGATAGGCGAGCGAGTGATACGGAAGGTCGAGGCAGTATGGAGTGCCCTTCGCCTGCCCTCCATCACCTGTTGACGAATCAGGGGACTGAAGGCAGAACTTTGAGTAAGAAGCCCCTTCTTACGCCTCCGAGGGGGGCGCTGTGTCTTTGGCAGGGAAGAGTCCATTCGTCTCATTGGTTGGACATCGGGGAACGTCTTGTCGAGCCAGTCCCATGCACTGTCAGGAGTATTAAAAAACAGGGAGCGTTGATTGTAAAGGATTTTCAGTTTTGCCAGAAACAATAAGGCAAACGACAGACCAGCTGTCAAACACTTGGCTACAGCAATTGAATCTGAGACTGGTGCATCTCCATCCAAGGAGGCAGTCAGAGAAGAGCCATGTCAGATAGCAAGTACCCACCACTAACCGGTGGCACAAGTCAGCGGCCCGGATGCCACACAACCAAGCACAGTAGCAATCTAGAGCACCCAGGTGGAACAAGGCAGCCAATACCCTGTGCAGCAGTGGGCTCCCCCAACTCAGTGGGAAAGGATCGGAGGAAAGGGCTGTGATAGAGCGTCCCGCGGCTCCAGGGGTGCAAGGCCCCAGTAGTCCAAGCAGTCCACCGTGCAGTCCGGCGCTCCACCTGCCACCACACCAAGAGGGGCCACGAGATGTAGCAGTGCACTCGCCTTGATGCGGCAGCAACCCCAGCACAGTGCCGATCAGCACAGGACCAGCCAGAAATCTGCCACCGACACGTGGCACGAAAGGGCCCCCACAAGCAAGAGCAGGCCGCCCCACCCCATCCAACTAAGTGGAAGGCAGCAGGAGCACACCAAACAGACCCTGTATCCCGGGTCTAGCCAGTCCACCAAACAGCCCGGAGATCCCAAGGCGTCACCAGGTGCAGAGCGCGGCGCACATAGGCCCGTGTCCAATATCAGCGGTCACCTTGAATTTGCGGGGGAATCAGGGAGCACCAGTCCAGCTCCCCAGCCTTCTCACAGTCCAATAAGGCAATGCGGGCACAGTAGGGGACCCGCCACCGAGTCGTGGTGCGAAGTGGTCCCGCGTCTAATAGGGCCCCCGCTACGACGGGCAGCGATTCACCAGCTGACCGGTGTGCCGCACTCACCCCCTGGCGGCAGTAGCGATCCGGAGTGTACCATCAAACCCAGGCAGTGTGCAGGCAGAATCAAGCACCAGCAGTGAGGGTGCGAAGGCCCCGGGGCCGGGGACCAAAGTTGTCGCCGGGATCGGGCGCTTACAGCCCAGCCAGCCCCCAGGGCAGTCCGTGGCTTCAATTCCCCAGTAGGCCTCTGGAAAGGCCGGGAAGCGCCACCTTCCGTAAACCTACTCCGCAAGGGTCACAGGCTTCCGCTGTGCAGCGTCGAGGCAGCCCGACAGTGAAGACCGTTCAGCAGCGCTGAAAGTACCGTCAGACAGGTAGGGAATATCGGATAAGGAAACGGATTCAAGGCCCCGGCCCGGAGCTCGTCGCTTAAGCGGCCACCATCTTGGGCTGCAGACTACGCCCCCAACAAGTTACTTACCTTAAGTAATGCTTTTTATGGTAGAGACTCTCTGTGCAGATTTCACATCAACCTTCCCATCCTCCCCGTTCTGTAAATGTTATATCAAGTCTATAAATCTTCATACTGGTCTTTTAGTTCGCTTTTGTGGCTCCGTATCTGTGGACCTGGATAGCCTTGAATGCAACTGACGTCAGCATGCGAGAGTATCACTTAAATAGGCCCCACACATCACTTCTGGAGTCGAACGTTGTTAGTTCGAAGCCACATAGTGCCAGAGGTATTTTGGAAAGGTTTCCGGATCTTGTCTTGCGCCTAGGGAACAGAGCCATATAGAGATTCTACCTGAAAGAGCGTTACACAAGGTAAGTAACTTGTTCATTTGGCTGATGAAGACCAGCAACCGACAGCAATACCTAGCACACATTTAGTAGGCAATTTTGCTGTTACATAAGTTAGTGTTCACAGTCCTTGCGAAAAAGTTGCATTTCAACCCACAGTAAATACAACTGCATTAAACTCCATCCACTCTCCTCAACTGTCAGCCAAAGCACAGCCAGTTTGGCATTGGGCCTTCTGCAGTCACATTTGACCCACTAAGCAGGATGCATCAACAAGTACTCATGTATGAGATTACTCCTCAAGCACTGCAGCAGTGTTCCCAGAAATTGGGAGCGCCAATAGTCCCACTTTTTCGCCACTGCTGAATATGCAAAATGCCCAAGGTTTGCCTTCAGTTACCCACACCCTCAGTCCCACGAGCAATGCATTAAGAATGAGCTGTTCAGGGTTATTTGCTTACACTTTTCCTTCACTGCCTTTTATCCCATACATAGTGAGGAAGATGAAGCAAACGTACATGTCTGTTACTCTAGTCGGCTCAATATGGGCTAGACAGCTTTGGTATTCACTGCTTCTGAAAATGTCAGTCTATCCGCTTATTTCCCCATCATACCAAACACGTTCTGACTCAGTACCAGGGTCAACTTGCACATTCAAATCTCATGGCAAAGAAAGGAGCAATCTGGCACCTGAATGATGTCTTGAAGTGTAGCTATTCAAAACTACCTGCAGGGTGTATGCAGATCCTACGTAAAGCACGCAAGCTGACCCTCGGGCGTGCTATGGCGGAAATGTAAAAGATTTGCCCTTTACTGTATAAGCAAACAGGCACAGCCCTTTACTTCATCTGTGTAGGATAGTATTTGTTATATGCTACAATTTCAAAGATGGATTAGCATACACTTCCATCCGATTACCAAATTAAATCCTGGTTTTCAGCTAAAGGTGGTTTCCCTTTTCATGTGAGACAAACCGTTAAATGGTCCGTTTCCCTTATTAGGTCTCGCCTGAGCCAGCGCTTTAGCGCTGCTCTCGCGAGAGCTTTTGTAAACGGGGGATTTGGAAGTGCAAACTAGTGCTTTCAGGCCGCCAACTAAAGTGCATGTGCGCCGGGCGCGCGCACCATTTGGCAGCCTGCGTGTACTTTTCGCGGCCGCTTTGATGTTCTCAGTGAGCCGCGCAACCACTGAGAACATCAAAGCGGCCGCGAAAGTGCTCACCATTTGCAGCCTGCGTGCCTCTCTCCCCTACCCCCTCCCTTATCCCACTTCCTGCTTGTTATTTGCAAACTTTCGAGAATCTTCGTTTTAAGTGTTAAGGGAACGTGTGTGCGCTTTGGAAAGAGCGTTTGTTTATATGCTTATGAAATTGAAACACGATACACATTTAACAAATGCAGCGTGCTTCTACTTTTTGTGCTATTACGGTCACCTTATCTTTCCTTTCCGTCGCTTCCAATAGTTCTGGCTTTCCCCCTCCCTCTTCGCAATAGGAGCCCAAAAAACACAAACACCCCCCACCCTCCAAACACAAACACAGCTGTGGGTTTCTTAGTACATGTGGGAGAGCTGACGCCCAAAGTTTGGATAGGAAATATGCCGTCACAACAAATTAAACAATGGAAACAAAATTACAAATGCGAGCATACTTCACACTAAAAGAACTGCTGTGTGAATTTAGATTATTATTATTATTTCCATGCTGCCAAAGACGGGGCGTGTGTTTTCTATTCAAAGTGTTCCTCATCTGTGCTTATCTTTCTTTCAGCTGATAAAACAACTTGGCAATAACATTAACAATAAAGTGTTTGTGTTTGTGTGAAAAAGACCTCAAAAGATCTCATAGGATTAGCAAATGTGATAATATAGTACGCAAAGTGGAAAATAATATTTCATAAATTAGGAAGTAGTGGTGGCTGTAGCTAAGTATTGGCTGCGCTTTCAAGCCTGTGTAGGCTTTAGCTTTTCAAATTCACAGAACAGTAACTATTTCGACACATCAGCTTTTTTTCTTTCAAAATACAACAGACACTATTTGGCAATATAAAGTACAGTTGCAACTAAGGAGCGGGGCATGTCTATCCTCTCCTCTTTTAAATAGTCCAGTGTTTGAATGCATGTTCTGTAGACATTTAGATTTACTTGATGCACATTCTATTCAGGTTGTGTTAACTCAGCAGTTTATCCTTTCCTGGTCGATCAACTGATTACTCTTCAGTTAAAGGGTAACATTCACTGCTGGTCGACACCATAGCTTAAACACATTGCAAAACCAATAGCTCTGGCTAAACACTTATAAAGTCCTACCAGCGAGACCTATTGGCTATGCCAATGCTTGTTTATTTTTTGGGAGTTTTATATAGTTCGAACTAGACCCGAAGGTATCATAGCGCTTTACATGAGCACCTGTTGTGTTAAAGACAGACACATAATTTTTTTTTTCTTAGGCACAGGGAGGTTAAGTGATTTGCCCAGAATCACAGGATGTTGAGCGTCCCTGCCAAGACTCGAACCTGGCTCCCCAGCTTCGAGGTCGACCACTCTAGCTGTTAGGCCACATCCTTCCTTTACACAAGGCCAAACAGTGGCAGAAAGAGCATTCCTCACTTTAGATGTTATGAGAGCCCTAATGTACTACATTAACAAGACAAAATCCATCCCCAACACAAAGCAACTTTTTATTGCTTTTGTAGAACCTCATCTAGGAAACCTCATTTTCAATGCTGGCATTGAGAGATGGATAATTAAGTGCATACAAACATGCTGTGCTAAGCGCACGCTGCAGTCAGTGCTCAGCACACACCCCACTAGTAACAAGCATTGGCATAGCCAATAGGTCTCGCCTTTGGGACCTTATAAGTGTTTAGCCATGCAACAGTTGCATAACTAAATACTTATAAGGTCCCAAAAGCGAGACCTATTGGCTATGTCAAGCGGCCGTTGGGCCGTGAAGGTGATCGCGATCAAACCTCAAAGCGGCCGTGCGGCCGCGAAAGTGAAAGTAATCGCGATGCGCGCGCCCGCGCACATGCACTGTAGGTCTAGGCCGGCCTGGTAGCACTTTTTGGAGCCCTCTCAAAAAGTCTCGCCAGACTAGCGCATGCGCTGGGTCAGGCGAGACCTAAAAAGGAAGCAACAGTGGCCATCTTAGGATACATACCAGTAACTGAAGTCTGCAAAATTGCTACTCGGTCAACACACACATGTACACTGAGCACTATAAGGACATTCAAACGCGTAATGAGGGTTTAGTTGGCCAAACAGTATTGAAAACCTTATTCTGAACAACTACATTATATGTTCACTAGCCATCACTTTATGGGAGTGTACTGCTTTTAAGTATATGCAGAGCATGTGATCTTCAGCAGCATGTGCTACATACGGAAAATGGTACCATATAATTTGTACCTTGTAGTGCTATAGATTTACATGCACATCCCTGCCACCCACGAAACAAGCTGTGATCTAATATGTTTAGTATTGCTTAGTCGCAGTGCAACATAAGCATTCTTCTTGATCAGCTATGTTAGACTCTACTTTCATTACTCACCCGCTGGGGGAAAACAGTCTAGGGTGTAGTCTTTTCTGATGCATTTTGGGCTAAGGAAAGATGCATGCAATATCTCTACTGAAGACTTAATCGAAGGAAACCAACTTGCAGTTGTGCAAGCCCATCACTAGTATCAGAGCGAGTGACTTCACAGCACTACAAGCTACAGATGGTTACACAAGTAAGGAACGTTTTCCTTCACTTCCCTTCCTCCTCGTCTGTGTTGTTACCTCTTATCCCTTCTGTCTGTTATTCCAATTCCTCTGGGAAAGTATGTCACAACAGACATCTCTTTTCAGTGACGTCACCTTTCCAACCCCTTTTTCCTACCACCTTAGCCCACCTCTCCAGCTCCTTCAACGTTCCTAGCAATATCAAACTTACTGTCTCTTCTGGGGTACACAAAGACATAAACCATGCACAGGTCCCTTAACTCCCAACTAGGATGCTTAACACACCTAGGAGAGACTCCGCCCCACATATAACAACACAAAACTTACATTGCGCTCTGGCAGACAGAATAGTCCAGGAAAAGTGTGCTTTGAGAGATTCAAAAATAAACTGCAGAAATAACATGGTGAATTCATCTGAGGTCTTATAAAACACATAGGGCATACCCTACCAAACTCAAAAAAATCCTACCCGGCATGGATCCATCCTTTACAACCCAAACCGCAAGCGATCGCTCAATATTATGGTTATGACTAGGGGCGGCCAAGATTACGTTGACAGCCTCATGGGAAAAATTAACCCCCCCTCAATTACACAGTGGCATGCCCGATTGTGACGGGACTTGACCATGGAAAGAATGACTGACATACTCTTGGATAACTTTAAGAACTTTGAATATACATGGAGTCCCTCAGTTGCTTTCCTGTCCATGGGCCTTCCGCTCACAGCCTGCCCCACTCGAACACGGGCACTTCATCTTTTCCGAATATAATGCCATTAGAGAACTGACGGAGAATCTGATCCTACTTGTGGTCCCCTGGGGAGGGTCCCTCGGATCTGGTTCACCTGCATCCATCTCATAATATGCAACTTTGAGCATTTCACTCATGGTTTATACGTTTTTTTTTTTTTTTTAGGGCGGATCATTGTTGGGCAGTAATTATGACTCTGAAACAGACTACTTTTTGGCAGTGTTCTCTCTGGAACATTTGTTCACAATAGCAGATGTCGTTATGCATTGGAAACTGTTTCTCTCACTAGTGTTCAAATGAACACTCCTGGCTTTCCCTTTGCTGCTTGGTGACACTGTATAATGATGTGTCCAGTTACAACTCAGTTAAGAAGATTTGAATAAAACTCATAGGACCTGATTTAGATCTTGGCGGACAGGTTACTCCATCACGACGATAACGGATATCCCGCCCACCGAAATATACATTCCACTGTATCCTGTGGGGTTTGTGTTTCTGCGGACGGGATTGCCATCACCATTGTAAGCGAGTAACCTGCCTGCCAAGATCTAAATCAGGCCCATAACAAAAGACAGTACCCGGCTGTATAAGAGCTGAATTGGCGGCACAACAAACCCTTCTGCTCCAAACAGCCTGTCTGGCCCTCATATAGGATGGGTGCAGCATTTGAAGCACTTCATCAAAAGTACTTATCCAATGTAGAGCAGCCAATCCCCTGGCCAAATAGACGCAGGAACAGGGAGGAAGATTTAAGATACTAGATGTGAGATCTCCAAGCTTGACACTCCAGAACCAGGTCCTGTGCCTGTAACTTGGGAGTCAGGTGAGAGGACACATTGTAGCAAAGACAGCCCTATCACACTTAATACTGAGTGACTCTAACGCTCGTCCCGAAAGAGCAATTTCTTTCACCTGAAGCAGTGTCCACATCAGTCTGTTGTAGTAGCGTCCTTTCTACTCTGAAGAGCCGCTCTCACCTCTCATAGTGACCCAAAGACGTCACAACATTTGCAAGCGCAGGTACTCTGAGAGCCAGAAAGCCCAAGAGGAAAACCATTGTTGGCAGTGCTGGAAGGTTCATTTTTAAAGTGCTGCACACTGAAGCCAATAAGTACACCTCACACCCTGCACTCAACACGGGCACACCTCACACCTTGCACTCAACACGGACACACCTCTCACCCTGCACTCAACACTCGCACACCTCTCACCCTGCACTCATCACGGGCACACCTCTCACCCTGCACTCAACACGGGCACACCTCACACCTTGCACTCAACACGGACACACCTCTCACCCTGCACTCAACACTCGCACACCTCTCACCCTGCACTCATCACGGGCACACCTCTCACCCTGCACTCAACACTCGCACACCTCTCACCCTTAACTCAACACGGGCACACCTCTCACCCTGCACTCAACACTCGCACACCTCTCACCCTTAACTCAACACGGGCACACCTCTCACCCTGCACTCAACACGGGCACACCTCTCACCCTGCACTCAACACGGGCACACCTCTCACCCTGCACTCAACACTCGCACACCTCTCACCCTTAACTCAACACGGGCACACCTCTCACCCTGCACTCAACACGGGCACACCTCTCACCCTGCACTCAACACGGGCACACCTCACACCCTGCACTCAACACTCGCACACCTCTCACCCTTAACTCAACACGGGCGCACACCTCTCACCCTGCACTCAACACAGGCACACCTCTCACCCTGCACTCAACACTCGCACACCTCTCACCCTACACTCAACACGGGCACACCTCTCACCCTGCACTCAACACGGGCACACCTCTCACCCTACACTCAACACGGCCACACCTCTCACCCTGCACTCAACACGGGCACACCTCTAACCCTTAACTCAACACGGGCACACCTCTCACCCTGCACTCAACACTCGCACACCTCTCACCCTGCACTCAACACTCGCACACCTCTCACCCTTAACTCAACACGGGCACACCTCTCACCCTGCACTCAACACTCGCACACCTCTCACCCTTAACTCAACACGGGCACACCTCTCACCCTGCACTCAACACGGGCACACCTCTCACCCTGCACTCAACACGGGCACACCTCTCACCCTGCACTCAAAACTCGCACACCTCTCACCCTTAACTCAACACAGGCACACCTCTCACCCTGCACTCAACACTCGCACACCTCTCACCCTTAACTCAACACGGGCACACCTCTCACACTGCACTCAACACGGGCACACCTCTCACCCTGCACTCAACACGGGCACACCTCTCACCCTGCACTCAACACGGGCACACCTCTCACCCTGCACTCAACACGGGCACACCGCTCACCCTGCACTCAACACTCGCACACCTCTCACCCTACACTCAACACGGGCACACCTCTCACCCTGCACTCAACACGGGCACACCTCTCACCCTGCACTCAACACTCGCACACCTCTCACCCTACACTAAACACGGGCACACCTCTCACCCTGCACTCAACACGGGCACACCTCTCACCCTGCACTCAACACGGGCACACCTCTCACCCTGCACTCAACACGGGCACACCTCTCACCCTGCACTCAACACTCGCACACCTCTCACCCTACACTCAACATGGGCACACCTCTCACCCTGCACTCAACACGGGCACACCTCTTACCCTGAACTCAACACGGGCACACCTCTCACCCTGCACTCACCACGGGCACACCTCTCACCCTGCACTCAACACTCTCACACACCCTTAACTCAACATGGGCACACCTCTCACCCTGCACTCAACACTCGCACACCTCTCACCCTGCACTCAACACGGGCACACCTCTCACCCTGCACTCAACACGGGCACACCTCTCACCCTGCACTCAACACTCGCACACCTCTCACCCTTAACTCAACACTCGCACACCTCTCACCCTGCACTCAACACGGGCACACCTCTCACCCTGAACTCAACACAGGGACACCTCTCACCCTGAACTCAACACGGAGATACCTCTCACCCTGAACTCAACACTGGCACACCTCTCACCCTGCACTCAACACGGGCACACCTCTCACCCTGCCCTCAACACGGGCACACCTCTCACCCTGCACTCAACACTGACACACCTCTCACCCGGCACTCAACACGGGCACACCTCTCACCCTGCACTCAACACTCGCACACCTCTCACCCTGCACTCAACACGGACACACCTCTTACCCTGAACTCAACACGGGCACACCTCTCAACCTGCCCTCAACACGGGCACACCTCTCACTCTGCTCTCAACACGGACACACCTCTCACCCTGCACTCAACACGGGCACACCTCTCACCCTGCACTCAACACTCGCACACCTCTCACCCTTAACTCAACACGGGCACACCTCTCACCCTGCACTCAACATGGGCACACCTCTCACCCTGCACTCAACACGGGCACACCTCTCACCCTGCACTCAACACTCGCACATCTCTCACCCTGCACTCAACACGGACACACCTCTCACCCTGAACACAACACGGACACACCTCTCACCCTGAACACAACACGGGCACACCTCTCACCCTGTTTGCACTCAACACGGACACACCTCTCACCCTGAACACAACACAGGCACACCTCTCACCCTGCACTCAACACTCGCACACCTCTTACCCTGAACTCAACACGGCACACCTCTCACCCTGAACTCAACACGGACACACCTCTCACCCTGCACTCAAAACAGACACACCTCTCACCCTGAACACAACACGGACACACCTCTCACCCTGCACTCAACACGGGCACACCTCTCACCCTGCACTCAACACGGACACACCTCTCACCCTGCACTCAACACAGGCACACCTCTTACCCTGCACTCAACACGGGCACTCAACACGGGCACACCTCTCACCCTGCACTCAACACTCGCACACACCCTTAACTCAACATGGGCACACCTCTCACCCTGCACTCAACACTCGCACACCTCTCATTCTTAACTCAACACTCGCACACCTCTCACCCTGCACTCAACACGGGCACACCCCTCACTCTGTACTCAACACGGGCACACCTCTCACCCTGAACTCAACACTGAGACACCTCTCACCCTGAACTCAACACTGGCACACCTCTCACCCTGCACTCAACATGGGCACACCTCTCACCCTGCCCTCAACACGGGCACACCTCTCACCCTGCACTCAACACGGACACACCTCTCACCCGGCACTCAACACGGGCACACCTCTCACCCGGCACTCAACACTCGCACACCTCTCACCCTGCACTCAACACGGACACACCTCTTACCCTGAACTCAACACGGGCACACCTCTCACCCTGCCCTCAACACGGGCACACCTCTCACTCTGCACTCAACATGGACACACCTCTCACCCTGCACTCAACACGGGCACACCTCTCACCCTGCACTCAACACGGGCACACCTCTCACCCTTAACTCAACACGGGCACACCTCTCACCCTGCACTCAACACGGGCACACCTCTCACCCTGCACTCAACACGGGCACATCTCTCACCCTGCACTCAACACGGACACACCTCTCACCCTGAACACAACACGGACACACCTCTCACCCTGAACACAACACTGGCACACCTCTCACCCTGTTTGCACTCAACACGGACACACCTCTCACCCTGAACACAACACAGGCACACCTCTCACCCTGCACTCAACACTCGCACACCTCTTACCCTGAACTCAACACGGCACACCTCTCACCCTGAACTCAACACGGACACACCTCTCACCCTGAACACAACACGGGCACTCTTCTCACCCTGAACACAACACGGACACACCTCTCACCCTGAACACAATACGGGCACACCTCTCACCCTGAACTCAACACAGGCACACCTCTCACCCTTAACTCAACACGGGCACACCTCTCACCCTGCACTCAACACGGACACACCTCTCACCCTGCACTCAACACTCGCACACCTCGCACCCTGAACTCAACACGGGCACACCTCTCATCCTGTTTGCACTCAACACGGACACACCTCTCACCCTGAACTCAACACGGGCACACCTCTTACCCTGAACTCAACACGGGCACACCTCTTACCCTGAACTCAACACGGGCACACCTCTCACCCTGCACTCAACACGGACACACCTCTTACCCTGAACTCAACACGGGCACACCTCTCACCCTGAACTCAACACGGGCACACCTCTCACCCTGCACTCAACACGGACACACCTCTCACCCTGCACTCAACACTCGCACACCTCTCACCCTGAACTCAACACGGGCACACCTCTCATCCTGTTTGCACTCAACACGGACACACCTCTCACCCTGAACTCAACACGGGCACACCTCTTACCCTGAACTCAACACGGGCACACCTCTTACCCTGAACTCAACACGGGCACACCTCTCACCCTGCACTCAACACGGACACACCTCTTACCCTGAACTCAACACGGGCACACCTCTCACCCTGAACTCAACACGGACACACCTCTCACCCTGCACTCAACACGGACACACCTCTCACCCTGCACTCTAAACAGACACACCTCTCACCCTGAACACAACACGGACACACCTCTCACCCTGAACACAACACGGGCACACCTCTCACCCTGTTTGCACTCAACACGGACACACCTCTCACCCTGAACACAATACGGGCACACCTCTCACCCTGAACTCAACACAGGCACACCTCTCACCCTTAACTCAACACGGGCACACCTCTCACCCCGCACTCAACACGGACCCACCTCTCACCCTGCACTCAACACTCGCACACCTCTCACCCTGAACTCAACACGGGCACACCTCTCATCCTGTTTGCACTCAACACGGACACACCTCCCACCCTGAACTCACCACGGGCACACCTCTTACCCTGAACTCAACACGGGCACACCTCTCACCCTGCACTCAACACGGGCACACCTCTCACCCTGCACTCAACACGGACACACCTCTCACCCTGCACTCAATACGGGCACACCTCTTACCCTGAACTCAACACTGAACTCAACACGGGCACACCTCTTACCCTGAACTCAACACGGGCACACCTCTCACCCTGAACTCAACATGGACACACCTCTCACCCTGCACTCAACACGGACACACCTCTCACCCTGCACTCATGCAAACACATACCTCAGCCAGTATTCTCACAACTCTCAAAAGACACTGCTGTCAATGTATGTTTACAAAAGTATAATTTCTAAAAATTGCAGAAGAGGAGGATTGCTACTCACAGCTGGCTAGTCACCTCTTCATGCTCCACTCGCACATAAGATTGATGTTGGTTGGCGTTTGGAGGTGTACGCGGCTGAAAGTACACACTCATATTGTTTAGCAATCAATCAATCAATCAAAGACATTTATAGAGCGCACTACTTACCCGTAGGGTCTCAAGGCGCTGGGGGAAGGGGGGTGCCGTTACTGCTCGAACAGCCAGGTCTTCAGCTTCTTCCTGAAGGAGAGGTGGTCTTGGGTCAGGCGCAGGTCGGACGGGAGGGAGTTCCAGGTCTTGGCGGCCAGGTAGGAGAAGGATCTTCCTCCTGTAGTCGCTCTTCGGATGCGGGGGACGGCGGCGAGGGCGTGGTTGGCTGATCGGAGGTGGCGTTTGGGAGCGTAGAAGTTGATTCGGCTGTTGAGGTAGCTCGGGCCGTGGTCGTGTAGGGCTTTGTGTGCGTGGGTGAGGAGGCGGAAGGTGATTCTTTTGTTGACGGGGAGCCAGTGAAGGTCTCTCAGATGTCCGGAGATGTGGCTGGTTCGTGGGATGTCGAGGATGAGTCTGGCTGAGGCGTTCTGGATCCGCTGGAGTCTCTTCTGGAGCTTGGCGGTGGTACCGGCGTAGAGGGCGTTGCCGTAGTCCAGTCGGCTAGTGACGAGGGCCTGGGTGACGGTCTTCCTGGTCTCGGTGGGGATCCACCAGAAGATCTTCCGTAGCATGCGTAGGATGTTGAAGCACGCCGAGGAGACGTTGTTGACTTGCCTGGTCATGGAGAGGGAGGAGTACAAGATGAAGCCCAGGTTGCGTGCATGGTCTGTCGGTTTGGGTGCGGTGCCCAGGGCGGGAGGCCACCAGGAGTCGTCCCAGGCGGAGGGTGAAGAGCCCAGGATGAGGACCTCCGTCTTGTCCGAGTTCAGTTTCAGGCGGCTGGTCGTCATCCACTCGGCTACCTCTTTCATCCCTTCGTGCAGGTTAGCTCTGGCGGCGGCGGGGTCGTTGGTCAGGGAGAGGATCAGCTGGGTGTCGTCGGCGTAGGAGATTATGTTGAGGTTGTGTTGGTGAGCGATGGCCGCGAGGGGGCTCATGTAGACGTTGAAGAGGGTGGGGCTCAGTGAGGATCCTTGAGGGATGCCTCAGATGACTTCGGTGGCCTCTGACTTGTACGGTGGTAGGCGGACTCTCTGTGTTCTTCCGTCGAGGAAGGAGATGATCCATTCCAGCGCCTTGTCCAGGATACCGACGTTGCTGAGGCGCTGTACTAGGGTGCGGTGGCAGACAGTGTCGAATGCCGCGGAGAGGTCTAGGAGGATGAGGGCCGCTGTTTCTCCGTTGTTCATCAGGGCTCGGATGTCATCGGTGGCGGCGATGAGGGCGGTCTCGGTGCTGTGATTGGCTCGGAAGCCGGACTGTGAGGGGTCGAGGGATCCATTCGTCTCGAGGAAGGCGGCCATCTGCTTGTTGACGGTCTTCTCGATGACTTTGGCAGGAAATGGGAGGAGCGAGATGGGGCGGTAATTCTTGAGTTCGGTAGGGTCCGCAGTGGGTTTCTTGAGTAGAGCGCTGAGTTTGGCGTGCTTCCAGCTCTCAGGGAAGGTGGCGGTGTCGAAGGATGTGTTGATGATGTCTCGCAGGTGGGGTGCGATGACAGCGTCGGCCTTGTTGAAGACGTGGTGAGGGCAGGGGTCGGTCGGTGATCCGGAGTGGATGGAGTTCATCGTGCGGATGGTGTATTCGGTGCTGATCGGGGTCCAGGCGTGGAGGGTGGTGGTGGGGGGTGGTTGTTCGGTCTTGGTGTGCGTTGGTTGGTTGTTGAAGCTGTTGTGTATGTCCGCGATCTTGTTGTGGAAGTATGAAGCGAGGGAGTTGCAGAGGTCTTGCGATGGGGTGATGTCGTTGTTTCCTGCGCTGGGGTTGGATAGCTCTTTCACGATGTTGAAGAGTTCCTTGCAGTTGTGTGCGTTGTTGTCCAGCCGGTCCTTGAATGCAGTTTTCTTGGCGGCGCGGATCAGCTGGTGGTGCTTCCGGGTGGCCAGCTTGAAGGTGGTCCTGTTGTCCGGTGTAGGTTCCCTTCTCCAGACTTTCTCGAGGGCTCGGCAGTTCTTCTTGGAGCTCTTGAGTTCGTCGGTGAACCACGGGGCTTTCTTGCTGCCGGGTCTGCTGGGCGGGGTCCTCAGCGGGGCGAGTTCGTCCGCGCAGATGCTGATCCACTTCGTGAGGTTGTCGGCGGCCTGGCTGGGGTTTGCTGAGCTGGTAGGAGGGTGCTGGCTCAGGGAGGTGGTGAGCTGGTCTGCTGTGATCTTGTTCCAGCTTCTGCGGGCGGCCTGTTGCTGGTGGTGGTGGGTCGTTGTTCTTTTGAAGGTGAAGTGGACGCAGCTGTGGTCCGTCCATTGAAGCTCTGTGGCGTGGCTGAAGTCGATGTCTGTGCAGGAAGAGAAGACTGCGTCGAGTGTGTGTCCGGCGAGGTGGGTGGGGGTGGACACCAGCTGCTTGAGTCCAAGATTGGCGAGGTTGTCGAGCAGGGTGCTGGTGTTGCGGTCGTTGTTGTTCTCCAGGTGGAAGTTGAGGTCCCCCAGGAGGATGTAGTCAGCGGAGGGGAGGGCATGCGGGCTGACGAAGTCGGCGATGTCCTCGCTGAATTGGGTGCGTGGTCCCGGAGGTCGGTAGATCAGGGTGCCTCTGAGGGTGGTGTTCGGGTCGGTGTGGATCTGGAAATGCAGGTGTTCGGCGGTGGTCAGGGTGTTGTCGGTGCTGGTCGTGAGACGGATGGTGTTCCTGTGGATGATGGCGATGCCTCCTCCCATCTGGTTGGCGGTGCGGTCCCTCCGGACGATCTTGTAGCCCTCTGGGATAGCGATGGCGATGTCGGGAGCTGAAGAGGCGTTCATCCAGGTCTCTGTGAGGAAGGCAACGTCAGGGGTTGTGGCGTCTAGGAGGTTCCAGATGATAGACCGCAAATGTGATGTTATAATGGAGCAGCAGCACCTGCAAGGTTTCCTGTAGATAAATGATAGTGTGGCACTAGTAGTGCTGCACTGTTTACACAGATCCATGATCACCCTCTGGCAGTAATCATTGACAAGGAAGATGAAGAGGGTGCATTGGCATAGTCAGGATCATTTGGGTGCTAACTGGGCTACTAAATGCAGCTGCAACCCCCTGTGGCTCAGATTTTCAGAAACTGGTGATGATAACTGGATCCGGGAGAGCTGATATTAGGCCGAGCAGCTACAGCACCCATGCGTGCAGGGACTCGGAAGTCAGCAGAATTCCAGGACCAGTAAGCCCAAACCCAATTATTTACACAGGATGGCATATGCATCTGGCACAGATAAGACTAGAGGAAGAGGGTAGGATTAACAGCCCTGCATCCCTGGTACAGTGTTATAGCAGAAGAAAGGGGAGGTATTCTTTGCTTCAAGGCAACAGTCCCTAATGTACCCATGGTTGTAGACCCTGCTCAGTTACCTCTAACTGTGTTAGAAAGAGGCAGGCAGGCAGGGGGAGCGGATCTGTCCAACCAAATCCACCTGGGCTAGGCATGGCTGGAGGAAAGGATGTGGCCACAAGGTATTAAACCCGACTCAGGAAATGTATATGTCATAGAGCATGCAGAAGGGTCTGTGCCTGAACCATAGAGCTGTCTGTAGGTGATACCTGAAAACCTCACGTTGATTCTACAGTGATCAACAGAGCTACTATGTCCCAATGATTAGTGCCACACAGAAGACTCATGATGACCTACTGCTTTTCGAGACCTCGCAACACTTTCCTCGCCTTTGTATATGTCGTTAAGGCAGTTGCAGGGCTGCTGTATTTAATCATACCTACAACCCACTTCCTTCCCGCCAGTGTGTTGTATCATGATCACACCCCTATCGCACGGAAGGCTTGCTGCTATCAGGGCATCGTCCTGGGTCATAAGGATGGTTGGTGCCAATTTTCTTTGGACTCATTGCCGCCCCCATCCTCTACCAGGACGCCTGGTGCTGCTGGCTACCCCCCAAAAACACACACAGCTTTCAATCAAAGAAACTTCTATGGGTGTGGAAAGTTGTTGGGGCAAGGTAACACTGTTTTCTAAAAGAAACCCGGGGGAGATAACTGCAACGCTTCTCCCCCTATCCCCGCAGTGAACGCCATAACTGGTGTAGACATCAGAACCTATATGTTGGTTCAGGGTTCCTTGTCTTTGTGTCTTTTAGCAGCGGCCATCTTAGTTGAGGGAAAACCCCTCTCAACCAACCTCAGATATTCCTGCACTACCAGCCAGTACTCTAATCTCTGCGCTAACCAGTGGTATTCCTGTATTATCAAGGTTTTACCCCTGCGCACGGCCACATTATTATGTAACACAGCAGCCATGTTTAGTGAGTCAACAAATGATCTTATTCTGGGAATCCTCACAGCTTCTGCTGAATCGGATCCTGTAAGATGGACATGTCTGTGGAGGCAAATACTCTCTTTCAATAATGCTTCATAAAGCTCTTTTTCTGTTGATCATATAAGGTCAACAGAAAGAAGCATTAGGTTGAGCCAAATACTCTCAATAGTGCTTCATAAAGCTCTTTTTCTGTTGATTACATAAGGTCAACTGACAGAAACGTTGCCAAGGAAGATCTAAAAATGGTTTCCTGGTATCAGCAGATAACACAAAAATGTTAGTGTAGTATAACTGGTGAGCAGACTTTTCAACAGTGTCTGTGCCTTGCTTGCTTCGGCCTGCCAGACTTACAACACATTTTACCCTCCTTGCTGTATTGTTTGCTACCACATGCACTGTCTGGGATGTTGGTTACCGGAAGTCTGTTTAAAATATAATCGGCAAGCATAGGATATGAAGGGAACCCCTATGAAAAATACTTCAAAAGGAAGGTGGATTGCAGAAATTCAGCATAGCTTCTGTTCTGGGTCAAAACTCAAACCCAAACATTAGCTAGTGCTTCTAGTCACACTTTCATGAGGTAACCAAACTATACCATGATAAGCTGTCCTGACAAAGTCAAAATGGTATGTGAGGGAGTGAAGGAGTGGAGCCTTTCCCATTTAAACATCAAAGCTGTTGGTCGCAGGAAATACCTCAGGGACCTCACAGATATTTATGTAGGTCTTACCCTGTTCCTCTCCATTAGCCCCGATGACTATCAACAAAAACACAACCATGTCCAGGTATTTGTCAAACCAACACATTAACTGTCTCATTCTGCATTTTTTTAAAGTGTGTAGAAGCAAGATGCATCAGGTAACACCTCTTCACTTACCAAGATTAGTCTCACCACCAATGTAACGTGGCCCTGGTGCATCACATTATAAAACTGGAATGAACAAGATGGATAGTGAAAGGGAACAGGCAAATGAGCAATGCTTGAGGCAACAAATGGGTGTTGGCAAGCAACAGAGCATAGTTTTTTGCAGAATTCTGGTTTGTAAGAATCTGTTGTGTTCTTCCCCAAGGAAGCATCTCCAGTTCCTAATGATTCCCAAGGCGAAGAAGAGGAGGAAGAGGATGACGAGGAAGAGGAGGAGGAAGTGACGAGTGAGGTTGGCAGCCCTGAGGAGCCTCCAGAAGAAGAAGCAGGGGAGGGGTATCTGTCCGAGACAGACAATGAACCACCAATAAGTGAGAGCGACGATGGCTACAGCATCCACAATGCACCTTTGCAGGGCCACACGCTGGCTGATTCCATCCCCAGCAGCCCTGCCTCCTCGTTACTGTGAGTTTTGGCTTATACAAATATTGTTATACTGTCTCACAATGTATCTGTTCAGTATTTATTATTTTCACCAATAATTCATCTGTGCATCCCCACCACTTTCTTAGTGTAATATGCATACTGCTGTATTCTCCCAAAGTTCACCTACACAAACTCAATAAAAAAATGCTTCCTCGGTGTATGTGTGGAGAATCACCTCCTCATTAATTTGAGGAAGGTCTCTCTTCATGCATTCCCACTCCTCATTGCTGTAATATTATTTTTTTCAAATCAACCATGGTTGGAGCCCATTTTCCCCACTATGATATCGACTACAAGCCCACAATGCCTCAAAATTGCCCTCAGTTTTAGATGTTTTTATTTTCTACCGGTGGGTTCAAAGGTGTTCTTCGAGAACTCCAGAGAGAAAGAGGACACTGTTGAGGAAGAAGAGCCTGCAGTTAAGAGACCAGATCGAAGCAAGTCAAGTGATCTTTGCTAGCAAGGAATCAATGAGAAATGTATTTTTACAGTGGTCTTCTACCAGATTGAAGAATGAATACCGGGGAAGATGTTCTCTTTGAGTCTCTTGTGTTCCATGGTATACAGTACATCCATATTGTGCATATTTTGTCCAAATATAGCACTGGAAGATTGCTATAAACGACCACTCTGTGTATATGTACTCTCTGCCACAGGACCTTAATTCAGAGAACTTCTATCCATGTTCACTGTTTAAACCAAAAACTCTAAAACATTGGGATGAAATTATCTCTAGACAACAGAAAAAGAGACCTATGTGGAACATAGGTGGTTTTCTGCAAAAGATGATGCAAAGACATCACAGGAAGCTTGGGGGGAATTGTGATCATACTCGCAGATCAAGTAGATATACTCATAAAATGTTGAGCATTATGAATCTGTACTTGCCAAAAGCAATACTAAAAACTGCAATGCCTCAAAAAACTATGATTGTGGTGCCAAAAGACATAGGGGCATATGCATCAACATTAGCATTTGCGATTCCTTATTAGCGAAAAATAAGGAATCGCTAATAAGGAATAGCAAAAGGCTATGCATGTAGGAATCGCTATTCAAATAGCGATTCCTTAACATTCCTTATTACCGAATCGGTAATACCGAATCGGTAATAAGGAATACCTACCCATTCATTCCTATGGGCTTGGAGGCCCATAGGAATGAATGTAAAGCCATTCTGTATTAGCGATTCGGTATTACCGAATCGCTACTAGCTGGAGCACTTTCAAGGGTGCCAGGGTGTCAAAAGGACACCCTGTTGCACCCCTGAAAATGATATGTGCACATATGTTGCACACACACATGCTCTAAGGGCATGTGTGTGCGCAACATGAAACTTTGAAAAATGCACAAAAGTGCATTTTTCAAAGTTTTTGCAAATTACCATGCAGTTCATCTTCATGGTAATTTGCTCCCCTTATTAGCGAAATCGCTAATTTTTTAACTTTGATGCATTGCATTTAAGGAATCTCACTTTGGGATTCCTTAAATGCAATCGCTATTTAAGGAATCGGTATTTAAGGAATCCCTATTTAAAGAATCGCTATTTAAGGATTCCTTAAATACCGATTTCTGCTTTTGGGTTGATGCATTGGGATTGGGTATTTTTTACTTAATACCGGGAGCTAATAAGGAATCGGTATTTTACCGACTGGATTTTGGCTTGATGCATAAGGGTGATACTCTATAAATCATCCACACAGTGCTCAATATTGATGAGTTTGATCAAAGACAAGACTTCTTTTCTTTTTTTAAGAATCGTTATATTAAACTTACTCATCACGCATCGATAAGATAGACAATCGGTAGCAACTGCAGAAATAATCATATAATGTCCACATTTTTTATCAATTGTCCATGGTACATTACAATCAAGCAATTCGTTTGGAGGTTCAAATTAAAATGACAAGTTACTAATGTATTTTTTGTGTATACTTCAATATAACAGGCAGAATATATACTCACCTTTTTAAACAGTCGTACTCAGTCTAAGTCCAGTGCCTGAAATGTTCGCCATGGGCTCCATGTTTGTTCCCATTTTTAATGCATCCCCTACTCTGGTATATTACTTCCTCCGCCCTCTGACACCAGTCCGGGTCCTTTTTCCAATCAGCCACCGATGGTATGAGCCTAGATCCCTATTTCCGGGCAATATTCCATTTCGTTACCCCCGCTGCTAATGTCAACCAGACTCGAGCATATCTGGGCCAATCTTCCTCCCCTCGTATCAGCAGCAACAACCCTTTTGACTCCAGTGGGACCTCTACCAAGAGAACCTGTGACATAATGGCAGTTACTGCCTCCCAATATCTACGGACCCGTATACATTCCCAGAGGATGTGAAAAAAGGAGACCTCTTGACCACACTCCCTCCGGCATAGGGGATCCCCCGCCCTTCTTATTTTGTTTAGCAAACTACAAGAATAATATACTCTGTGAAGGATCTTAAGTTGAACTAATCTATATCGCGCCTGTATTGCTATTTCTCCAGGGTCTTGGAGAGCTTCAGGCCATTCATCATCTGTATTGTTGTCCAGGTCATCTGTCCACTTCGCCCTCAGGGGCCCAAGGGGGTCATGGGAATTATTTAGCAGCTTTTTATAGATCACTGAGACTCCCTGTTTCGGAATAAGGTCTACTAGCACATGGTCTTCCAGGGGGAGGAGTCAGGGATCATGGTCCCTTGCTAGATATGCACTCTAAGGTCATGAGTCTATAGTACTGAAGTGTCTGAGACGTTGCTAGGTAGAATTCTTGTTTTAGGGACTCGAAGGATATGAAACTCCATTTCTCCATACATCCCCCAATTTCTCAATACCTATTTGTGTCCATTTAGAGAAACCAGTAAAGTTTGAAACCTCTGGCAACCTGTCGCTGTGCCAGAGGGGTGTCATGGCTGTCAATAGCTCCCGACTTCCTAGACGTGTCTCTACCTCTAACCAGGTCTGAGCTACAGTGGGGAGGGTACTTTTCTTTTTCCGGTTCTATAGTATAGTTTCGTAGTTATTACCTGGCATTGCTTCCCTATCAACCCTCAAGGCAGGTTCATCCCATTCCGAGTATACCCATTCATTGATCACCAGCAACTGTGAGGCACAATAACACAGGTTAATATTTGAAACCACTAGACGTCCGTCATAGACTTCCCTTTGCAATTTCCTTAAGGTAATCCGCGGGGCACCCCCGTTCCATAACAGTGTACGAAGCTCCCGATCTATTTGGCTAAAGAAGGTGGTGGGGGCCATGTAGAGCATATTTTGCATCACATACAGGAGTCTGGGAAGGGGCATACTTTTGTATTGGGCTGCTTTGCCCATTAAGGTCAGAGGCAGAGTCCGTCAGTGCGCTATGTCTGATCTAAGGAGTCCTACTTGAGGAGTGAGATTTTGTGGGTCTCTAGTCACAAAGATGCCTAGGTATTTAAAGCCCATCGTTTCAATTGGAGCTACACAACGTGCCGGCAGTTATGGGGGGGCCGACAAAGGTAAAACCACTGATTTGGTCCAATTGATTCCATA
The DNA here is from genome assembly GCF_964204655.1 of Triturus cristatus. Taxonomy (NCBI): domain Eukaryota; kingdom Metazoa; phylum Chordata; class Amphibia; order Caudata; family Salamandridae; genus Triturus; species Triturus cristatus. Next base: position 1,150,091,582 of record NC_140590.1, on the reverse strand, counting down.
GCCAGAGTAACTACCAAACAGCTCAAAAATGTATAGAATGTGAGCTATGGAATAGTATGGCAGTGATATGTATAGTATGATGTCGTCAGCGTATAGCGAGATACCCCATATCATCGGATCAGCCCTGGCCCAAGCTGTCAGTGGCTCTAGCGCAAGGGCAAAAATTAGAGGGGACAGTGGGCACCCCTGCCGGGAACACACCAATTCTTTTTTTTTTTTTTTTTTGTTTTTAAAGGTTTTTATTGAACAATAATTCGATTACAAGCACGGGCCTACAACCACCAGGGCCGGCCGCTAATTACAGAATGAAGTATACATTTATCAAAGCTGCAGTCGGTTCCCGGGGGTCGGCCCCGTGTGAGTCCGGATAGTTCTAGAGGCACAGGAGACTTAAATCCAACAAACACAGAAAACTAAAAGAAAAACACAAGGCGAGGCATAAAGACAAACGGCGCAGGTCAGGCTTCCTCCGGGGAACTCCAGATCAGACATTTAAGCAGCACACGAAAGGAAGGAGTACCGGGAGGCTGGGGACGGGGGGGGGGCCAAGGGAAATGAACGTCCATATGTAGTCATTCCAAAAGGTGCCCGGAACCGTCAAGGGTCAGGGGGACATGGCGATATCGGTGTCCACCAGGGGGGGCGTACAGATACCCCCGCGATATGCATTCCATTGCCCCCAGATTCTGCCCCACGCCCCCGGCTTACCACGGGCAACATACACAGTCTTCTCCCTGAACATACACCAGTCCATATTCTCCTTCCATACTGACACGGCGGGCGGCCGCTGGGCACCCCAAAGCTGCGCTATATCTCTCTTGGCAATCATGTTCCCCAGGGCCGCCCACCGAGTCTGAGCCGCGCTATAATCATTGGGCTCCCACACATTCAGGACACAGCGGCGCACCTCCGGCAGCAGAACAACCCCAGTGACCTGTCCCATAACCGTATGTACCCGGCGCCAGTAGTCCGCCACCTCGCGGCACTCCCACAGGATATGGAGAAAGGTGGCACTGAGCCCACAACCCCGCTTACAGAGCCCATCGTCGGAATATCCCATCGAGACCGAGCGAGGACCCGTCACATACACCCGGTGAAGAATCTTAAGCTGTACCAACCGGAGACGGGCTGGAATGGCGACCTCCTTGGGGGACGACAGTGCAGACAGCCAGTCCTCGTCGTCCAATTCCACCCCATCCCCCGTCCAAGCCTCCCGAAGGCGCACCAAGAGGTCAGCCCGATGATTAATCAGTTTCTTATAAATTAAAGAAATAGTACTGTCAGGGACATGTCCGTCAAGTATGCGGTCCTCGAGGGGCGAGGAAACCGGGACCTTGGTCCCCTCTCCAAAGACCGAGAGCAGGGCGTGTCGAACCTGGGCATAGCGGAAGAACTCCCTGTCCGTAAGCTCATATTCTGCCTGAAGAGCCGCGAAAGTCTTAACCGCGCCCTTATGCCACAGGTCTCCTACTTTGCTGATACCAATCGTGTCCCACTGGTCAAACCCCTTCGTAGTCCAGAGGCTCCCCAGGCGATCGGAGGCAAACAAAGGAGTAGCACATGTCAGTCGCTCACCCCAGCCCGTGGCCGCAGTGGCGGCCCTCCAGGTCCGCACCGCAATTTTAGTAGGACCCGTAAGGGTCCGGCCGGCCGAGCGGGAGTACAGCGCCCTGTTATAGTCCCCGCCGGGAAGCAGGAACTTGTCCATCTCATACGCCGGGTTCAGGCCAGGCGCATACGTGGCATGGTTGATGGCCGAAAGCTGCGCGGCCCAATAATACCTGCGAATGTCGGGAAGCGCGATGCCCCCGTCGTACCAGGGGAGAGTAAGCTTAGCAAGAGCAATACGCGCCCGCCCGTCCCACACCAGTCTCCTCTGCAGGCTCTCTACCTCCCGAAAGTAGGCCACTGGGATGACGTCGAAGGAATTCTGGAGTGCATAGAGGAACCTGGGAAGGGACATCATTTTGAACAGCGCGGCCCGACCCAGCGGGGACAGGGGCAGCCTGCACCACCGGGCCGTATCCTCTCGCAATCGCCGAAGCGGACGCAGGAGATTCCGCTCATAGCGAGCCACCGGGTCCAGCGAAACGTATATCCCCAGGTACTTAAAGCCGCTCAGAGATACCTGGATCGGAAGCCGAGGCGATAGGAGTGGAGGACCACCGGAGATCGGATAGACGCAGGATTTAGACCAATTGATCGTGAGACCCGAATTATTCCCAAAGGAAGTCAGAACGTCAAAGAGGACGTTGAGCGACTGCCGCGGTGAGGTGAGATATAGGAGAATATCGTCCGCATACAGCGAAACCCGATCTTCAAAGCCCGGGGCCCACCGGATCCCTCTAAGCGAAGGCTCCCAGCGGAGCCAAGCCGCGAGTGGCTCCAGGGCGAGAGCGAAGAGCAAAGGGGACAACGGGCATCCCTGCCTCGTGCCCCTGCCGAGGGCAAAGGGCCGAGAGACCCGCCCGTTCACCACCACCTGAGCCATGGGTCCCGTGTACAGAAGCTTCACCCAGCCGATAAATCCTTCCCCAAAGCCAAATTTAGCCAAGACAGCCCAGAGGAATGGCCACTCGATGGTGTCAAAAGCCATCGTGGCATCCAAAGAAACCAGCACGGCCGGTTCAGAGAGGAGCTCCGCCCTGGCAAGGGCGCCATGAAGACGCCGCAGGTTAAGAGCGGTGTTACGATGCGGGATGAATCCGCATTGGTCCGGATGAATCAGATCGCACACGACGCTCAACAGACGATTGGCAAGGACTTTCGCCAGGATCTTAGGCTCCGCATTTAGCAATGAAATAGGCCGGTAAGAAGTACAGCGATCTCGCGGCTTGTCCTCCTTGGGGATAACGACTATCGTGGCCAGACGCTGATCGGCCGGGAGGGAACCCGCCGCCAGAGACTCACGGAACATGCGACTGAGGAAGGGCGCAAGCTTGTCAGGGCGCAATTTATATAGCTCAATGGGCAGACCGTTGGGACCCATAGCCTTGCCCGAGCGAAGGGAGCGGATCGCGGTCGCTATTTCATCCGCCGACAAGGGGGCGTCCAGCCGCTCACGGTCCTCAACGGACAGGCAGGGCAAGGCGATATCCCTCAGTAGAAGGCGAGAGTCGTCCTCATCCCTGTCGGTCACTGGGGAGTACACAGCCCGGAGGTGGTCGGCAAAACATTCCACAATCTCGTCAGGCTCCGTCACACACACACCATCCGCCGCACGCAACTCCGGGACCACACGATTCACTCTCTCCTTCCTGTCCAGCCACGCGATCAACTTTCCCGCCTTGTCCCCGGCATCGTACAGTCGACCCTGCTGCTCCCTGTACATAGTTTTGGCCGCGTCAGTGACCAGGGACCTATATTCAAACTGTTTCAGGCTGAGGGCATGGAGCCCGTCCGGAGTAACATTCGCCTCCAAGGCCGACTCCAGCCCCAAGATGTCAGTCTCCAGCCTCACCACTGCCTCACTCTTGACCCTCTTAGCCACCACTATCTGGGAAAGGGCGTGCCCGCGGATCACGGTTTTAAAGGCTTCCCACAGGGACATTGCAGAAGACACCGACCCCTCGTTATCCAGGAAGTATTGGTCCATAGCCTTAACCAGGCTGTCACGAGTCGTAGGGTCTCGCAGGTACCATGGGTTAATGGGAGCGATCCGTCCTGCAGACCGCGGCCCGGTGTCAAAAAGAAGCCACAGCGGAGAATGGTCGGAGATGCCCCGCGCCAGGTGCCTGACCTCTCGAATCCGACCAGTCTGCGCCGCGGGCATAAGGAAGTAGTCTAACCTAGAGAGACTCCCATGCGCCCCCGAGTGAAAGGTGAATTGACATTGGGTCGGATGCATTAATCTCCAACTATCCACCAGGCCGAAGGTCTCCAGCATCCCACCCAGCCATGCCTGGGCAGCGGGGAGGGTCCTTGGTGGGTGACGATCCAGTTCACCCGAAACCACAGAATTAAAGTCCCCGCCCATGAGCAGGAGGCTGTCCGGAAGGTCAAGCAGCATTCGACCCAAGTCAGTGAAGGTGGAGTTCTGGAGGCCCGGGGGGACGTAAACTGAAACCAGGGCAAGGGGCTGCCCCTCCCACCTCCCAATCAAACACACATAGCGCCCTCTGTCATCCGAGACTATCTTAGTGATCTCCACCGGAAGTGAGGTTCGCAGCAGAATGCCCACCCCCCTGGAACCAGTTGTGAAACCAGAATGGGCCACGAGGCGGTATCCCCCCCTGTTCATTGCATGACAAACATTGCCAACCAGATGCGTCTCCTGGAGAAACACCACATCAGGAGTCAAACGACGCAAAGATTGCAGTACTACACCCCGCTTGATACGGTCCCCCAACCCATTGACGTTCCATGACATAAGCCTCAACCCGTCCCCCCCCATCCCCCCCAATAGATCAAGGGTCCCCCAGCCTGCAGCACAGTTCCCAAATGTGGACAAAATCAGTACCTCGCCCTGTAGACAAAAAACACACAGCAAAACAAACCCTCCCCCCCCCCAACCCCACCCCAGGACCAACTCCCCCCACCCTGCACCCCTGCGGGCCAAAAAAACCCCCCAACTTGCAGTGTGCCTGTCGCCCCACTAACCCCATTCTACGAAAAGAACCCAGAGGAGGTAAGGGACCCGTCCCCGCCCGCCCCCCTCACTGGACCTGGTAAAACACAATGTGCAAATGAAATAAGACCCAACTGTACAGTGCAAAAAGGCAAAGTCAAGGACCCAAAGTCATTCTAAAGGGGACCCATCACCTGCGGTGCCCGCAGAGGGTCCGGGACGGCCACCTCCGTCCGGCAGAGAGTCCAGCCAGTCACTTGCAGCCACAGGAGAGTCAAAAAAGGCTGTCCGATCCCCATGTTCCACTCGGAGTTTTGCAGGGTAGAGCATCGAATACTTTAGGCCCAGCTCACGGAGACGACGCTTCACCCCTTGGAATCCCATCCGTTGTTTCTGGACCAGTTGCGTGAAGTCCGGGTAAAAATTGATGGTCGAGTTCTCATGTCGAACCGGGCCGTGGGTCCGTGAGGCCTGCAGAATAGCGTCGCGGTCCCTGTAGTAGAACAGTTTGGCCACGATAGGCCTCGGGGGGGCCCCCGGCCGTGGCCGACCGCCCGGAACTCGATGGGCCCGCTCCACGGCAAAGAACTTACTTAGGCCAGCCGAGGACAACTGTTTCAGGATAAGTTCCTCGACCACGAGGTCAACCGGGCGGCCGTCAGAGGACTCCGGTACACCTATGACGCGGATGTTGTTGCGTCGGGCCCGTCCCTCGAAGTCCTCAAGCCGCCGGGCCATATGATCGTTAACCACCCTGATGTCTCCAAGCGCGGCCCGCAGATCCGACACCTCCGCACCGAGGGTGGAGGTCCGTGCGTCAAGAGCCTGGACCCTCTCGTTAGTTTTGGAGAGGTCGGCCCGGATCAGGGTGACATCGATCGCGACAGTGTCAATCTTACGTGCCAGGGCCTCATATTGCGTCGCGATGGTTTCCCTGATGCCATCAATGGCGCCCATAATGTCCTGCAGGGATAGTTCCGTAGTGACGGTCGCGCCTCCCTCCGCAGTATCCGAGGGGAGGCCAGCAGCGCCAGAAGGCCCCCTGCCCTGGGTGTAGCGGTCCATGTTATTGCTCTGGACTGCTCCCCCGCGGAGGGAAGCCTTGGTCTTGCGGCCCTCGGGACCCCCTTTGCCCCCCATGTGAACACGGTCACCCGAGGGGACCTCCAGTCAAGAGGTGTAAGGGCACCCGCAAGAAGACCACAAAATGTCGGTATAGGGGGTCCGAGGCGATAGGCACTCTAGTGGCAGGTGAAAAGAAAAAACCTCTAACATGCAGAGGCCCAGGAAGCACCTCTCCACCCCGAGCGCACCTCCCTGCCGGTCTCCTGAAGTGCAAAACAGAAACCGAAAGTGGTGGATCGGCAGCTGGCACCGCGCTGAAGCCGCTGTTGTTCAATTGCAGCCCGGTCCCTCGGGTCTCCTTCACCCCGGTCACCTCCGTCGGGTGGGTCCCAAAAGTTCCGACGACGACAACTCAGGATTCCCAGGTCCGATTTGAGTTTTAAAAAGAGATATACGCTCAGCTGGTCTTTATCTCCCAGATTCCATAAGCCAATTCAGGATATTCTCAGGATAAATTCCGAGGAGCAGAGAGGGTCCGGGGAGCCCCTTGCTCACGCGACCATCATGGATGCGCGCTAGGCTCCTCCTCCTCAACACACCAATTCTTAATGCCTAAACACAAGTCAGTCGAGGGAGGTGGCAAATATTGCATTATTCTGGGTCCAAATCAAAGGCCATTAGAAAAGAGAAGACATGAGGTATCAGACTGACTTTGGAAGACAATCCGAGTTAATAGTTGTGAGGGTTGTCGAAGGAGAACAGAGAAAAAAGGCACTCTACTGTGAGATAGCCTAATTGATTAAAAACAAGTAATCTTTCGAGAAAGCTTTAGCCTGATATAAGATTCCAGGGCCTGTAAAAATTAAAACCTAGGGAAGACATCAAAGGTTTCAAACAAAAAGAAAAAATAACTAGAAGGAGAATCAACCTAATGCTCAGAAAGAACTGGTGGAAAACAAATATAGACTATAAATATATATGCCATAGTATCCAGGAGGGGGGCCAACGTGAAATTCATTTCAATGTTGTGGAAGAGCCGATTGGGTACTTTTTGCAGTAGGTTCATTTGGCTGTGGAGCAAAGGTTTCCATACTTTTTCCTGGTGCTCAAGCAACCGTTGAAGAGTTGAAAACTGTTTCTGGCAGCGAAGGCTTTTTCGAATCAATCTCTCAAAAAAGTGGTACAAATTCTAACAGAGAATACAACTGCAGTGTTTATCTTGTCAAACAGGGGGAGACATTATCATATCCTCTTTGTCATAGGGTTCTTCTCTTCCTATAAGACTATAGGACTGCAGATTTTAAACTGTGTTAATCTGCAGGAAAAAGATGTTCGTCACAGACCTTTGGGATCTTGGATACAAGCATGATTCAAAGTCGAACAAAAAATGTTCTCTGTTAATCCAATAAACATAAGGTAGAACGAGGCAAAGATATATGCTGCCTAGTACAAGAATCGAGGTCAGTTGCTCTCCAAGACGCTTGCTTGTTCCTGCTCCAAGTTCTGGCTCACGTCTCTGTACTCAGGTAAGTCAAAAACGAAGTCAATATCTCATCCAGACTGCAGTTTTCCTAATTTTTCCCCACTACTGGGAGATATTGTGAAGTTGGCACTCAAAAAGCCAGACTGCACCAGTCACCTGGCTCTAACCCCATTCCACAGCTGGAGGCGATGTGCCCTGAATTTTCCTGGGGCACCCTAGACATTATAGCTGTCAGTGGCCTTCATGGAATCAATGCTGCACCTTTTCCAAATGATTCCGGGTCCTTCCGGAGTGCCTTTTGGCCCATTGCTCTGCCAGGATCTACAATTCGACTTCTCTGGTGGGGCCTTCTGTTGCGCCGACTGACCCTGTTAGATCTCTGCCTGCCACTCCATCATTTTTGGGGCAGTGTCTCCACTCCATGGCCGAAGGTCATGCTTGTTCTGGCGGAGCCTGTGCCAGTTCTAAATCCAACCCTAGACTGAACTCAAATCGAGAGTGGAGTTCATCTAGATCTCCACTTGTGTCTTGTTACGAGGTTAATAAGGCACAGCCAGTTGTGTTGATGGATTCTTTGACAGTGCCTTGGTACCAGTATCTTCACCTTTAGACCTTATTCGACTCCGGCTTTTTACAGATCCTTTAAAGTGTTTCACATGATGATGATGATGAGGAAGAAGTGGACTATTTGTCGCCCGCTCACTATACTGAAGATGAACTATACTTATAACTAGAACATGCTAAGATTTTTTCAAAAGGTTCCACATGACAAGAATGATGATGAGGTGCCTTTCGCGTATTGCCCTCTCACTATGCTGATAATGGACTGCATTCAGACCTTCAAAATGCTAATGTTGGCTGATACCTCACCATACAATATATTAGACACTCCACTGGTGCCCTCCCCCACCGAGGAATGTGCCTCATCTGCTGTAGTAGTACATAGACCAGTACAAGTGTTGTAACTACAGTTGCCAAGGCTGTTCTGCTCACAGAATATTTGCAACCTAGCCCTTCAACTTCAGAACCTTTGCTTATTTTGAATGATGCCAAATACTTTGACTGCTGCGTTGTCCAAACCTTACTCGTCACTAGTAAGTTGCCCTTTCACCAGGTTCCATAGGCCTACTCCTGGTGATGCAGCCTTTTTGACTCAGTACCCAACTTCAGAAAGTCTTCTAGTGCAGGCTTCCACCAGCACTAATAAACCTGAATGCATTCCCTATTGCCCTTTGTGTAGAAATGAGAGTCAATTATTGGACCTGGCAAGAGGGTGTTATTCGGAAGTTTGGCATTGCAATCTCTGAATACTGTTTGCTTGTTGGTCAGGTAATCTTGTCCTCTGGGATATGATGAATGAGATCTTGACTGACATTCCTAAGGAGTTTTGAAACATCTTTGCACAAACAGTCTATGACAGTCAGGACATGGCCAAATACATTTTGTAGGCCGGACTGCACACCACAGACTGTGTAGGCTGTGCTATGGTCATCTGGTGTGGTGATTCATAGTGGCACCTGGATTATTAGGGAATGTGCAGGCATCCCTTATAGATATGCCCGCCGATGGCTCCAGGGTGTTTGGAGACAAAGCAGATTCAGTTTTTGAGCGGTTTATAGGTAGCTGTGCTTCAGCCCCAGTCCATGGCTTGCTGTAACTGTTCTGCCACTTTCATCCACAATCCTGGAATTTTAGGGGTTACTCCAGGGTGACTCCTGGGGGCTGGCTTCCCTCCAAAGATGGCCCTTTGAGCCCAGGCACCAGCCTGTCCAGCTCTTTCGCTCGTCCGGGTTTGTTGTATATCCTGCTGGTGCCTCATGCATGTTGGCACATGTGGGCTGTGCAGTGGAACCCCTTCCTTCAGTGGGCTCAGCACTAGGGTGACTCACGGAAAACATCCATATGTCAGATTAGAGTACCCGGAACCTTCAGTGGTGGGTGCGAGGATTACAACCTGAGTCAAAGTCGGCCATTTTCCCTACCCCATCCAGAGCTAACAGTGGTGACGGATACATAGGCTCTGGTCTGGAGAGGCCATCTGGCCAAAATGGCGATCATTTTTCTGGAGCAGAGACACCACATCAGTTTTCTAGAGGTACGTGCCTTCTACCTTAATCACAAGTATTTTCTGCTTTACATCAACAATGGCCCTGTGCAGGTTCTGACGGAAAACATAGCTACCATGTGGTATTTCATCAAAAATGTCGGTGTGGGGGTCAAGTGTGCTATGCCAGGAGCTGCTGAGATTGGACACTGGCTAGACTTTCAAGGGATTTCCTTGACTGTCAACCATTTGGCAGGGTCCATAAACACCAGCACGGACAGGGAAAACGACCTCAGCATATGCCATCTTGCCATCAATGAGTATGATTTTCACCCATAGGTAGTTGAAGGTATATTCTTCTAGTGGGGTGTGCCTTCTTTAGATCATTTTGCTGTCTCTGAGAATGCTCATTGTAGAGAGTTTTGCCCTAAAGTTTCTGTGAGAGACTGGTTTGCCTTCTGTGGTACTTCATCTTCTCTAAACAGTTCATCCTTTTCAGATGTTTGCCTGGGTCAGGAGAAACCAAGCTCAACTCATTCCGATAGCCTTGGACTGAGCCCTGAAAGTCTGGTGCTCTTGCCTACTGAGTTTGTGTGTGTTCTCCTGGTCCGTCTACCTCATTGGAAGAACTTGCCCACCCAAAAACTGGAAAGCATACTACACCCAAACCTACACTTCCACTTTGTGAGTTTGAATATTTCTTTCTTCTCTTCCAGGGGATCCTCATCAATAGTCATAAGCACTGAATATTCCCGCCCATGTGCGGGGACCCCGGAAATAATAAAATCATATATGTAAAAAACATACATATATACAGCTCTGTATATGTATAAACATATATTATTTTTTCCCAAGCAAATGCAGCCCCTAGAAAAGAAGGCTAGGCAATGTATAAATACACATCCAATAATACATATAGGTATAATAAAACACCTAAATCCCTTTTTTTTTTTTTTTTTAATGAGGTAAACACTCATGAGAAAGCAAAAAAAGAGAAAACTGTGTGAAACACAGATCTACAACACATTGCTAGCCTGCAGGCTGCATTGCAACACAATACCATAGAGACTGAAAAGCCCTGTATAGGTAAAAACTGGCACCGTGCCTTTAAGGCAGCCCTGGCTTCCATATCCCATCATGCCTCAGGGGTGACAGTTAGGTCAGTTGTTCTTTCCGGCTCCTTCAGTCAGGACCCTGGAATTCAGCTCTCTTCTTTTTTGACTCTTTAGTCAAGAATTATTACAACTTAAAGATTTTTTGGACTTCTTCTTATAACATCTGAGAGGAAGATAGTATCCTGTGATTTTCTGACTGATTTTGTTGCTGTTTTGTCAGAAAAATGCCTTCTTTATTTGTTCCATGTCCATCTTGTGGAAAAAAGAAGGCTGCTTCAGACACACATGAAGTGTGTATTATCTGTCTGCTGGACTCTCACTCTCCAGCAACATGCCATCATTGTGAAGACCTTTCCAAAAGGACTTCAAAGGAGAGGGAGAGGATTAGACTGTACGGCTTAGCAGAACGGTCGACGTCGAAGCAGTTGGTCCCTGTTTGCTCCCCATCGACGTCGGGCTCGGCGTCGAAGACTCCAGCGGCGGGATCGTCGCTGAGAGGTGAGGAGTCAAGGGGAAGTCATGCTGCAAAGAGAAAGTCATCGTCGATTTTAGATTCAGCGTCGAAGCGGATGCGTTCGACGTCGACGGCGTCTAAAGGATCGGCGTCGAGGACTCGGCGCCACAGTTCAACGTCGATAAAGCATCTGTCGACGTCAAGAGAGGATCGATCGACGTCTGCACAGAGATATCGTTCGTCGTCGAAGGAAAGACATCGTTCGACGTCGAGGTCGGCGAGACATCAGTCGACGTCGCAAGAAGTACGTAGGCGATCTACACCACGTCGTCGGAGCATTCGACGTCGAGGCAGAAGTCTCCGTCAAGAACGACGTCGAGGCAGGCAGCTCCGTCGGAGTCGACGTCGAGGCAGACGCCTCCGTCAAGGCCGACGTCGAGGCAGGAGCCTCCGTCGGAGTCGACGTCGAGGCAGGCGCCTCCGTCAAGACCGACGTCGAGGCAGGGGCCTCCGTCGGAGTCGACGTCGAGGCAGATGCCTCCGTCGGAGTCGACGTCGAGGCAGGTGCCTCCGTCCTCACAGGTCTCCAAAGCTTTGGAGAGGTACATAAAGCCTCCGTCGAAGATAATCTCGACGTCGAGACAAGAAGCTCTGAGTTCGAGTCCAAGATCTCCGGTGATAGGCCTATCACCGTCGAGGCAGCCCTCTGCTGAGGGTACGCAGGAGGTGTCACATGTTCGCCTCACGATTCGACCAGTCTCAAGGCGAAAATCTCCTCATAGACTGATATATACAACTCCTGAGTCACCGCGTCCTATAGCTATCTCGCCTTCAGGATCAGAGGGCTCAGGTTCAAGATCCGAATCACCAGAGCTTGTGCATCAATCTCCAGTACCTGCAAGAGAGGAAAGTTCGCAGGAGGAGGACAATGCGGTACCTCAAAGTCCCGTAAGGGAGATGCCTCAGGACTCTGCTATGCCCGACGCAATAAGGGCATCGCTAACAAGATTAAGGGGCATGGAATTCCCAGCGAGACCGATCAGACCAAGTTCTCGGGGAAGAGAATCTCGAGGTCACTCTCGAACACCAAGAAGGCGATCCAGGTCTTCCTCCCGCAGAAGAGAGTCGACCAGATCAGAGAAAAGGCGCCGTAGAACCCCTTCTACCTCCCCTTCTTCCAGATCATCCAAAAGGGATTATTCACCGACACTCTCGGAGACGCAACCCTCTCGGGTATCTCCGGTAGATGATATTACTACGTTTCAGGAAGTGTTGTGTAGAGGAGCTACAAAATTAAATATCCCTATGCCGGTTCAGGAGACCACTTCATCCATAATCTTTGAAACTCTTCATGAACGCTCAGTGTCACGCCCGTTATTGCCATTAGTCCCTGGTTTGTTGCAACCAGTAATGGATATTTTTCTCACACCAGCAACCACCAAAACGGCGCCGGCGAGGATTCTAAAAAAGTACCGTCCAGCTCCGGAGGATCCTCTATTCCTAAAATCAGATCCTCCACCGGACTCTGTCATCACCGCCGCTGCCAGGAAGACACATGCAGTAGCTGGGTCTTCAACGGTGCCACCAGATAAGGACAGTAAGACACAAGACTCCTGGGGGAGAAAAGTTTGCGGCTCAGCATCCTCAAGCTTAAAGGTGGCCAGTGCCTCAGCGCTTCTGGGGCGCTATGATAGATCATTATGGGACTCTCTTCAGAGGTTCATTGACAAAGTTCCATCAGAGGACAGACGGGACTTTGAAGAAATTTTGCATGAGGGAAGTCTGGTTTCTAACCAGATCATAAGTGCAGCGGCGGACGGGGCAACACTGGCAGCGCATGAATATGCACACGGAGTCACAGCCAGAAGATCATCTTGGCTTAGATTGACGGCCTTGAAACCGGAAGCGCAGGCAAGAATATTAAATCTGCCTTTCTCCGGTAGTTCTCTTTTTGGGTCCCATGCAGACGAAGAAATGGCCCGTATGAAGGCAGAGCTGGAGACCATGAAAGCCGTCGGGCTTGAAAGGAGAAAAGAGTTTCGACGCCGCAAGGGAAATGACAGGCGCAATTACCAACAGAGGGTTCAAACCCCTCATTGGCAAAAGAACCAGGACCAGCAAGGTCAAAAGAAACAGCAATACCAGTCCCGCAAGTCATCCAGGGGACGGGGTAACAACAGGCAGTCTAATGCTGGAAACAAAGCTCCGGGGAAGCAATGAGAAGCCGCTTCCTCTGATGCTGTCCACCGCTCCGGTGGGAGGAAGTGTTGCACATCATCTTCCAGAGTGGCAGTCCATCACAAAGGACAAGTGGGTCCTGCATATACTGCGTCATGGGTACTCGCTTCGTTTCAGAAGTCACCCCCCATCGATTCCTCCTGTCAATTCATCCCAGCATCTGAAGCAGCTCAGAGAAGAGGTAGCGACGCTTCTACTCAAATCTGCAATAGAGAAGGTACCCAAAAACCAAAGAGGAAAGGGAGTTTACTCCAGATACTTTCTCATTCAAAAGAGGAGTGTGAAGGCAGAGTTCAGACCCATTTTAGACCTACGGATACTGAACAAACACATAAGAAAGGAGAAATTTCGCATGCTGGCGCTCCACCAAATATATCCTCTTCTCCGGATGGGCGATTGGATGTGTTCGCTGGACCTTCAGGACGCATATTTCCATATTCCCATCCTACGGAATCATCGAAAATTTCTCAGGTTTGTGGTAGGCAACTCTCACTATCAGTTCAAAGTCCTCCCATTTGGCCTAAAGTCAGCTCCTCGAGTATTCACAAAATGCGTGGCAGTAGTAGCGGCTGCTCTGAGGCGCGCAGGAGTCTTCGTCTATCCCTACCTAGACGACTGGCTAATAAAGGGCTCATCGCCTCAGAATGTGCGATCACAGCTGTCGCTATGCCTGAACTTATGTCGCAAGTTGGGTCTCAGAGTGAATGCCAAAAAGTCCAATTTTTCACCAACACAGAGGATCCACTACCTGGGTGCAACTATAGACTCCGTAGTAGGAAAAGTGTTTCCTTCGGAGGAAAGACAGTCATCCATTATTCTAAAAGGCAGACAGATTATAACCAGCAATCTGTCGTCGGCAAGGCAAATCTCATCTCTGCTAGGGGCCATGGCATCCTGCATCTTCCTAGTGCCCAATGCCAGTCTAAGGATGCGTCCTCTCCAGCAAGATCTCGAGGACAAATGGGATCAAAGGAACACCCTGTGGGAAGAAAAGGTTTGCCTCTCCTCTGCAGCCAAACAGTCAGTCAAGTGGTGGCTGAAGCCAAGGAATCTACAAGTGGGGATCTCCTTCCATCAAGAGCCCCCAACTCAGATCTTAATCACCGACGCATCCCTTCAGGGATGGGGTGCGCATTTTGGGACTCTGCAAACTCAGGGACAGTGGTCCAGCAGCGAGCAGTTGTACCACATCAACATGCTGGAGCTCAGGGCAGTCCACCTAGCCCTCAAAGCGTTCCTGCCTGCGATAACGACGAGTACCATTCTAGTGCAGACGGACAATACCACCACAATGTACTACCTGAACAAGCAGGGGGGTACTCGATCCAGAACGCTCTCGCTGGAAGCTCAGTCCCTGTGGCACTGGATCCTAGCAAGGAACATCTCATTGAAAGCGGTGCACCTACCAGGAGAACTCAACGTGCAAGCGGACTTACTCAGTCGGCATTTTCAAGAACCAGAGGACTGGGTACTAAACGACGAGGTGTTAGAAGACATCTTCGGGGAATGGGGGCGTCCGCAAGTGGACCTCTTCGCGGACGAGCAAAACACAAAATGCCGAGGCTTCGCCTCAAGATACCATCGACCAGGATCCCTAGGGAATGCCCTTTTGATCAATTGGTCAATGACATTTGTGTACGCTTTTCCGCCTCTCCCACTAATCCCCAAGGTGGTGACCAAGTTGCAGAATTCATCTGCCAAGATGATCCTCATAGCACCGGACTGGCCGAGGCAGTGGTGGTACACGGATCTCCTACACATGTCGATCCGCCCCCACAAGCGGCTGCCGTGCAGGCCGGACTTGTTGTCCAAGATGCGGGGGAAGATTTACCATCCCAGCCTTCCCTCGCTGAGCTTAACAGCATGGCTCCTGAAGTCCTCCAGTATGGCCATCTGAACCTCCCTCAAGAGTGTATGTCCATACTGAAGGAAGCCAGGAGGCCTTCGACAAGACACTCCTACTTCTGTAAGTGGAAAAGGTTTTATATATGGTGTGCTCAGCATCATTATGATCCCACTAAATGCCAGGAGGATGTAATTTTGCCCTATCTTCTACATTTAGCGAGGGGAGGGTTGAAATTTTCATCCATAAAGGTTCACCTAGCAGCCATAACAGCATACAGGCGTTCGCCTTCACAGCAGTCATTTTTTAAAGTGCAGGTAGTGAAGGATTTCTTGCAAGGACTCAAGAAAGTCTATCCCCCTGTTAGACCTCCCTCTCCTTCCTGGGAGCTAAACTTGGTTCTGTCAAAGCTCATGGGTTCTCCTTTTGAGCCTATTCATAAGGCTACCCTACAGCACCTCACATGGAAGACAGCATTTTTAATAGCCATCACTTCAGCACGGAGGGTCAGTGAGATACAGGCCCTCTGTTCTAAAGAGCCCTACACTATTTTTCATCTGAATAGGGTGGTGATGAGAACTCATCCTTCGTTCCTACCTAAGGTGGTATCGGAGTTTCATGTAAACCAAGCCATCTCCTTACCAACCTTTTTTCCCAACCCCTCCTCTCCGGCAGAGAAGGCGTTGCATTCTCTAGATGTCAAAAGGGTCCTAAAATTCTATCTAGATAGGACTAAGAATGTCAGGAAATCTGATCAATTGTTTGTGAACTATGGGGTTGTCCGTATGGGCTTTGCGGCTTCCAAACGTTCCATTGCTAGGTGGATTGTTTCAAGTATTACATTGGCCTACCAACTGGCTCAGAAACCATTGGGGGCGCGCCCTAGTGCGCATTCGACAAGAGGAAAAGCGGCTACCGCTGCTTTTCTCAATAATGTCCCACTCTCCGAGATCTGCAAGGCAGCCACTTGGAGATCTGTCCATACCTTTACCAGACACTATTGTCTGGATTCGGACACCAGAGCAGACACTCAAGTAGGACAAGCCTCCTTGAGGAATCTGTTCCATACATAATCATTTTCATGATTTTCCTATTCTATGTGTGGTACAATCCTTTTTTCATTTGCCTGCAGGTGGAAGGTGAGCTTGCTACTCTATTCAGTGCTTATGACTATTGATGAGGATCCCCTGGAAGAGAAGGGTAAGTTACTTACCTGTAATCCTAGTTCTCTTCCAGGGGTATCCTCATCAAAGTCATAAGCAACCCACCCACCTCCCCAGGCAAATGAGAAGAAGTGTCTTATTCATTATGGAAAGGATATATCTTTGTGTTTAGGACTACGGTCCCGCAAAGAACAACTGACCTAACTGTCACCCCTGAGGCATGATGGGATATGGAAGCCAGGGCTGCCTTAAAGGCACGGTGCCAGTTTTTACCTATACAGGGCTTTTCAGTCTCTATGGTATTGTGTTGCAATGCAGCCTGCAGGCTAGCAATGTGTTGTAGATCTGTGTTTCACACAGTTTTCTCTTTTTTTGCTTTCTCATGAGTGTTTACCTCATTAAAAAAAAAAAAAAAAAAGGGATTTAGGTGTTTTATTATACCTATATGTATTATTGGATGTGTATTTATACATTGCCTAGCCTTCTTTTCTAGGGGCTGCATTTGCTTGGGAAAAAATAATATATGTTTATACATATACAGAGCTGTATACATGTATGTTTTTTACATATATGATTTTATTATTTCCGGGGTCCCCGCACATGGGCGGGAATATTCAGTGCTTATGACTTTGATGAGGATACCCCTGGAAGAGAACTAGGATTACAGGTAAGTAACTTACCCTTCTCTAGGTCTTCTAGGCTGTAGGGATCTTCAGGTCAATAAAACGGTTATGGGCATGTTTTGTGCATATTCTCTATTCTTTTGAGCTTTGTGCGAGTCTTCTTGGGGTCCAGCAGCTTGTTCTTGAAGGTACAATTCAGCTCCTTCCCTTTTAGGCTAGTCAGTTCTTCTCAAGTGTCCAGGTATGTCATTAGCCAGCACCTGAAGAGCTTCAATCCAGAATAGGTTTTGCTCCTGGCAACATGTTTGCTCTGTACTGATGCACAGATTCCTTTGAAATTCCAAAATATATGCCACACAGTTGCTCCAAGGCCCAGTATTTATCCCAGTTTGGCAACGAGGGCTGCAAGGTTTGTTAAGTAGCATGTTAAAAGATTGTACAAATATGACCTCAAGGCCCCTGCCTCCTTTGATATGCGACCCAGGCTTCCCCCAGACCTGGGAGATGCACCCCCTTCCCGAGGCCCATTTGGCACCAGGACAGGGGGGGAATTAGACATGTAGTAGATGTGTTGCATCACAAGGCTAGTCACACCCCTTAAGTGGGCTATCTGATGTGCTCCACAAAAGAAGGATTCCACCATTTTGTTTTTGGTGGAATTAGGAACTCTTTGGCTACTACCCTTCATTCCCCTTAACAGCCCTAACTTCAGGACTTTGGTGGCCCACTGATACCAGGAACTCAAATTTGCCTGACTAAAGAATAAGGGCAAAGAAGAGCCGAGGAATACAAGAACTGTGGACTAGTTGTGGACTTGGCTCCAAACCCTGCCTGCTTCTGTCTGAACAATTGCAAATACCTCACTCTTCTTGCAGCTCTGCATCCTCCAAAAGCCTCAGAGGGGTGCCAGCACTTTGTCAACCAACCAGTATCTCCCTTGAAGAGGAGGAGCCACTTGCCTGCATTTACCCGGTACACCGTTCTGCAGACCCCCGGGTCCACCAAGACAGCAGCATCCCAGGAAGAAGTCTCCGTTCTCCAAGAGGCCAGATCTGTCTCCCTACCAAGTTTGGAGATGCCAGATCCCCCTGGAGTTCCTGCACCAGTATGTGGGGTACTGGAGCCCTTGCGGGAGCCAAGGCTTGTTTAATGTCCAGCCTGGACACCAGGATCGACCTATTGACATGAGACAATCAGCACCATAGAGGCCATTGTCGAGTGTGTCCTTCCTGTCCATCTCCAGGTCGGCCTAAAAAGAGAGAGCCTCCAACGCAAGAAACCCATCGGACAAAACACCTTTGCACCTGAGCCCCACAGCCTACGACTGTGCACCAGTGCTCTAGAGACCATCAGGATCCGAGCCTCCCTTTGTGTTCTGCAGGACTGGTCTCCCAGTCCCTGCTCACAGCTTTTTTCTGTTACAGGTTTTCCCATTGACTTCATCAATAGTGTTCGAAGCTACCCTTGCGACCAGCACCTCTGTAGCCTTACACACCAGGGAAGGTAAACAGAAACTGCTGGAGGTTCTAAAGACCTTGGGCTCTACTTACCTCAAGTCCAGAAGAACAACCCTGTTACTTGATTGCAAGTACCCCCATGCAGTGCTTGTTTCTCGTATAGGATATCATTACCACATTTGAAGCTCATACCTCGAATCTGACAGCTGTATGTTCTCTGAAAATCAGTAACTCAAAATCTACTTGTCTGATCTATTTTTCTATATTGGTTTCGGATTACCTTCTTGAGTGTGTGTCTCATTTATTTACTGTGTGTGTAACAAATGCCTGGCTCTTTATATAATATATCAAAATGAGATATATTGTGTTGAGAGTCCAGGGGTTCCCTTATTAGTGGACAGGGGGATTGCTATGGCAATCCCACGGTGCTCTGTTAAGGGTTAGTGTGTTCGGGCAACCTTAGGCTTAACACAGAGGAGTGTAAGACATCTAAAAATACACACAATGGTCCGTAAATGATGCACAGGAGTCAAAAAGGAGATCCACACCAATTTATGAAAATAGCAAGTATCTTCATATATGTTTATGTATTAAAAGAAAATCGTTCAGGTGAGTATGTTTTTAAATAGGAATATTTTTCAGTTCAAATAGTCGACACTTTGTGCAATTTCTGAGTTCTGCAATGTAGACCTATTGAAGAAAAATCATATGCCGTTTATCTGTTCTTGGCAGCAACTTACGGGACCCTTCTCCAGGATTAAAAGTGAATGGTGGGCAAGGTCCGAGGCAACACCAGCAGAACACCACCAGCGGCACTAGGGCGGCCGGGTGCAAAGGTGCAAAGAGCATTGGGTGCCCAATGTTATCCAAAGGAGAACAGTTGCAGTAGAAATAGGCTGCAGTAGGGGACTATGATACCAGTCCAGTGAAGCTAAAGAGTGGCATTGGTTCTTGCGATTTTGGGGGATGTGGGGACACCTTTGGTCCTCTTCTTCACGGGGCAGGCGTCCGGGTGCAGAGGGTCTTTTGAGTGTCTGGTTTCTCCATCCGGCAACACTTGCGGTTGAGGGGGCCTGCCAACAGAGGCTGCAGGTAACGTCGGGGAGTTCATGAGGAGTCCCTCCACAGAGGTCTCTACCTTGAGGACTTGGAGACCACGCTGACACTGTTGGCCCATTTCATCATGGACTGGGGGGCTTGGATGCAGTGGTGCTTGTGGCGGGTTCTGGTGTGGCCTCTTGATCTATCTTTGGCTTTCTATAGGATGCAGGGGACAGTTCCGCTGTCCCTCGGGAAGTCTTGACTCCTGGTCTCCTGGCTTTTGGGGACTCAGCAACTGCATGACAAGTTGATTTTTGGTGCAATAGGTGAAATCAGCTGGCAGGCCGGCTGGGTTAACGCCAAGTCAGTTGCTGGGTTTTCTGTTCTTGCTGTGCGACTCTTCTCGTCCGTCTTCTTTCTTCAGGTCATCAGGATCTGCTTTTCTGGTGCCAGGGGCTTCTCTAAATACTCCAATCTGATAGAGATGTCTAGCCGCAGATTCCTTACCTTAGAATTATTCCCAGGCACCAGACTAGATCCGGAAACATTTCTACAGCAGTACCTCTGCACGTCGGTAGAAGGCGTCGAGCGACTCTGTAACAACGTCGTCCACCGGAGTCCATATAAGCCCTCCCCTGACATGCTGACGTCAGTTTCTTCCTTTCCGCGCTTCCATGCTGATTTGGAGAGTGGTACCTGTGGCCATTTTTAGCCTATCTCAATGTTGTCGACAAAACAGTGTGCTTTTTCTGGATATTTTTAGGGCCCTTGGACTACGATGTTGACCACACACCCTCATTCTATTTGCATGTGCTCTCTGAGCATGCACCCTGACCCGAACGGTGCGGCTTATGTCTGCAGTTTCAGTCATCGTAGTTGCAGGAGCGCCACTTGACACTGTTAGGGCGCGGTAGTCAAAGGTCCTTTACCGGTCTTGGTCCTCTTCTTCCTTCTAGAACCGCTCAAGGACCAGCTCCTAAAGTCCTTCGTCCACGTTGTCGGTTGGTCAGTCATGCCATAGGCGGGTGGTGCCGTGGCCTACCCGACTTTACTTTGTATGCGCTGTGTCCCTGACATGCCTCCTATTCCTCCAATTTTGGGGTCGGAGCGAGAATCCGTCCCGCGCCTTCCGGTGTTTCCCAGCACTGAGGCGACTCTGGCTCATATGAGGGGATTCTATCTCTCCCTTCATGCCATTTTTGGTTCTCAGCCACCTCCTGGTGCGCATCTAGGCCCCAAGAAGGTCGGTGAAGCCTTGACTGACTCCAAACCAGCAGGACCTCCCTCGGTGTCAGTGAGTCCCTCTGGATCTGTGATCGAATTCATATTGGCTCCGGTGCACAGCCCTTTGGGGCTCTCACTTGTGATGCCAGTGTTGGATCTGCCATCGCCCCATCGGTGTTGGCTGTGCCCATCGCCTCTACTTTGTCTCTCCCTGACACCAAGGTGTAGCCTATTCAACGCCCGCCGACATCGGAAATGGCGTTGGTGGAACAGTTCTTTTCGGGCTACCTTCCTCCGCTTTCAGAGGAGCCCCCTGCTATTTTGTGATGTCGGTGATTACATAACTGGCTTTTCTCAGCCTTCTCCGGAGTTTCATTGGGTGTCTGACCTTGGTGAGACTATTGCCCTTGATTCGTCCCCATCCTTCAGCTTGTTTTCTCCTCCTAGCCTCGCTTCAGAGGCTAGGTCTACTTTTGCTGCGCTTTTGCAGAGAGTTGATGTGGTTCTAGGGCTGCGTCTTCCTTCTGTGGAGGTGTCCATACTTGGGGTGCCTCATCAGGGCAAGATGAGGACCGAACCTGTGCTACTCTTCAGTGAAGCCCTCTTTGATATTTCGTTGGGCACTTGAGGAATACCTCCGGCATTAGCTCAAAGGCCCTGAATACCCGCTCTGCCTTTTCCGACAGCCTACTCCATGCAGCTTTGTGGTTCAGACTGCTACAGCCTCCTCCGCCATCGGCGCCAGGTTTGGCGTCACTCAAGACAGGGAGTCTAAAAGTCTAGATGTTCTTGGTCGATATTTCTTTTCGGCCACCAGCTCTGCTTTGCATTCCATTAATTACGCTTGTGTTGTGGGCCGTATTTCTCACGTGTTGTGGCATTCGGTCTTGCTCCTTCTCCCCTCTGTCCCTGATGACACTTGGGGCACTCTTACTCAGTTTGACCAGGCTGGCCGTCAGACGGCTTAATTGCCGATTCATTGTAGCATGAATACCACAGATATTGTGGGACAAGCCATGGCTCATTTCATAGCTCTTTACTGGCATAACTGGCATACCTGGCTACACACCTCTGGCTTCTCTGAGGCTGTTCAGTCTGCCTTGGTCAACATGCCTTTCGATGGTCAATATCTGTTTGGTTCTTAAGCTGACTCCGCTTTATGCAGTTTTTGGGAAAGTCGGAGAGGGTGAAATCTTAATTTCCTGCTCGCGATACCATCCTCTCCTTCACACCGTACTCAGTCTGGTATGTGGTCATGGTCTCCTTGATTTCTTTTCTGTCTTAACCGTTACAGGGTGGTGCCCGGTGGCTTCTTCCTTTCACTCATCGCCCCCGAGTAGCATCTGGTGTGCGACTCCTGCCTGGTTGGTATTTTCCTTTCTTACTCTCTTACCCTGTGGTTGACAGGTTGTTTTCCCCAGTTGTTTTTTGTGATTCATCCTGTTTCTTGGCCCTGTTGGGTTTCTACGCAGGTGGCTTCATGGGGTTCTTTTGCTTTTTTCCTCCAGTTCTCATTGGGTTATTTTCATGATTGTGCGGATGCACTGTTGCCTTACTCCCTATCCTACAGGGTACTTCATCTGTATGGCTTGCAGCTGTTCCTCCATCTGTTTCTGACACGATGGTACCCCTTATTGGGGACTCCACAATCTGTGCTTTGGTGCAAGTCGGAAGATGGTGGATGGTGGTCTTATTCCTCCTGCCCACGCCTTTGCTTTTGAGTGTTTCTCCACACTAGCCAGGGGTTTCTTCTTTCCACTCTATCTGGCGCCCTTCTTTCCTTGCAGACGCAAGAGAAGGGGCTTGATCCTTGACTTCAGGTGCATTCCCTGGACCTGACCTGGATGGTGTTCCTCCTTTTCTCTCTTCAGATGCTAGCCCTTCTTGGGCTGTCTTTCGCTATGCATGGGCAAAACAGACTCCTGCCCCTTCTTTTCTCTTCTCTCTTAGGTCTCTTGTGGATGTGCCGTGTCTGTATTTTGGTATGGGTTGCTTACTCTGATGATCCTTTCTCTTCTATGCCTCTGCATGGCCGCCCTTAATCTCCTTCTGCCCTGCGCAAAGCAACTTTTACTTTTTGCTTTGATCAATGCTATGTTGTTGTAGATGTTTCCATCACACCTCTGATGCCAACCTCAATGTTGGTACTGGCCTGGCTGTTCTACAGATGTGTCTTCTGCTCCTTTTGAGGTTTATAGCCATTTTTTCATCTTTCGTCTCTTCTTGAACATGGATCCTTGCCCTCCCACTCTGGGTTGGTTCGTACTGAGGTTGGTGATCCTGAGGGTTTGTTTTTCAGGGAGTTTTTCCCTCTCTTCTTGCGAGCATAGACACTATTTTAACCCCTTGGGGGGTTTGCTTTCCCTCGCCTAAAGAGCATACCGATTACGACATCAGGACCCTTACTCATGATGTCCCATGGCTTGTTTTCAGGGCACAGGTCGTCCCGTGCACATGCGAGTAACACAGAAGAGGGTCCCTCAATGTCTAAATAGAGTGAGAGGAGGGCAGGGAAAATCAAAACATAATAACAACAAACCTCTCCCTATAGGTTAATTAATACATTCATGGTTCATCCTACAACAGGAAAAACATCATTGTCCCACAAGTCAATAATTTTTTTTTTTTATTTTATTTTATCAAAAAATCTCTTTTTTATATAGTTTTCATCAAATTCATTTGTATAAAAATTATTTTACTGTATACAATACAAATAGAACAGCCCCACAAAAACATAACACCATATGCAAAGACAATATGACACCACAACACACACAGACACCAATCATACAATACAATGTTCAAATAAGAAAGGGAAAAAGGGAGACAACAATGCACATAACAAACTGTATATGAACAGAGTTACAAAACATACAATTCATAAATCATATCAAGACAACAAAAAGCGTCCCGTGCACCTGCACCTTTCCTTTCCTTTTCTTTCTAGCTCATATCCTTGTTAAGTTGTAGGCCCTACCTCTACACCTGTTACTTCTGCTCCTGACGGTGGTTTCTTGGTTTGGACCTTCACTTGTGGCGTTGATCTTTCCATGCTATTTCCTCCGCCTTGTCCGCTGCTTCTGCCAGTTCCCGTCCTCGTCTGTTATTCTTCCTTCAGACGGAGACTAGTTATCTGCATAGGACTCACTGTGATGGCCTTGTTTAACTTGACCCTTTTACAGTTCTCCATAGTGGTCTTATTTTACTATTCTAGCAAGATTTTTTCTCCCCTGTTGTTCTTTTCACCGGTCTCTCAGCAGCCTGATTATCACCGCTCAGTCAGTGGTGTTGTTTTCTGCCTTTTTAGGTCTCGCACCTTGCGTTGCAGTGCGCAGCACTGCTTGCGCAGCGAGAGACCTCTTGTAGGGGGTTTCAAAACGGACCTAGGAATCGCAAACGCTCGTGCGTGTACTTTTCCTTTTGGCCCACGCTATTGGCCTTTGCGTGCGTCTTTTTATCAAAGACAGCACGCAATTACACATAAGGCGGGCGCATTGCTCCTCCAATGGACTATTGGTGTCTATTACGCGCACCACTGCCATGTGGTTTCAATTATCGTGCCCAGACACGGGCTTGCTCTTTTCTGGATGCATTTCACAGGGAAGCGCACAGCGCTCCCGTGGACATACTTGCACGAGTGGCCACAAATCAAATACACATGAAAGGCCTCCTCTGACGCAGCTGCTGCAACGCACAACTCTGCCGTTTCAGGGAACAAACGTGTTTCAAAGCTGGCTGGGTACAATGTCCAGCACCGCCGCAGGCTCTGTTCTTGCTCCCGCCATCTTGCGTAAACATGAAACGGGTGCACTTCCTCACTCACGGCTGCTTTCAGTCACCCATGACGAGCAGCGCCGAGATCCGACAGCCTCAAGGCACCTTCACCGGGGCTGCTAGTTTCTAAAGCCGCTGGCCTGCTGTTGAAAAATGCCATGGGATCCCGGAGGTAAGACTAGAGGCGAGTAGGAAGTATGAATGGGAGAGGAGCACACTGACTAAAATCCGGAGCTCATAGGGGCAAAAGAGAATTGCAACAGACAGCCACGGGGACTAGGCAGTGTTGGATTCAGTGTGCTGTGTGTCCCAGCGCTGTCCATAACCGTAATCTTAAACCTCATGATTACTTTTACACTCTAGTGGCGTGTTGTTTCCCCCTCTGTATCCCATTCCCCAATCCTCCTCTTGCCATACATCCAGTGGTCCCTGTGAGTTTGTGCTCTTGGTGCGCCCTTCGTGTGCACCCTAGTACTTCGCTTGCTTATTCTGGAAGCTTGTCTCGTTTTATCTTGCCCCACCATTCCCCTTACTTTTTCGCATTCAATACCGTCTCACTTTGTAAACAAGAGCCATTAACCCTATCTCACGAGAAAACTATCGCTCATGTTTTATATTGATTATCCCCACAGTGACTGTGATGAGTGTCATTTCTCATTGAAGCTAAGGTCAAGTCTCAACTTTCCCCACTAATTACATTGAGCAAAAATCTTCGTTCAGGGTAATGGGAAAAGTTTTATAGAAAATTGTAAATGAAATCAGGCTGGATGCTTCATCGATGTTGACCTATATATTTGTGACCCAGTACACTTGTCCTCGTTCTGTTGACCCTTGCTGGGTATCCTGCATTCATTTGTTTCCTTTTTTTTTGTCTCCATGTCGCCCTCTGCGTCCCACTTAGTCTGCCACCCTCTGCGTCCCACTTCGTCTGCCGCCCTCTGAGCCTCACTTCGTCTGCAGCCCTCTGCGCCCCATTTCCTTTACTCCCCTTCGTGTAATTTTTCTTCTGCTCCCTTCTGGACAATTTTGTGTCTGCCCCTTCTTTGTCCCTGTCCTTGGTCCCCAATGTGTCCCTTTTATCTGCTTCTTGTGTAAGTCCCCTTCTGTGCTCCTTTCCTTCCCTTTTACTCTTCTGTGTCCCTTTCCTTCCCTTTGTCCCCTTCTGCATCCTCATCTTCTGCCCCCACGTGTCCCTTTCTTCAGCTCTCCTGTCTTCCTTTCTTCTGCACTTGGACATGCCAGGCCCCCAAAATGGAAGTCACTGGTTCCCAAATTGCTGCAGTTAGTTGTAAAAGACAGTTTGTGGAAGAGCCAACCTCCTACCTCCTTCATCAATGTAGTTGTAAGCTGCACCTTAGACAATAGGTCACAGGCTGCTGTTGAAACAGCAATGACATTGAGCATGGTGGCTTGAGCTGCTCACTTTGGACTATACCTTTGGGCCAGGCTCACACTATTAAAAAAAACAAGCATTTTTTTAAATGTAGATAAAACCTCTTGAGGAAAAAATGCCGGTATTGGTTTAAAGTGCCTTGTTGTTGCCTGGCAATTAGTTCCACCCACTAATCACGGGCCTCCGCAGTGCTCAGTCAGGTGTGGTGATGGATTTGTACGGGCGGGTCAAACCTCCAGTAGTTAGTCCCGAAATAAGACTGCACAGTCTGTACAGCTGCCAGTGGGAGCCGTGGGAGTTATTTGTGGGGAGACTCGCAATAGACCACATACCTCGTTTATATATGTAATGTGACTGGTGCATTCCTGATGTAATCTGTGTCCAGCGGCCATCCCTTGCCACTATCTGGAGCAAGCTTCAGGTGCCTTTAGCAGGCTTCCTTCCCCTCGCCAAGAACTGACCTTCCTTCCGGTCTGAGAGAAAGCTCACCAATGGAAAACACCAACCACTGTGCTCAAGCCGAAGACATTGAACTAGGGGCTTCAAGCATACCTGTTACAGTGGTCCCTTGAGGAGCAGAACGAACTACAGGCACTGCTGCCATCCTAACGTTTCACAATTTAAACTAAGTAAGCCACTCAAATAGTACGTGTGCAGATCACTCCACTTTGATGCAGAGGGGCAGCAGTTTCATAGCTACTCAAACATAATCCATCCTCCCTCACTCCATTCCTCAGCATACCCATACCCCCCCCCCCTCCCTATGGTGCCACCAGCACTTTATTAACAATACTCAGTGGCGGTGTGCATAGCACTGATGTTTGTCCTGCAGTGCCGCAAATCAGCTTTACTCAGAGCCACTGGAAATATGTGTTTGTGCTGTCGCAGAGTTTTTCCGAATAATTATAAATTTGCCATATTTGCCACATAATCTATCATCTACTGTATAATCTCCAGATTTTAGCAGAAAATAGTTTAGCTTAAACGGTCCAAAAGTTACTAAAAGGCAGTCACATGTTGCTGCACAGTGGAAGGCCTGTTGCGTTGGCTCACTGGTTAATTTTCTGTTGCTTATTACTATATTTGGGAGATAAACCAACACTAATGATGTGCAACCTATGCCCAGACACTGTTAACAGGTGTAAAAATGTGAAAATAATAAATACTATCACAGAATGCACCACATGCTGCATGATTTCCTTTATCTTGCAGCTTAATTTAGTCAACCCTGCTGCATAAATTGTCCCTTTGCTGCCACATAATTCCAGTGACTCTGGCTATACTTCACTTGGCCTCAGTCAGTGGTTCACAATTATTACCTGCTGGCAAGTAACTACTTCAAGCAGAATTATACCAATATATAGCCAAAATACACATCTTGTATTTTTCGACACATATCATTTAACTCTCTTTTGCAGGTTCCCACAAGAATCGTATTGAATTTCTCTACCAAGTATTAATATTACGGAATGAAGAGCAACTCAATAAATATAAAATAATGCTTTATAGTGCGGTAGCCCTTAACTTTACATATGAATTTATTTTAAATTGTGTGATACCATATGCTTGCAGTGATAAACAAGCATTTGCAATGCAATAGGTCTAGCATTACTGAAAGTTTGACCTATTGGAGTTGCAAATAATAATGCAATGCCAATAGTTCAAACTTTCAGTAATGCGAGACCTATTGCATTGGAAATGCTTGTTTCCTTTTATGCGAGGCCCTTGCTGCTGTTCCATTTTGCCCCATTCCCGACATGGTGGCCATTTATTTGTGCCCTTGTTGGACACCTGTTATACAGTTTTTCTTCTGTATACGTATTCTGTATATGTATTGATTCATACACACACATATATTTGTGTGTGTGTCATGTATATATTTTCCATATCTTTTATAACTCCCTTTGTTAGTTAACTCTATAGTGATTGTGTTTCTGCTTTCGTGTCAGGTTGTACGGGTCCTGGGGGCTTGCTCGATGTCAGAAGGTCCACCTCCAGGCAGCACCAAGTCTGAATGCCGTTATAGCACAGACTATTGGAGTGGCCAGGTGGGAGAAAAGGTGTTGGGAAAGGCCCCCCCTCCTCACCACAGTTCTCTAATAAAGAATAATAACCTGGTTGCTGGGCTGCAAATATAAGGAGGTGAAGCCTACATGTATCTGGAAGACAAAGATTAGGCACTATGGTGAACACTACAGAAATCACCTTGTGTATGTAAGCATAGAATCGTTAATTTGATAGATGAATAGCTCTAGAGATAAATCTACCTACCAGACTTCGCCCTTTACTGTTCTTTTACCGGGATTTTAATTGTAAAACATGGTTTCACCTGGTTATTGTTCTCCATATGATGATATGCATTCCCCAGCTGCGATCATTATTTATGCGGGGCCTGCCACGCAACTTTGTACATAGGTTGTAAGGTTCAAAACATTAATGGTATTCCTGAGAATTCAAGTGTATGAGAAATAAGTGCACAATGCCAATATGTGCTCAAAAATGATATCCTTGTAAGTTGAGTGTCCAAAAATTATGCTGACATGAAATTGCGATTCTCCTATTAACATGACTAGAGAATCTGGATTTCATTAAAGACACGGAGGCTAACATTATGCATATCACTTTTAATGCGTCTCCAAGCAGCCGCATAAATCATCATAAAGCAAGTGTTCCATATAGAACGTTAAGGATAAACAAAAGGCATGAGACCACAACATTAAGCCTCTTTTAAATGGCGTAAAACAGGATAAGTTCCACTAAAAAACTTGAAACTTTAAGGTGTGGAAACGGAGTAAACTTCCTTAAAGAGATGCACACATCTTTGATAAAACATCAGGGAAGGCAGGAAACCGAGGATGATGAAGGATAAGAAGTCAGAGTCCTGAAGTTATGAGAGATTATCTGAAAAAAATATAAAGCCATGTGAGTAAATACTGATAAAATAAAGGATAAATTAGGTGAGCAAGCAAAGTGATTAAGACAAGCGTAAATGCGAAAAACATAAATAAGATTTCATGTCAATAAAAGTATATAACATTTCAATTCAGAAATAATAGATATGTTATACTGAAGATGTAAGATTAAATGGGAAAGAGGAGGGAGGGATAATGTTAGCCTCCGTGTCTTTAATGAAACCCAGATTCTCTAGTCATGTTAATAGGAGAATCGCAATTTCATTACAAGACCGGAGGCTACCATTATGCATGTTGGTAGCTTTGTAAGACTACGTCGGACATATGAGGAATTGGTTTGCAATAATGCTGAGCAAATGTTCTAGCATTCGACCAGTCAGCAGCCTTAAGGATATCGTCCAACTTACCTCCGGACCAGAAAGATTTACTGGCCATTGCACCTCTGATAGAGTGAGCTTTGAACATATTTAGATCAATACCTGCTAGGTTCATAACAATTTTAACCCACCTAGAAATAGAACTAGAGGAGATAGCTCTGTGAGGTTTAACAAAGGAGATGAGTAGCTGAGTCACACCTGAAGGGCGAAGAGAATTCATTCTACAATCGTATTCTTTCATACAATCAACGACGCAGAGTTTAGGGCAAGAATCAAAACGAGGGTAAAAGATGGAATCGGACATAGTCTTTGTTCTTTTAAAGAGATCAAAATTGACTCCGAACATGTTGTATGATCTATTAGATATTTCAAGAGCTTTAACATCAGAGACTCTACGACAGGAAATTAAGCAAAGTAAGGTAGCGAGTTTGATAGAAAGACTTTTATTGTTCAGAAGGGTATTATTAGGCCAGTTTGAAAAAAGATTAAGAATTAAGTTGACATCCCAGAGGGATTGATATCTAGGTCTAGGGGGTCTCCTGAGTCTGATGCTTTTGAGAACGCACTCTGCAGATAATTGTATTTTTACCAATTGTCTTACCATTAACGAGGGAATGTCCTGCGGAGATGGCAGATCTACAACAATTAATAGATCTATAACTAAGGCCTCGTTCGAATTGTTCTACAAGAAAATTGATTATGCCAACGATAGGTGCTTCAACGGGATCCAGATTCCTTTCCAAGCACCAACGAACCCATGATTTCCAAATGATGTTATACCGGTAGTGTGTGCCGAGAGCCCAAGACTCCCCGAGGAGAGTTGAAGCTGTTGACGAAAGTCTTGAGAGATCATTGGATCTCCTGACACTCTCTAGGCAAGAAGGGTCAGCTTCCCTGTTTGAGCCATGGGGTGAAGATGACCGTCTATGTCTGTAAGAAGATCCACTAGGGAGGGAATTAGGAATGGAAGGTCGTAAGTCATTTCCAAGGCAGTTGGAAACCAAGCCTGAGAAGGCCAAAAAGGAGTGATTAGGACGATCGAGCATCAATGTTGTCTGACTTTCTGAAGGACCCTCTGGATCATTGAAAAGGGGGGAAAGGCGTAACCGTTGGTGCCTTGCCAAGGTTGAAGGAAGGCATTCACTGCCAGAGCAACCGGGTCTGGCATCCAACTGTATTAATTCTGGATTTGGAAAGTCAACCTGCTGGCAAAGAGGTCTCTTGATCTCATTACCTTGGTGAAACACCAAGGGGCTGAAGAAAGACCGAAAGGGAGTGCTTTGAATTGGAAGAGATGTTTTTTCCATAAGAATTGAAGGAAGGGTTGGTGAACTTTGGCCATGGGGATGATAAAGTAAGCGTCCTTCAGATCTAATTTTACGAGCCAATCTGCCTCTAGGAGTGAGTCTCTGAGGAGGTGAATACCCTCCATTTTGAAGTGTCTGTAAACGAGGTATTTGTTGAGATGCCTTAGATTTATGACGGGTCTCCAACCTTTCTCTTTTTTTTGACAAGGAAGAGGGTGCTTATAAATCTTAACGTCTCTAGAGGGACTTCTACTATAGCGCCCTTCTGAAGCATGGTGGAGATTTCCTCCTCTATTATCTTTTCCTGATCTAGGGTAAGATTCATCTCTCTTGGGAAAGAAGACTGGTAAGGAGTTTCGGTAAAGTCTATAGTGTTGTTGTCGTTGAGAGCACCGCGGGATCTGAAGTTTCTGGAACGAAATCCTCTTCCTTTTTGTGGAAAGAATTGAGGTGTATTCGAGGGGAGGAATCCCCTTCCGCGATATCCTCTTCCTCTAGGGTAGGGCCTGCGGTTGAAGCGGCCAAAAGAGAGGCCCGTCTACCGGCCCTTCCGAAAAGGTTATTTGAGTTAAAAACTCTTTTCATGTTCTGGTGGGCTTTATCTAAAGCCGTAAAGGTCGAGACATATTTTCCTAGTGTTTTGATCATGTCTTCGCCAAAGACCAAGCCCTTGGGGTTGATGGAGGGTTCTTTGTCAGCTAAGTCACTTAATTTTGGACTAATTTTGGTAGAGACTAGTCTTCTCCTCTCTGAGTTGAGGCTGGCATTAGCATTACCTAAAAGAACGAGAGCTCTCTGGCTAAGTCCTCTAATTATTTCAGTGTTTAGTGGGGTGCCATTAATGTGGCTATCTTCAGTAATGTCAATAATTCTTGCAAGGGGGCCTAGGATATCTAGGACTCTATCTTGACATCCTTTAAGGGATCTCTCCATTCCTTTTCTCAGGTCTCTTCCGAGCTTGAAGAGGTACTTGATGAGTTCTGGATCAAGGTTTGGAGTTTGGCAGGTTTTATCTCCGATGGAAGGTCTGGAGCATTCGGCTCTTAATAGGTTCCGAGAATCCCTGTCTAGAGGGTTCCTTAGCCATTTGTTAATAAATTTGCTCACGTGGTCCTGCGGGATCCATTCTGAGCTCCTGGGGTGTTTAATATTAAGAGGAGAGAACATTTCTTGGCCTAGGGGGTCTAGAATGGTATCTTTAGAAGAATGAGAGAGATCTTCATCGAGGGAGTTGAACTCAAGATCGTCTTCGTCGAGATCTAAGATATATTAGTCAGGAGAATCAGAGGCATCGTCATTATCAAAATCATCATCATTTTCATCAAGGTCATCATTCTGAGCACTATGATATTTTGTGCCGCAGGGGACACCCAGATATTTTGTGCCGCTGAGGACACCTTTATGCGTTGTGCCGCTAGGGACATCTTTATGTGTTGTGCCGCTAGGGACACCCAAGGTATTTGAGGTGCGGTGACCTCCCATGTAGGTTGAGGTACTAGGACCTCCAGTGCTCTTGGGGATAAAATCTAAATTCTTACTTTTTTAAAGTCATTTTCCCCTTGTATGAGAGAGATCTTCTTTGAGTGTATGTTGATCTAGAGTAATATCGTCCTCTTCACATAGGAGGGATATTTTAGAAGTCATTACTTTAGAAAGAGTTTCCAACATACAGGATCTCATTTCCTCATGGATGATGTTTCTAAAGGCCTCAATATTTAGGTTGAGGGTAGGTACGCTAGCCTCTGCTTCTTCTGAATCAAGGTCAGACATGATAAAGGAGGAAAATTAAAGGAAATAAAATGTTCTCCCCTTTTTTTAATTTTTTTTTATAATATAATATAAAGGTTTTAATAAAATGTTCTCCCTCTCTTTTTTTAAATTTTTTTTATATTATAAAGTAAAGGTTTGGTAATAGAATAATTATTTTCCAATGAATTAAAGATGGATGGGCTTTAAGATGCAGGTTTTGCTAATAAATATATTTTCCTGGGCTTTAGGAAGCGTTTCTGTGTAACTGCCAGCTGATCTAGCCTCCGGGGATCGAAAATGCGCTCGAGCGCGATCACCGGAGGCTGTTGTTACAGTGGTTGCCAGGAGACGGGTAATACGTAAATACGAAGGCCTTGCAGGCCGTGTTTACAAGGAAAAGTATCGAGGAATGTTCCTTGGCAACGCCGCGACGTTAGCGGTGCGTTGCCAAGGTTCATTCCTCAAACCATCATCGCACCGAAGTGTCTTTTTTGGAAAAAAGTCCGAACGCGGTGCGTGGGAGCGATGACACGAGAACGGGGGGCTGTCGTTAACCCCGTTGCCTGAGGGGAAGAGCGGGCAAGAGAAAGCTTCGAAGAGTGAGCTTTAAGTATTTATTTTTCGAAACGAGATAGAGCGAGCGGATGAACAAGGGGCAATAACGTGGGTGGGAGAGCGCGTACCTCCGTAAATTGGAGGTCGCGGTGACATGAAGGGAAAGGAGTGTGGGGGGGTAAAACGCCCAAGTGAATGCGGAAGGGAAGGAAAAAAACTGATTATTACATCACTAGGTTACATTACTACATCACTAAGGCAAATAAGAAAAAGTCAAAGAAAGTAATGAAAGCACATGAACAATATCGTTATCAAACATGAGGAGTAAGGAAAAGAACTTATCTGCCTGGAGCCGCATTTAAAAGAGGCTTAATTTTGTGGTCTCATGCCTTTTGTTTATCATTAACATTCTATATGGAACACTTGCTTTATGATGTATGCGGCTGCTTGGAAACGCATTAAAAGTGATATGCATAATGGTAGCCTCCGGTCTTGTAATGAAATCTATTTGTGCGCCAGGCGCTCTTACCTTCGAGATCAGTCCAATCTCTTTAGGATATCACAATCTGTAAGTATTGTGGATGGTACAATTCTTCAGTAGTTCCCAACTTTCCTCCCACCGATGTTCGCTGTTTGCCCCGTGACCTTGGTAAACCATGCCCCTTGCAGATGCAGAAGACGAGGACCGATGCACATCTGCTCCACTCAGCCAAGGAATAGGTTTATTCCTGAGCCCCTCCCAGTATGACCGTTGCCCTTGCACTACTGGGAAACATAGTCAGGTGCTTGAGATTCTGAACCGTACCAGGCAAGTTCCATACTAGTCTTAAAGGGAAATAAAGAACATTGCTAGTTGCTAGTTCTGCAGTTTGAATACTATGCATTCAGTCCAACCATCTACAGTATATGTTCAGTCCAAACCATAGTTAAATCAGTGGACAACGCCACAAGTACTTGCCAGTGCTATATGATCCATGCACTTTACCACAGATAGGTTTGCCACACGTTTTCTTGGCATACCATTGATGATTACTGCCTGATGAGGGCAGAATGGTGGTAGTGTCCCTAGAGCCGCAGCCCATAGCCATGACATTACGTTGTTGCGCTCTTCCTCGTACCCTGGGGAGGCCTCTGCATGTTTTCTGCTTCGTTCTCTCTCTCTGCCCTTTGCCCCGCCAGGATTTTACATTTAACAGTCCCAGAAAGCCCCTTTCCCTTTCTGAGTGTTCCAACTGACCACGTGTGGTCTGTGACCTTCATTGTTGTTATTGCCCACAATGCTTCTCTTATACTATTATTTGGTGCTCTCTGCGGTGCTGGCTTCTATGACTAGGAGCTAGCAACTCTCCTAGGCCTCCCGTTCTGGTTTTTTTGTCCCACTTGACTTTAAGGGAATGTTGTAGTATTATGTTTCTATGGACTGTTCTTTCCAACTCATCTTTATTCTCCTGCCATGATATCTTCTTCCCATGGTTTTGCACAAGTTGCAATTTCAGTTCCGTTCAATGTTTCTGGTGAAATGTTTTCTGCTTGACCTCCCTTCCGGGCAGCCGGTCTCTCTTTTGTATCTTAATTCAGACAGGTTAGCCTAGTCGGGGATACTTTCTACGATCCGGTTTGCAGACCCTCCTCCGGGGATGCTATTGTTTTGGTATCTCATTCTAAGGTAAGGAATCAGTGGCTAGACCTCTCTATCAGATGAATAAGTTACTTACCTTAGGTAACACCTTATCTGGTAGTGACAAAATATAGCCGCAGATTCTTTACTAATCCTCCCCACTGTACGAACTGATTCTTTCAACAACAAAAAGAAAAAGATATATATATATATATATATATATATATATATATATATATATATATATATATATATATATATATATATATATATATATATATATATATATATATATATATATATATATATATATATATATATATATATATATATATATATATATATATATATATATATATATATATATATATATATATATATATATATATATATATATATATATATATATATATATATATATATATCACCTACTGGCGGTCGCCAGTAGGTAGTTATAGTTAGGACCACGTTTCCATAGGAAATCCGCAACATTCTATTTTGAATAACTTTGGCGCCGGTCGACGAATCCTCGCGAATTTTTCAAAATAGGTGGGGCGCTACGCTCCGCTCCTACCCTGAAAGTCTCGGGGGGATTCGTCAAGCGGGGGCTGAGATAAAAGGGGGGTCCCAAAACGCGTTTTTCCCATGCATTTTTCCATAGGACCTTTAGACACAGCTACAGCCCGAACGGCTGAACAGAATTACTAGAAATTTGGCAGAGAGGTAGTCCTCAGGTCAAGGAAGTGCCTTTTGTAGGTTTGGTGTAAATCTGTTCAGTAGATTCTGAGAAAATAGCCTTTAAATCAATATATATATCTGAGCCAGCTTACGGTGCGCTTACGGTACGCTTACCGTACGCGTACGGTGGCGTGCGCGAGCGCGATTCTGATTGGCTCTTAGATCTTAGTAAACATTCGAATCGGCCGAAACCAGGAAGCGGCGTCCGCCATTTTCTCTCTCGCACTGAGAGTGTGGATTAAAATACAAAGCACAAAAACATGTAAAGGGGCTGTTTGGACAGCTCCAAAACACCTAGCCATGTTGAGGGAGTCCCCAAAGATCCCCCAAGGCCAAAAACGGAATTTTTATTTTTTCGCTAATTTCGCCGATTACGCTTACCGTACGCGTACGGTAAAAAAATGTTAAAAAAAAAAAATTATCCACACTCTCCCCACCCCGTGTGCAAATGGTGCCCGAAGGGCACCATTTGTGCATGCCTTTTAACAGGTGTGAAAAATTAAAATATTACCTTTCAAAACGAAGTGCATCATATGTCCTCCATGTGCTCACCGTGCGTGCACGGCACTAACTGCGTAAAGTGGGCGCGCGGTGCGCGAAGCGCACCGCGTGCTTACTGTGCGCGCACGGTGCGCGAAGCGCACCGTGCGCGCACGGAACGAACTCCGTTAAGTGGGCGCGCACGCCACGAATGGCGTAAAGTAACTTAGCATTTAAAAAAACGTACAAATTCACTGAAAAAACCATAGGTTTCACACACGTTATAGTTAGGAATTAGCATTTAAAAACCCTTGCAAATTCACTGAAAAAACCATAGGTTTCACACGTTATAGTTAGCGGAAATTTTACTGATAAAAAACCAATGAAATTCCCCCGTTATAGTTAGTGCAGGCAACTATAACTCACGCGACCGCAATCTTCTGCTGATGACATATGTGTCTTTATGAAAAAAAAATATTTGTAATATATGTATAGCTAAAAATTTATGGAAGAAGACATGGGCAAATAAGTGTCTAAATACAGTATTAGCATCAGCAGAGGATTGCGGTCGCGTGAGTTATAGTTGCCTGCACTAACTATAACGGGGGAATTTCATTGGTTTTTTATCAGTAAAATTTCCGCTAACTATAACATGTGTTTAACCTATGGTTTTTTCAGTGAATATATATATATATATTATCTACTGGCGGTCGCCAGTAGATAGTTATAGTTAGGACCGAGTTCCCATAGGAAATCTGAAAATTCTATTTTAAATAACTTGGCGCCGGTTGACTTATCTTCGTGAAATTTTCAAAACTAATTGGGCGCTCCGCTCAGCTCCTACCCTGAAAGTCTCGGGGTAATTCGTCAAGCGAGGGCTGAGAAAAAAGGGGGGGTCCCAAAACGCAGTTTCCCCATGCATTTTCCCATAGGACCTTTAGTCGAAGGTACAGCCCGGACGGCTGAACAGAATTACTTGAAATTTGGCAAAGAGGTAGTCCTCAGGTCAGGCATGTACATTTTGCATATATGGTGTCAATCTGTTCAGTAGTTCCTGAGAAAATTGCAGTTAAAAGTACATAAATATCTATATGCGCGCACGGGGCGCGCACCAAATGTCCGCGAGCGTAATTCTGATTGGTGGTTAGATGTCAGTCAACATTCCAATCGGTCGAAATCAGGAAGTGTCGGACGCCATTTTGTGTGTGACAGTGAAAAAGAAAGGTGGAGAACGTGAAAAGGGGGCAGGGTAGAGAGTTCCTGACCCCCTAGCCTTTGTCAGGGGGTCCCTGAAGGACCCCGAAGGGTGAAAAAAACATTTGATTTTTTTTCAAAAAATCGCGGGGTGCACGCACCCCCCCAGCCGCCATTTTGAGTTTTAGAGGCAGAAGAGAGCTAAAAACACAAGTGGAGAACGTGAAAAGGGGGCAGGGTAGAGAGTCCCTGACCCCCTAGGCCTTCTCAGGGGGACCATGAAAGACCCCTAATGTCCCCAAAAAAATATTGCGCGGTGCGCGCACGGTGCGCGCACGCATCAGAAATGAATTACTTTTAACCCGATTTCTAAAACATGAAAAGGAGGCAGGGAAGACACTCCCTGACCCCCTAGACCTTCTCAGGGGGTCCCTAAAGGACCTCGTAAATAAACAAAAAACATTTCGTTTCATAAAAAAAATTGCCGGTGCGCGCACCGTGAAAAACCGTTTAAAAAAAAAAAGAAATTTTACACTGTGTAAGTTTATAGAAGATATTAACTATGCTGTTCAACTTTATCCAAATTAAAAAAAAAGAGCTGAGCCATTCCATATCACAGGATGCAGTCAATCTATAACTATATACATAGGTAGTTTATTGTAAAATAAATATATAAAAAATATAATAATACATACATAAATTAGCATTTAAAAAACCTTACGAATCCACTAAAAAAAAAACATAGGTTTCACACACGTTATAGTTAGAAATTAGCATTTAAAAAACCTTGCAAATTCACTTAAAAAACCATAGGTTTCACACACGTTATAGTTAGGAATTAGCATTTAAAAAACCTTGCAAATTCACTGTAAAAACCATAGGTTTCACACACGTTATAGTTAGGAATTAGCATTTAAAAAACCTTGCAAATTCACTGAAAAAACCATAGATTTCACACACGTTATAGTTCGGAATTAGCATTTAAAAAACCTTGCAAATTCACTGAAAAAACAATAGGTTTCACACATGTTCTAGTTAGCTGGACATTTCACTCGTACAAAACCATTGAAATTCCTCCGTTATAGTTAGTTCAGCTAACTATAACTCGCGCGACCGAAATCCACTGCTGATGACGTCACATATTACATCACTCATGACATGGTCAGTGACATCACTCATGACATCACTGATGACATCTCAAATGACATCACTTAAAATTAGTCAAGGCCTTTTGGGATTTAAATGCCATTCTTACAAGGTTTATGGGGTCATCCTTATAACAATTACATTCCAGTGGTCTGCAGGAATTGTCCTGTAAATGTGTCTCCTTAGTTTCGAAAGCTTTGCTAAGCAGTCAGTCACGTCCAGGCCCTTGATGAACTGGGTTTGAAGCTCACAGTAGTATTGTTTGCACATTCAAAATTGTTTCTTAAAGTTATATTGCAGTTCCATGTTAATAAAGCAATGGAGTTACCATCCTTCTTCACTAGATCACAGTGCACAGCATAGTGTTGCTTGTACTGCATGTCAAAAGAGCTATCATGTACTAGATTGATGGCACAAAATCTTTCAGTTTTTTCCAGCGATGCTATGTAGTATTTACACAGCGTCATCAGGTGAAGGCTGTTTGTCCATCTTTCTTTCATCTTCTCTTTCTATCACACGCCACCTTTATGGCTATCTCCTGCCCTCTGACACTCCTTCCTTCATTGCTTTGTTCCTGCCTGATTTACAGCACTTCTTTCCTCTTCTCATTTCCAGCCAGATTCCTAAAGTTTGCTACCCCTTACATTCTTCTGCTCCACTAGTCGAAGTTGTGTGCATGTTTGGGGAAGCTTTTACTTCCATAAAGCTTCTCCTTCATTTCCACTCCCCTGAATCCTCATTTCCTCCTTGCAAAATGAGATGGTCTCTGTGCTGGACTAAGCGCTGTATAAGCAACCAGTAAATGGATATGCTTTGTGGGTGCTGTGTGTTTTATTAGTGAGTGCTAAATAAATGGCTGGCCTGCATTGAAGTATGTGTTAGTGATTTAGGATATGTTTTGTCTTGTTTTAGGTCTGTCTGCAGTGAGGACCAAGAAGCACTTCAAGCCCAGAAAATATGGAAAAAAGCTATTATGCTGGTGTGGAGAGCAGCAGCCAACCACAGGTATGTAGCTTAGCAGTGGAAGTAGTAGCCAGCAATAAGCTCATAAGCAGCCAGTGACCAACTCTTACCTCCAAACTTACCTAGTTTTGCATTGCGTCCATTTAGCTTCCACATGTTGTGCATTATTATGTCAACTTTTGGTTTGGTCCAGAAATCTTCTCTTATTTAACTTAGGTTTTTCATTTTGGGCATCGACTATTGGATGAGTCAACCTGACTCACTGTAATAATGAACGTAAGTTGACAATGCCCCAGTATGTCTGTGTCATGCTCATATTCTTTTATTTCGCTATTGGGTTCAGGCAAAAGTAGGAGCTCCATTCTGAAGTTATTGTAACTGAAGAGAAGCGATATTGATCCTCGGTGATCATAGTTAAAGAAAGAGCTTTGAGCGAAAATCAATTTCTCTGGTAGGAGGGAAGTTTCCAACATTGACAAAACCAAGGAGACAGATTTTTCCCTTTGTGCTTTGATCACAGGATGATTAGAGCATGAATATTTTGTGCCATTTGTGAGATGTAGTCTTCTTCTCTACCTCAAAGGAGGGGTGAGGGTGTATTGGAAAATATTTTATTTAGCTTGTGTCTGAGGTGCCACCATTCCTCCCACCTCCTACTCTTATGTAGTGTGTACCTGTTCTAGATTGACATGCTGTAATGTAAATAATTATGTAGCAGCACAAGTGTAGGTGGGACAAATATTTACTTTAATACCTTCTGAACCACGTGGGCTTCCACCTTTGATTTTGCCTCCATACATTAATACGTTGCACGTATGTACTGAAAATCATGTGACTGTTCTGTGTATCACTGAACAAAGATTTGGTTATATATGCTAGGGTGATCTATTTCCTGTGAAGTCTTGGCTTTACCTCGTTTTTATGTTAAGGAGTAAAATATTTAGATAGTTTGAACAATACACCTTGCTGTCGTAGTTTTGGATACTGGCAGTTCTTTACCTTGTGATACATGTAGTACAAATAACTGCTGTATTTATGTAAAAGTTTACAGTCTACATAACTACTCTCCTTAGACATAAGGTATAAAGTGTTTTTCCTGATGATGTTTTTAGTTTCTGAAAGAAAGCTGGTAACTGTATGGATTACCTGACATAAAAATTAGAAACTACTTTTGATAAGAAGTTAGGATTAACTCTTGTTACCTCTTTATCTTGTGTCACTGTAAATATTGTTCTTGCATAGTCAATGCTTACAATTCATTTACTGTGCATAGAGACGCACCTATTTTAAATGTCAAAAATGTTTGCGCATCCTCTGCATTCGTTCAAGAGGTGTTTTCCTAAGGTGATAAACCCAGGTGTCTTTTTTTCAAAACTCTTTTTATTAGGTCAGCTGATATAGTATTTGTAAGTATTACAAAGCAATGAGTACATACAGTCTTCCACATATTGAATACCAAGCAGGTGACTTTTATATAATAGTTATAAAACAAGAAAGATAAAGCCAGGTTTAAGTTCCACATAAATGACTGGGCAAGAATTTTGGTTCACAAACCTCATCCACTGAGATGCATAACACTTTCAAGCCAGTGATTTCCTTGCTTCACTAATAACTTTAAAATATTTGGTTGATGAGTTCAGTTATCCAAATTCTAAGACCTCAGGAGTCATGCTGGTAGATTCAAACCTCTTGATTTGGATGACACACTCGCCTCTCTGCATTATTAGGAGATTTGGGAATTTTTGCATTTTTATGACATTAACTTTTGCCATAATTATCATATTGCAAAATTGTGTTTGGTGTACCAATACTATTATTTTCATGTTTTTGTGCCTGTACCTTTTAATGACTAGAGGGTCAGTGAAATGGTAGGGAAAAGTGGTCAAAAGGTTTAAAACAATCTATCAATAGCCCATTCCCCTGAGGCAGGGGATGTGACGATTTTAATCTCTTTAGTTTCCCATTGTGATTGGGCCCCTCCAGTCTTGGCTCTTCCAAGAGTGGTAAGCAGGTGAACAATCAAAATATGAACTTTTTCTACTATTGCACAGCAAGGGGACTCTGCATAGTAAATTTAATAAATTAGGGCTAGGTCACTCAAGTTTCTCCCAAAAATAATATTAATATATCATACTGAGTTTTGCAGCGTGAATCTTTTCTGGATTCACATGCTTTGCATTATTCCACCATCTAGTGGTTGGGTCCGAAATTCTCCATTAAATATTTTTTAATTTTTCTCTTTTTGCTGTTGGTGGGCGTCAACGCACCTCCGTTTGGTGTCCCTGTGTGATGTCGTTGTGCTTCCTTTGGAAGCTCCCACCTGTTATCGCCATCTTCAGATTTTTTTTTCCTCCGTTGGATCTGGAAGCGTGCTGACTGAAGATCGTTAGAAGTTCACCGAAAGTCATTCGAAGTTATGGAAAACATCTAAAGAAGGTGCCAGGTGAGATTTCGAAAGGAGGCGAACAATTTCCTCAACGGATTAGTAGAATATATGTGTGGGGGCTCCTTGTATTTAGTAATGGAGAAAACACCTTTCCAGTCTTGCAAAAAACTGCCACAACCATTTCGCACAGAAAGACAAACATCCGGTCTACAATCTTTGCCTGCCCATACATCATGGCAGTTAGGACTGCAGCAACTGTTCCGTGTTCACAATGAAGACCCTGAGGGTAAGAGAGAGGCAGAGGCGAACCCAGCACACCATGCAACGATAACAACAACCCCCATCTCTCTACAAGACTTGGGCCTCTGAAGCAACAAGGAGGAGAATGTTGCCGAATGACCAGAAGGGGAAACAGGGGTCGACATACAGATCATCGACATCGAGACACGGGGGGCCAAGACGACATCTAAAACTGAGGTAAGAGAACCATCGTCCTTGAAAATCTCACCCGAGTTGCAAACATCTGACTCAAAACCTCCCGAAGGGAGCCTCACCGTCAAAGCAGTCGATGTCCGTAGTCGCACCCCAAGACAAGGAACCTCTCGGTAACTTTGAAAGGGAGAC
The DNA here is from genome assembly GCF_964204655.1 of Triturus cristatus. Taxonomy (NCBI): domain Eukaryota; kingdom Metazoa; phylum Chordata; class Amphibia; order Caudata; family Salamandridae; genus Triturus; species Triturus cristatus. Next base: position 1,150,050,049 of record NC_140590.1, on the reverse strand, counting down.
CGCAGCGGGCAAGACACCTGACAAGGCCAAGTCTTCGAAGGACGCACAAGGGAAGAATGCCTCGATGTCCAAACCTGAAAGATTGTGAACAGATCATCACAGTCCGCTGATCGATTAGTTTGCGAAAGACTCTTCGACGTCGAAGAGGAAGACTAGGGATAATCTCGACGCCGAACAACAGGCCGCCGACATCGAAAGAAAGAAAAGGCGTCTCAAAGCTGAAATGGTGATCCTGCTCCAGAAACGCAAAGACTTCCATGAAAGTCTGAAGGAGTTTCAAATCCCCAAAAAATCCTCGACATCAAAGGATCAGGGGAGAATAGCCTTGAAGAGATTGAGCCACCTCTAATTCTTGAGCCTCAGGAATAACTGGAGGAAGAAAACCTCTACGAAGAGGAGGAAGAACAAATGGCAGGACTTTATCAGGGTTCAAAAGCTTCTTAATACACTGAAATACAATGACAGGACTTAGACACAGACTCACCAGAAGAGGGGTTAGACCCATCAAGACCTTCACCTCCAGATGACATAGGCATCTACAACCAAGTGTGTAGAAAGGCAGCAGAAAGATATGGGTTCAACTAGAAGAATAAAAACCTAAAGGCAGTTTTCTGTTGGAGACTCTTCCTCCCATGCAATCAAAGAGCCAATTCTTGACTATGCTACCAAGTGCCTAGGAGCAGAGGAAGGAGTCCTGTAAAGAGCCTGCCGCATGTCGGCTCATCACACCAAGGACAGAGTAAAAATATAGGAATTCATTCAAAGATCCTGCCTACATAAGGGGTACTATGCCAGAAGACTCAATTATTACATCTACAGCAAGGAAAAGGGATAACATTCCAACTTTCTATGGAGAGTAAACAAATTGACCTCATGGGACGAGCACTCAAAAAAAATAATGAAAATCAGTGGCGTATTGCCAATTTGAAATGCACTACTGAATGGCCATGCCTACCAACACTGGAAGGAGATAGGGGAGCTTATGAAATGTCTCCCAGACCAATATTGAAAGAGGGCAGTGCACCCGGTGGAAGATGGCAAGAACATCGCCAATACATGCTTGAAGTCAGCACTAGACGTGGCAGAAACATCCAGTGGGCAGATGATGATAGCAGTAACTCAATGCCACCATGCCCGGCTTAGAATTTCAGGGTTCAAACCCGAAGTTCAAGCAAACATTCTGAATGTGCCATTTAATGGCGAACATCTGTTTGGAAGTGCTATTAACAAGACATTTAATCAGCTGATGAAAGACAACGAAACAGCCAAATCTATGGGAGCTCTACAGTTCAGAGGCAGTATGCGTAGATGGTCAGTAGCTTTGCGAAGACCCTCAGGAAGGGGCACATTCCAATCTGGGATACCAACAAACGTACCAACAAATCGTACAAAGGAGGCAGTCAAGAAACTCAATAGCAGCAGACTTGGCAAATCCAATAAGTAAGACAGTCCTTTCGTGGTCGAATACACGGAAGAGAACAGCCACAAAGGGGAGGGGCACAGACCACAAATAAGTCAGTCGCAACAGTCACATATAACGTACTACTAACATCAGAGACCGAAAAAATAGAAGACCACCAACTCCTACACATAACACCAGTAGGAGGCAGAATAAAAAACTTCCTTCAGGAGTGGAAGAAGATCACTTCAGACAAATGGATTCTAAACATAATACAGTATGGGTATTGCATAGAACTAGACTAGACATCTCCTTGCAGGGGGCCAAGAAGAAAGGTTAATTCTAAGAAGGAAACGTCCCATCTACTAAAAGAGGTAGAGGAAATGTTGGCAAAAGGTGCAATAGAAAGAGTACCAAAAGTAGCAATCAACAAAGGAAACTACTCAGCATATTTTTTGATCTCAAAGGTAGATGAAACACTACGGCCAATTCTAGACCTAAGGTTTATGAACAAATTTATCAAAACTAAAAAATTCAGTATGGCAACCCTACAGGAGGTCATACCACAACTGCAGATAGGGGATTACATGGCAACAATAGACGCCTATTTGCACATCCCAAATAATGCTGGCCACACAAAATTCCTCAGATTTGTAGTAGACAAAAAACACTACCAGTTCACGGTACTAGCCTTTGTTATCACATCCGCACCAAGAGTATTTACAAAGTGCCTAGCAGGAGTTGCAGCACACTTACAAACACAAGGCATACACGTTTATCCCTACCTAGATGACTGACCAGTAAAGTGCAAAGAGCACATACAACAAGTAACGAGAACTCTGTACAGGCTGGGATTCTCACTAAACATGGAGAAGTCATCTCCAGAACCAGAACAAGTGAAAATGTTTCTGGGGCCAAGAATCGATTCTTACCTAGGGAAAGTGTTTCCCAGCAAGAAATAACATAATCACTGTTGATGGAAGCACAGCTGTACCGGAAGGGGCAAGCTCTGACAGTGAGGACAGTGGGGAAGTTGCTAGGAATGATGGCTTCCTTCATCCATTTGATTCCAAATACAAGATTCTACATGAGACCAATTCAGGAATGGTTCCAAAATCAATGGTCACAGGTAACAGGGAGTTGGGAAGATCTTGTGTTGTCACACAAACGATAGAGGAGGAGATAGCGTGGTGGACCAGATCACATATAACACAAGGGAGAACATTTGCTCAACCAATTCCTACAGTGACCATTACAACAGATGTCTCTCAAATGGGACGGGGAGCTCACATGAACAATCTCAATGTGCGGGATGACTGGCAGGAACAGGATGCTGTACACCATAACAACATCCTGGAACTGAAGACAGTATTCCTAGTCTTAAAAGCCTTTGTGGGGGAATACAAAATTGATCCAAACAGACAACACAACCACCATGTTCTACATCAACAAGCAGGGGGACACAGTCCCTACCACTGTCGAAATTAGCACAAAAGCTATGGAAATGGACAATTTAAAGGAAGGTGGAAATCATAGCTGTCCATCTATAGGGAAAAGACAGTGTAGAGGCGGACAGACTGACCAGACATCCCTCGTTCTAATGAATACGAACTCAACTAAACGGTACTCAACAGGATTTTTCAGAAATGGGGAACTCCAAAAATAGATCTGTTTGCAACACCCCGGAGCGCAAATTGCCACAGCTTTGCCTTCAGACAACCTTGCCACCAATGCATGGGGAATGCACTGTCGATAAACTGGTCAGGGAAATTTGTGCACGCTTTTCCCCCGATACCACTACTATACAGGATGATCAGCAAATGCAATAGAGGAAAATCGTAACTTATCAAAGCTGATAATGTAAACCTTTTTCCCACAAAAGTGTGTAGGGTTGAAAGTAATAGTTATGTAAGCTCTTTGCTCACTCGGAAGGAAAGGGTAAAGCACATATGAGCACATGATAGTGTGGGGATAAACTGTGTTATTGTTTTTTTATATATATATTTCTATTTTATTTTGTGATAATTGAATTCTTATCATAACATCAAAACAAATTGAAGGAGGATATTCACACAGTATGTGTATGCCGGCGTTTACAAATCCTAAGGAAAAGTGCAGTACTACTTCAACAGTTTTCAACAGTACACATGTAACAGCTGTATTGCCCCGGTATACAATTTGTCATAATAGTTATAAATGACCACTCCTCCCTTAAATTGTACAGGGTTCTGTGCCATCTGCAAGTCCATAGACTTCATCCACCAGCCCCAATCCATAGTATTCCATTCAGCGTTCCCAAACTCTGCAAAATTTTCTGGGACAACCCCTACTGTGATAGGTAACCTTCTCTGCTGCCATGTAGAGGTCCATCCCTCGTTTCCATTCTTGAATAGTGGGCACTAACGGGGCCCCCAACCGCCTCGCCATATCTCTCTTGGCCACAACCAAACCTAGGACACTGAAGAGGAGGGGCCGTGGAGCGTCTACATCATTGGAAATTCCCAATAATATATATTTGGGATCTGTCGGGAGGGTAATATCCAAAATGGAGCTGAGCTCTCTTATTACCTCTGTCTAGTTTGTCTGTATGCAGTATAATCCCATATTGTGTTTAGGAAGTCTCTCTGTGCAGCGTTGCATTGGATACAGGTCGGTGTTGCAGCTTTACTCAAGCTATGCAATCTGTATCTATCATAATAGACCCTATGTAGGATCTTGAACTGAATCAGTCTCAGTAGAGATTTTATTGCTACTTTCCTCGGGTGCATCAGTGCAGAATCCCTATCAATGTCCTCCATTTCTCCCACATCTCGCTCCCATCGCCTTCAAAGTGCAGCCAAATTATCAGGCATGTTGTTATCCAGTGTTTTGCATGCAAGTCATCTCTTGTAGTAATCTCCGGTCCAATGGAACATACTCCGGTATCTCAGTTTCTACCAGCACTTCCGCAAGAATTGCATGCCTCAACTGTGCATACTTGAGAAACTGGGACAGGTGTAGATTGTATTCCCAGTGAAAAGTCGACACGGCCTTGAGCTCCCCATGTTGTAGGATGTCCCAGATAATGAAGATACCAATCATATCCTATGCCCTGAATCCTCGTAGCTTTCCCAGTTCTTTAAGCCTTGTACCTTGCCAGTGTTTTCCTGGTAATTCTGTGGGTCCAGCCAATTGCTTTTGTGGCTCTCTCCCACACTGTCTAGGCTACTTGGGACGCAGGGAGCAACCGTTTAACTCCTTTTCCTCCATACAGGTAATGTATGTGGGAGCGGGTCTCAGGAGGGCCCTTTCTAACCTAGAGGTGGGGTGGTCCTGAGGTGCAAAAGCCTAATTGTAGATATTAACTAAGTGTGCTGTACCTCAGTATCCAGGAGGGCAATCCCCCCCATTGTATGGGTTGTGTTGTCATGTTTTGAGCTCCACTCTCGGGTGGGTGCCCTTCCATTTCAGAGACCTCACTTCCCCATTAATTTTAGTGAATGTTTTCAGTAGAATTGGATATAGTATGTGTTCTGGAGAACATAGAGCAGCTCGGTGGGGTAATCATTTTAAAGAGAACTGCCCGACCTAGCAACAAGAGGGGAAGTTCCTTCATCTCTCCATGTCCTTCTGGAAGTTAGACACTATCCTCCCTAAGTTTCGGTTGTAACAAACCTCTCTCTGGGGTGTTAATAAAGATTGCAAGGTATTTAAAGCCATTGGGAGCCACCATTAGGTTTCCAGGTAGATATGACCAATCAATTGATTGCTGTGTTGAAAATAACACAGATTCATCCCAGTAAATCGTGTATCTCGAGTACTGCCATACTTCTCAGGTGTTTGAAAGAGCACTGGGAATGTCATTGCGGGTTCTGTTATATATAAAAGGATGTCAAACAATGTTATTTTTAATATTGGTGTGGGAGGTTGGGGCTACAAACAATAAAAAGGTTTTTACCTGTACAGACGGTAAGACCTGCACCAGATGGCATCAACTGGCAGTTGGTAAACTGCAAATCTTTACGGGAAAAACTAAAGGAATTAGCCACTGAAGTGCTCAAAGAAGTGCAAGACCAGTGGAAACTCACTCATGGTCACCATGTTGGAGGAGAATAACACATCATGTTTAACATGTATCACAATGAAGGCGAGACTTATTTGGACTGTTACTTTCTGGTCACGACATTGCCATGTTCTGCCCTTTTCTTCCATACAGTTTCTCTGATGTTTTAATGTCTGGTATATTCAAAGACTGGTGTTTTAATAAATGTATTATTCAAGTTGGATTCCATTTGTAAAATGGTCCAGTGTTTTAACCCCTTTGCTGCTAGGCCTCCCCCCCCCCCCCGTGCTAAGCCTTTATTTGGCTATTTGAGGTAGTTCACGCCCCTGTAACTTTTTGACCACATAAGGTATCCACGCCAAATATGCGTCCTTTTCTTCCAACATAGTGGGGATTCTAAAGGTACCCAGAGTTTGTGGATTCCCCTGGAGGGGACCCAGAAATTAGCCAAAATACAGCTTAATTTTGTTTTTGTTTTTCAGAAAAATGGGAAAAAGGGCTACAGATGAAAGTGTCTGGTTTTTTCCTGCTGTGGTGATGAAATCACCATCTTCCCATCTTTCAGAGACCAGCAGACTTTTGTCAGAAACCCAAAATGTTTTCCACAGTTTTGGTATTTTTCTGGGACATAGCCTATTTTTGCTATTTTTTGTGCTTTCAACCTCCTTCCAGTTAATGGTAGAAATGGGCATGAAAGCTATACGTTTTAGAAAAGTAGACAAAATTCTGAATTCTGCAAGGTGTCGTTTGTGTAGATCCTTCAAGGTTTCTTTATAAAAACTAACAGTTAAATATAGGAAAAAAGGAAAATCAGTGAAAAAAACGTTTTTTGTGTCAACGTTTTCACCTGTAACTTCTTCTAATTCTGACAGCTGTTTGAAAGCAATATACCGTTACATCCGCTGGACCTTTCTGGTTGTGGGGATATATAGGACTTGTAGGTTCACCAAGAACCCGACGAATCCAGAGCCAATAACTGAGCAGCGACTTGCAATGGTTTTTTATTATGTACCGGGTATATAGCAATTATTCTGGAAAAATGTATACATGGAAACATCGGTATGAAAGACACCTATGTATTTCTGAAATGGGAACAAAATATGAAGTTTAGAAACAGTAGATATTTGCACATTTCCGAAATTGGGAATACCCATACTAGCAAGATAATTATAGGTCATTTTTAGGTCTCGCCTAGCGTTGCTGCACACTTGCGCAGCTCGTTCGGCGAGATTTAATGCAGATGAGTACTTTTAGAAAAGGGCTTTAAGCCCCGCCCCTTATTTCCATTGGCTGGCGTCACCATTTATGCTAAACAGTGGCCAGCCATTGAAAAAGCTATCTGTGTTGCCTCCCTTTGGCTTTTTGGGATGGCCCACCCGGACTGGCTCGCCTGCTTTCCTTCTGTCGTAAGCGATTTCTTATCTTTATGGTGTCATGTATTTAAACTCTTGGCCCCATAAAGACAAGAGATCGATGACGATAGCTTGTTTTTAACTTTGAAACTGAGCCCCCGCCTAAAACGGCATCCCTCAAACCACCCTACGACGCACGATAAATAGCTCATGGGGTCAATGCATTTTTCTCCGAGATCTGTGTAACCTGCAGTTTGTGAAGGGCCGACTCGGCCATGTATGCTTCCTAGGAGGGTCGGGAAAGCACCGTTAATGAGGGGGTTCCATTAGCGGCGGACTGCAAAATAATGACCCCCTCCCCACGGAAAATGTGATGAAGACCCGGAGTCTCCATACCGCATACATATCCATTGGCCTCAGATTGGAAGGAGGGCCGCTGACGCGTATGGGCCCTCTCAGTGGTTGCCCAGCCCTCCTCCATCGTGTCGCTGGGGCTGCCAGTGCCTGCGTTACACCCCGCATCCTGTGTGTGCCATAACTCGAGTTGAGCATCACCACAGTTTCTACTCCCAGATATACCTCACCTTTCTTTTCTCATGAGTTCACCCTCTCCCTGTCCTCAGTCTTTCCTCACCGGCCCTTGCTGTCCTTTACACCTGTCCATTCCTCGTCTTCACCCGTCCCCTCTCCCTCATTAGTATCTGCTCCCCATTTCACCCGTATTCTCACCCCCTTATTTCTTCCTGCTGTCCTTTTTATCACTCCAAAATCCATCTCTTGCTCATTCGTCTCTGCTCTCATTTTATCTGTCTGCCCTCTCCCTCTCCCTCTCCCTCTTATTAGTCTGTGGTCTCTTTCACTCATCTTCCCTATTAGTTTGTCCTTTCCTTTCACCAGCCTACCACTCTCCACTCACACATCCCCGCTCTGCCTCCCGCCTGTTGTCGCTCCCTCATTAGCCCCTTCTCTCTTTTAACCAGTCTGTCCCCAGTCAGTCAGTCTACTCTTCAGTGAGTGCTCCCTGCTCGCTCCCCTTTCATCCGCCTATCTACTCTCCCCGCTCTCCTCTTCACCCAGTCCTCTCCTGCTCACTAGCTCCCGTGAACCATTCCCCCGTCTGCTACCCTCCCCACGCTGGTATTTTGTATCCATTCACCATTCGAGGACCCCGACCCCCTGGTTTGACTCGCATCCGTAGGTCCTGCCTCTCCCTCGTTGGTATCCTCTCTCCATTTCGTCCGTCTGTGCCTGCTCCCACACTGCCTCCTGCGCTTCTTTCAGCAGGCCGTCCTCGCTCCACTCACTGGTCCTCTGCTCACCTTTTCACCCGCCTCTCCCCGCTAGGCCGTGATCCTCTTTTCATCATTGGGCCTCTCTCCCATATCTAGTTGTAGTTCTCCATTGGCCAGTCTGCTCTCGCCGCCCAACCCCCAAATTCGACCATCCTCCTGTTCGTCCGTCTGTCCTCTCTCCCTCGTTAATATCTGCCCGTCTGTCCCTCATGCTAACCAGTGCCTGCACACTGCTCTCCTTTCCATCAGTCCATAATCTCCGTTCCTCATCTGTCCCTCCTCTCTTTCTCCTCAGCTGGTCCCCTCTCCCTCATTAGTCCCCGCTCTCTCTTTTTTCGCCCATCTGTCTCCTGCTCCTCTCACTGGGTCGTGTTTTGCTTTCGACAGCCTGTCCTCTCTCCATGCACTTGTCCCTTCTCTCGTTTTCATTCGCCTCCCTCCCCCTCACTATGATCTGCTTATCTTTTCAGCCGTCGCTCCCTCTTCCTTACTAGCCCCTGCCCCCCTTCCACAAACTCGGTGGCTCAATGCACCTGCTGGAGCGCGCACGAGGAGAGTGCAACTATATATAGACAAGGACACACACCGTGCGGCCGTTGACGCGTTTGGGTGGAAACGAGGGAGGGGAAGCTTATCGCGGGTTTGGCAAGTACATAGATGGTCTCCGTCAGAATACATTTCAGGACCTGTTTGTAATTCAACAACAAAAAACACAGATATTTTAAAACTAGCGAAGTGTTGCAAGGTCCCTTAAATCGTGGGGAAAAAAATCTAAATTGGGACAGTGCATTTCGAGACCAACTTGCGCCGACCAGCTAAAAGAGAGCGAGAACTCAGTGGGTTCATGCAGTGCCACGTCGAACCGTATGGTCATGTAATTAATTGATTCATAAACCACTAGCCTTGGGCCGCCTCAAGGCGCTTTCGGCAGACGAGGGGGCAGTCGTGGGGAGTGAAAGAGACACGTTTTGAATGCCCGCAATGGTGCCTTCTGCTCTAGTGGTACTAGGCGTTTTCTTCCAAGCCTCCTAAAATCAAACCACCACGGGAAATGGTTAATCTCTCAGGCACCCTTTGCTGTTGGAAATGAGAGGATGTGGTATAACGGCCAGAGCTGCCACTTCCCTACCTCGGGTCGAGTTTGCGCTACATAAAAATTGCAAAAAGAAATTGTAGTTGACCAGTTACATATGGTTTCCATTGGACACAGTTGCTTCGTGGCTTTAGGGTACTTGGGGCAAGCGCTCGACTACTGTGGAGGAGTCCCAGTCGTACCTTGGAATTTGTTTGTGGCATATGGTGGTGTGTGTCTGGGTTTTAATTCGAAGAGCACAGGCATATGGTCAAATGCACATATAAATGCTGCAGCTGAAACCAGTTGTAAATTGTCTGGCCGATTTTTCCTCCAGGGATGCCCCATATTAGACAAACGGAACACAAGCGACGCCGCAGTGGCCTGTGATCTTTTGAGAACACCGTATTGACCGACTAGAGAAATGAGGCAGCGCGGTGGGTTGACGTGCCGGCTGCCGAGTGGCATGTCACAGATATTAGCCATGGTGAGCTTGGCTCAACCTTTCATCCTCATCAGGGATAGGCTCAGTAATTTGGACAGCAGTAATAACCGTTGCTCATAGTGCCGCAGAGCCATAAGCATGTGAAATAAAGAAGCAAGCTATATATGTATTTAACCGTTAACCACGGACAGATGTCTAGTGAAAAGTGGAAATATATGGAAACAATATCCCCCACCTGTGAAAAAAATCGAAGAGCACGTGCCCACCTAATGTAAAAGGGGAGACTCCACCCAGTAGCTGAGCCAGTGTGTCATAGACCCCAATAAAGGAAAATAATGCCCCCCCCCTGCGGTTTCGGGGTGCTGCACATTAAATGCCCCGCGCTACTATAAATGCTTGAATGCAGATGCTCACGCACCAACCTAGAATATTCAAAAGTAAATTATTGCCTCCATCGCTGCCTTATAACAAAGCACATGGTTTATTTCTCGTTTGCCTCACGACCGTGACAACAGGCAGGCTGGTACCGCCGCCACTCATTCCTTGCACGGTTTGCCTCTGCTTCGCTGTAATGATAATGTGCTGAATGATGGGGCGAGAGGTTGCTGACTGCCTGCTGCTCACTAGCTTCCGTTCCCATAGTTGCCTATTTGTTGCCAAGCATTAAAAATGCAATAGGTCTCGCCTTTCCTTAGGTTAAAGCCATTTGCTTTGCTATACAATACCATTAGCAAAGCAAATGGCTTTAACTTAATCAAAGGCGAGACCTATTGCATTTTCAATGCTTGTTCAAAATGACTTCTTTTTTACACAGTGTCTTTCATTTGGAAGGCAGAAATGCATCGAAAGTCAATAGGTAATAACAGTTGCTCTACAATTCTGTGTTACCCTAAGTCTCCCGATAAAAATGGTACCTCACTTGTGTGGGTAGGCCTAGTGCCCGCGACAGGAAACGGCTCAAAACGCAACATGGACACACCACATTTTCACAATGAAAATTTCCCCCTTTTTCCAAAGTGCCTAGCTGTAGTTTTTGAACCCTAGCTCTGCCGGCACCTAGGGAAACCTAGTAAACCTATACATTTTTGAAAACTAGACACCCAGGGGAATCCAGGATGGGGTGACTTGACTGGCTCTCACCAGGTTCTGTTACTCAGAATCCCTTGCAAACCTAAACAATTGTCCAAAAAAAACACATTTTCCTCACATTTCTGTGGTGGAAAGTTCTGAAATCTGCGTGGCCCCACAGAATTCCACGCACCCCGCGTTCCCCAAAGTCTTCCTAGAAAAATGGCACCTCGCTTGTGTGGGTAGGCCTAGTGACCGTGACAGGAAACGGACCAAAACGCAACCTGGACACACCACATTTTCTCAGTAAAAAAGGACCCTTTTTTTGCAAAGTGGCTAGCTGTAGTTTTTGAACCCTAGCTCTGCCAGCACCTAGGGAAAACTAGCAAACCTATAAATTTTAAACACTAGACACCCAGGGGAATCCAGGATGGGGTGACTTGACTGGCTCTCACCAGGTTCTGTTACCCAGAATACCTTTCAAACCTAAGAAATTGTCCAATAAAACACATTTTCCTCACATTTCTGTGGCGGAAAGTTCTGGAATCTGCGTGGTCCACAAAATTCCACCCACCCCGCGTTCCCCAAAGTCTTCCGAGAAAAATGGTACCTCACTTCTGTAGGTAGGCCTAGTGCCCGCAATAGGAAACGGCGCAAAACACAACGTAGACACACCACATTTTCACAGTAAAAATGACCCTTTTTTTGCAAAGTGGCTAGCTGTAGTTTTTTAACCCTAGCTCTGCCGGCACCTAGGGAAACCTAGCAAACCTATACATTTTTAAACACTAGACACCCAGGGGAATCCAGGATGGGGTGTCTTGAATGTCTCTCACCAGGTTCTGTTACCCAGAATCCCTTTCAAACCTAAGAAATTGTCCAAAAAAACACATTTTCCTCACATTCCTGTGGTGGAAAGTTCTGGAATCTGCTGGAGCCACAAAATTCCACCTACCCCACCTTTCCCCAAAGTCGTCCGAGAAAAATGGTACCTCACTTGTTTGGGTAGGCCTAGTGCCCGCGACAGGAAACGGCCCAATACAACGTGGACACACCACATTTTCACAGTGAAAAATGAACCTTTTTTTTGCAAAGTGCCTAGCTTTTGTTTTTTAACCCTAGCTCTGCCGGCACCTAGGGAAACCTAGCAAACCTATACATTTTTTAAAACTAGACACCTAGGGGAATCCAGGATGGGGGTGACTTGACTGGCTCTCACCAGGTTCTGTTACCCAGAATCCCTTTCAAACCTAAAAAATTGTCCAAAAATACACATGTCCGAGGCATATGAGCTGCATATTACACACTTTTGCATAGATCGCCATTTGGTGTTGGGTCCGGATGTTTGCACTTGCTTTTGTCCTGGAAAGTCTTTGGAAGTCACGAGGTATGTGACTCCTCCTTAGGATCATAGTGCGCATGGGCATCGGCTCCATCCTCAGATAGTTTTTTTCCGCCATCGGGTTCGGATGTGTTTCTCGTGCTCCAGTCGGAACCGTTACCGATTCCAGTTACGACGCGCAATCCTTCACCCTTTCGACGGTATTGTCTCGATCACGAACCCTAATCGGCGCGCATCTCTACCAATCTTCCATTCCGGTCATCGAAGAAGGCCTTCGGGCCGAACCGAGCCTTGGCATCTGGCTCATGGAAAGGACGCCATTTAAGAAGTTTCCTCGATGTGGGTCGAAGTTTCCCCACACCAACCTGCATGAGGTGTGTAACCTCTGCCTCTCTCCCGAGCACGAGGCCAGAGACTGTCCCGCTTGTGCCTCCTTCCGCTCGAAGAAGACCATCTGGGATCGGCGAGCTCGAAGGACCATGGCTCGCTCGTCCAGTTCTATCCCCGATGACATCTTCCATGAGGGTGTCGATGTGCCAGAAGAACGGGTCGAAGAAGAGCTCATCAGCGCCACCGAAGCCGATGATTCAGACGTCGAAGAAGTGACTCCAGCTCAACGGGTCGTATGTACAGACGTCGACCCCGACCCACTCCCCACAACAACAAAGGCTTCGATCACACCTTCGCCTTCGGGCTTAGGTGCACAACGAAACACTGCTTCCCATGCTCCGCCCTCGGGCCCGGCAAAGAAGCCTGCTAAGCCTTCCGGCGACTCGGGCTCGAGTCTGCCTGCTACCGGTGCCCAGATCCAATCATCGGCACCGAAGAAGAAGCCGCACCCACCCTCGTGGCCGACTGCGACTTCCACCCCGAAACCTTCGGGACAAAGACTCCAACTAGTGACTCCCCGGCACCGAAAAAACACTCGGAGCCGACGAAGAAGCCACTCCCCAAAACTTCGGACTCGCGCTCTTCGGGGCCGAAAAAGGCATCGACATCGAAAAAATGCACAGAGACTGACAAATCGCATGGCTCCAAGCTCAAAACAGCTCCGCAGCCAGCTCCGAAAAAGCCCTCGATGCTGACATCGTCGACATCAAACACCCAAACTTCCTTGGAAGAGCTTTTTCAACCACACCCTCAACAAAAAACTTTAACTAAAGACCCTAAAACCGGTCAATTGACTCTCAGTTCCAGAAAGAGACCACTGAGCATGCCTGCACCAGCTCCACCACCTAAAAAGAGGGATATAGCCACTTTACCTCTTAGGCTACCTTCTCCATCACCACCACCACCACCTCCTTGACCGCCGTCTCCTACGCCATCCCCTCCACCAGTAGATGACGATGACACATATGATGACACAGGGGACGGTGACAACATACCACTAGATGACCCTAGTCCTCCAAGCTCCCCTGACCCCTGGGATGACTATAATACGCCTGATGTCCCTAATGTCCCACAAGAGGACATCTACCCCTCTAGGCCTTCCCCACCAGAAGATACCATGGGGTTTAATCAGCTAATACATCGCACTGCCCAGTACCACGGGGTCAACCTCCATACAGATCCAGTAGAAGATGATTTTTTAATGGACACTTTCGACACCACCCAAAGGTCCACATCCACTTTTCCCATGCTCAAAGGGGTGATTAAACATGCTACAGAAGTATTTAAAGACCCTGTCAGAACTGGAATAATCAATCCTAGAATTGAGAAGAAATACAAAGCTGCCCCTACAGACCCAGCTTACATCAGGGGCCCTGTTCCATTAGACACCATGGTCATCTCAAATGCTAGGAAACGGGCTAATTCGCAGTCAACAGGTGATGCAGCTCCGCCTGACAAAGAGTCTAAACTCCTGGACGCCTCTGGCAAAAGAACAGCGTCCCAGTCAGCTAATATTTGGCGCATCGCAAATACTCAAGCCCTGTTATTCAGATACAATAGGGCTCACTACGATGAGTTAGAGTCCCTGCTCCAACACCTCCCCGACAAATACAAACATAAGGCCAATGACCTAATACAAGAGGGTAAACTTATCACAAACACCTCTATCCGGTGTGCTCTTGACGTAGCAGATACCGCGTCTAGAGCAGTCAATACAAGCGTCCTTCTTCGTAGGCACGCATGGCTACGCATTTCCGGGTTTAAACCTGAGGTGCAATGCGCTATACTTAATCAGCCATTCGACCAGCAACACCTCTTTGGCCCTAATGTTGATGCGTCCCTTGAGAAGATGAAAAAGGACACAGATACAGCCAAACCAATGGGAGCCTTGCAATCGCAAGCTCCCAGACGTCCTTTTCGTCGCTCATCCTACAGGGGCAACTCCAGGGGATACTCGTCTGATACCCCATCCACCTCCTACAAGTCTCCCACCCAATCCACCTTCACAAGAGGTTACCACAGAGGAGGATACCGAGGCAACAATAACAAAGGCAGAGGCAAAACTAACAACACCCGCTCTGCCTCCACCCCTGCCCAGTGACTTCCATCCGCTTCCCCCGGACCATTCCACTCCTGTCGGGGGAAGATTACAGCAGTTCCTTCCTGTCTGGACCAACATCACCACAGACAGGTGGGTGCGACAAATAGTGCAATCAGGTTACTGTCTCGAACTTACCTCTACCCCCCCAAACATTCCACCCAAACAGCGTCCAATGTCAGCAGACCATTTGTCACTCTTCAAACAAGAGGTGTTTTCCTTACTACAAAAAAGTGCAATAGAACTAGTTCCCCGGCACCAACAAAACAAGGGAGTTTACTCCCTGTTTTTTCTCATACCAAAGAAGGATGGCTCTGAGACCTATTCTAGACCTCAGGCCACTAAACACGTACATACAATCAGACCACTTCCACATGGTCACACTTCAGCAAGTCCTCCCTCTACTTTCACAGGGCGACTTCCTGGCCACCTTAGATCTCAAATACGCCTATTTCCATATTCCCATACACGCTGCTCACAAAAAATATCTCAGATTTCTAGTGGACTGGCAGCACTATCAATTCAAAGTACTCCCTTTCAGAGTCACAACAGCACCAAGGGTATTCACCAAGTGCCTAGCAGTAGTCGCAGCCCACCTAAGAAGACAACACATTCATGTATTCCCATACCTCGACGACTGGCTCATAAAAGCCAACTCGTACAACCAGTGTGTTCATCACACTCACGCGACTATCCAATTACTCCGCGACCTGGGGTTCACAGTAAACCACACCAAGTCTCATCTGAAACCCTCTCACATACAACAATACCTCGGCGCCACAATAAACGCCTCAAATGCGTTAGCCTATCCCAGTCCACCAAGGATAGCAATCATTCTCGCTCTCCTACCCAAATTTCAGCCGCACCACTCTCTCCCAGCTCGAGTGTTCATGCAGCTCATAGGGATGATGGCCTCTTGCATTTTCATAGTGCCTCACGCAAGACTCCAGAGGCATCCCATACAAGAGTGCTTAGCACGACAATGGAACCAGGCTCAAGGTCAGCTAACAGATCTGGTGTTGGTAGACGGTCGCACTCACCGCTCTCTGCAGTGGTGGAACACCAAAAACCTTTCCAAAGGGCGACCTTTCCTAGAGCCAGTTCCTCAGATTGTCATGACAACGGACGCATCGCTCTCCGGCTGGGGAGCTCACCTATTACATCACACCATACAAGGCAAGTGGACACCTCAACAAAAGTTATTCCACATCAATTACCTGGAATTACTGGCCATATTCCTAGCATTAAAAGCATTCCAAAAACAATATCGGGCATGGCTGTCTTAGTCCGCACCGACAACATGACAGCCATGTACTACATCTAAAAACAAGGCGGGGCACACTCTCTGCAGCTCTCCCAGCTAGCACAAAACATGGAGGTGGGCTATACCTCAAAATATATTTCTCTTAGCCCAACACGTCCCAGGAGTTCAAAACACCATAGCAGATCTGTTAAGTCGTCAAACACAACAGATTCACGAGTGGGAACTCCATCCACAAGTTCTCCAACCATACTTTCAGATATAGGGGCAACCACAGATAGACCTTTTCGCCACCCACGAAAATGCCAAATGCCCAAGCTTTGCCGCCAGATACCCACACCCATTGTCCAAAGGCAATGCGATATGGATGAACTGGTCAGGCAGATTTGCGTACGCTTTTCCGCCTCTCCCACTCATACCACTGGTGGTGCGCAAACTACAGCAACACTCACTGACTCTAATTCTAGTTTCTCCAACTTGGGCCAGACAACCATACACCATATTGTTGGAACTGTCAATAGTCCCGCACCAAAGATTACACCTTTCACCACGCCTCTTAACCCAGAACCGTGGAGAGATCAGACACCCAGACCCAGCTCAGCTGAACCTTGCGATCTGGCTCCTGAAATCTTAGATTTTGGTTACCTTAACCGTCCTCCTGACTGTATGAACGTCATTAAGGAGGCTAGACGCCCTACCACTAGAGCCTGCTATGCAGCCAAGTGGAAACGATTTGTGATATATTACCATAACAATCCCATCAATCCTCTAGATGTGTCTATCCAACACATCATAACTTACCTTCTACAACTACAAAGGTGCAACTTAGCCTACACGTCTATACGGCTGCACCTTGCTGCTATAGCAGCATACCTACAAAATAGACAACATTTATCGCTATTTAGAGTGCCCGCCGTCAAAGCCTTTATGGAAGGCCTCAAGAGGATAATTCCTCCCAGAGTTCCACCCTCACCTGTGTGGAATTTAAATATCGTGCTCACACGACTAATGGGTCCTCCGTTTGAACCTCTTCATAAATGTGAGCTACAATTCTTAACATGGAAAGTTTCTTTCCTAGTAGCCATAACTTCTCTAAGAAGAGTTAGTGAACTACAAGCCCTAACTATTCAAGAACCATTCTTACAAATGCATCATAATAAGGTGGTTCTCCGGACTAATCCTAAATTCCTCCCTAATGTCATTTCCCCCTTTCACCTTAATCAATCTGTGGAGTTGCCCGTTTTCTTCTCGCAACCACACACAGTCGCAGAAAGAGCTCTCCATACTTTAGATGTTAAAAGAGCATTACTTTATTACATTGAAAGAATGCAACCTTTTCGGAAAACCAAACAACTTTTTGTTTCGTTCTCATCACCACACAAAGGCAATCCCATATCTAAGTCCGGGATAGCCAGATGGATTGTTTAAATGCATACAAATTTGCTACCACAAAGCAAAATGCACTTTAACTGTTCCTCCGAGAGCCCACTCTACAAGGAAAATAGGGGCTTCTATGGCATTCTTAGGCAACATTCCATTAGATGATATCTGCAAAGCAGCTACATGGTCTACACCACATACGTTCACTAAACACTACTGTGTAGATGTGCAAACCAAACAACAAGCCAGTGTGGGCCAAGCTGTACTCAAAACCTTATTTCAGACTTCTGCAACAGATAATGGCAACCGCCGCTAGACGTGGGTCTACTATACAATCTATGCAAAAGTGTGTAATCTGCAGCTCATATGCCTCGAACGGAATATGCTACTTACCAGTATACATCTGTTCTTGGCATGTAGAGCTGCAGATCTACACACGCCAACCCGCCTCCCCGGCTTCCTTTATATGTTCCAGTATTATCTTATTTAGATACACTATACAAGGGCATTTTCCTGTTTCTTTCAAAGCTCCATAATTTCCCTGCTGGCGAAAAACAATCTGAGGATGGAGCCGATGCCCATGCGCATTATGATCCTAAGGAGGAGTCACATACCTCGTGACTTCCAAAGACTTTCCAGGACAAAAACAAGTGCAAACATCCGGACCCAACACCAGATGGCGATCTATGCAAAAGTGTGTAGATCTGCAGCTCTACATGCCAAGAACAGATGCATACTGGTAAGTAGCATATTCCTTTCCTCACATTTCTGTGGTGGAAAGTTCTGGAATCTGCGTGGATCCACAGAATTCCACCCACCCCGTGCTCCCCAAAGTCTTTCGAGAAAAATGGTACCTCATTTGTGTGGGTAGGCCTAGTGCCTGCGACAGGAAACGGCACAAAACGCAACGTGGACACACCACATTTTCACTGTGAAAAATGACCCTTTTTTGCAAAGTGCCTAGCTGTAGTTTTTGAACCCTAGCTCTGCCAGCACCTAGGGAAACCTAGCAAACCTATAAATTTTTCAAAACTAGCACCCAGGGGAATCCAGGATGGGGTGACTTGACTGGCTCTCACCAGGTTATGTTACCCAGAATCCCTTGCAAACCTAAACAATTGTCAAAAAACAAATTTTCCTCACATTTCTGTGGTGGAAAGTTATGGAATCTGCGTGGATCCACAAAATTCCACACTCCCCGTGTTCCCCAAAGTCTTCAGAGAAAAATGGTACCTCACTTGTGTGGGTAGGCCTAGTGCCTGCAACAGGAAACAGCGCAAAATGCAATGTGGACACACCACATTTTCACAGTGAAAAATGACCCTTTTTTGCAAAGTGCCTAGCTGTAGTTTTTTAACCCTAGCTCTGCCGGCACCTAGGGAAACCTAGCAAACCTATACATTTTTGAAAACTAGACACCCAGGGGAATCTAGGATGGGGTGATTTGACTGGCTCTCACTAGGTTCTGTTACCCAGAATCCCTTTCAAACCTAAAAAATTGTCCCAAAAACCCAAATTTTCCTCACATTTCTGTGGTGGAAAGTTCTGGAATCTGCGTGGATCCACAAAATTCCACCCACCCTGCGTTCCCCAAAATGTTTTGGGAAAAATGGTACCTTACTTGCGTGGGTCAAGTACCCGCGACAGGCAAGCGCCCAAAACCTATTGAGGCGACATCAAAATGATACCTCCCTTGTGTGGGTGGGGCAAGGGCCTGTGACTGGGAAGAGTCCAAAACATAGGGAATAAGGGTATAGCACCAAGTATTCTAAGCGTTACATTTTTAAAAAAAATACATTTTTTGCCAATTCTGCATCGGACACCCACACAAGTGAGGTATCATTTTACTCGGGAGACTGAGGGGAACGCTCTGGGGTAGGACATTTGTGCCGGCACGGTCATTCCACACAAAAATATGTGGAAAATGTGGGTTTTTCAGCTAAATTTGAGGTTTGCATGGCATTCTGGGTAGGAAACCGTTGGGGGATCCACGCAAGCCATACCTCATTGGACTCCCCCGGGTGTTTACTTTTCAGAAATGTTTGGGTTTGTTACTTTCCCAAAATTGCCGCCAAGCGCGTGGCCAAAACCCCAGGTGCCCCCACCCCCCCAAAACCAGGTAGTTTTGTTATAGGTAATTTTGAAGTCTCCACAAATGTGGCCCATTTCCTATTGCAGCCACTATGCCTACCCACAGAAGTGTGGTACCATTTTTATCGGGAGACCTGGAGGAACGCTGGGTGGGAGGAAATTTGTGAATCCACGCAGATTCCAGAACATTTCCACACAGAAATTTAAGAAAAAAGTGATTTTTTGAGAGAAATTTGAGGTTTGCTGGGGATTCTGGGTAGGAGAATGTTGGGGGACCAACGCAAGCTATACCTCATTGGACTCCCCCGGGTGTCTAGTTTCCAGAAATGGGTGGGTTTGGTAGGTTTCCCTAGATGGCCGCCGAGCCCCGGGCCAAAAACTCATGGGACCCCCCTTGCAAAACCAGGTTGGTTTGTGATAGGTCATTTTGATGTCTCCTCAATACGTTTTGGGTCCTTGCCTGTCGAGGGTACTTGACCCACCCACATGATTGAGGTATAATTTTTATCGGGAGACCTGGGGGAACATTGGACTCCCCTGGGTGTCTAGTTTCCAGAAATGGGTGGGTTTGGTAGGTTTCCCTAGATGGCCGCCGAGCCCCGGGCCAAAAACTCATGGGACCCCCCTTGCAAAACCAGGTTGGTTTGTGATAGGTCATTTTGATGTCTCCTCAATACGTTTTGGGTCCTTGCCTGTCGAGGGTACTTGACCCACCCACATGATTGAGGTATAATTTTTATCGGGAGACCTGGGGGAACATTGGACTCCCCCGGGTGTCTAATTTCCAGAAATGGGTGGGTTTGGATGGTTTCCCTAGATGGCCGCCGAGCCTCGGGCCAAAAACTCATGGGACCCCCCTTGCAAAACCAGGTTGGTTTGTGATAGGTCATTTTGATGTCTCCTCAATACGTTTTGGGTCCTTGCCTGTCGAGGGTACTTGACCCACCCACATGATTGAGGTATAATTTTTATCGGGAGACCTGGGGGAACACAGGGTGGTAGGAACTTTATGGATCCACGTAGATTTCAGAATTTTCCCAGACAAAAATGTGAGAAAAAAGTAATTTTTTCAGCTAAATTTGAGGTTTGCAGGGGATTCTGGGTAGAAAAACGTTGGGGGACCCACGCAAGCCATACCTCGCTGGACACCCCAGGGTGTCGAGTTTTCAGAAATGTGTGGGTTTGGTAGGTTTGCCTAGATGGCTGCGGACCCCGGGACCAAAAACTCAGATGCCCCCTATGTCTCCGAAAATGACCTGGTTTTGCAAGGGGGGTCACCTGGGTTTTTGGCCCCAGGCTCGGTGGCCATCTTGGGAAACTACCAAACCCACACATTTTATAAAACTAGACACCCGGGGGCGTATAGCGAGGTATGGCTTGCGTGGATCCCCCAACTTTTTCCTACCCAGAATGCCCTGCAAACCTCAAATTTAAATTTAGGTTAAAAAAACACATTTTCCACATATTTTGGGGTGGAATCACCATGCCGGCACAAATGTCGTACCCCACAGCGTTCCCCTCAGTCTCCTGAGTAAAATTATACCTCACTTGTGTGGGTGGGACAAGGGCCTGTGACTGGGAAGAGCCCAAAACATAGGGAATAATGGTATAGCACCGAGAATTCTAAGCGCTGCATGTTTTTAAAAATACGGTTATAGCTAATTCTGCATTGGACACCCACACAAGTGAGGTATCATTTTACTCAGAACACTAAGGAAAACGCTGTAGGGTAGGACATTTTGTGCCGGCAGCGTGATTCCACACAAAAATATGTGGACAATGTGTTTTTGTCAGCTAAATTTGAGGTTTGCAGGGGATTCTGGGTAGGGAAACATTGGGAGATCCACGCAAGCCATTCCTCATTGGACTCCCCAGGGAGTTTTCAGAAATGTGTGGGTATGGTAGGTTTCCCTAGATGGCTGCTGAGCCCGGGGCCAATAATCCAAAGGTGACCCAACCCCCCCCCCCCCCCCCTGGCAAAATCAGGTGGTTTTGTGATAGGTCATTTTGATGTCTCCTCAATACTTTTTGGGCCCTAGCCTGTTGCCGGTACTTGACCCACCCACACAAGTGAGGTACCATTTTTCTCGGAAGACTTTGGGGAATGCGGGGTGGGTGGAATTTGGTGGATCCACACACATTCCAGAACATTCCAAGTCACCCCATCCTGGATTCCCCTGGGTGTCTAGTTTTCAAAAATGTTTTGGTTTGCTAGGTTTCCCTAGGTGCCGGCAGAGCCAGGGTTCACAATCTACAGCTAGGCACTTTGCAAAAAAGGGTCAGTTTTCACTGTGAAAATGTGGTGTGTCCACGTTGCGTTTTGGGCCATTTCCTGTCGCGGGCACTTGGCCTACCCACACGAGTGAGGGACCATTTTTGTCGTAAGACTTTGGGGAATGCGACGTGGGTGGAATTTTGTGGATCCACGCAGATTCCAGAACTTTCCACCACAAAAATGTGAGGAAAATGTATTTTTTTGACAAATGTTGAGGTTTGCAAGGGATTCTGGGTAACAGAACCTGGTGAGAGCCAGACAAGTCACCCCATCCTGGATTCCTCTGGGTGTCTAGTTATAAAAAATGTATAGGTTTCCTAGGTTTCCCTAGGTGCCGGCAGAGCTAGGGTTCAAAAGCTACAGCTAGCTACTTTGCAAAATAGTGTCAGCTTTCGCTGTAAAATGTGGTGTGTCTACGTTGCGTTTTGGGCCGTTTTCTGTCGCGGGCACTAGGCCTACCCACACAAGTGAAGTACCATTTTTCTCAGAAGACTTTAGGGAATGCGGGGTGAGTGGAAGTTTGTGGATCCACGCAGATTCCAGAACTTTCCAACACAGAAATGTTAGGAATTTTTTTTTTTTTTTTTTTTTTACAAATGTTGAGGTTTGCAAGGGATTCTGGGTAACAGAACCTGGTGAGAGCCAGTCAAGTCACCCCATCCTGGATTCCCCTGGGTGTCTAGTTTTCAAAAATGTATAGGTTTGCTAAGTTTCCCTAGGTGCCGGCAGAGCTAGTTTTAAAAAACTACAGCTAGGCACTTTTCAAAAAAAGGGTTATTTTTCACAGTGAAAATGTGGTGTGTCCACGTTGTGTTTTGCGCCGCTTCCTGTCGCGTGCACTAGGTCTACCCACACAAGTGAGGTACCATTTGTAGGTGGTGCCTGAGCCAGCGCATGCTCTGCGAGACATTTATTAAGTTGGTTTTTCAAAGTGCTACCACACGCTTTTGCTGGCCTCAAGATTGCGGTTACGTGAGCGTGCACGCGTGCAGCCGCCATCTGACTTTCTGTTATTGCTCATTAAGCCTTACAGCGCGCAAATCACTTTAACTACCCCCTCCCTTCTCCCCCTCCCTCCTTGTTAACTTTCGCGTGTTTTTTAAAAATGTTCTTTTTTGCTCGCGTGCGCGCACACAACTCCCGGTCACGCTGCACACTTTCTTTTTGCTCGCGCACACACAACTCCTGGTCGCGGCCGCACATCTTTTGACGATGTTGCAGAGGGTCTCGATGCTGTACAGCACCACCAAAAGCATTTGGCAGAGCCAGTAGGTTCCAAAGTCGATAACGATTGGATTTGCCAATGCTTGCTCTAATTCGTGTCTCTCACAATCTCTGCCTCCCCCTGTGGCCCACTCCTCTTAGTACCTGCCCCTGTCCATCAGACCTTCATTCGCACGCGCCTCTCCTGCTCGGGCAGCCATTTCAGCTCCATGCCCCAATCACCGCGCTCATTCTCCCCATCCTGTTGATGTTTTCACGTTTCCCCTTCTCTTCTTGCTCTACTCCCTTTTTTTTGCAGGTTTATATAGCGCAAACTCGACCTGAAGGTATTGGAGCGCTTTACATGAGCACCAGGTATGTTACACAAGGACTCATTTCCATATTTCCTCCTCCATATCCCCTCCATCTCTCCCTTCGTCCCTTTACCCCTTACTCTCTCATACCCAAGCCTTCACAACCTTCTTTCTCTCTCTTTCTCCCCCCTCCCCCACCTCCTTCATGCCCCCATTTGTTACTCCTTACCCCCTCTGATTCTCTATGCCTCCCCAGAGCTCAGGAGACCTCCCCGCCTCTGGTTTCACGCTGCCCCCGGGGCCTGCTCCCCAGCCCTGTCTCCTGGATGTGTTTTGTTTCCTGCTGTGTTTGCGGAGTCGGGACGGGAGCCCTTCCTGGGGGGCACATTCCCCACGAGCATCATAGCCAGGCAGCGCCAGCATTGTGTGGCTGTTTATTTTTCTTATGGATGATGCATAGGTGCTTTCATTCCGTCCAGTCGCTGAGCACAAGCCGGAGGGGTTGCCGAGTGGCGTTTCCAGTGCCTTGAAGACACTACCGCCTGGTTGCCTCGGTTTGAGACCTGAAATATATGGAGCTCGGACTCATGGAGGCGGCTGTAAATCCATAGACTACGGGCTGCTGCTTAAGACGCAGCAGTTCATGGCTTGTCCCACGGCTTTCACACAACGTGAGGACCCCTGACGCATTGGTCCTATGCTACGCTCTAGTGCTGACAATGCTTCGCATGGAATCACAATTACCATTATACAAGGCATTGCTCCCTGCATTCTATAGAGAGAGAACTGAACGACCAAGTATTCTGAAAACTTTACCACCCACTGGCAGGCACCGTGTGAAACTCGCTTTGCTGAGTCTGCTGCTCTCACCCTTTCCCTTTCAGCGGCCCGTGAGCAACCTCCCCTCCCCAACGACCCTTGAGTCACCTCCCCGCGGCCCCCCCCCCCTCCACGCCACTGTTTATATTTAAGTATGGCGGGCCGTGCACTGCCCTTCCCCTGCTATCATCTCCCACAGCATGCCCCTGTTGATTGTTTGCGGCGGCTAGTAGTGCTGTTAATGGGACAGTCCCAGCAGTTTTATGGCACTGGCGTGAAAGGCTTTCACGGTGCTTTGATACTGTGTGAGAGGCACTTTATTACAGAGTGGGCTTAGTATAAAGTTCATAGGAGGGGTGGGGGCTTGTGAATAGCGTCCTCTTTGCGGGGAGTTCTGAAGAACTGCTCGGCTTCAGGCCACCGTGACGCCCCTCCCCCCCCACACACACACACTTAATTGCCCAGATTGCCAAGGGAGCATGTTTTCCGCCGCCTCCTGCGCAGGGCCTGGTGGCTCATTGAGTGGCCGGACTTCAGTGCAGACCCTTTAGTGAGCCGGGAACATCAGGCATTGTCCTAGAAACGTGCTCTGTGTGAGAGGCAGGCAGAAGCCACTTATCATGCCACAATCAATGACAGAGTGGCAATGTGCCTGCTTCTTCTATGCTGCCGTCTTGCATCCCAGTCACTCTCTGTGTGTAGCTGCCGGGCTCCACAACCGCCTGCCTAGTGTCCCATGGACAAAGGCAACAGACCACGACCAACTTCCGGGAGAAACAGCGCAACTACATGGAAACACTTGAATGCATTATTTGGACTCCTTTAAAGGTAGGTGGAGAGTCAAACAGCCACATTTGTTGCACCCCGGAAAGACAACCCAAGTTCGCTTGATGAACTCCATAGAGCATGACTCCCAGTAAATGTTCCTTCTTTATGTGTTCCTGCATTCTTTCATGATAAGCCACAAACGTTGCAGTTCATTATTGTGTTTTTTCCCTCCTCCATGCCACTATATTACTATTATGGGAAAACAACATTTTGGGCAAAGATTAACTTTAATGGTTTGTTCACATGCCCAGGACTAGTAATGTGCATTTTGGATTGCTGATATTAGTGCTAAAGAGGGAACTGGGAATCAGAGGGATTGTACTTCATAGAGGTAACTTGAATAAACTTTGGTGGTTGCATTTATATATATTTTTTTATACCATCACTTATGTCGTACTGTATTTGTCCCAGGACAATGTGCTGCATAGCTAAACACTTATACGGCCAAAATGTGAGACCTACTGGCTATGCCAATGCTTGTTCTCGGAAGACTTTGGGGAACGCAGAGTGGGTGGAATTTTGTGGATCCACGCAGATTCCAGAACTTTCCACCAAAGAAATGTGAGGAAAATGTGAGGTTTTATTTAACAAATCTTTAGGTTTGCAAGGGATTCTGGGTAACAGAACCTAGTGAGAGCCACCCCATCCTGGATTCCCCTCGGTGTCTAGTTTTCAAAAATATATAGGTTTGCTATGTTTCCCTAGGTGCCTGCTGCACTAGGACCCAACATCCTAGTGGGCTTTGGGGGGCAGATCAGGGGCTACTGCCCCATCTGCCTCCTGGGAGGGGCAGAAAGACTGTGGTATCTTTTTTGGGGTGTGTGGGGGCATTGGCATGTCCATTCTTGGCAGCCCCCACCCCGAACTTGGGAGAAAAAGAAATCCCTGCTGGCTAGTGGGCTTTTTGCCCCCTCGGGTGCAGATAAGGTGCTATTGCCCCATCTGACTCCCAGGGGGGTGCAGAAAGACTGTAGCATTTTGTATTTGGGTGGGGGCGTTGACATGCCTATTCTGGGCACCCCTACCTATATAAGAAAAAAAATCCCTGGTGCTTAGTGGGCTTTCTGCCCCCCCCCCCCCCCCCCCCCGATCAGGGGCTATTGCCTCCTGGGGAGGGGGGAGTTTTTGGTTTTCTTTGGGGGTAGGGTGGGGGCATTTGCATGCCCATTCTGGGGAGCCCCCACTCAGGCCTATAAAAGAAATAAACCCTTGTATCTAGCGGGCTTTCTGCGCCCCCGGGGGGGGGCAGATTGGGGGCTACTGGGGGGCAGAAAGACTGTGATGTGATTTTGGGGGCTGCCCAATATGGGTATGCCAATGCCCCCACCCCTAATTAAAATGTAAACAAAAATCCCTGGGGGGGGCAGATTGGGGGTTAATGCCCCATCTGCCCCCGCAGGGGTGGCAGAAAGACTAAATTTGCCCACATTTATATGGGGGGAGCAAAGGCCCTTGCCCAAGGGGCCGCTGCCCCCTCCCTGGTGCCTAGTGGGTGGATCCCTCCCCAAGCAGGGATCCACTAGGGATGGATACCATTGGAAAGGGGAGATTCTCCCCTTTCCAACGATACCTCCTCTGACTTTCTACGTGCTCAGGGGGCTGAGATAGCCCCCTCAGCAATTAGAAAGGGAAACTGAAATGAGCCTCTTGGCTCATTTCAGTTTTGGTTTCACTGAAGTGACGTCAGCGCGACGTGCGCGCTGATCGTCATTTCAGGGAAACCTTGGGGTGGGGGGCCTCGGGAGCTGGGGAAGCTCTTCCCCAGCTCCCGAGGAACTTGGGGGGTAAAGGGAATCCCTCTGGTGCCCGCACCAGAGGGATTCCCAGTGCCATGGCGTCGGACGCGCGGGAGCCGGCCGACGCACATGAGCACTGATGCGTCGGACGGCTCCCGCGCGTCCGAAGCATCGAAGGGGTTAAAATGTATCTTTCGTGTTGTGGCCGACTGGAATATTTGAATACGAAGACCAATTTCCTATAGTCATTTTTCTGGTTTTCCGTCATTCAAATTTCTCCTTTTATGTCTTTATCTTTGCCCATCGCCTTTTCCAACATCCCTCAAGAACAAATTCTTTGTGAGAAGTTGTGATGTTTTAATAGCATGAGTTTTATACTCTTACTTCTTGTGAGCCTCATTATCCTCATAAGTTGGCTGACCAGCGGTTTCTTTTTCAATGAACTCTGATGAAAACTATAGTAATGTAGTAATTTGTTCTGATCAGATATCGTGGTATACAGGGGATTTTCAGCTGACTTTGAGTTAATGTAATCCTAACATCCCAAAAAGGAATTTCCTTGACTTGCATGTTAGCTGTAAATGTAATTCTTAGATGTATGGTTTTTAAGGAGTCTGCGCTCTGCGCGCCCCATGTTAGATTTCATGTCTACCTCCTCCTTATCCAGTACCCATTTGTGTAATAAGCTTTCTTGTCTATAAGCCTATCTGCTTCTTTATTTCTCTTGGTAACTCAATTGGACTATTAGTATTCTCATCTGTATGTCCCTCATACAGATTTCTTGCTCTTCTTTTGAAAGTATGTAAGAGTATGATTCCCTTGTTTATTGAAAACATTGCCGAGGCGTTGTACATCTGAATTTGTACAGCTCTCCTTGTTATTCTGCTGCTGGAATAGTTTTACTGGTAAACTTACAGTATTCAGTGCTAACTCATTTATGTGTTTCACCGCCTCTTCGTCTGTCCGTTGACTTCAAATTTAAAATGTACCAATGTATGCCCCACCCCAAACCCCCTTTTGTGATTCATCTATGGTAACGATCAATGTCGGGATTGGTCTTTTGAAAAATATTCCTTTCATCATGTTACCTCATGTCCATCATTTTAACTCCCTCTGGAACTTGCATGTGATACCCACTAAATGCTTTCAGTCCCCCTTTGATTTAAGAGACATTCTTGTATTGATCTGTTGCTTCTGTAGTAGGGGATCTCTGTGTATAGTCATAATCTAGTGAATAGTCCGGCCCATGTGCGTGGACCCCGGAGCAATAAAAATAATCTCTTAAGTTGTCAAGCCATGCAGACCTGCATCTACACTTAAGAGAGAATTCAAAGACAGATAATGCAGCCTATATCCACAGGCTACACTGTCCAGTACTTCAACTAGAGAATTCCACCAACATCCACAAACAGCACTGCCTGCCCAGCTTTCTCCACAGAGAAAAACCTGCCTCTACCAGCAAAAGCCTCTGGAATGATAGAGAGGGAGTAATGGACAGACAAGCCCCATAGGCTGCCATTATGTGGCTCAGAACAGGATACTGTGCCTTTAAGAAAACTTTCCAGAACTTTTCCAGTATCCCAGAATGCACAGCAGGTCCCTTTTACTTTCAGTTCTTTTTTCCGGCTCCTGCTAGCAGGACCCTGGAGCATTGAGCTCTCCCTTTTCAAGGGTTTATTTGGATTTGTTCACTTTTCAAGTGCTATATTAAGTACCTTGTTGCCTTCCTTCTTGTGTGTGCTCTGTGTGGTCAACATGCCTGGCCTGTTTGACAGATGCCCAGAGTGCGAGAGAAAGAAGGCCAAGTCGGACCCACACAGGGTGTGCATCGTCTGCCTTCCCCAGTCCCATGTCCCAGAGGAGTGTGACATTTGCCAATCTTTCTCAGCCAGGACCCTGAAGGAAAGGATGAAGATCAGGCTCCTAGGCCTGGAGGACAGGAGGCTGAGGGCACAAGGTGGGTCAGGACGGGCTGATTCTGCCCATGCTGAGGCCCCTGGGGGGGCTCCCCAGGGGCAGGAAGCCCAGCGAACGTCCCCATTCTCCGTCGACGTCGACCACGGCGTCGAGGGGGATGGCTGCAGTCCGCTCACTGTCTCCCAGGGCTCTGGGGAGAAACGGCGTCGACGCCCGACGTAGAGGGAGCTGAGCAGCCCACCGTCGACATCAGCTTCTTCATCGGCGTCGAGAACAGCCCCGGCGTAGGCGCTCGCCGTCGAGGCGAGGTCGCCGTTCGCCGTCGACGAAGAGGAGACGGTCACCGTCGAGGGGATCCCCGATGTCGAGGACCTGTCCCAGGCGTTCGCCGTTTAGGAGGCGTTCGCCGTCGAAGAGGCGTTCGCCGTCGAGGAGGCGTTCACCGTCGAGGAGGCGTTCGCCGTCGAGGAGGCGTTCATCGACACCGAGGCAGCGCAGGAGGAGTCCTGACGCCAGGAGTTCTTCGGGGTCACGAAGGAAGAGAACGGAGTCACCGGGCTCGGTGTACCCAGTGGTGTATACACCTCCCAAGCTGAGGTCGCCACCCTTTCCTCCTTTGCCAAGGGAGCCCTCACCGCAGACCCCTACACCACCGCCTCCGCCTCCGCCACCACCACTACCACCACCACCTCCTCCTCCTCCTCCTCCTCCTCCTCATACCATTCCGCCTCACACACCGTCGGGCCCACCTGTGGCCCCGCCACGGTCGGTGTTGTTGCCTAGGTATCCGACGCCGCCAAAGAGGACTCCGAAGCGGCCGAAGCCGCGCAGATCGCGCTCCCGCTCCGGACGGAGAGGGAGGTCACGGAGTCATGGACGGGCATCATCGACATCTGGGCGACGCCGCAGGATATAGTCTCCTTCCAGGAGGTGCTACTGAGGGATGCGGCCAAGCTAGGGATCACGGTGACGGTGCCAACACCTACGACGTCCGTGATCTTCGAGACGCTGCACAAGAAGCACCTGTCTCGCCCCCTGCTGCCACTAGTGCCGGGATTGGTGGAGCCCGCTACGGAGTTGTTCCTCACTCCGGCGGTGACGAAACCAGCCCCCTCTAGGCTCCTGAAGAAGTATCGGGCGCCGGAATCGGACCCGACCTTTCTGAGGATGGACCCGAAACCGGACTCGGTCATTGTGACGGCGGCAAGGAAGCAGCATGCTACCACTCCTTCCTCGACAGTGCCGCCTGATAAGGATAGCCGGTGGCTAGACTCGGCGGGCAGAAAGGTCTGTGGGGCGGCTTCTACCACCATGAAGGCGGCAAGTGCCGGGGCTCTGTTGGGGCGCTACGACCGGGCCCTGTGGGAGTCTCTCCAGCAGTACGCGGAGCTGCTGCCTCGCGACAAGGAGGACTTTCTAGAGACTTTACGTGAGGGGATGCTGGTGTCGAACCAGATTATCAGCGCGGCGGCGGATGTGTCTCTGTTGGCGGCACATGGATATTGTCATGGCATCAACCAACGGCGTCACGCTTGGCTTCGCCTTACCTCACTCAAACCGGAGGCACAACAAAGAGTGGCCAACCTGCCTTTCTCGGGGGAGACCCTGTTTGGCAAGCATGCGGACGATGAAATGCCCGCATGAAGACGGAGGCAGAGACCCTGACGGCTGTCGGGTTAGAGAAGCCTGAGAGGGAAAAGCGCCCGTTCCAGAGACGGTTCGGGGCTGCAGGCAGAGGGCGTGAGCTGGCCTCGGGACAGCAGCAGCAGTTCCGGAAACCCTTCCAGAAGCTCCAGAAGGGTAGAGGAGGCCAGCAGTCCGTTACAGCGACCAAGGGCCCGGCTGGGTCTCGGCCCTGAGCGATTACTTCCCCTGCAACCGTTACCCACTCCAGTGGGGGGAAGCGTTCAATTTTTTCTGGCAGAGTGGAGAAAAATTACTAAGGACAAGTGGGTGCTGAATATTGTTTGCAATGGATACAGTCTTCGGTTCATCAGCCCGCCTCCAGCAATTCCGCCGGTGAGCTCGCAGTATCAACTGCGGGAGCTCCAGGTGGAGGCAGACATCCTGTTGAGGAAAAAGGCGGTGGAAGACGTACCTCTGTCTTAAAGGGGAAGAGGTCTGTACTCTCGGTTCTTCCTGGTTCGCAAGAAGGACAAGAACGAGTTCAGGCCCATTCTGGATTTGCGGCAAGCAAACAAATGGATTCGCAGAGAGAAATTCCGCATGCTATCGTTGCATCAGATTTACCCTCATCTGCAACGGGGAGACTGGCTCTGTGCCATAGACCTACAGGATGCCTACTTCCATGTGCCCATTGCACAGAAACACATGAAGTTCCTGCGATTCCAAGTCGGCGCCAATCATTATCAATACGCAGTACTGCCATTTGGGCTAAAGTCTGCGCCCAGGACCTTCTCGAAGTGCATGGCGGTGGTAGCTGCACACCTGCGGAGGAACAAGGTGTTCGTCTACCCGTACCTGGACGATTGGTTGATCAAGGCCGGCTCCTTCTCGGAAGCACAAGCGCATTTCCAGAAGACGTGCGTTCTCTTGAACAAGCTGGGGTTGCACGTCAACATGTTCAAGTCTGTCCCGACTCCGGTCCAGTGCATACAGTACTTGGGGGCCTCCATCAATACGCTGTCAGCAAGCATGTCTCCTTCGGAGGAGAGACGGTTATCACTCCTTCGGAAGGCTCAGGCTCTTATGACCGCCCCATCGACTACAGTGAGGAAGGTGTCTTCGCTGCTGGGATCGATGGCCTCATGTATCTTCCTCACGCCTCACGCACGGCTGCACATGAGACCACTGCAGGAGTGCTTGGAGGATCAGTGGGATCAGAGGACAGGTTCTTGGGATGACAAGATACGGCTGTCTCTGCATGCTCTTCAGTCGCTGAAGTGGTGGTGTTCGGCGGAAAATCTCCTCAGGGGGGTTCCCTTCCACAAGGATATTCCCACGAAGAGGATCGTGACGGATGCGTCTCTCTCCAAGGCTGGGGAGCGCATTCCGGAGACTTACAGATACAAGGAAAGTGGTCCCCGTTGGAGTCGACGTACCACATCAATTTTCTGGAACTCAGAGCCGTTCACTTGGCATTGAAGGCCTTCCATCCGTCCTTCCAGACCAACTCGCTGCTTGTACAGACGGACAATACAACCACGATGTATTACCTCAACAAGCAGGGGGGGTCGAGATCACGCACTCTGTCGCAGGAGGCGCAGTCGATCTGGCACTGGCTTCTGGCCCGAGGACTGACGATTACGGCCACGCATCTGCCAGGTGTGCAGAATGTTCAGGCGGACGCACTGAGCAGACTGATTCAGGAAAACCACGAATGTGTCATAAACGACGAAGTACTAGGGGACGTCTTCGCAAGGTGGGGGACTCCAGACGTAGATCTGTTCGCCACCGCCGAAAACAGCAAATGCCGAGACTTCGCATCCAGGTACTACCAGCGGGGGACGCTGGGGAATGCACTATGGATCGACTGGTCGAACAGCTTTCTGTACGCTTTTCCACCCATTCCCCTGATTCCGGCGGTGCTCATCAAGCTGTCCCAGTCCGGGGCGCGGATGATCCTGATTGCCCCGGAATGGCCCAGACAGTGGTGGTTCACGGACCTCCTTCACTGGTCTCTCCTTCCTCACATACGGCTGCCGTGCAGGCCGGACCTTCTCACGAAGTTCGGGGGCAGTTGGTGCACCCCAACCTCTCGTTTGGCGGCATGGCTCCTGAGATAGTGCAATATGGCCATTTGAATCTACCAGCAGATTGTATGGATATACTGAAGGAGGCTAAGCGACCTTCCACTAGGACGTCCTATGCTTACAAGTGGAAGAGATTCTGCATCTGGTGCAAGTCCAAGAACTTTGACCCGACGACATGTAAGGAAGATGTCATCCTTCCGTACCTTTTGCATTTGGCGCAGTCTGGCCTTAATTTCCATTCCATTAAGGTTCATCTCGCTGCTTTGACTGCTTACAGGAAGTGCCCTTCACAGACTTCCTTCTTTCAGATCCCTGTGATCAAGGATTTTTTGGAAGGCTTGAAGAAAGTGTTCCCTCCTGTCAGA
The DNA here is from genome assembly GCF_964204655.1 of Triturus cristatus. NCBI lineage: Eukaryota > Metazoa > Chordata > Amphibia > Caudata > Salamandridae > Triturus > Triturus cristatus. The sequence goes on along the minus strand of NC_140590.1, from coordinate 1,150,017,647 downwards.
CTTCCCTTGCCTTCATGGAAATTGAATGTGGTGCTGTCCAGATTGATGAAGGAGCCTTTTGAACCTATTCACAAGGCTTCGTTGCAACACCTGTCTTGGAAGGCGGCGTTCCTAGTGGCCATTACATCGGCCCGCAGGGTGAGTGAACTTCAGGCGTTGTGTTGCCAAGAACCTTATACGGTATTTCATGCTGCCAAGGTTGTTATGCGTACTCACCCTAAATTTCTTCCTAAGGTTATATCTGATTTTCATGTCAACCAGACCATAACTTTACCTACGTTTTTTCAGAATCCCTCTTCTCCAGCGGAAAGGTCTCTACATTCCCTGGACGTTAGGAGGGTGTTGAAGTTTTATCTTGATAAGACCAAAGATATTTGTAGGTCAGACCAATTGTTTATCAATTATGGATCAGTCAGGACCGGACTTGCTACCTCCAAACAGTCCATCTCTCGGTGGATTGTGTCTTGTATACAATTGTGTTACCAAAAGGCTAATAAGACCTTGGGGGTAAACCTAAGGCTCATTCCACCAGGGGCAAAGCTGCTACGACTGTTTTGCTGCGTAATGTTCCGATTGCAGAAATCTGCAAGGCGGCCACTTGGAGGTCGGTCCATACCTTTGCTGAGCATTACTGTCTGGACACGGATGCCAGGGCAGATGCCCAGGTTGGGCAGGCTTCGCTGCGAAATTTGTTCGCACAGTAGTGGTATTGTTTTGTAGTCTTCTCCACCGCCGTTTTGGTGTGGGGATGGGCTTGCCATTCTATTCACTAGATTATGACTATACACAGAGATCCCTACTACAGAAGGAGTTGTTTCTTTTCTGTAACTCCAGTTCTGTAGTAGGGGTATCTCTGTTATAGTCATAAGCGCCCGCCATCCTCCCCGGTGGAGAGATAAATGTTAATGTAAGGAATGCTACAGGTCTGGCGTGCTACGCCTTCAAAAAGAACTGAAAGTAAAAGGGACATGCTGTGCATTCTGGGATACTGGAAAAGTTCTGGAAAGTTTTCTTAAAGGCACAGTATCCTGAGCCACATAATGGCAGCCTATGGGGCTTGTCTGTCCATTCCTCCCTCTCTATCATTCCAGAGGCTTTTGCTGGTAGAGGCAGGTTTTTCTCTGTGGAGAAAGCTGGGCAGGCAGTGCTGTTTGTGGATGTTGGTGGAATTTTCTAGTTGAAGTACTGGACAGTGTAGCCTGTGGATATAGGCTGCATTATCTGTCTTTGAATTCTCTCTTAAGTGTAGATGCAGGTCTGCATGGCTTGACAACGTAAGAGATTATTTTTATTGCTCCGGGGTCCACGCACATGGGCGGGACTATTCACTAGATTATGACTATAACAGAGATACCCCTACTACAGAACTGGAGTTACAGAAAAGAAACTACTCCATACCTCACAAAAGGTAATATGATGCCTTAATTCCTAAAAGTTTTTCACCTGTTCCTATTATGCCATGGGCCTCTTCTGTGTCAGCATTGCTTTTGCAGAAACAGTTTTGAAATCGGCCCGAAATTACCTTCTCCTGTGAAGGGTGTGTGGATGATATTTTCATGTTGTATGCAAAGCCCAACCTGAATAATATAGTATCATCTGTAGTGTGGTTTCTGATATTGTTGGACTGCATTTCCCCTTTACCATTGATGGGCTGATATCTCAGAGGTGCTGCCTAAACTGCTAGACATTTTGTGAACATGGTTGGTGCTGACCTTATTCCAAAAAGTAATACTTTAAGTTTGATAGTAGTTACTTCTCTTCACATTCCCAAACTGGGGTTCTTGTGGGGGTGCACATTACTAGGAATGTCAAATTAGGCGTCCATGCTCTGTTTTTGCTAGGACGTCTCCCTCTTCTGACATTGGTCTAACCTTTTGAAATACAGTTGTCTGAACGTTTGAGTCATTACAAAACAATTAGAAACCTTATATCCGGAATTGGTCTCCAGCTCAGACCTTGTGTTTGTTTTAGAAAGCACATTTTCTTGTTCTTGAAGCAGAGGTTGGTGACCAATTTTTGGAACCTTCTCTTTTTGGTGGGGTTATTGGTGGTTTTCCCTAAAATGCTGTAGGAAAGTAACCCTTTTTGACATGGTCAACCCCACTTTTTGCCTGGTACCTAATGTGATTTCGACTGGAAGTGCACTGGGTCCCAGCTAACCAGGTCCCTAGTGCCAGAGCTCTTTCCCAAAACTGTGCATTTGTTCGCCCAATTGGGAAAACCTTTAGCACCCTCTGTAAGTCCCTAGTAAATGGTACCCCTGGTACCTAGGGCCTGAGGTGCTAAAGAGGGTCCCTAAAGGCAGCAGCACGAATAGTGCCATCCTAGGTCACCCCTCACCAAGCACATGTAGGGCTGCTATCATGGTGCAGACAAAAGTGAAAACACTACATGTTACACATGCCTATGTGCCATGTCCCCTACCACTGCATGTAATATTTGTAAGTCACCCCTACAGCATGCCTAACAGCCCTAAGGCAGGGTGCTGAATATTGAGGACATACCCGCATGAGCAGATATGCCTCTGTGCTGCTCAGTCCTATTACTGCCAGTACAGGTGACCAGTGAAGCCATTTTAAAACATGTGTTGGACACTGGTGAAAACGAGTTCCCCAGCTACATGATGGCTTCACTAAAGACAGGGATGTTTGGTATCAAATGTCTTGTATTGATAAACCCACACTTATTCCATTGATGGATTTACCAATATATGCACCCAGAGGGCTCCGCCTCTGGGCCGGAAGCCCCGCCTCCGGGCCGGAATTTCCGGCCCGAGTGCGGACGTAAGTTTAGGAGTCGTAAATCCATTCTGTGAATAGCAAAAGTACTAAGTTCATTCTGTGAATAGCAAAAGTAGTAAGTTCATTCTGTGAATACCAGAAGTACTAGGTGCATTCTGTGAATACCAGAATGGTACTAAGTTTAGGATTTAGTCTTAAGTTTGTTCTGTGAATCGGGCCCTAAAGGTTTCAGTGAAGTCATCATGTTGCTGGGGAACTCGTAATGACCATTTCCCAGTACATGTACTCAAGATGACTTCCCTGTTCAGTTGCAGTATCTAGCAATTGTACTAGACAGCACAGGGGCATATCTGCTCACACAGATAGGTCCTCACATGTAATATAATGCACTGTGCCTTAGGGCTCTAAGGCCTTCTGTAGGGGTGACTCACAAATATTGAATGGCGTCCCCGACGGATACAAGATCCAGAGGAAGGACCGCTCCCACCGCCCAGGAGGAGGCCTCGCCATCTCACACAAGACCTCCCTCCGACTCTCCACCTCCGACATGAGCGACCCTTCACTCCAACACAGAACACCTCCACTTCCAGATACAGACCAGCCCCAGGACCATGCTACGTGGCACCCTCGCCTACAGACCCCTGGGACCCCGCACCCAGTCCGCAACAGCCATAGCTGACCTCGTCGCACCCCACACCATCACCTCGACATACTACATCCTACTCGGAGACTTGAACTTCCACCTCGACAACCGCAGCAATCCCGACTCCACCACCCTCCTGGACAACCTCCAACCTTGGACTGGAGCAACTCGTCAACAACCCCTCTCACAGAGCAGGACACATCCTCGATTCCATCTTCGCAGGAGGAACAAGCATCTGCTTCAGCCACACTACGCAGCCCCTCTGGCCGGACCAACACTGCGTACACCTTCAACACCACCACCGCACCCAAGCCCTCCCAGCGCCCCCACAAATGAACTGGAGCAAGATCACAGAGGAACAACTTAACACCACCCTCCTCCTAGACCCCCCGGTGCCACGACCAATGCCGACTCCGCAGCAAAAGGAACTCCACCGCTGGATTTTCAGCTGCGCCGACAAGCTCGCACCTCCCCGCTAAACAATGCCCCCTGGTTCACCTCCAAACTCCGAGAAGCCAGGTGCTCCTGCAGACGCCTCGAGAAAACCTGGCGAAACAGTAAAACTACAGAAGACATGAACAACCACAGGATCACCTTGAAGGAATACCACCAGCGCATAAGAGACAACAAGCGGACCTTCATCAAGGACAGAATCCACACCAACGCTACCAACGCCAAAGAACTTTTCAACGTCAAACAGCAATTCACCAAACTGCCCAGTGAAGCCACCAACGCCACACCCTCCCAGGAACTCTGCAACAAGCTCAGCTCCTACTTCCATCTGAAAATCAAGGCCCTCTACGACAATTTCAGGGAACATACGCTTGACACCACCCCCTCCCCACCTACAACAACAAACCGACCGTTACGACCTGGAACCCCGCCACCATTGAACACATCACCGCGACCATGATGAACACCCACTCAGGAGCCCCCCGGACCCCTGCCCACCTCACATCTACCACTGGGCCGCCGCCGCCGCCATCGCTCCCCAACAAGGACATACCGTCCACGCCTCCTTCAAATCCGGCATCTTCCCAGACGACTAGAAGCAGGCTGAGGTCAAACCCCTCCTCAAGAAACGCATGGCCGACCGCCCAACCTAAAAAACTACCGGCCCATCTCTCTCCTCCCCTTCGCTGCCAAAGTCACCAAGAGACTCATAAACACCCAGCTGACCGCCTTCAGGGAAGAGAACTCCATCCCAGTTGGGATTCCGCAGCAACCAAAGCACTGAGACCGCTCTCCTAGCCGCCACGGATGACATCCGCATGCTACTAGACCAGGGACACACTGCGGCCCTCATCCTTCTAGACCTCTCCGCAGCCTTCGACGCCGTCTCTCGTCACACTCTCGCAGCCAGACTTCACGACGCTGGGATACGAGGAACCACCCTCAACTCGATCCAATTCTTTCTCTCCGGCAGAACCCAGAGGATCAGACTCCCTCCCTTCCTCTCCGAACCCACGGAGATCAACTGCGGAGTACCCCAAGGATCATCGCTCAGCCCCACGCTCTTCAACATCTACAAGGCCCCCCTCGCCGCCATCATCACACAGCATGGGCTCAGCATAGTATCTTACACCGACGACACCCAACTCATCCTCTCCCTCACAAAGAACCCCGAAGACACCAGACGCTGCTTCCAGGAAGGGATGAAGGACGTCACAGCCTGGATGAAGGATAGCTGCCTGAAGCTCAACTCTGAGAAGACTGAGGTCCTCATTCTCGGACCCTCCACCTCCGCCTGGGACAACATCTGGTGGCCCTCCACCCTCGGCAGCCCACCCACCCCTACAGACCATGCACGGAACCTGGGCATCATCCTGGTCCTCCTCCCTCACCATGACCCGCCAGATGAACTCCTTCGCCTCCATCAGTTTCAACTGTCTTCGCATCCTCCGCAAGATCTTCAAATTGATACCCCCCAAATGCAGAAGGACTGTCACCCACGCACTCATAACCAGCAGACTGGACTACGGCAACGCCCTCTATGCAAGAATCAACAGAACTCTTCTTCACAAGCTCCAAACCATCCAGAACTCCTCAGCCAGACTCGTCCTCGTCCTCAGGACCCCACGGCACGAACACATGACCCAACACCTATGAGACCTCCACAACATCAGACCCAAATACCTCAACGGGAGAGTCTCCTTCCACGTACCCAAAAGGAACCTCCGCTCTGCCGACCTTGCCCTGGCTGAGACCCCCGCATCCACAGAAACCGAGCTGGCGGAAGAGCCTTCTCCTACATCGCGGCCAAAACCTGGAACGAGCTCCCATTGAACATCAGATGCTCTCCTTCTCTGCACACCTTCAGGAGGAACCTCAAGACCTGGCTCTTCAACTGAACCGGAGCTGCAACCCAACCCCTCCACCCCCTCCCACCCAGCTCCTTGAACCCTCACAGGTGAGTAGTGCGCTTTATAAACCCCTGATTGATTAATTAAGTGCCAGTGTGCCATTTCATGTTTTCACTTTTGTGTACACTATTTCACGTAGCCTGCAATGGCAGTCTGCATGAATTTGGTGGCGGGTCCTTTAAGGTGGAGCAATACATGTTGCAGCCCGTATGACCCCTATTTAGTACCAATGCCCAGGGTACCAGGGATACCATTTTTTAGGGACTCGCAAGGGTGCTAAAGGTATTGCCAATTGTGGAACAATTGAACAGGTGTGTATTTTTTGTAGGAAAGAACACTGGGGACCTGGTTAGCAGGAACCCAGTGCACTTTAATTAAAGTTGCATCAAATACCAGCCACAAAATGAGGGTGACCATGTCAAAAAGTGGCACTTTCCTACACCACCCGACTGGACTATGGCAACACACTCTACGTAGAAACCACCCTGCACCGCCTCAAGAGACTACAAACCATACAGAGCTCAGCGGCCAGACTCATCCTAGTCCTCCCCAAGTGGACCCACATCGCCCCCAACTCAAGAAGCTCCACTGGCACCCCATTCAAAAGAGATGTCAGTTCAAGATGTCAGCGCCTAATTTGAGGTGGTGGTATCCGGTGCTCGGCACCGACACTTAATTGTCAGCACCGGCTCTATTGACAGTCCACCATATGGTGGCGCGATCTGAGAAGAACACAACAACTGTGCTTATTAAGTCAAATGGCATTGAACATGAATAATGCCAGCCTCTTATGACATTATTATAGCTTTGTGTATCTGAAATAGTCTGAATTGTCACACTTGTAGGAGTGTGATGGTTAGGTGTTATGTTGGTACTGTCAATGGCAGCACTAGTGCATTGTGTTGTGCAGGCTGCAGTGGCCTTCTGAGAAGGACCTTGGCACTTAATCTTTTACAAATTAAGCACTGCAATATGTTGACCCACAGCTTTAAAGCCTTTCACAACCAGGGACCAGCATCCATCAACCACTGCCCAAACTTCCACCTCCGATCCAGACACCTGTGCTCCACCTCCCTCTACCTCACCTACACCCCCTGCATACGCTGCTGCAACATTGGAGCGCGCTCCTTCTTCTACCTCGCTGTGAAGTTCTGGAATGACCTCCCACTTCATCTCCGGACCTCAACCTCTCTACTTGAATTAAGAAAAGGACTCAAGACCTGGCTGTTCAACTGAGCATCCCTGCAGCAGCGTGAAATGCGCCTGGATGCCTTTACGGGTGATTAGCTGTGCTTTACAAATCTGGATTGATTGAGTGATTGAAAAGAGGGGATGAAATGAAGATTTGGGTATTACCTGCATAAAGATGTTTCCAAGAAACCAAGAGAGGAGGTGAAGTTGCTATGGGGCATGGAGAAGACCAGGGAGGAGCACCAAGACACAAAGTGTATGGTAAGAGAGACTAGATGTAGCCAGTTGATTGCAGAATCAGTCATACTGAGGTTGATTAGATGAAGTAGCAAGGTTGTGTGATCCAGGGTATCAAATGCTGCAGAGATATCAAGAAGTATGAGAAGAAAGATGTGGTTATGGTGGGCTGAGCTTAGTCAAATGTGAGAGAGCGGTTTCAGTAAAATGCAGTGCACAGATATTGGATTGGAGACAAGTAGTTTGTGAGAAGTAAGGATGGTGGTGAGAAAATGAAATACTGTAGGAAGCTGGCTCTTTATATAGTATACCAAAATTAGTTGCACAGTGTAGAGTCTAGGTATCCCTTATAGTGTACAGGGCTTGCTTTAACAATCTCAAGGAGCTCTATTTGTGGTAGTGTGGTTGAGCAGCCTTAGGCTTATCAGAGGGGAATGTTCACATTTGTTGCACTCACAGTCAATAAATGAGACACACACTCAATAAGGAATTCCGACACCAATTTAGTAAAATATCATGGGTTTTTATATTAATGTAGACCCAACGATCTTTCAGATTAGGTAAGTACTTTTTGAGTTAGCGAATTTCAGAAAGACGAAAATACAGCTATCAGATTTGAGGCATAAGCGGTAATGTTATCCTATGGAAGAAACATAGACTGCATAGGGGTACTTGCAATTGAGTTACAGGGTTGTTCTTCTGGACTTAAGGTTAGTAGGGGACCAAGGTCCTAAGAACAACCAGCAGTTTCGATTTACCTGCCCTGGTGTATCTGGGTGCAGAGGCTCTGGTCGCAAGGGTAGTCTCGAACGCTACAGCTGAAGTCAATGGGAAAACCTCTATCAAGAAAAAGGCTGCAAGTGGGGACTGAGGGACCAGTCTGGATGAGCCCAAAGGGGAGCTCGGCTCTTGACAGTATCTAGAGCATGGGTGCACTTTCGGGCTCTGGGGCACGGGAGCAGAGGTGCTTTGTTCATCAGGTCGCTTGCATTGCAGCAGGGCGTTAAGGGGAGTGGAGGGTAGTAGCTAATGGACTATTTTCCTTTTGGGTCACTACACACCCTATATGACCACTTCCTGTGAGGAGTGGGTAAACCCTGTTCCAAAGTTCCTAATTCTCACAAAAACAAGATGGTGGAACTCTGCTTTCTAGGAGCACGTCGGGTAGCCCACCTTAGGGGTGCGACTAGCCTGGTGGTGCAACACAACTACTTACATTGCTAATTTCCCTCCTGTCCTGTTACCAAATGGTGCTCAGGGCAGGGCTGGCATCTCCCAGGTCTGGGGGAAACCGGGGTGGTATATTAAAGGAAGCAGGGACTTTGAAGCCCCTGGCCTTGATATGCTAAATCATCAGCCATACTGATGGAGGAGATGTGAACACCTTCCTCCGGAGCAGGCATTGTTTCTGTGTTAGAGAGTGTGAACTCTCACCTGCAGGGGGTCAGAAACGTGTCTGTGGTGGCAGGCTGGGCGAGACCAGTCAGCCAATACACTAGATACAGCTAGGTTTTTCAGGGGGCACCTCTAAGGTGCCCTGTGAGTGCATGTCATAATAAAGCTTGTACTGGCATCAGTACAGATTTATAAAGACAAGGTGTTTGATACCAAACATTATAGGTTTCAATAAAGTCATCATGTAGCTAGGGAACCAGGAATAACCAGTGTCCAGTCCATATACTTAAGATGGCTTGTCTGTTCACTTGTACCATCTAGTAGTTGAACTAGACAGCATAGGGGCATATCTGCTCATGCATATATGTCCTCACATGTAATATAATGCACCCTGTGTTAGGGCTATAAGGTGAGGTGACTTACATGTATTACATGCAATGACTTTTACATGGTGCACAGTCAGTGTGCCATGTCATGTTTTCACTCATGGTTTGCACCATAACGCGCAGTCTGCAATGGTATGCTACATGCAATTTGTATGGGGCGTCCCTTTGGGTGGTACAATACATGCTGCAGCCCTTAGGTACCCTCTTTGGTACCCATGCCCTAGGTGCCAAGGGTACCACTTACTAGGGACATACATGTGTGCCAAAGTGTTTGCCAATTGTTACAATTAGACCATTTTACCTTGTGCTAGGGAAAGAGCACTGTCACTGGCTCCTAGTTAGCAGGGATCCAGTGCGCATCAGTCGAAAAACATCAGTACCAGTGGCAAAAAGTGGGGGTGACCATTACACAAAGGGGCACTTTCCTACAAATACTACAATGAAGTTGGAAACGTTTGGAATTCTTGCTAGTGGGTTGTTCCCTCCATGCTTGAAGCGTTGCACAAATTCTTGTTTTTAAACTTTTAGTAGAGGATTGATCCATAACTGTGAATGGGGAGATGCTGGGGTTAAATTCACACTAAGAGAGCCAGAGTGAAGTGCTATGGTCATTGCATCAGTGAATTGTTCAAAAGATGAGGAGTTTAAGGGGGAGTAAGAAGTTAGGTATTTGATTTAGAAATTCTGGCAAGGAAGTCAGAGAATGCGTTTTGAAAAAGGTGTGTTTAGTGTTGGGATGGGAGGATTGTGGCTGACCGGTATAAAAACATGATTGAGTGGTGAGTGAGTAATGGAAGTAGTGGAGGAGCAAATGTTTTGGATAGCAGAACCAAATTAAGTAAATGCCTGTTATAATTTGTAGTGGATGAATACATGTTTTGTAGTTTTGATGAGCAAGGAGCTGGGTTCATAAGACAATATTTTGCTGAATGCTCAGGTTTACATTAAATTTGCCATGTGTAATAAGTTGGGTAGTGAGGGGTATTTTCTCCATATACTTAGTCAAGATCATCAAGAACCGACATTTCCAGGTGGCTGGTAGACATGAACTTTAGTTTTAGTTCTGTCTTCATAAGAGATGTATCTTTGTATTATCCAGGGACTTTAACCTTTCCTAGAATGTGTCTGTTCTCCCGTCTCATTATTTAAATATGACTTTGCTCCTTACTTCCCCCCTTTGATTGCCTCCCCATGATTATTGTCTTTGAATCCACCATACAGGTATGCCAATGTGTTCCTACAACCTGTGACCGATGACATCGCCCCTGGGTACCACAGCATTGTCCAGAGGTAAACATAATTTGCAAGACAAAGAGAAACTAGTGGGGTGCAGAAGGGTTGATGGGTTGAGAGGTAAGCCTTCTGAGAGTGCCCAGTAATGGGAGATTAGAAGAGCTTCTTGCTCCAGTGCTGAAGTATTGGGGAACGTGGATTAAGAAAGGTGGAGGTTTTATTTGAGGGAGCGGGGCACTAGGCACGCCCTCCTGTGTGAGCTCAATAGAGTACTGTGGTTGCAGGGACATTTTTAAGGTAAGGCGTGATCCAGTCATGTGTGACCTACATTTTTAAGTTTGCTTTGTGTTCAGGCCCATGGATCTCTCCACCATTAAGAAGAACATAGAGACGAGCTTGATTCGCACCACGGCCGAGTTCCAGCGTGACATCATGCTGATGTTTCAGAATGCAGTTATGTACAACAGTTCAGATCATGATGTCTACCACATGGCGGTGGAGATGCAGAGAGACGTTCTTGAGCAAATCCAGGTGAGAAGATGCCATCCTGTGTGTGTTTGTGTCTATACCTATGTGTGTGTTTATGTAGTATCACTCTTGTGGTAACATATCAGAGCATAGTATATTGGATATTGGAGACAATTTGAGGTTGCTTACATGAGGAGAGAAAGATTAGGAAGTTTCTTCACAGTTAGATCTAGGCTTTCAGGAACAGTGTTTTCAACCCACAAATGGATCTGTACCTAGAGCTTTCACATCCACATAGTTATCCATGGTCAAAGCCTTCAACCTATTGAGCCATCACTATCACTTTAACTAGTCTAAATCCCGTAGTGAACAGAATCGTTTTTACAGTGAACTGCTCACTGCAAAGCCATATCACATAGGTTACCGACAGTAAAATACGTTTGGCACAGTATTGAGTGGTGGTTGGAGTACAGCTGAATATATCCTGCCACTCTGCTATAATTTATTGTCTTGCTACAAGTGTGTCACTGGCCTTGCAAAAAAGAAGCTGTTTTCTCCTGCCCGCAGAATCCAAACATATAAAAGATCTGATGTAGTGAGGGCTGTAATTGTAGATACAGCCATTAAGAAGGTGGTGTATGTGTAAAGTGATGCTCCTCCTGGCAAGGAGAGCAGATCATTTGACATAGTGGGTATGATTGTAGAGGACCTCCACTGCCTCCTTGGGGAAAGACAAGTCTGAAATGTATGAAGAACTAGGCTAAACTTTACTGAGGTAGGATAGTAATCAGCCTTCCCACTAAGGGCACAGATAAAAAAATACCTGCCCACTGAATTACACTCCACCGCAAGCCAAACCTCCAATCTCCATGTTTGAGTGTACCTCCTTGCAATAAGACCGGGCTCTGCTATTTGTCACATAATGTCCAGTGGCTTGCTCATGGTCAAGTCCATTAGAGCAAAAATAGATGGCAGGTTAGAAAAATATTCACAATAAGGAGGAAAAACTTTGCAAATCAGAGAACTTTGGTCCTGTTGCAGACACACATAGTCTGTCTTCTATGGGCACTATTCAACATGCACATTGTATTGTATTGCATTGGAGCACTTATATAGCGCTTACTATCCCTATGTGGGGCACTGAAGCATACTACACTGTGTAGGGTGTGTGGTTTGAAGGATGTTGTTTTTGTTTGGATACTATGTGGAAACCTTCCATATTGTGCGTGATGACCACTGAGGTGCCGTTATCGTGTTATGGGATGCAGTGTGTTAGATGATGAAGTGTAAGAGACAGACATGCAGTTTTATTGTCTTCAGCATTCCAGTTGCTTTGAACAGCTTTGCAAGTCTCTATATGGTATTTCATATGATACAGTGTGCTTATCTGGCTATTGCACTGGGTTGTCCAATTTGAGATTTTGTCTATAGTTGTGGCCCTGAGCTGGCATGGTTGGAGAGTGAGAGAAGTGGAGAGATATGTTGGGATGGACATATTTTATTATAATCCTATATCAAAGTGTCTACAGGAGATTTATGGAATTGTTCAGCTTGTCTGAATATTTGGGACATGTAGCGAAAGGACTAAGTCCTCCAAAATTGCCCAGTAATGTGTGACAGACCCCTTAACCTCCCACCACTTGCATGCGCTCACATATATGCCTACTCATGTAACACCACACACTATATTATATACACGCTTAATCTTTGGGTTGCCGGGTAGGCAGCCTCTCCATCAGGGGTGCAGGTAAAAAGGCATCTAATGCTTAAAGGCCATTTAGTTGCTACCCTCTGACAGCCACTCCATACCCTGAAATTATGTGACAGCCATCCTCTTCTGTGGGAGGGGGCACTTTTGGTACACCCCTTTCCAGCAGAGCCTAGACATTACTAATAAAATCTAGGATAACCTCCAGTGAAATCACAGGTTATTGACTTAATTATGGGAAATATAGGACAGACCGAAACAAACCAAGCAGGGTTTGAGAGAGGCAGCTTTTCCAAGCCATGCTCAGACCTCTGACCTTTTAGGGTTCATACATCTTGTGCTGAATTACTGTTTCCTTCTGGGGCATATAATATGCATCTGTAATATCAACCAAACTGCAAAAAACATTGTTATACTTCAGTACGTTTTTGGTATTACACAGTGTATGCAAATGTTTTCGAGGGTTTTCTGTCTATTTTCACAAATTTTCCAAATAACACATTTGCAATTTATATATCTCCACCTGTTGCTGCCTAGGAGCCTTTGACTATTTGTACTTTGTGATAATGTTTATTATGTATATGTACTTTATTGTTGCACCTAATAAGTAAAATGACTGGTTTGTCTTATATTCACTTCTTAGTGTATTTCTAAGCCTTGTGTGCCAGAGCTGAGAATAGTGCTATTTTTCTGGGTACATTATGTCATGGTTTATGTGAGTGCTTCAGTCATTGGACTTGTTAAATATTCTCACTAGGCCACTGGTGAGTACCACCAGTTTATCGTCAGAAATGTCTGACATCCTGGCCCCACTATTTAGGAATACTCCAAAAGGTTTCACCAGTTGTGAGGGAAGGTATGGGTAAGGAAAACTCAGGCAGTAAATTAAAGTCTTTACAACTATTGCTTTTCTTTACACAGCAATTTCTGGCTACACAGTTGATTATGCAGACCTCAGAATCCGGCATCAGCACCAAGAGCCTGCGAGGAAGAGACTCTGCACGCAAGCAGGATGCCTCTGAGAAGGTGAGGTGCCAGGCCATGCTTAGGGCTCTCAGTTACAACAGCCACCACCACAAGGAACTAGTCAAAGAGTGATCGTACTTGTACAGAAATGTCAATGCATTTTGTACCCCTGGCCATCACTAATGCACAGCCACCTTCAGAGTGATTTCTGTCAGCTAATGTGAGAACAAGCTTCAGAGTGCAACCGTTGCACTCGCCTCACCAGGATCGAACTTTAGCTATAATGTGGCTCACTGTAGGAAGCTGGCTCTCTATATAGTGCACCAAATTAAGGTACACTGTGTAGAGAGTCTAGGCAAATCCCAAAGGAAGTACAGAATCACAAACAACACCCCAAATGCACTCTTTTGTGGTAGTGTGGGCGAGAAGTTAGGCATATCAGAGGCTAGTGCTAAGCATTCATTGCGTACACAAAGCCAGTAAATGAGACACACACTCAATAAAGAAATCAGACGCCAATTTATAAAAATAACACATAATTTTATATAAATTTAGATACCAAGATAATCAGAATCGGTTTAGTACTTTTCAAGTTATGAATTTTTACAGTTTTCAAAAATGGACACCGTACATTTTCTGGATCGGTAATGTTATCCTATGGAGGAAAAACATGTATTACATTCGGGCACTTAACAATGACTTACGAGACTGTTCTTCTGAACTTAAAGTGAGTATGGGGCAAGGTCCACAACCACACCAACAGGTCACCTTGGGAGGCTCTGTGGCGTCCGGGTGCAGAGGTGGGTTACAGCATCGGGTGTCCCATTCACTTCAATGGAGACCGGTCTGGTCAGAAAGAGGCTGCAAGCTGGGACTGGGGTGGCTGTGTTTTGGGGAACCCACAGGAGGCCTCAACCCTTGAGATCCTCAGGCATATGGGGATACCGTTGGTCCACTTATCCTTGGACTGTGGGGCTCAGGTACAGTGGTGTCTTTTGGTGTCGCATCCGGTGCTAGAGTTTCTTGCAGTTGGATCGGGCCTACAGAAATAAGCTGCAGGCTGCAACTGGAAGTTCAGTCTGGGCAGACCCAAGAATGAGCTTAGCTCTTGTGGGTCTGGGGATCCTGTTGGCACCGTCACCTCTCTTGGACATTGCCTCTGGAGCGCGGTGCATAGATGCTTCGAGGTGGCAGGGTTCACAGACTCACTTCTTTGTCTTCGGTTTCTGCAGAGGCAGGCAAACAGGACAGCTGGGCGACTCTCGATGTGGGTCTCACTGCCCCTAAAGTCCCTCGACGTGCTGTTCGGTCTTCCTCAGTGTTAGTTTCTGGACTGGACACAATGAGCCTTGGCTGCTGCAAGGGGTCCGGTATCCCAGGTGTTGGTGTTGTGCGTCTCCGATTGGTCTTGGCATTCCCTCAATTGCAGGGAGGACGGATCTGACCAGTAGGAGCGCTTCGACCTCTTCCTGGGTGGCTGCTGAGTCGGTAGTCCCGGTGAGCGGCAGGTCGGCGAACCAGCTACTACTTTTTTGGTGCCTGCGGCTGCTGGGAAGTAGCTCCTCTATTCCAAGGGAGTTTCTTTGCCCTGGCAGTTGTCTGGAATTTTTTAAGTCTGCAGACCAGCAGGACGAGTCATCTGCTCCACGAGGGCCAAGTGCAGCAGGCTGGCAGGGGCGCCAAGTGAGTCGTTCTCCTCAGTTCTTGGGTCAACAATCTTCTTCTTTGTCCACTTCTTCTTTTGGTCTGTAGAAATCTGAAATCCTGGTATCAGGGGGTCCCCTAAATACTTAATTTAGGAGTGTTAAGGGGAATGAGTGGTAGTTGCCAATGGGCTGTTTACTCCTGGGGCACTACACCCCCTAGATGACCACTTCCTTTGGGGAGTGGGCATCACCCTGTCCCAGAATTCCTAATTCCACCACTCACAAGATGGTGGAGTCCTAAATTGGGTGTTCGCATCAGGCTTGGTCTACCTATAAGTATGTCTAGCCTGGCAGTGTAACACGCATCCTGCATAGCTAATTTTTCCACCTGTCCTGGTGTTAGACGGCTCAAGGTAGGGGGGTCGGCATCCTCTCCTGTTAGTGATGCTAGATTCGCATACCAAAGGTGTTAGCTCTTTGAAGCTCCCTGCCTTGGAATGTTAATTTGCAGGTCATCCCCGGTGAAGGGTCTGTAAACACCCTCTGCCGAGTAGGCTTTCATTCCCGATCTCCTGAGAGCAAAGGCCCTCACCCCTGGGGGTCAGAAACTCATCAGTGGTGGCAGGCTGTCTAAGACCCGTCCATCAGCACGCCATTAGTTGGTAAGTTTTCAGGGGGCTCCTCTAAGGTGCCATCTGCGCGTATGTATTAATAAATTCTAACATTGTAGTCATTTGGGTTTATTAATGTGAGGTGTTTGATACCAAGCACCATATGTTTCAGTGAAGCGATTATGTAGCTAGGGAACTCGGTTTGACTAGTGCACAGTACATACCTTATGATGGCTTCCCTGCTCACTTGCAATATCCAGTAATAGAACTAGACATCACAAGGGCATATCTGCTCATGCAGTAATGTCCTCCTATAAAATAGATTGCACCTTGCCTTACAGCTCATAGGCCTGATGTAGGGGTGACTCACATATATTAGATGCAGTGACTTTGGTATGACTCACAGAAGAAGTGTGTCATGTCATGTTTTCTCTCATAATTTGCACCATGTCACATAGCCCAGTTTCCTACACTGGAGAAGTGTGGCTCAATGGTTAGAGCGGCAGACCCTGATGCAGAGGTCTGTCCCGGGACCAGGGTTCAATTCCCCGCCTCGGCGGGTCTTGGGCTCAAAATTCCACGGACCTGACAATTCTCGCCTCGGTGCCTATTCCAATCATGGAGTCCCACTCTGCAACTCTGGGCAATAGCTTGCTTAATCTCCACAACGGCCCCCACAACGCTAAGGATGCCTGGCCTCCACCTTGGGGGTGCCCAGGAGTGGACACCTCACAGGGAAAGCCAGGATGGGTTCCACAGCGGTATTCGTATAAGCGCCTTGAGACCCTTGCGGGTGAGTAGTGCACTATACAATTTTTACTCTGCTCTGGAACCTTAAATTTGTGGAGAGCCACCAACACTTCCCATTCTCAGCTATGACTAACCAGAAGCATTCAGGATTTGTAAAATTTAATCAGCAATTCACGCAGGCTGCAAGCCTTTAACACTTACTTAAATGTAATGCTTGTTTACAACAGTATTATAGCGAATGGGACAGAAGAAAGAAGAGCTGATTTTGCCTTTCGTCTACATAGTTGCAGGCTGTTTATTTGCTCATTAGAAGTTTGCTTACAGAAAGACTCACGGTAAGATTGCATCTCAGTTTGTCTTAAGTTGTATATACAAGCTGGAGGGAGTTGTGTTGCTTGGTTTTCATGGTGTTATGCCTTTGTGGTTGGTAATCAGGTAGGTTGCCTCCTCAGGTTGGCTCTCCGCTCAGATTGGCTGTCTCCTCTGCAATTAAAGTGACCTCTTTATGGAGAGGCCCGCTCTTTACCTTGAAGGACAGGCAATTCAAACGACTTGACAATGTTGCTTGAGGACTATGGACCACTAGTAATTCAGGCAGTAATATTCCAGTAGCAGTACATAGGGCTCAGGTAAAACGTGCATGCACCTTTGATGCTGCCAGCCAAAGCAAAATTATTAGACAAAGGGACATAAAAATCTGGACAGAACAAACACAATATAAAGCCTTTTCCTGGGGTAGTCAGTGTTTACTAGGCTCAGTTGGCCCTGTTGTTTACCACAGATACACTCAAGGTGCCTAGTCATGTTACTCCTTTTAGGCACTCCTCCCTATCGGGTTAGTGAAGTGATTGGATTGGGTTACTACATGTGGTAGAGGAGGTGAGAAACTCAGGTTCGAGGCATATGAGCTGCAGATTGTACACTTAGCATAGATCGCCATCTGGTGTTGGGCCCGGATGTTTGCAGTTTGTTTTTCTTCTTGGACAGTCTTTGGAAGTCACGAGTTTGGTGACTCCTCCTTCGGTCCGTACTGCGCATGGGCTTCGGCTCCATCCTCAGATTGTTTTTTTCCGCCATCGGGCTCGGATGTGATACTTCGTGCTCCGGCTTCGAACTTCTACGGTTCCAGCCTCGACGGAAAATCCTCGTTTCTTCGAGTTTCTTCATCATCATCTTCATTTCTCGAAGCGGCACTTTCTCCATCCCGTACATCGGCACCGGCCTTCGGGCCCTCCTCGACTCCGGTCCCGGCCGATGGAAAGGACTCCGTTCAAAAAGTGCCCAAAATGTGGGTCTAAATTTCCCCACACCGACCAACATCAGGTGTGTAATCTTTGCCTCTCTCCAGAACACGAGGCCAGAGACTGCCCCGCCTGTAAGTCTTTTCGATCGAAGAAAACCATCCGGGATCGAAAAGCTCGACGCACCATGGCGCACTCATCGTCTGCAGCTCCACCGGACATCTTCGGAGACGGCGCCGAAGCTTCGAGGCAAATACACACCCAGCAGGAGGAAGACGTCGTCAGCGCTTCCGAGGCCGACGACTCCGACGTGGAGGACATCACACCGGCGCAGCGGGTCGTGAGTACTGTGCCCCCTCCCACCCCTGCGCCCAAAACCAAAGAGACTCAGGTTACTCCCTCGCCTGCCGGCCTGGGCAAAACCAAGACCAAAGCTTCTATCACCCCACCTTCGGGCCCGGTGTCGAAGCCTCCAAAGTCTCACGGCAGCTCGGGATCGAGCCAGCCGACGCCCGGTGCCGAAAAACAGCATCCGGCACCGAAGAAAGTAATATCCAGCTCGGCTCCGAAGCCACCAGTGCCGAAGCCTGGACTCTCGGTGCCGACCAAACACAAACACAAATCTGTCGGCACCGACGCTCCGGCGCCGAAAACTCCTTCGACGCCGAAAAAACCGGAGGCCCCAAAAAAGCATGGCGCACAGAAACCATCGAAGCCCTCGGTTCCGAAATCACCGGTGCCGACGGACGATTCGGCACCATTGGCTCTGTTTACACCAGACCCTTTACAAAAGACTCTGTCCAAAGATCCAAAGACTGGGCTATTGACTTTAATTATCAAGAAAAGACACCTTGATACTCCGACTCTGCTACTTCTCCCCTCAGAGTGCCCTCCCCACTACCGCCTCCCCTACCTCCTCCACCCCCTCCCCCTCCCAGGTCTCCGCCACCTTTACCTCATTACTCTCCGACCCCGTCCCCAGATCCGGATGACGGGGACCCGGACAATTACCCGGCGGACGCCCCAATGGATCCCACTCCACCGGGGACCCCAGACCCATGGGAGGATTACAATAACCCTGATGTACCCGATATACCTCAGGACGACCTATACCCATCCAGGCCGTCTCCTCCAGAGGACTCCTTAGGGTTCCATCATTTAGTGCAGAGAGCAGCACACTACCATGGGGTGGACATGCACACTGAACCAGTGGAAGACGACTTCTTACTGGATACATTTGACATACAGGACAAATCCACATCTATTTTACCCATGCTTAAGGGTGTCACCAAGCATGCCGCAGAGGTGTTCAAAGACCCTGTCAGGGCCAGGGTACTAAACCCTAGAATAGAGAAAAAGTACAAGGCGGCACCCACAGACCCTGCACACATTAAGGGCCCTGCTCCCTTAGATTCCCTAGTTGTCTCTACAGCTAGAAAGCGGGCTAACTCCCAGTCCTCAGGAGAAGCCCCACCGCCAGACAAGGAATCCAAACTCCTAGACGCGTCTGGCAAACGCACCGCCTCTCAAGCTGCAAACATGTGGCGCATTGCAAACACACAAGCGCTACTTGCGCGCTATGACAGAGCACACTACGACAAACTTGAGGCTCTTATGCAGCACCTTCCCGAGAAACACAAGCGTAGGGCTCATGAGCTAATACAGGAGGGTAAACTAATTACAAACACCTCCATTAAGTGTGCCCTCGATGCAGCCGACACTGCTTCTAGAGCCATAAATACCAGTGTCCTGCTTCGTCGCCATGCCTGGCTCAGGATCTCAGGGTTTAAGCCTGAAGTCCAGGCGTCCATACTCAATCACCCCTTTGACCAACAAACTCTCTTTGGGCCCAAGGTAGACAAAGCGTTGGAAAAGATTAAAAAGGACACGGACACAGCAAAGTCTATGGGGGCACTCCAAACACAAGCCTCTAAACGTTCCTTTCGACGCTCCTCCTTTCGTGGCACAGGCAGAGGCTTCTCCACCGATAGCACCTCTACCTCCTACAAATCCCCTCCTCAAAATACCTTTTCAAAGGGCAACCAAAGGGGTGGTTACAGAGGCAACAACAATAAGGGCAGGGGCAAAACTAACACCACCCGTTCTGCCACCCCGCCCACACAATGACTTCCCTCCGCTCCCCCCAGACCATTCCACTCCGGTCGGGGGCAGACTACAAAACTTTATCCACACATGGGAGTCCATAACATCGGACAAATGGGTGACCCAAATCATTCAGTCAGGGTACTGTCTCGAGCTAACATCTACCCCACCCAATATCCCACCAAGGCACCGTCCAATGTCTCAAGAACATTCCACACTGCTCAAACAGGAGGTACTCTCCCTCCTCCAAAAACACGCTATAGAGCAGGTCCCCATCAATCAGCAAAATCTAGGGGTTTACTCCCTATATTTCTTAATACCAAAGAAAGACGGGACCCTCAGGCCCATTCTGGACCTCCGGCCTCTAAATGCCTACATACATTCAGACCATTTCCACATGGTCACCCTACAACAAGTCCTCCCGCTCCTCTGTCAGGGAGACTTTCTCACAACCTTGGATCTGAAAGACGCATACTTTCACATTCCAATACACCCCTCTCACAGGAAATACCTCAGGTTCGTGGTGGACGGGCAACATTACCAATTCACGGTTCTCCCCTTCGGGGTCACCACCGCACCACGGGTGTTTACCAAATGCCTAGCGGTAGTAGCAGCACACCTCAGACGTCAACACATTCACGTCTTCCCTTACTTAGACGACTGGCTGATAAAAGCCGCGTCCTACCACCAATGCGTGCAGCATACAAACAGCACCATCCAACTGCTCCACCAGCTAGGCTTCACGGTGAACTACCAAAAGTCCCACCTCATACCATCTCACACAAAGCAATATCTCGGGGCCACTATAGACACCTCCAAAGGTATTGCCTATCCAAACTCAGCCAGAATCACAAGCATTCAAGCCTTACGCAAAACATTCCTTCCCCAACACTCTCTTCCAGCAAGAGTGTTCATGAAGCTCATAGGAATGATGGCGTCTTGCATCTTTATAGTGCCCCATGCAAGACTCCACATGCGTCCACTTCAAGAGTGCCTAGCACAACAGTGGAACCAGGCCCAGGGTCAGCTGACGGATCTGGTGTTGGTGGACGGCCGCACACATCACTCTCTGCAGTGGTGGAACACCACAAACCTTTCCAAAGGGCGGCCGTTCCTGGACCCGGTTCCTCAGGTGATTCTAACAGCGGACGCATCGCTCTCCGGCTGGGGAGCGCACCTCCTACACCTCACAATGCAAGGTCTATGGACGCCACAGCAAAAATCGCTCCACATCAACCATCTGGAGCTCTTGGCGATCTTTCTAGCCCTAAAATCTTTCCAAAAACAGATTTCGGGCAAAGCAGTCCTCATTCGCACAGACAACATGACTGCAATGTATTATATCCAAAAACAGGGGGGGGGACACTCTGCCCAGCTCTCCCGCTTAGCCCAGAGCATATGGAGATGGGCAATTCCCCAAAACATCTTTCTCCTGGCACAGCACGTTCCAGGCGTACAAAACACCATGGCAGATCTGCTCAGCAGACAAACGCAACAACTACACGAATGGGAACTGCATCCACAAGTTCTTCAGCCATTCTTCCAACAGTGGGGGCATCCTCAGATAGACCTCTTCGCCACCCACGAAAACAAAAAATGCCCAAGCTTCGCCGCCAGATACCCACACCCATTGTCCAAGGGCAATGCGATATGGATGAACTGGTCAGGCAGATTTGCATACGCCTTTCCACCTCTCCCACTAATTCCATTAGTGGTAAGGAAGCTACAACAACACTCCCTCACACTCATTCTAGTAGCTCCGACATGGGCCAGGCAGCCGTGGTACACCACGCTACTACAACTGTCAGTGGTACCACATCAAAAACTGCACCTATCCCCATGCCTCCTAACCCAGAACCATGGAGAAATCAGGCACCCGGACCCAGCTCAGCTCAACCTGGCGATCTGGCTCCTGAAATCTTAGAATTCGGATACCTTAACCTTCCCCCTGATTGCATGAACATCATCATGGAAGCCAGACGTCCTACCACTAGAGCATGCTATGCCGCAAAGTGGAAAAGATTTGTAATTTACTGCCGTAACAATACAATCAACCCTTTAGATGCATCCATACAGCACATCATATGCTATCTGCTCCATCTTCACAGGTGTAACCTGGCATATTCATCCATACGCCTACACCTAGCAGCGATCGCTGCTTATCTACAAAACAGACAGCATTTATCACTCTTCAGAGTGCCCGCTATTAAAGCCTTCATGGAAGGCCTTAAACGAGTAATTCCTCCCAGGGCACCACCTTCCCCTGTATGGAATCTAAATTTAGTTCTTACACGACTAATGGGTCCGCCCTTCGAACCAATGCATAAATGCGAGCTACAGTTTCTCACCTGGAAAACAGCTTTTCTCGTAGCTATCACTTCCCTTAGAAGGGTTGGTGAAATACAAGCGTTCACTATACAGGAACCCTTCATACAAATACATCACAGCAAGGTCATACTTCGCACAAATCCGAAGTTCCTGCCCAAGGTCATTTCCCCCTTCCATCTCAATCAATCGGTGGAATTACCTGTCTTCTTCTCGCAACCTCAATCTGTTGCAGAAAGGGCCTTACACACACTCGATGTAAAAAGGGCCTTGCTATACTACATACAAAGAACGCAACCCTTCAGGAAGACTAAACAATTGTTCGTCTCCTTCTCTCCACCACATAAAGGCAACCCCATTTCTAAATCAGGGATAGCTAGGTGGATTATAAAATGCATACAAATTTGCTATCAAAAGGCAAAAAGAACATTATCTGTTCCGCCTAACGCCCATTCTACAAGAAAGTTAGGGGCTTCTATGGCCTTTCTAGGGAATATACCCTTAGATGACATCTGCAAAGCAGCCACATGGTCTACACCGCACACCTTCACAAAACATTACTGTGTAGATGTGCATTCCAAGCAGCAAGCTAGAGTGGGCCAGGCTGTACTAAAGACACTATTGCAAACCACTGCAACGGATACCGGTGGTCGCCGCTAAGGTTGGGTACTGCTATATAATCTATGCTAAGTGTACAATCTGCAGCTCATATGCCTCGAACGGAATATGCTACTTACCAGTATGCATCTGTTCTTGGCATGTAGAGCTGCAGAGTTGTACACGCCCACCCGCCTCCCCGGCTACCTGTATCCGTTCCAGTACATCTTATTTAGATACAACACACATGGGTTTCTCACTGTTATTACTAAGCTCCATCATTTCCCTGTTGGCGAAAAACAATCTGAGGATGGAGCCGAAGCCCATGCGCAGTACGGACCGAAGGAGGAGTCACCAAACTCGTGACTTCCAAAGACTGTCCAAGAAGAAAAACAAACTGCAAACATCCGGGCCCAACACCAGATGGCGATCTATGCTAAGTGTACAACTCTGCAGCTCTACATGCCAAGAACAGATGCATACTGGTAAGTAGCATATTCCTTCCAATTGACATTGTAAATAGAATCACTTAATATCAGTGTCCAGTCTGGTTTTTACTTTAGATAATGGAAAAGGCTCTATTAAAATTAAGATACACACAAAAATAAGGTGTTCTTAAGAAGCTGAAATTGAACTTTAAAATTTGTTATATCTTTCTAACAACTAAAATTTTTGTAAACAGAGACGATATGGCCATTGTTACCTAATGGGTCTTGGTTCAGGTCGACTCAATTTACTTTGGAAGCTCTCAGATTTCTAGCTCTTATAAATGACTTTAAAAAACAGGCAATACAATGAATATCTCACTATTGAACATTCAGTATAGCCAAGTAAGTTATTACTCTTTATAGTTAGAGCTTTGTCCCCCCCCCCCCCCCAGTTGTCTTGGCAGTGATGATTTAAGAGTGACCCAAAAGTGTCTTTTCCAGTCATATGTTTTTTTGCCAAGGCTGCACAGCAGGGTAGCCGAATTCTCTCCTAAAAAAAGAGCCAATAGAGTAAGTTGACGTATATAAAAAAGTTGCCCAGTGGCAACTGCTAGTTCAGCTTATCATAAATCTTCTCTGAGTATACAGGGTAGGCATATAACATAATGAACACAACTTTTGCATTGAAAACATTTAGGAGACTTATTGCAAAGAGTACATAGTAACTATTGCTGAAAGTTTTCAGACCTCTGTAGACATGCTTTTTTCTTATACTCTGTATATATGGACCAGGGTTTAGAGTTGTACTGAAAGTAATACCAATATATATATATAGTTACTTCGTATTTCAAAGTGCTGTTTATTCTCCTTACAAAATTACATCAATGTCTGCCAAACATAATAATTGTACTTTTGTTTAAGTTCACCATTTAAGTAATTGTCCCTGTAATAAGTTGACAAACAATCCATCTAGCATTGGAGACCCATTGGAGTACCCTCTAATACGACCAGATCATTGATATACATTAGGACACAAGTGTGCAAGTTGCCTGCTTTAGGTGGAAATGATGTAGCTGTAATTATAGATAAATAAGTTAGAATGTCAGCACAATGCAAATTACATAGGGCAGGAGCAATGTTCCCTCTAATATTATTTTCCTGTGAGCGGCAGTGATGGTCCTCTGTGTACTACAGCAAAGGCCATGTGCACCTGCACCTCCCTCGTGTTGCTGGCTCACCTGCCGTCTTCCCACTGTTTATATTTATTGATATATCATTTTAAATTAGGTTTATTTATTTTTCTTATTTAGGGGAGACCCTTCCCCCAACACCTCCAATTTTAGTGTTTCCCTCTGTTATGCCCCCCTCCAACCTCCTGTCCTCCACAAAAGCATTAAACAAAGCCAAATAGCACTCTCATACCTGAGAGCTATTTGGATTTGCCAATGCTTTTTTAGCTATACTGCATAGCAGCACTGACTGCTATGCAACATGGCGTAAAGGGGAAAAAATCGCTATGATGCGGTCAACACTGGCTGCGTCATAGCACTTTTTATCTTTACTTTAATCCTGTGCTGCTGTGCAGCATATCTAATAAAACATTGACCAAGCCAATAGATCTTGCTTAGGCGAAACCTGTCGGCTTTGCCAATGCTTATTACTGTAGCCATGCATGTGCCTCCAGGTTTGGAATGGGCAGCAAATGGTCTTCATCAGTGAATGAGACAGCTAAAAAAGTGTCCCACATTTGCAAATTAAGGGCAGTTTTGAACCCGTCAAAACAAACTGTTTGTGTTTTACAAGGTATGGGACACTCCATGCGTATGTGTTTATTGCAGGCAATGCTTGTGATAATGTCAGGGAAATAAACAGTAAAAACTGACCAACCAACACATAAAACAGGCCACAAACAGCCAAAGCAACCCGCCTGTAAGACCAGCCTGGTGGCCCCATAGACCAGTGAACTTGTGTCTCCCCTGCAGCCTGTTGACATGTTAATGCACTTAACACCTCGTCAAGTCCTTTTAAGCAAAAGGTCTTGTAAAGGTGTTAAATTCATTAGTATATTTACTTAAAGAGCTGCCTCATCACATTGCCACCCTGAGGGGCCTCATCAGAATACTGATGGGACCCCAGCAGGATCTCGTTTCAACTGGATTCCTTCACCT
Organism: Triturus cristatus; assembly: GCF_964204655.1. Classification (NCBI taxonomy): domain Eukaryota; kingdom Metazoa; phylum Chordata; class Amphibia; order Caudata; family Salamandridae; genus Triturus; species Triturus cristatus. Next base: position 1,149,992,447 of record NC_140590.1, on the reverse strand, counting down.
TTTGCAGCGCGCACATGAAGAGAAACTTTCTTCCACGCTGCTGCATTCTTTTTTAAATGAGTAGCTGGCAAAGTCTTTCTCTTCATGCCGTAATCTACTATGTGCTCCTGCAGAGGTGCTGGGCGCTGTGAAAGTGTAAGGAGCGCACGTGCGCATGCACACACCTTACAGGGAACATAGGGAAGGAGTAAGAACACAACCAGTTTTAGACCACTATTAGTTTGGATTCTCCTTCTAAATAGTGCATTCTTTTCCACACCCCTGAACCCTTGTCTTGGAATGTAAGGCTTGCAATTTCCTTATAAAAACTTGTCTATTCCTTCATCATCAAGCTTTTTACACAGCAGGCTGCATCTAATCTTGTCCAAGGCTGACAAGAAGTCCTCCATACAAGAATCCACATTGCTTCCAAACTGCAAAGATTTTGTACCCAGGTACCTTATTACCATGACTTTATTCACCGTTCCTGATTTTTTCTTGAAACCTAATTTTTCAGTGGGCGCATCAATACTTTCTATCCAATCAGTTAGATGCCTCAGGATAAGTCTTGCTTAGATGTTACTGTCTGAATCCAGCAAGGCAATTAACCTAAAAGTTTGAATGTCGGTCTTCACTTAAAAATGGGAACTTGAATACTACCCAACCATGAAGATGGAATTGCCTTATGTTAGGTAACTTCCTGAAATACTGGTAACTGTATAAAAAGCAAAAAACAGACATAGCTAGCTGATACAGTACCACATGAAGCCCATTTGGACCTGGGGATCTAGAAAATCATATTTTTCTTATAACAGTTTCAGGAGCGTTTTTCAGAGAACATTGCCATCAGTGATTTGAATTACTTCCACCACAATAATAAACTAACGACTTCCGTTCACACTGATCATCCCCATATCAAGAACCAGTAAGTGCCATACAGCTTCCTCATTAAACCATGACGATTGTGCTTGAACTGGCTTTTAAAGTGATTTAACCTTCTTTTAAAACTGAGTTTTAGGAATTAAACATTCCCAAAGATCATGTTACATCTCCCAAATAATTATGGGATTAGAGTCCTGGTACATCCTTCTATGAAAACTGCATTTCCTCCTACTTAATTAAATATTATTTAGCATGAGGTAAATTGGTAATTTGCTTAATAAAACCTCTCGTATGTCACTAATGCAGCCAACTTCAGTAATCAAATTGCTTTCCTTATCCGAAGAAGTGTGTTTTATTATCTGCGCATGATGGTCAGTCTCCATTCAGGAATCAGTATAATAATCAATTACTAATTAATCAGCGGCATCTAGAAAAGTATAATCTTACGCCCTTTCAAGAATGAGTTGGGTGTGCCAGGATATCATTTACAAATCTCCCTTTTAAAATACATCGTTAAAAGACCATATGTACATTTGATAATAGAGTTTCCCTGTTAAGACTGCTGCTTGAAATAAAAGACTGTCCCTATTCCATACTTCTCATTCTACAGCTTTATCCTATCATCATTTCAACCGTAGTCAAACAGATAACCATTAAAGTCACCAGCCAGTATCCATTCTTTGCCCCATAGAGATTGATATAGCTGAATAATATCATCTTTAAACTGCAGGAACACTTAAGAGATTAATGTAAATTCATGGTCTTAATCTAAAACAACTCAAGAAACTTCTTGAGTGTGGAATACTTTCTCTCCTGCACTTTGGCCCCTTCTTAGTGTTGTGTAGTTCTGGCTAAGATGCAGTGCACATTTCTAGTATGTGGCTGCCACGTGTATTCCTTAAGTGTCTTCTTTTATGTGCATTGTTATTTTTATTCTATGTACATTTTTGGACAGTACATTGATACCTCTTTAAGCGGAGTGTGACTGCACTCTACATAATTTCAGTTGAATTTTGTCATTTATAGTCATGTTTGCTTGTTTGTGGATGTGAGTGCTACAGCGGCACTCCATCCTTTATTAAGAACACAAACTCCTTCATAGGAAACTAATGTTATTGTACAGAAATCCTTGGCCTAACCTTTGAACCTAAACATAGATGTGACATTGTAGACCTCAGTTGTACAGTACCATTGATTTTAGACATGATTTCTGTTTATAAGGTAGGTGAGTTCCATGCACTTTCTATAGATTAACTAGTCATGATCTGCCATTGAGAGAAAGCCATTCTGCTTTTCCGAAGAAGGTTGGGTAGTACTAATCTTTACACTTCCAGAACCTTTCCCTGTCCAGGTCTTCTTTGGAATAGTTATTGAAAATTGCTGACTTTAAGAGGACTGTACACTACTAACAGCAGGGCACCAAACATTTCAGATTAACCATACAGGTGTTTGTTGCTTTTGGCCCAGTTGCTTATAGCAAAGGCTTCCCTACACCTGGACTTGTCAAACAGATTGAAGTGTACATTTAGATTTGAAACGACCCATCACAAACCTTAGGCGCACATTCAGCAAACGGATGCATCTGCAATATTCGGTTAATAAGCTTTTTACATGAAAATGTGCAATTTGTTTATGTAGCGATCTGTACAAATGTTAAGTAGGCATATCAGTCTGGATTCTGAATTCCTTGTTTGCGACAAGGAAATCCAGACATCTTTCAGAAACCTTTTCAAACATGCATTATTTACTTCTCTCCGAACTCCATATCTGTGATGAACCCATGAAAGAACCATGCTGCAGAAATTAAGGTTAGGTTCGAGGCTTGTGTGCTGTAGATACACATGCTTTGCATTCTCCTTCCACCTAGTGTTGAGTCCGGGTGTATGCAAGTTGTTTTTCTTCGACAAAGTATTTTCCAGTCACGAGGTAAGGTGATTCCTCCTTTCGATGATACTGTGCATGGACATCAGCTCCATTGTTAGATTTGTTTTTTTCCGCCATTGGGTTCGGATGTGGTTTGCGGCGCACTGGTTCAAGACCGCTTTTTCGGGATCCCTTAGGTGCGCAATCCACTGTACCCTCATCGGTATTGTTTCGAACCCGTTTCCCATTCTCCGCGTGTCGAAAATCGGAAAACTCTCCTATTTGAATTGGGAAAACTCCAACCGCGGCCTTTGGGCCTAGCCCGTTTCCATTAACTACCACCCGAGGAAAACATCATTGAGTAATCCACAGATAAAATGAACTCCGTTTCAATTCTGCCCTTGGTGCCACTCCAAATACTTGTGCACCGACAGATTCAGACTCTGTAGGTATTACACCACAGGGTTCTCCTCATACAGATCCTGATGCAGGGGCTGGGAATGACACTTATGGCCAACCACCACCAGATCCATGTGATGATTATAATATAGATCCTCCCACAGATCTAGATTTATACCCTGCAAACCTTCACCTCCTTATGATAACATCTCATATCAGGAGTTAATTATCAGGGCAACTACATACCACGGAGTCACTCTACATAAAGAATCTTTAGAAGATTTTGTATTTGAAACATTGGGGTCATCACATAAAACAACACAGCCTTTACCAATGTTAAAAGGCATAATGCGCCTTGCAGAAGACATTTTTAAAGATCTTGTACGCGCACGTATCGTAACACCAAGGGTTGATAAAAAAATACAACCCCCCGCCATTCAACCCAATTTTTATCAGGGGCCAGCTTCCATTAGACTATTTGGTTGTGCCCAATGCTCTTAAAAGAGCAAATTCCCAAACCTCAGGTGATGCACCACCTCCAAACAGAGTCATTGGCCCATAGCCTATACACAATGTCTTTCGGCTAGGTACGACAAGGCCCACTGGGACGAAATGGAGGAGTTTCTCCAATAGCTCCCAGAGGAGCATAGGAAAAAAGGGCAGCAACTAGTTGAGGAGGGAAAATTAGTTCCCAACTCATCCATCACGTGTGCACTAGATGCTGCTGACACTCAAGCCAGGAATTAACACCAGTATTTGCCTCAGAAGACACGCATGACTGCCAATCTCTGGGTTCAAACCAGAGGTGCAACAGACAATACTCAATGCCCCCTTCGACAAGGAACATCTTTTAGGACCTCAAGTGGATGAGGCACTTGGAAAGATGAAAAAAAGACACTGAAGTGGCAGACTCCATGGGAGCACTCCAGTCACCCTCTAACAGAGGCTACTTTCGCCGCTCATTTTTTAGGGGAGGCTCAAAAAGTACCTCCACCGATGCCACAGCATCTTCCCACAGGCCTCAAACTCATTCCTCTCCCTCTAGAGGATTCTACAAGGGTGGTTATAGAGGAAAAAGTATAAAGAAGAGTTATACCAACACGTACCTCTCCATCTCCCAACAAGCAGTGAATTAAAAATAATTCCCCTCAACAATCATACACCTGTCGAGGGAAGACTGCACCAGTTTCTTCTCCTTTGGCAATCAATAACATCAGACAAATGGGTGTTGGACATTATCCAACATGGTTATTGCCTGGAGCTCACCAGAAATCCTCCCAATATTCCACCTCGCATTCACAAACTCTCTCTAGAGCACCAACAACGGCTCAAACAAGAACTACAAGCTCTTCTAATAAAAGAGCTATAGAACCAGTTCCAATACACTACCATGGGTCAGGGGTTTACTCCCGTTACTTCCCAATCCCTAAAAAGGACAGTTCTCTACGGCCAATCTTAGATCTCAGGCCTTTTAACCTATATATACTATCATAACACTGCCATATGGTCACACTTTAAAATGTGCTTCCGCTCTTACAGCAGGTGACTTTATGTCAACACTGGACTTAAAGGACTCATACTTTCACATTCCTATTCACCCAGCACATCGCATATATCTCAGATTTGTGATACAGGAAAGCACTATCAATTCAATGTTCTCCCATTCGGAGTCACTATTGCACCCAGAGTATTCACCAAATGTCTAGCAGTAGTAGCAGCTCATCTAAGAAGACAACAGATTCCTTATCTAGACGATTGGCTGCACCACAAGTGTTTACAACACACTCAGATTACCATAAATCTTCCTCATCTGTTGGGATTCACAGCCAATGCACAAAAATCCCATCTTCAATTCTCACAACTGCTGCCCTATTTAGGAGCTATGCTAAACACTCAAACAGGTTTAGTGTGAGAAGCTGGTTTCTGTTGCAGTAACCCCCCCACTTTTTGCCTACTGATGCACTTTGACTTGATGTGCCCTGGGTCCCTGCCAGTCAGGTTCCCGGGGCCTGTGTTCTTTCCCCAAAACTAACCTAATTGGCATCTCTAAGGGCGGCAGTTCTTATTGTGCCACCCTTAGAGGCCCTGTACCTTTACACACACACACTGCCTTTGCAGGCTGCGTATTTTGGTGCAGAACAAAGTGAACAGTCAACATTACACATATCCCTGTGTGCCATGCCTACAACCCACTGCCCTGGCATAGACCAGTCACCCCTCTAGATGGGTGCCCTATACCAGTGGTGAGGGCACAGGTGCATGAGCCCTGTACCCTTACAGTGTCTAAGTCCATTCTTAGACATAGTAAGTGCAGTGCTGCCTTTAAGAGTATATGGTGCTGGGAGGTTGTCATTACGAACTCCACAGCACCATAATGGCTACACTGAAAACTGAGAAGTTTGGTATCAAACGTCTCAGCACATTAAACCCACACTGATGCCACTGTGGGATTTAATGAAAAATGCACACAGAGGGCATCTTGAGATGCCCCCTGAAAAACGACCAGCCTCTGGTGGGTTCCCTGACTGGTGCACACCAGCCTGCCACCACAAGACATGTTTCTGGACCCCTAGGGTGGGAGCCTTCGCTCTCTGAATCCAGAAACAAAGCCTTTCCTGGGCGAAGGTGTTCACACCTCCCATAGGCAAGGAAGAGCCATCAGTGGCAGGGGAGCTTCAAAGGCCTGGCAGCCTTTGTAATGCGACCCCCAGCTTCTCCTGCTATTAGGAGCAGGCCCCCTTCCTGTCTCCCCTCCTTTTCAGCAGGCAGACAGGCGGGAAAAACTAGCCAGCCCAGAAGGTGTGCCCACCTCTGCCAACTCCACCCCTCAGGTGGGGGAGGCGAGGTGAAGCCCACTCTTCAGTGCCCAAGATGGCAGTCACTCTCCAATCAGGATTAGGGATTGTGGTCACTCCCCCCACCTGGGGTGAGCACACCAAGGGTGTAGTCACCCTAAGGTCAGTATCCCATTGGCTACTGACCTCGAGACCCCTACAACACCCCCTAAATACAGTATTTAGGGGGCAGCCCTGAACCAAGAAGTCAGATTCCCGAAACCTAAGAAGAAAAAGGATGAAAGAAGACGCCCAGCAGAGGAGACTGCAGAGAACAATTGACTTGGTCCCATCCCTACCGGTCCCGTCTGCAGTTTCCAGAGATCCTGCGCCAACAATCGTCTTGTCCTGCAGCCAGCAACCTCCAGAACCCCCGAGAGGACTGACTGCCTTCAACAAAGACCGGATCTCCTGTGAACAGCAGCTCTGTTCAGAAGAAACACCAAAGAAAGACTCCAAACCTGCTGAGGAAAAAGAGACCAGACGCCTGGAACCACCACTGCACCCATCACCTATGGCCCAAGTTTGAGTGGCCTTTCGGTCCCAGCGAGGTCCCCCAGTGCTCCAGAGTCCGAGTGCACCATGGGTTGACCCCTCCAGGACTCCCTGACGTCACCTGCAGCCTCTGCCCGCAGACCGCCCCCCACCTCAAGTGGCTTGGTAAGGTGAAATCCAACCTCAAAAGACACCACTGCATCCAGCCGCCCTGCGCCCTGGAGAAGAGAACTCGAGGTGCACCTACGTCCCGAGCCCTCCAACTTACCTGCCCAGCTGTTGGTTCCTTTTGGAAGTCTTCCAGGATTGAGTCTGCAGCTCAAAACCAAAACCGAAAATTCCCATTGAAAACAACAGGGCACCTGAAGCCAAACCAGCACCCTGCACCAAGCCGTGTCTGCACCACTACGGGTGCACTTTTTGTGCTAAACAAGATCCCCTTTTGCCCTGAGCCTATCACCAGGAGCTTGGCCCCCACAACCAAGTGGCCTGCTCGTCAGCAGCCACCAACCGGAGGCCCCCTATCCCGCATTGGATAACATTGGGCCTCAGGACTCTTTACCCGGCCGCCTTAGGGCCGCTGAGGGTGTAACCAGAGTGCATCCTTTACCCTGGGGGACACCTGAGTCTACCCCCAGAACCTCAACTCACACTACCAAATACTTATCTCAAAACAGATAATACTATTTTCCTCCATAGGATAACATTGACTGTTTTTCTTGGAAAAGTTTCTAAGTGTGGAGTTTGAAAACCTAAAGAAATTCTTTACAATTGTACTATGTAACCAAAACAATTTTACTTACCTGTTTACAGGAAATGTCCCAGAGTGGTATCCAGGTATACTAGTCTGAGTAAGAAAAGTAATCTAAAAAGTGACTTACCTGCTATTTTACTGAAAAGCCCATTCAAGTCTATGAACTGTATTTACAAAGTATTGCATTTCTTTGCAACCGTCCTGGAAGTCAAAACAAAGTGCATATACAATTACAATTTCACCTGTTTACAAACTGCATTACTACTGTAAAGTATGTATTGCTTACCTGTGCCAGGCTTGTTTGGTTCTATAAAATAAAGTAACTAAAATAATATTTTCATACAAAAACAATTGGTCTGAAGTTCAGTCTGAGTGTGTGAATTCACTTGCTGACTGAGTGTGTACAAAAAAATGCTTAACACTGCCCTCTGATACTGCCTTACTGCCCTACCACACTACCACAAATAGAGAGTGAGGTGCTATTTTACTTTACCTCTACCTACCTTTGGGGTTCCACTGGACTCTGTGCACACTATACCTCACTTTGGTATAGTATATACAGAGCCAGCTTCCTACATTTAGCCTATCCCAATGCAGCCAGGATTCACAATTTTCAAACACTGCTGCTACAATTCCAAACCAACCAGCATCTAACAGTCAGAACTTTCATGCAACTCCTACGAATGATGGCATCATGCATTGCCATAGTGCCTCATGCAAGATTAAACATGCGTTCTCTACAGGAATGCTTAGCATGTCAGTGGAATCAATCACAGGGTCAGCTAAAACATCTAGTGTTGGTAGACACCCACAGCCAATGCTCTCTGCAGTGGTGGAACATATGAAAGGGCGGCACTTTATCGACCCTGTTCCACAGATCGTGCTCACAGCAGATGCATCCCTCACAGGTGGGGTGCCAATCTACAACATCTAACAGTTCAGGGTCTCTGGGATACCAAACACCACAATCTCCATATCAACTTCCTAGAGCTTCTAGCTGTTCACCTTGCACTAAAAGCATTTCTACCTAACCAGATAGGGAAAGTTGTCATAGTCCGGACGGACAATATGACAACTATGTACTATTTACAAAAATGGGGGGGGGGGGGGGCACTCCCTACAGTTATCACGCCTCTCTCAGACCATTTGGAGCTGGGCAATACATCACAATTTGCAACTGTTAGCAGAAAACCTTCCAGGGACAGCCAACAAATTTGCCGACCTCCTCAGCAGGATGCGGCAACAAGTCCACGAGTGGGAACTCCACCCCAGAGTCCTCCTATACTTCCACAAATGGGGGTTTCCACATATAGATCTCTTTGCAACAGCAGAGAACTCAAAATGCCCAAACTTCGCCTCCAGATTCCCACACCATCTATCCAAAGACAATGTCTTATGGATGAACTGGTCAGGGATATTTGCTTTGCTTTTCAGCATCTCCTTCCATTTCTGGTTCGGAAACTCAGGCAGACATCACTCACACTGATTCTAGTGGTTCCCACATGGGCTCGTTAACCGTCGTTTACCACACTACTAGAACTGTCAGTAGTTCCGCACCAAAACTGCACCTAACTTCCAACCTTCTCACACAGAACCACGGAGAAATCAGACATCCAAACCCCAAGGAGCTCAACCCAGAGATCTGGCTCCTGAAGTCATAGAGTTCGGATACCTAAATCTACCACCAGATTATATGACAATTCTTAAAGAAGCTAGGAAACCCACCATTAGATCATGTTGTACAGCAAAGTGGGAAAGGTTTATTATATATTGTAATAATAACAAAATTGATCCGCTAGATAGATCTATACCAAATATTATTTGTTATCTTTTGCATCTACAGCGAGTAGGCTTAGCCTACACATCCATTCGACTACACCTGCGGCAGTAGCTGCATATCTGCAAAACAGACAACATTTATCCTTATTCAAAGTGCCAGTTATTAAAGCTTTTATGGAAGGACTAAAAAGAATAATACCCCCGGAGCTGTGGCAATGGAGTCGCGTAACGCCTGGAGTTCGGACGCGGCATCCTTCGAGAGCGCACCTCTGGCAACACGCGACCTGCTGGAGGAGATCCTGAATGTATCGGGTGAGTCGGGGATAGCACCCGTGGCCATCTGATGCATGCACAGAGCAATAGGATCGAGACAGGCTATGCCCAGCAACACCGATCACAGCTCCGCTGGTAGACTTACCTTGACAAAGACTCTGCCTGACCTTAAGATGGCAGCCGTTAGGACATGGAGCCCCGCATCAGCAGAATAGAGAGCAACCCTGTGAGACTTCAGTTCACCACTTAGCCCAGAACCATACCGGCGAAAAGAGTCTTAAGAACCGCAGCACTTTTTTAGAGCCCTGAGGTGCGGTGGTAGAGCGCCAAAGTAGCTCCCTTACAGCAGAAGCGAGATTGTGGGGAACTGGAGGTACAACCCCTCGGGACCAACGGGCTATCAACTTTGTGCGTCAGCAACAGCCTTGTTTAATACCAAGGTGGGGAAAGAGAGTAATTAACACCTACGGCCACCTCGACTGCCACATTCCCGGAGAGCGCCGCGGTGCCCGCACCTATGCCGCCGAAAAAGGCGCCAAATAAAGTATCTAGCTTCTTCCCCCCTGCAGAGAAAAGGCAGACATTGGAACACAACGACCCCACAGAAGCTATGGCCCTCACGAAGGACGATCTGTTGGCGTCCCTAAGGGACTTTAAAACAGAACTATGTGCAGAACTCAGCCAGGATATTAAGGCCTCCATCGAACACCTTAAAACAGACTTAAACGCCCAAATGGCCACGTTTCAACAAGATATTGACTCGGTGGGCATGCGGGTGATGAATTTGGAAAAGCAGACCCAGGAAATGGACAAGAGAACCACAGATGTGCAAGATAAACTACGAGACCTTCAAGACCAACTATATCAGGCCCAACTGAAATCCGAAGATTTGAAAAACAGGGCGCAAAGAGACAACATTCGAATACGGGACCTGGAGGAGGGGGCAGAAGGATCAGATCTTCAAGCCTTCCTCTGGGGTCTTTTTGCAGAGATCGTAAACCCACAAATGATTAAGATTAAGCTGGAATGAGCGAATCGTGTAGGGGGACCACCAACTGGAGAACGGCGACGGACGCGGGATGTTCTCGCGAAATTTCACTCCTTTAAGGTGAAAGAAGCGATTTTGCAGGCAGCCAGGAAAAAAAGCGACATCTCCTTCCAAGGATACAAATGCAGTATCTAGCAAGACCTCGCACCCGCAACTCTGGCGCTACGAAAACAATTCAGGCCCCTCACTATGAAATTACGTGAAGATCATGTAAAATATAGATGGACCTATCCATTTGGCCTAAGCTTTGAATACAATAACAAGATGAGACACATCACTGAGCTAAATGAGGGGCTGAAACTGTTAGGCCTCCCTCCTGCTGAGACTGAGAATGCGCAGGAAGTGTCAAAAGGGCCAGAACGAGGCGGTGCAAAAAGACCGCAGTGGACTACAAGTTTAAAGGGAGGACACAAGTGATGACTTGAAGGCGGGGTCTCACCCACGGAGGTTAAAGAGGCAAGCCGTCCCAAGTGGTGAACAGATATATTTGACCGTTGTCCACCCAGGGACTAAAGACACCTACTCCTGAATAAGTCAAGGATAAACTGGATCTACTATGCATCGACGACTTAATGATGGCAAACTCTTTGAACACTCGAGACGGGCGCGGAGGGGGACTCCGGTCGCGCCCTCCACCAACATGTCCAGACGGGTGGTGCCTGCAGTCGGAGATATGTCATCGATCCAACACGCATTGCTGTTGGTATTGTATTTGCAAGGTAGGCGCTCTAGTTCAGGTGCACTCCACAGAAGGGGAACGAATGAGGGGACCAGTAACTCAAGAAAAAAGAGCCAAGAGTACATATGTAGAGTCCAAGAGAGGAATAGGAGGACAGCGATAGCTTTATGGTGCTCTCCATAACATTGTGGAATCTTAAAGCTCTCAACTCTCCCCAAAAGCGACAAAAAGTCTTGAAATATCTCATAGATCACCATTTTGATATTGTAGCTCTTCAAGTGACACACCTCCAAAGGGCTGAGGAGTCGAGACTTCATCACAAACAATACCCACTTATATATATAGATCCTCAGCACTCACTAAACACCGTGGGGTGGCTCTATTCTTTCACAGCTTAACAAAATTTTAGCAAGAGGCTGTTCAATCGGATAAGGAGGGTCGGTTGATTATGGTCAAGGGTACATTAAAGGATAAACTCTACACCTTTATTGCGGCCTACGCACCCAGTGTAGGCCAATCTGCCTTTTTAGCAACACTTTCAGAGAAATTAGGTGGCTTCGCGGAGGGACCTACAATTTTAATGGGTGATTTCAATCTCACTTGGCTAGCGGATCTAGATAGCACTCAGCCTCACAGAACAGGGGCCAGCTCCTTTTCCTCAGATGTTAAGCAGACAATACACGACTTAGGTCTCAGGAACGCCTGGCTTGAGCTTTATCCCCAGACCAGAGACTACACGTTCTACTCCCATGTACACCATACCTACTCTAGGCTTGATTACATCTTTCCTGCTAGGCTCTCTTCAGGAGGCCAACATTTTCCCATTATCCATCTCAGATCACTGCCCGGTCTCGATATGTCTCGACTGGAGAGGCATTACACCTAAAACACCCAAGTGGTATTCCCGAACTCCCTTACGGAGACAAGCTACTGAGAACAGAATTAAGAGCAGCGATTACAGCCTTTTTGCACCTGAAGTCGCCCCAAGACACAACGGTGTTTAATAACTGGGACGCTTTTAATGCGTTCATAAGGGGGAAGTGTATACAGCTTAACTCCACCCTGAACAAACAGAGAGCTAAGGAAAGAGAAAGCCTAGAGGTGGAATTAGAGATAGCAGAGAAAGCTCATAAGAGCAAGCCCACCAGAGGTTCCTTACGTACACTCACCGCACTCCGCCGGCAGCTCAAGTCGATCTATATTAATCGGGCAGAATACACGCTACTGAAGCTTCACCGGCTCTCCTATTCACAAGGGAACAAAATAGGCAAACACTTGGCTAGGCAATTGAAGGAGAAACGTGAAAGGGAGTACATTGGCAGTATACAGGACAAAGAGGGTCAGTCAGTATGCACAGATGTAGGGAAGGCCGATACCTTTGGGACCTTTCATGAGACACTATACACGAGGGAGACACGAGACAATGATACACAAAATAGATATCTCCAGACACTACAGTTCCCCCAGGTCTCGCAAGGCTGGAACGATAAACTCATGGCCCCCATAACACAAGAAGAGGTGGGCACAGCCATTAAATCCCTCAAGCTTCACAAGGCTCCGGGCCCGGATGGCCTGGCGGCCCAATTTATAAGATCTTTGCGCCCGACCTCATACCACACCTCACACATCTTTTTAACAAAATGGCAGATGACGGAGCAGGGACCGCCTCGATGGCCGAGGCGGTGATCACGGTCATCCCTAACCCGGGGAAGAATACACACCTGTGCGCCTCGTACAGACCTATTGCACTTTTAAATTTAGATGCAAAGCTCTATTTGGCCATACTAGCTGAACGGCTGATCGACCTGATGCCAGACCTTATCCACCCTGATCAATCAGGCTTCATTAAAGGCCGGCAGACGCACGACAACATTAGGCGAACAGTGCACCTCATTGAAAAAGTCACTAAGTGGAGGATCCGGGTAGTACTCGTGGGACTTGATGCCGAGAAGGCATTTGACAGGGTGGACTGGTCATTTCTTTTTAACACACACACACACTTCGGCTTTGCGGATAAATTCATCAACATGATTAAGGCTAACGGCATGCAACCACGCTCTAGGGTACAAGTGAATGGGACGCTATATGCTCTCTTCTTCCTTACGAGAGGGACTAGACAGGGGTGCCCATTGTCGCCCCTATTACTTGCTGTAAGCATAGAAAACCATTGGCGATGTGCATTCGGGAGGCTCCAGCGATCAAAGGGATCCTCTTTGGAGGAGACACTCACAAAAGTTCACTCTTTGCCGATGATGTGCTTTTATCTCTTACAGAGCCGTCGCTCTCCCTCCCTGCTTTACAGATGGAACTGGCTAGATTTGAACAGGTGTCAGGCTTCAAAGTTAACTTAGACAAATCATATATACTTAATCCCACGGTTCCGGGGAGTGAGGTTGGCGAGCTACGGGCGCGTATACCACTGCAATGGGCTAAATATTCCTTACAGCATCTGGGATTACAGCTGACCCCCCCCCGGTCTGGAAGAGCTTTATAAGGCCAACTTTCCGCCCGCCATTCTGCCGCTCCAAAATGACCTTAAGCGTTGGAAAGCCCTTTTTCGGTCTCGCCTGAGCCAGCGCGCATGCAGTGCTCTGCGAGGCTTCTAGTGAGGACTTCAAACTCCGACCACACGCTCGTGCATGTGCTTTTTCACACTGTTGGCCTTTGCGTGCGTCTTTCTAAGAAAGACAGCATGCAATTGGCCAAAGGCGGGTGCATGTCCCTCCTTCTCTCTCCCCTATCCTGTGGAGCTCGGGAGCGAGCAGCAGCATAGCTCACATTCCTTGCAGTGCGCGCGCACCGTGCTTGTTAGCAAGGACATCACTTTCAGGCATGAAGCTGCCTCTCTTTTTTCTTTGTGAACAGAGTCGATGGATGGATGTCTCTAGTGTTTTTGAGGGATAATATGTGCTCGGCATCCTGTTTTTTTTCCCTGTGGCATAGGTAATCTGGTGCCCAGTTGGGCTGTAGCAGTATCAGTCTGGTTTACCGATCTTTAATGAGCACATGCCTTTTCCCAGTTTTTTAGTTAGCCTTTTTAACAGAGTCTTATTAAATGCACAGAATATAAGTCCCGCGCTATTCTATCAGGATATCTGTATGCACATATTTATGATTTTATGGAGCGCTTTACAGAGCTGCTCTTGAACACTTCTTTTCAATGTATCGAGGCCTGGCAAGCTAATTACCCCACCGACTGTCTCGTCGTTCTAGCTTGTGACTATCGTGTTGATGCTGCTACAAAGGTGCCGATGGGGCTTGTTGTGCACCAGGTGCTTGTGACTCTTAGTACATCCCCAGAGCCTTTGAAGTCATCCCTGCGAAGTCTTAAATTACATGACTAAAAAAAATATTTTTCCTGCATTTTTCTAAGACGACTACTTTAAAAGCACTGAAGTGAAGACATTTCGAGTGCTGTCATTAGTCAAGACAAATGTTTTGTTTTTATGCGTTGACTGTTTGGCCAATGTACCTGGGCCACTTCTGCATGTAGTTTGTGGTTTCTTTCCTGTGTGGGTGGATGCAATAGAATTTTTGGGAGGTGATTATCAAAATGTATGTTTTGTCTACATTGATAGTGTTTTCTTCCCGTCGTCTAAAATTGGTACCTTGTATAATGCTGAAGTTCTTTACAAAGGAACTGTCAACCTTATGTGTTTAGATTAAGTTGGTCTACAGTTGTAGTGCATACAGTATGTTATTTACTTTTTGTCGTGCAGTGTTGCTGGAGGCCGTGTTTTTGCTCTCTGCAAGAAATTGAAGCTGCGTTTGCATGCATTTAATATTTCGCTGTTTGTAATTGCAAAAAGTGCTGATGTTAGATTCCCGTTGCAAGCAGAGTTTTTTTTTGCCATCACCTGTTCGAATCTAACATCAGCAGTACTATTATCTTAAACCCTTTAGCTAGAGGGAGTGAAGTATGCCAAGATGGTAGACGTCTTCCTTTCCGTCTCTGTTTGGATTGTGTATGTCGTAGAAAGTTACTAAAAGGCCTGTAGGATCTTTCTGTTGTGATTGACTCTTGATTTTCAAACACAGCTGAATTATCCCATATGCATGCTGCGTCTTCGATGTTGTTTTTATTGAAAATAAGGACAGGTGCTTGGAAAGATTTCAAAGGGATAAAACATAAGAGTGGTACAAATAAATAATGCGAACCATCATTTTGCAAATTATTTCTATTGTATGCAATATTTATTCTGGGCAGAAACTGTGAAAGCTGGAAAATTCAGGCTTTGCTATTGCCTAATTTGCAACTACATTCTTGCTTCTACGCAGCTTTCGGGGTTGAACTTTATTTTAGGAGGTTGTTTCATTCGCGACGGCGTTCTGGGTCCTGCTAGTGGTTTAATTTGCCTCTGACTGTTGCTCAGACGAGGCTCAACCATTTCTTCCACAAACATGCACGCAGCCCTGCGCGTTGTGCAGTCCACACAAGGGATCACTTCCCGAAGCACATTCCATCCGACGGCAAATGAAAGGCAAGTACAAAATGGCCACAACATTTAGAAACAATCGTTTTCCTGCTTGCCACAAAGCCATCGTTTTCAAATACGGTCATTTCTGTGTGTTTTTTTGGGGGCCAGTGGGCCACATTACTTTGGTTTTTGTTGAGGCGAGTTTGCCCAGGCTGGTTGTGGTGAGGAACCGACAGTCTTACCTTGCCTTGCCTGCTAAGATAGCTCAGTGAGTTAGCGGTACGTTGTTGAGATCTGTCGGCATTGTGTGAGTTGCAAATTCGACCCCACACTCAGGACTTTAAGTGGGATGTAAAAAACGGGGTTTCTCTTATAGGGGTGTGGCCGATATAAGGCGTGGCTTATAAATGCGTAAACTCAAAATCTGTGCTTAGCATAGTATGCCGCCTGACTGGTATTTTGCTGCTTCTGTAACTGCATCCAGATATATAATACTACTAACATTACACCTACAACAAGCCATGACTAATGGCTTTGTCAATGGTTGTTAGTTGTATAAGATAAATTAGTAACAACTACGGCATCGCAGTATATATATATAACCTTGAAAATTATTCAGTTTAAGAATGATGAGACTGAAAGAACTATAACGAGTCTCTTTGAACTTAAATTAAATGCAGTGAAGGGTGGCACTGATGCAGAGTTGAGATTGTTTTTTTACCCTGTGGGTGAGGGCAAAAATGGAGAGCCCGATAGGGACCCTTCTCAGCCCCTGCTTTGTAGAGCAGCCAGTGCTGAGCACCAGCAGGACCCAGCCCACTTAAAGGCCTGCCCACACTCCATTCAGTATATGTTTCTTAGGAGTTTGTACAAACTGTACAGTTATGAAATGTAAATATTAGAAAGAAGATATGAAAAAGGCTTAGTTGAATCGTTGAAATTATTCCAGAGTTCTAAAATGCCAGACTTTAATCATTGAGGGACACATTCATTACAATTAAGTGGACCGAAATCCTTCTATCCTAACTGCAAGGAAATTGCCAACACTTCAGTGCAGTTTTATGTTATTTGACGTTCTTTTAACAAGACAATCTGCTATTGAGGGCCTCGATTACATTGTTTTTGTTCCTATCTCTAATCTACCAGCTCGCTCAAAAACCTAAATCGCACAGCATTGTGGATGGTTGTTGCATGTCCGCCTGCGGACCACATATTTGCGATGAGTTGTGGTAAACATACCCAAAAGGTGAACAATCACATTAATATGGTCATAAAAATTGCGTATTTAGACTCACTTTTTAGTCTATGTGGAGATTTGCAAAGTGAGTGCCATTCGGTTAGGTACTGGATAACTGTGACATATGTTGCTTAAAGCGCTACCAAACAGTGAGCACTATATAAAAATAAGCATTGTCAAAGCCACACGCTCTTGCCTCCTGCCCCTCCAAAGCAAACTTATTAACTTTGGCAGTGCTTTGTGCTAGCATTCTGCCGCATCTGCAGAAACAAAAAAAATATTATTGCTGTATTGCCAATGTGGAACAGCACCATTAAACTAAAGACAAGCATGGGCATAGCCAATAGGTCTCGCTTTTGGGACCTTATAGGTATTTAGTTATGCAGCACAATATCCTTGGTGCAACATCAACTGTTGCATGCACAATGCTTGTTATCTCTTGGCTTGGCCGCATACACGCGATACCTTTTGAGCTTGATAGAGAATTTCTTTCCAAGGTCAGGTCACTCCTCACTCATTTTATTTGGCAAGGTGGTAAAGCCAGACTGTCCTTTCACATACTGAGATGACCACGAGCGGAGGGGGGAGTGGGTTTACCAGATTTCGGCCTTTATTACAAAGTAGCCCAATTGCGGATAGTGGCGGAATGGTCTAAAAGGGAATCGGAGAAGCATTGCCTTCATATGGACCGCGCTATTGCGGGTCGGACAATCTGGGACCTTATATGGAAACCTAAGAAGGAGAGACCTCTGAACGCCTACATTAGTACCCCCACATGCACTACCCTGAAGGTTTGGGACTCTATTTCCGGGCACGAGCTATGGACCACATTCCCTTCGCCCTACACCCTAATACATTTCAACCCGGCCTTCCCCCCGGCTCTCCTCGATGGGCCCTTTAAGCCCTGGAAAGCCCTGGAAAGAAGGAGGGTGTCTTATGCTGTCTCATCTCTTTCATAATTAAGACATTCTAACTTTCGAGAACTGCAGAAGGGAATTTCACCTAGAGCCTGATGAACATTTCCATTATCTTCAACTCAAACACTGGGCTCTTACCCCCCACATTATTGATGCAGCCACAAGAGAAAGAACAAGTTTTGGAAAATTTGTACAAAAAGTAGGCTCTATGAGGGGGGTAATTTTGTTTCTGCACACGTCCTTGCTGGCTGCCACCCGCTCTCCGAGGCCTAGATATATGGCTATGTGGGAGAGTGTAGTGCAAAGAGACATATCGGATAGGGAATGGGCTGGGCTGTGGTCAAATATCGCCAAATTTAACCACTTCCTAGAACTCCGTGAAGCACACCTAAAAACACTGATGGATTGGTACCTATACCCTAGAAAACTCAAACGGATCTTCCCAAATA
The DNA here is from genome assembly GCF_964204655.1 of Triturus cristatus. Classification (NCBI taxonomy): domain Eukaryota; kingdom Metazoa; phylum Chordata; class Amphibia; order Caudata; family Salamandridae; genus Triturus; species Triturus cristatus. The sequence continues at coordinate 1,149,974,441 of NC_140590.1, read as the reverse complement.
CATCAGACAAATGCTGGAGAGGGTGTGGTCTACTAGGTGACTTCGAACACATCTGGTGGGACTGCCCTATAATAAGGCCTTTTTGGGAAGAGATCCTCGCGCGCAAATTAAAAGCATATTGGGGTACCCCATACCGACATCTATAGAGGGAGTACTCTTGAGTGTTAGGGATCCATCTTTAGAATACCAAATTAAAGCAGACAAAGCCATCATGTGGACCTGCATAGGAGCCGCGAAGGTTGCGATATTGGCAGCGTGGAAAAAGAAAGCAGCTCCCACCCTCTCAATGTGGCATTCTCGACTCTGCAAGTTACTCTGTCTCGAGAAAATGACGGCCATTTTCCGGGACGATTACAAAAATTTTGAATATAAATGGGGTCCTACCTCACATGGGGCTTACCATTGGCAGTGTGTCCGCCCTCTCTTCGAAATTTGCACTTCTTTCAGTTCTAATACCTGACACATAGACTACAGGCTACATTGCGAACCTGTCAAGACCACCACTTAAATTGTTTATTGGGAGGGGGGTGGGTTTTTAGTTAAAGGGTACCTTCCCGGTTGGAAGGATTTGTTTAAAACCTGTCGCAAAAGAAAGACGGGTTGAGCATGCAAGTTTTCCTTTTTTTGGATGACCTAGTACCTTTACAATTTCCGAAACTGTACCTGTTACTATATGTACTTTACAAAGATCAGTCTATGTTTATGCTATATGTCAAGGCTCAACCTCAGCACAATTCAAAAGTTATACTTTGTATAATTGCTTTGTCTCCTCATACGCTGTACCGCTTCGAAGTATATATCAAATGCTAATAAACATAAGTTTGCCAAAAAAGAATAATACCTCCCAAGGTACCACCTGCACCTGTCTGGAACCTTAATATTTTTCTCACAAGGATTATGGGTCCACCTTTTGAGCCTTTACACAATTGTGCTTTACAATTTCTTTCATGGAAGGTTGTCTTTCTAATTTCTATCACTTCATTTAGATGTTTTGGTGAGGAGCAGGCATTAACCTTAGAAGAACCTTTGTTTCAGCTTCACAAAGATAGAGAGGTTCTTCGTACAAACCCAAAATTCCTTCCAAAAGTAGTTTCTGTTTTTTTTATCAACCAATCAGTTAAGTTACCTGTGTTCTTCCCCCAATCAGATTTAGTAGCAGAAAGGGCTTTACACACACACTTGATGTCAAAAGAGCACTATTGTACTATATTGATAGAACAGAAGAATTTCGTAAAACAGAACAACTTTTTGTTGCATTTGATCCACCTCATAAATGAAATCCTATTTTTAAATCCAGTATTTCTAGGTGGATTGTTAAGTGTATTCAACTTGTTATGTTAAAGCTAAAAGAACTTTAACTATACCCCCTAGAACACATTCTACGCGCAAAATAGAAGTGTCTATGGCCTTTGTAGGTAACATTCCTTTAGCTGACATATGTAAGGCAGCTATATGGTCTACACTACACACATTGACCAAACGTTATTGTGTGGCTGTATTAGCACATCGACAAGCTAATGTAGGACAAGCAGTGCTAAAAAATACTTTTTTTCAAACATATGCAACACCAACTGGTTAGCCACCACTTTCAGAGGGAACTGCTCTACAGTCTATGCAAACCATGTGTATCTACAGCACCCATGCCATGAACGGATTATGTTACTTACCCTGTAAGCATCTGTTCTTGGCATATAGAGCTGTAGATTCACATGCGCCCTCCCTCCTGTCCTGACACCTGTGGTTGTTGCAGTTCTTATTTTTCACACTACATATGCATGGCATATAGAGTTGTAGATTCACATGCCCCCTCCCTCCTTTCCTGACACCTGTGGTTGATGCAGTTCTTATTTTTCCCTACATATGCATGGACATCTCTATACTACACTCACTTACTCCTTTCTCACCCTATTGCGGGAAAATAATCTAACATTTGAGACGATGCCCATGCTCAATATCACCGAAAGGAGGAGTCACCTTACCTCGTGACTGGAAAAGACTTCTTCGAAGCACCACAACTTGCAAACATCCGGACACAACACTAGATGGCAGGAGTATGCAAAGCATGTGAATCTGCAGCTCTACATGCCAAGAACCGATACTTACAGGGTAAGTAACATAATCTTTTTGTGGGGACTATAGGGGCCGCAATGCTGCAACCAAGACAGATGCACACCCAATTCCTTGGGGTGACAAATTAATTGACAGGTTAAGGGCAGCTAAGAATCTCAGTACTTTTTATTTGACAACAGGGTACTGGCAGATTGGTCTGACCCATGGTGCAAAAGAAAAATCAGCATTCTCGACTCCAGATGGGCATTATCAGTTCACTTTTATACCCTTTGGACTAAAGAATGCCCCTGCCACCTTCCAAAGGCTGGTGAAGAAAGGCTTTGCTGCGCTGAAATCTTTTAGTGCAGCTTATCTTGACGATATTGCTGTCTATAGTTCCACCTAGCAGGATCACCTGATCCACCATGGCAAAGTCCTTGAGGCTCTGAGAAGTACAGGCCTCTTTATCAAGGCAAGCAAGTGCGAGAAAGGGCAGGGATCAGTTGTATACTTGCGTCACCTTGTAGATGGGGCCAAGTTCAACCCTCGGAACCCCTTCCTCAAGATGACCTACTGAGTAGCATTTCTAGGCAGGCAAGCTTCAAGAAGCTCCCATCATTGAAATGTGAATGTGGCTCCACTCACAGGAGAGGAGGCTGACTTCCCTTTGTTTAGAGCCTTTTGGCACCTGACCAGGCTGGAAATTAGCTGATTGGATGGGTGTGCCCACCCCCCCATGCTCGTACCACCCCAAAGGTGGCCCAACCTAGTGTGGATACGACTTTTCAGAAGTTACTTTCTTTGTGTTGGCACACTTGGGAACTCTGGGACAGGGTCACGCCCACTTCCCACAAGAAGTGGTTATGTAGGGGGCGTAGTGACCCCAAGGGTCTGTAGCCCATTGGCTACCACCCTGCACGCCCCTAACACCTCTAAATTCAGTACTTAGGGGGAGCCCCTGGCACCAGAAAATTAGATCCTGCTGACCAGAAAGGCCTAAAAGAATGTGAAGAGTCGCTTCCTGCAGGAACTGAAGACCCAGCAACTGACCTGGCGCCAACCTTGCTGGCCTGCCTGCTGACTACAACAATTGCACCAAAAGTCAACTTGACCTGCAGCTGTTGAATCCCCAAAGCCCGGGAAACCTGCCAACAATTGACTCAGGAACTAAGACCTCCTGAGAAGTAGGGGACCTGCTTCCCTGCAACCACCCAAAGACTCCTGTGAGGACTTTGTAACCGCAGAGACCCGATGCCTCAAGACACCACTGTACCTGTCGCTCCAAGCCAGAGTTGAAATGGACCAACATTGTCAATGTGGTCCCCCAGCCCTCCAGAGACCGAGTCCACCTTGGTTTCACCTTCAGTGAACTCTCTGATGTCGCTTGCAGCCTCTGCATGCAGGCCCCCCCTTTCGTGACTGCTACCGGTAAGAAAAACCTGACACCTAAAGACACCTCTGCACCCGTCACCCCTGGACCGTGGATAAGAGGACCAAAGGTGTCCTTACGTCCCCAAGTATCGTAAGGCTTGAGCCCTCCCTGTTGATTCAGCCCGACTGGCCTCCCATTCCGAGCCTGCAGCCGCTTTACGTGAAGACTGATCCCCATACAGTAACATTGGGCACCAACGCTATTTTGCACCTCTGCACCTGGCCGCCCTCGTGCCGCTGGTGGTGTTCTGCTGGTGCTGCCTTGGACCTTGCCAACCACTCACCTTAACTCCTGGAGATTTGCCCCATACGTCACTGTACTGTACCTGAATGCTGCATTGACTTTTCATCCCATAGGATAACATTGCAGTTTCTAAAAATTGGAAAGAATTTCTATTTAAAAATGTACTTTAGCTAATGACGCCACTCTGGACATCTCAGCGGCTTGGGCGATTAAAGAACAGTAAAGGCTTTGATAACTGGGATGCGATAGGCATATCAATGGTGGGTGATCTCTGGAGGAAGGGTGCGGTAGTCTCGTTTGAACACCTGCAGGCCCAATATGAACTTGCCCCATCCTAAATTTACAGATACATGCAGGTTAAGCATGCGCTGCAGGCGGTTCTACCTGCAGGTACCATCTTGGCAGAGGCTACTCCCTTAGAGGATAGATTGCTGACTGAATATATGCATAAAAGTGCCACTTCATTCACCTATCGTAAGTTGATAAACAAATTGCCTGATCCCATGTTGGCACTTAGACAGAAATGGCCTGCAGATTTGGGAGAATTGGATGACGCAAATTGGCAGGAGGCACTGTCGTCTCCTCGGGAGGTTGCAATACCGGCGCGCTTTCGGCTGATACAACTGAAAGTAATTCATTGTACGTATTACACCAGAGTGACCCTCTTTAAAATAGGGATGGCTGCACACCAATTTTGTCTGCGGGATTGTGGGGAGGAGGGTACTTTCTACCATACGATATGGGAATGTCCGAAGATTAGGGCATATTGGGTCAAGATAATGAGGACTATGTCTCAAACTGTGGAAGAATCGTTGCTTCCAGAACCAAAACGATGCTTACTAAACGTGGCAGCCGACTGACCTAACCCACCCAGCGCAGGACTGGGTAACACTGAAAATCATGGTTGCTAAAAGGAATATTGCAAGGAGGTGGGGATCGGGCGAGTCTCCTACGTTGCAGGAATGGTGTAGGGACATGGATGAAGCTATGGTAGCGGAAAGGGCGGTATATGTGCATCGGGGATGTCCCCAAAAATGGGCAAGAGTCTGGGGAGACTGGAATAAATTCAGGGGGTATATTTGTGAACCACCAAGACCTGAGGCTGTTCAAATGTCAGATATGGGGTGGTGGATGGAAGGTATCGGGGCTGTTGTGTTGTACTGTCGCCATGATGGTTCCTGAAGTCATGTACAAGTATTGCTTTAACAAGTTTAAAAAGTAATAATGCTGCTAGAGGCTAACTTTTGTATAGATCATACGAGTTGGTGATGCCCAATGTTTCTAATAAAAATATTAAAATAAAAAATAAAAATGTACTTTACCTGAACAAATTGCTTCTGGTGCCTAAACATATATAAAGATACCTGTTATTTTTAGGTCGAGCCTAGCGCAGCACGCATGCTCTGCTCTATGGGAGGCTTCTTGTGAGGGCTCAAAATTTCCCTGAGACTTCTCCGTGTGGGTCTGGCAACTCCCACACATTTCATTGGCCTTTGCGTGTGGCTTTCAATAATGAAAGCACGCAATTGGCCAAAGACGGGTGCATGTCCTGCCTTTTCTCTAAAGGTTCACTCCCACTGAGTTTGGGTCTCGGGAGCGAGCAGTGGCGCGCAGGCTGGCAGCTGCATTCCTGGTGTCTCAGGTTACATGCAAGGTGCCACGCCTTCGCTTCTGCTTTTTTTTGTGTATTTTGCTTTCATTAGGCACTCTTGATGATGATGCAGGTCGTTGTGGCCTCTGAAACATGAATCCACAGCCAAATAAGAGACCCGACATTCAGCATGTTTTATATTCAGAAATAGCACACTCGCTGAGCGCAGATGACTGTTTTGTGCTGCAAACAGCAGGTTTTTTTTTTTGAAGATCTAGGCAGCTCTACAGTAATAGGATTTTGGTTCAAGGCATCACTGTTGGCTAGAGCTGAACAGGCCTCCAGGGGTGCGCGCTCTACAGGGCAAGGCCTTTAAATAAAGGGTCTTGGAAACTGGACCTGGTTTGGCAGTGGCTGGTTCACGCGCCACTCCCACTTGTTTTGACCGAAATCTGTGTAGTTTGAGTCAAGATGGCAAGCTGTGACCTGATAGTGCTGTGACGTACACTGCTTCACGAGCCGGGTCATGGTGCTCCTCGGCTTTGGAAATAATAGCGTACAGTTTGCAAGTTTCTCTTCTGTCCATGCAAGTCAGTGCTTTTGATGTGTATTGCGGAAGACGAGCATGTGAGGAATGTATCGCAGTGCGCGCATCGTCGGATTGGACATTCTTTGTAAATAAAATAAATGCATCTTCCTCGCCTCTGGCACCGAAATGTCAGCAAATGCGACATTATTATCAGAGCACAAGCTGTATTTTGCTTGGGGTATGCATGCAGGAGGGACCGAATGAGGTCATAACATGAACCCAATGGCCTCCGCACGATTGTTGTAAATGATATGTTGGGCTAAAAATAAAATCTCTGCCGCTACGTGTTATCACAAAAGACCGCATCCGGGGGCATGAAGCTCCACGTTTTCCTCGAGCGCCTGTCCCACGTAAAAGCTGGAGGGCAGAAGAGACCACCTGTGGCCGTAAACAATGGTTAAGCATCTGCAAAAATAGCGTGTAGTGGGTGTGCTCACCCCTCCCCCAGCACTGCCATGATGCATCATTTTCACATAGCAGGCATATGACCCAGGTTATTGACTGACTCATACCTTTCAACTTGAAAACAAATCTCATCGTGTGAGGAGGGGGGGGCGCTCGTGCCCAGAAGTACAGAAGAGGCACGTTTAAACCCCACCCTGCCCCCAAGCCTCTCCTCACAAAAACAAGCATTTGCATTGCAATAGGTCTCGCATTTACGCGAGTTTGAGCTTTGACTTTGCAAATGACAATTTTTTATATTTTTGTTTTCGTTTTTAAAACCTAAATAAAAGGCATTGTCATTTACAATGCCAATAGCTTAAACTTGCATAAATGCAAGACCTATTGCATTGCAAATGCTTGTTATAAAGTGGTGTGGATCTCCTTATTGAGCCGTGTGTCTCGTTTATTGACCAGTGTGTGTATTTTCAGATGTCTTGTGCTCCTCTGTGATAAGCCTAACGCTGTTCAACCACACTACCCCTACAAGAGCACCTTGGGATTGCCATACCAAGCCCCATGTCCACTCATAAAGGAACCCCTGGATACTTAACACTATATATCTCATTTTGATATATCATATAAATAGCCAGCTTCCTACAAAAGGCCAAAATATGTCCTTGTTATTTCGGTGCATCTATTATCACATGTAAATATGTAACTTTACATGCACTTGTGTAAGCCAACGTAGCTGTCCTTGTACTGTTTCTCTATCTTCACATATTTATATTGCTCATGCCTGCATTTTTTGTGTTTTGTGTAATTTTTCACAACTTATTAGAGGAGTTGCTTGTGCCTGCAGTAATGTATGTGTTAGTGTGTACCATAACTCGTCCTAAAGATGTTGCTCATGCCTTTGCCTGTGGACATTGTCTCATCTAGAATACCGGTCTGCACATGTTTGGGTGTTTTTTTTATACCTGTTCAGGTGCCTTGGTACAGTACCTCTCCTTACACAATAGTGTTGTGCATGTGTGAACTTGGTAAACTATCTCTGCAAACAGGGTTTTCTTCATGTTGTACCTATGTACGTGTCCCTGAGCTTTATCTGTCTGCACATGGTGGTGTTGCTCATGGCTGTGTCTGTGTTAGCCTTTCCCTCTACAGCAGTGATCCTCAAAGTGCAGCCCTAGGGCTGCATGCGGCCCTCCTGACCTTTACATGCGGCCCCCTGGTCAACAGCAGCACTGGGCTGCTGTTTACTGGACTCAACACTAACATTAAATAGAAGTTAAATAAACAGGCAAGCAGTTATTCAATTGTTAATTGAAGTTAAAGAAAGTAAATAACTAGGGTGTTCTGCACCCCTTAGCTTTTAGGAATACACATTTTAAAGACGTCTCTTCAAAATTCAAGAGAGTGTATTTCATCAACATGCAGAACTGTTTGACCTACAGGAAAAGTGTATTTCTATAACATACAGAACCGTTTGACCCTAGGACATCAGATTATATCAGTACATTGAGAAGTTTTTTTTTTTTTTTTAAGAGATGGTTTTTTAAAATGAATGTAGAAACATTAATTTTTCGTCCCCCGCCTCCCCCACCCTAACAACAATGCCAATAGTATACTATGAGTCATATCAGTTATGTGTATTCTTCGGGTGGCCTGGGTTCCTATTATACATGAACAACATTATTGTTTATTAAATCAAGCACAGGAAAAGGTTTTGTACAGGACACATCCTGAATTCAGTATTTCAAGGTCAATCAAATTGAATAAGACCAAACAGTTTGGTTAATTTGGGAAGCTGTAATTAATCCCAGGTCATCTGGTTTCACATTGTGCAGTTCAGCCACTCGATATATATGCTTTGTTTTCCCTAAACCAACCCAACAGACAAACCCCCCTCCAAGCTCCTCCTACACCGAACCGCCATCGTGATGGCATCAATGCGTCCCTAGATCACATCACAGAGCAACCTTTAGAACCCAGGTGAAAATGTTTGCACGTGCTCATGCTCTACATTATGTCTGCCCACACATCATGCTCTTGCCCTTACATTTGCAAATGTTTCCCAGTACAGTTTCTTATTGCTAATGTTGGCGTAGGTCGTGGCTGTGCATCTCTACGTGTTTTCCTGTACACTATCGCTATTTGCAGAAATTGCTCATGTCTGTAACTTTTGCATATGTATCCTGGACATTATCTGTATGTATACATGATAATGTTACTCATGTCGGGTCTTTTGTACTTGTGATTCGGGACAGTATCTGTATGTATATATGATAATGCTGCTCGCGTTCAGTATATTTGCGTGGGCGTTGGTGTAGCTAATGCGTATACTTAATCGTATCTTAAGATTTTAATAAGTGCTTCTGTTTGTCCTTTCACAGGACAGCGTCCCCATGGGCTCTCCTGCCTTCCTTCTCTCTCTCTTTGTAAGTATTAAACAGCAGTAATGTATTGTGTGGGCTGAGCCCCTTGTGTTTGAAGGGGTGGGTGACACACTGCAGAGTGGAATGTTGTGAACCCGATCCATTGCATTTAATAACAATAGGATATCAGCTCTGCAATAGCATGTGAAATGGACTGTTGGACCCAGCAGGACTGGGGAGATGGCATTGATTATTTTTACATGTCGAATCCAAGTTGCATCCTTCTGAGGGGTTGTATGCAGAAAACAGGTGATGCAATAATTCAAGCTGAGGGATAGTTGTTTTAATTTGCTTTCAAATTCTTACCACAGTGACTTGGAGCTCGACACTCAAAAGCCTGTAACTACTAATTAGTGTAGTCTTACTGCTGCATGTGGCTGTATCCTTCTTAAATCAACATTGGCAGCGCTTGCTTTCTGATCCTCTATGTAATGTTGTCAATGTGTGTGTTGTTGATGTCTTTTCCTGTGTTGCACCTGCATGTTTTGACTTCCCATGGTGTACTTTAGTGTTGTACCTCCTTAGTGCACTTGTATAATGTGAATCTCTGTCTGATATGAATAGAATTTATAAAGTGCAACAAATGCCCGTATGCGTCAAGGCGCTGTAGTCTTGGTGGACCGCTCGCTAGAGAAGCTGGGTTTTACAGGATTGCAAAACAAACTAACTCTCCCTACTGAATAAAAAGCCAGGTCTTTAAGGCTTTCCTAAAGGGAGATTCTGAGCCCCAGGTGCTCCTTGCACTCTTCTCTGGTACAGAGTGGTTTCTTCATCAGAGCTTTCTCTCTGCTCAGACCTGTGCTGGACATTCTTTTGATTGGTGTCGTAAACTTGTTAAACAGACAGTCATACCACGCATGGTCTCCTTTTATTCCCTCAACATACTGTCAGAAATCTAATGTAAAATGCACAAAAGGTGAACCATATTGGACTGTAATTGAAACTTGTGAAAATCAATAAAGTATGTTTAAAAAAAAACATACTGTCAGAACTCCAGTGTATTGGAGGTCAGATTTCCTTCTTCTGCTATCCTATTTGATAAAGATGTCTAGGCGCTGATTCCTTACATTTGAATTATCCCTAGGTGCCAGACTGGATCTGGAAAGTTTCCCACAGCAGTACCTCTGCATGTTGGTAGAGGGCTTGGGGTGACTGTAACAACGTCGTCCACAGGATGTGATGTCATCAGAGTGCATATAAGCTTTCTCCTGGCGCAATGATGTCAGTTTCTTCCTTTACACACTTTCACGCTGATCCGGAGGATGGTACCTCTGGCCATTTTTGGCCTCCCACGATGAAACAGTGTGCGTTTTTCTGGTTATCTTCAAGGTCCTGAGGACTACGATGTCGCCACCTCATTCTATTTGCATGTGGTGTCTAGGCATGCATCCTGACTCCGAACGGTGCATCTCCTGTCTTCAGATTCGGTTGTCGGTGTTGCAGGAGCCCCACATGACACTGTTAGCAGCACAGTGGTCGACAAGCCCCTCCTTGGTCTCTGCCCTCTTCTTTCTCCGAGGACCAGCTCCCAAAGTCCTTTGTCCTCGCTGTGGCCTGGTAAGTCACGACGGTGGTCGGTGCCGCAGCCTTAGCCAACCTTACAGCATATGCGCGGAGTTCCTGAATCACCTCCTATTCCTTCGATTTCAGAGTCGGAGTGTGTCTGTCCCACTCCTTCCGGGCACCCAGGCGACTATGGCTCAGATGAGAAAGAACGATCTATCTCTTCATGCCATTTTTGGTGCTCATCCTCCCTCTGGTTTGCTTCTCAGCCCGAAGGAGGTTGGTGAGGCCTTGACTGAATCCAAACCGGCTGGACCTCACTCGGTGTCAGCGGGGCCCTTAAAATCAGTGATCGACTCCGTCTTGACACTGGTGCACAGACCTTTGGGGTTCACACCTGTTTTGATGCCTGTGTTGGATCCTCCAGAACCCACTTCGGCGTCAGCAACACTGATCGCCCCTACTCTCCTCCCCAACTCAAAGGTATCACATTCTTGATGCCGGTCGGTGGCACAGTCCTCTTCGAGCTACCTTCCTCCGCCTTTGGAGGAGCCCCTTGCTATTTTCTCCTTAGCACACAGATATTTTGGTAATGTGTGTGATCACATGACTGAGCCTCCTCCAGAGTTTTGTTGGGTTTCTGCCCTTGGTGACGCAAGTGGCCTTGACTTTTCTCCATTCTCTGGGCTTTTTTTCTCCTCTGAGCCGCTAGCTCGGCTTTTGTGGAGAGTTGATGTAGTTCTGGCGCTGCAACTTCCTTCTGTGGAAGTGGCCATTGATCCCCAAATTGGGGTGCTTCAGCAGGACCAGCTTAGAACTGAGCCTGCGCTTCCCTTCAGTGAAACCATCCTTGACATTCTTTTGAGCACTTGGGCTAAACCTGTTTCAAGGGCCTCCATGGACCGGTCTATAGCTCCCAGGCACCATCCTGCCCCCTGGTGACCTGCTCTGCCTTTCCTGTCAGCCTGCTCCTCACAGTTTTGTGGTTCAGGCTGCTACGGACTCCGCCAGCATTGGCGCCTTACCTGACGTCCATCCGGACAAGGAGTCTAAAGGTCTGGATGCTTTTGGTTGATATCTCTATCTTGCTACCATTTCTGCTTTATGGTCCATCAATACGGCTTGTGTTTTGGGTCTTTTTTTCTCATGAGTTGTGGGATTCGGTCTGGCGCCTTCTCCCCTCCGTCCCAGATTGGCTGGTAATGGTCTCCTGCCTTCCCTTCTGTGTGGGCTGTTATAGGGCAGTGCCAGTTGGCTCATTCTTGTTACTCGCCACCTCCACATGCCATCCGGTGTGGTGCCCCTGAACCAGCAGGTATTTTCTTTTCTGCATTCTTTTTTTTTTTTTTTTTTTTTTTTTGAAAATTTTATTGAACAATAAATCAATTACAAGCGTGGGCCTACAACCACCGGGGCCGGCCGCTAGATTCAAAAAGGCTCATACAGTACTTAAGGCAGTAGTCGACTCCCGGGGCCCAGTCCCGTACACGGCTCCGGATAGTCCTAGGGAAGCAGGATACATAGGTTTAACATAAATAACAAATAAAAAACAAAAGGCGAGGCATAAGGACAAAAAAGTGTGGGTCAGGCTACCTCCGGGGGACTCTACTTCAGACCTTCAAATAGCTATCAGGAGGAAGGAGTACTGATAGGTCGGGGGGGGGGTCACGGGAGAGGAACGTCTATAGTCGGTTATTCCAAAAGTCGCAAGGAACCATCAAGGGTCAGGGGGACAAAGCAATATCGGTGTCCACTAGGGGGGGAGTACAGATACCTCCACGATACGCGTTCCATTGCCCCCAGATTCTACCCCATGCCCCCGGTTTACCACGAGCCACATACACAGTCTTCTCCCTGAACATGCACCAGTCCATGTTCTCCTTCCATACGGACACGGTGGGAGGCCGCTGGGAACCCCATAGCTGCGCTATATCTCTCTTGGCAATCATGTTCCCCAGGGCCGCCCACCGAGTCTGAGCCGCGTTATAATCATTGGGCTCCCACACATTCAGGACACAGCGACGCACCTCTGGCAACAGCGCAACCCCGGTGACTTGTCCCATGACCTCATGAACCCGGCGCCAGTATTCAGCCACCTTGCGGCACTCCCAAAGGATATGGAGAAAGGTGGCACTGAGCCCACATCCCCGCTTACAGAGCCCGTCTTCAGAAAATCCCATCGAGACCAAACGGGGACCCGTCACATACACCCGGTGGAGAATCTTAAGCTGGACCAGGCGGAGACGGGCTGGAATGGCCACTTCCTTGGGGGACGACAGTGCGGACTGCCAGTCCTCGTCGTCCAGTTCCACCCCATCCCCCGTCCACGCCTCCCGGAGGCGCACCAAGAGGTCAGCCCGATTATTGATAAGTTTTTTATAAATTAAAGAGATAGTACTGTCGGGGACATGACCATCAAGTATGCGGTCCTCGAGGGGCGAAGAAGCCGGGATCTTGGTCCCCTCCCCAAAAACCGAGAGCAGGGCATGCCGAACCTGGGCGTAGCGAAAGAACTCTCTTTCCGTAAGTTCGTATTCGCTCTGGAGCGCCGCGAATGTTTTAACCGCACCCTTTATCCATAAGTCTCCCACTCTACTAATACCAATCGTGTCCCAACGTTCAAACCCCTTCGTTGTCCAGAGGCTTCCCAGTCGGTCGGAGGCAAACAGGGGAGTAGCACATGTTAATCGCTCACTCCAGCCCATGGCTGCATTGGCCGCCCTCCAGATCCGTACCGCAATCTTAGTAGGGCCCGTAAGGGTCCGTCCAGCCGAGCTGGAGTAAAGTGCCCTGTTATAATTTCCGCCGGGAAGCAGGAATTTATCCATCTCATACGCCGGATTCAAGCCAGGCGCATACGTGGCATGGTTAATGGCCGATAGCTGTGAGGCCCAATAATACCTGCGAATGTCGGGAAGCGCGATGCCCCCATCATACCAGGGGAGAGTAAGTTTTGCCAGAGCGATACGAGCCCGTCCGTCCCACACCAGTCTCCTCTGCAGGCTCTCCACCTCCCGAAAGTAGGACACAGGAATGACATCGAAGGAGTTCTGAAGTGCATAGAGGAATCTGGGAAGGGACATCATTTTAAACAGCGCTGCCCGACCCAGCGGGGACATGGGCAGCTTACACCACCGAGCCGTGTCCTCCCTCAAACGCCGAAGTGGAAGCAGGAGATTCTGCTCATAGCGAGCCACCGGGTCCATCGAGACGTATATTCCCAGGTATTTAAAGCCGGACAGAGATAATTGGATCGGAAGCCGAGGCGGCAAGAGAGGAGGGTCGCCGGAGATAGGATAGACACAGGATTTAGACCAGTTGATCGTTAGACCCGAATTTCTCCCAAAGGAAGTCAGAACATCGAAGAGAACATTAAGCGAATGCCGCGGCGAGGTGAGATACAGGAGAATATCGTCTGCATACAACGAGACCCGATCCTCGAAGCCCGGGGCCCACCGAATCCCTCTGAGCGAGGGCTCCCAGCGGAGCCAAGCAGCGAGCGGCTCCAAGGCAAGAGCAAAGAGCAGAGGGGACAACGGGCACCCCTGCCTCGTACCCCTACCGAGAGCGAAGGGCCGAGAGACCCGACCATTAACCACCACCTGAGCCATGGGTCCCGTGTAAAGAAGCTTCACCCAGCCAAGAAATCCTTCCCCAAAGCCGAATTTGGTCAAAACAGCCCAGAGGAATGGCCACTCGATGGTATCAAAGGCCATCGTGGCGTCTAAAGAAACCAGCACGGCCGGTTCGGAGAGGTACGCCGCCCTGGCGAGGGCGCCGTGAAGACGCCGCAAGTTAAGAGCGGTGTTACGGTGAGGGATGAAGCCGCATTGATCAGGATGAATCAGATCGCAGATAACGCTCAACAAACGATTGGCAAGGACTTTGGCCAGGATTTTAGGCTCTGCGTTTAGCAGTGAAATAGGCCTATAGGAGGCACAGCGGTCTCGTGGCTTACCGTCCTTGGGGATCACGACTATCGTAGCCAGACGCTGGTCGTCAGGAAGGGAGCCTGCCTCAAGGGATTCCTGAAACATATGACGGAGGAAGGGAGCGAGTTTATCCGGGCGCAACTTATATAGTTCAATAGGCAGACCGTTGGGACCCATCGCCTTGCCCGAACGAAGGGACCGAATCGCAGATGCAATTTCATCTACAGACAAGGGGGCGTCCAGCTGCTCACGGTCTTCGACGGACAGGCAGGGCAAAGCAATATCCCTCAGCAGAAGGCAAGAGTCTTCCTCGTCCCTATCAGTCACCGGGGAGTACACGGCCCGGAGGTGGTCAGCAAAACATTCCACAATCTCGCCAGGCTCAGTCAGACACACTCCATCCGAGACACGCAGCTCCGGGACCACACGATTCACTCTCTCCTTCTTATCCAGCCACGCAATCAACTTTCCCGCCTTGTCCCCGGCATCATACAATCAACCCTGCTGCTCCCTATACATCGTTTTGGCAGCGTCAGTGACAAGAGACCTGTATTCAAACTGTTTCAGGCTGAGGGCATGGAGCCCGTCCGGAGTGACACCCGTCTCCAAGGCCGACTCCAGCCCCGAGATGTCAGTCTCCAGCTTCACCACTGCCTCACTCTTATGCTTCTTAGCCACCACTATCTGGGAGAGGGCGTGTCCGCGGATTACGGTTTTAAAGGCTTCCCACAGGGACCTTGCGGACGACACCGACCCCTCGTTTTCAAGGAAGTATTGGTCCATAGCCTTAACCAGACTGTCGCGAGTCGTAGGGTCTCGCAGGTACCACGGGTTGATGGGAGCGATCCGCCCTGCAGACCGCGACTCGGTGTCAAAGAGCAACCACAGCGGGGAATGATCGGAGATACCCCGCGCCAGGTGCCTAATCTCTCGTATCCGACCAGTCTGTGCCGCGGGCATAAGGAAATAGTCTAACCTAGAAAGACTCCCATGCGCCCCGGAATGAAAGGTGTACTGACATTGGTTCGGATGCATTAATCTCCAACTATCTACCAGACCGAAGGTCTCCAGCAGTCCACCAAGCCATGCCTGGGCAGCGGGGAGGGCCCTGGGTGGGTGACGATCCAGGTCA
Source organism: Triturus cristatus (assembly GCF_964204655.1). NCBI lineage: Eukaryota > Metazoa > Chordata > Amphibia > Caudata > Salamandridae > Triturus > Triturus cristatus. The sequence continues at coordinate 1,149,959,151 of NC_140590.1, read as the reverse complement.
CCCGAAACCACCGAATTAAAGTCCCCGCCCATAAGCAAAAGACTATCCGGAAGTTCAAGCAGCATTCGACCCAAGTCCGCAAAGGTGGAGTTCTGGAGGCCCGGGGGGACGTAAACTGAGACCAAGGAAAGGGGCTGCCCCTCCCACCTTCCAGTCAGACACACATAGCGCCCTCTGTCATCCGAGATTACCCTAGTGATATCCAACGGAAGTGAGGATCGCAGGAGAATGCCCACCCCCCTGGAACCAGTTGTGAAACCAGAATGGGCCACGAGGCGGTATCCCCCCCTGTTCATTGCATGACAAACATTACCAACCAGATGCGTCTCCTGGATAAACACCACATCAGGAGTCAGACGGCGCAAATACTGCAGTACTACACCCCGTTTGATACGGTCCCCCAACCCATTGACGTTCCATGACATCAGCCTCAACCCGTCCCCCCCCATCCCCTCCGATAGATCAAAGGCCCCCCATTCAGTAGCACAGTTCCCGAATCTGGACAAAAATCAGTACCTCGCCCTGTAAACAAAAAAAACACAGCAAAACAACCCCTCCCTCCCCCCAACCCCCCCCCCAAATCCAACTCCCCCCACCCTGCACCCCTGCGGGCCAGAAAAACCCCCCAACTTGCAGTGTGCCTGTCGCCCTCCTAACCCCATTCTACGAAAAGACCCCGGAGGAGGAAAGGGACCCGTCCCCGCCTGCCCCCCACACAGGTCCTAGCGAGACAAAATGAACAAAAGAAGTAAAACCCAGCTGAACAGTGCAAAATGGCAGATTCAAGGACCAAAAGTCACTCCAAAGGGGACCCGTCACCTTCGGCGCCTGCAGAGGGCCCGGGACGGCCACCTCTGTCCGGCAGCGAGTCCAGCCAGTCACTCACGGCCACAGGAGAGTCAAAAAAGGCAGTCCGATCCTCATGTTCCACTCGGAGTTTTGCAGGGTAGAGCATAGAGTACTTTAGGCCCAGTGCACGGAGACGACGCTTCACCCCCTGGAATCCCATCCGCTGTTTCTGGACAAGTTGGGTAAAGTCCGGATAAAAGTTAATGGATGAGTTCTCATGACGAACCGGGCCGTGGACCCGTGAGGCCTGCAGAATCGCATCTCGGTCTCTATAGTGGAACAGTTTGGCCACGATAGGCCTCGGGGGGGCCCCCGGCCGCGGCCGACCGCCCGGAACTCGATGGGCCCGCTCCACGGCAAAGAACTTGCTTAGGCCTGCAGGGGCCAACTGCTGGAGGATGAGTTCCTCGACCAGGAGGTCAACCGGGCGGTCGTCAGAGGACTCCGGTACGCCTATGACACGGATGTTGTTGCGTCGGGCCCGTCCCTCGAAGTCCTCCAGCCGCCGAGCCATCTGATCGTTGACTGCCTTAATGTCACCCAGCGCGGCCTGCAGGTCCGACACATCCGCACCAAGGGTGGAGGTCCGCACATCGAGAGCCTGAACCCTCTCGTTAGTTTTGGAGAGGTCTGCCCGAATTAAGGTGACATCGATTGCCACCGTGTCGATTTTACGGGCCAGGGCCTCGTATTGCGTGGCGATGGTTTCCCTGATGCCATCAATGGCGCCCATGATGTCCTGCAGGGAAAGCTCCGGAGAGACGGTCGTGCCACCGCCGGCGGCATCCGGGGGGGGGCCGGTCGCTCCAGGGGACCCTCTGCCCTGAGTGTAGCGGTCCATGTTGTTGGCCTGGACCGGTCCCCCGCGGAGGGAGGCCTTAGTCTTACGCCCCTCGGGGCCCCCCTTGCCCCCCATGTGGTCACGGATAACGAAGGGGACCGCCGATCAAGAGTCGTAGGGGCACCGGCACCGCAGACCAGCGCCTCACCAGGGACCACAAGATAGCGGTGCGGGGGGACCCAAGGCGATGGGCACACTAGTGGCAGGTGGAGACAAGGCCTCGTGCAGGGGCCAAGGAAACACCCCGCCACAACAAGCGCCCTCGCAGGCCAGCCCCCTGAAGTCCGAAAGTGAAACCGAAAGTGGTAGGGCGGCCACTGGCACCGTACTGCAGCCGCTGTTGTTCAATTACGACACGGCTCCACGGTTCACCTTCGCCCCGGGCACCTCCGTCGGGTGGGTCCAAAAAGTTCGAACAACGACAACTCAGGATTCCCAGGTCCGATTCGAGTTCTGAAAAGAGATACGTGCTCAGCCGGTCTTCATCTACCAGATTCCATAAACCACATCAGGATATTCTCAGGATAAATTCCGAGGAGCAGCAAGGGTCCGGGGAGCCCTGTGCTCACGCGACCATCTTGGATGCGCGCTAGGCTCCTCCCCTCCTTTTCTGCATTCTTACCCTGTTGATGACATTTTGTGATAACTGGTTGTTTTCTGGGATGCGTCTTAATTTCTAGCCTGTTTGGTGTCTACACTGGTGACTACACGGTGTTCTTTGTTTTCTACCCATTTTCTGATTGGGGTGTTTTCCTGGTTTTGTGAGGATGCACTGTTGCCTTGTTTCCTGTCCTAAAGGGTACTTCGTCTGTATGACTTACAGGTATTGCTCCTTATGTTTCTGACACCATAGTACCCCTTATAGGGGACTCCACATGCTGTGCACCAGTGCAAGTCAGAAGATGGTGCACAAGGGTTCTCCTTGTCCCCCACCCCTCCGTTGTTGAGTGTTTTTCCACACCGGCTAGGGGTTTCTTTCCTTCCACTCTGTCTGGTTCCCTTCTTTCCTAGCATTCCGTCCATCATTTGTTTGCTGTAACACTTTTTGCCCAAAGTGGGATGGGTGCACGCGCACGGTGGTCACGCGGTGCGCTGCGCGCACCGCGTGCCCACGTTACGCGGGATGGGCCATGTACGCACGATGCGCTTCGCGCACCGTGCGCACATGGGGGACATATTATGCGCTTCGTTGTGAAAGGTATTCTTTTGTACATTCCTATAACTAATGAGCCATGCACAAATGGTGCCCTTCGGGCATCATTTGCACACGGGGTGGGGATAGTCTGTATAATTATTTTTTTTTAATTAATTTTAACCGTACGCGTACGGTAAGCGTAATCGGCGATTTTTCGAAAATAAATAAAATTGTTTTTTTGGGCTTGGGGGTTGTTTGGGGACACCTATATCGATGCTGGCTGGTTAAGAACTGAATATACTGCCACTTTAGATGTTTTTTGTCTTTGTTTTTGCTGCCCCCCTCAGAGTGCGAGAGAGAAAATGGCGGGCGCCGCTTCCTGGTTTCGACCGATTCGAATGTTTACTTAGATCGAACAGCCAATCAGAATCGCGCTCGCGCACGTCACCGTACGCGTACGGTAAGCGCACCGTAAGCGCACCGTAAGCGCACCGTAAGCTGGCTCAGATATATATATTGATTTAAAGGCTATTTTCTCAGAATCTACTGAACAGATTTACACCAAACCTACAAAAGGCACTTCCTTGACCTGTAGACTACCTCTCTGCCAAATTTCAAGGAACTCTGTTCAGCCGTTCGGGCTGTAGCTGTGTCTAAAGGTCCTATGGAAAAATGCATGGGAAAAACGCGTTTTGGGACCCCCCTTTTATCTCAGCCCCCGCTTGACGAATCACCCCGAGACTTTCAGGGTAGGAGCGGAGCGTAGCGCCCCACCTATTTTGAAAATTTCGCGAGGATTCGTCGACCGGCGCCAAAGTTATTCAAAATAGAATGTTGCGGTTTTCCTATGGAAACAGGGTCCTAACTATAACTACCTACTGGCGACCGCCAGTAGGTAATATATACTTTTTCATACCTATCTATTTATATATGTTTTATATGGCCATGATTGTTGTTATTGCTTGCAATGCTTTCTTAAGCCATTGGTTGGTGCTCTCTGCATTGCCTACTTCTATGGCTAGGAGCTTTCGCCCAGTAGTTTTAGCTATTGTCCGTAGAGCCTTGGTCTCTTTGGCCAGTTGACCTTTGGGGGGAGTTGTAGTGCTATGTTTATATTAAGTTTTCTTCCCTCTCTTCTTATTATTTGCCATGGTGTTTTTCCCAGCTGTGGATTCTGTTCCATACGGGGCTCTTCATGAGTTTTCTGGTGGGATGTTTTCTTCCTCACCTTCCCTACCTGGTGAGCGATCTCTCTCTCCTTTTCTTATGCAGACCGCATAGCCTAGTCGGGAATCTTTCATGGAATTGGTTTGCAAACCCTCCTCTGAGATGGTATTGCTTTGGTACCTCATTCAAAAGTAAGGAATCTGCGGCTAGTTACTTACCTTTGGTAACGCCTTATCTGTTAGAAACTAGATCTAGCCACAGATTCCTTACCGGCCAACCCATTCTCCCTGCTCTGTGAATTGATTTTCCTTTTCTTCCTGATCCCTTCTATGCACCCTTGTGCTTTCTTGGTACAAAAACAACCCATTAAAGTGAAGACAAACCAAACAACCAATGATATTAATAGAAGTGTCTCACAAAAAGAGGATTTTTTTTGGACACACTGTTCCTTTGCAGTTTCTGTACATCACTCAGCGTTTTAGCGCCAAAAGTATCACAAAAAAAACTGACATCAGTGCATCAGAGGACAGCTTATATGGACTCTACGAAGTCACATTAAGTTTACGGCATCTTTAAGGAGTCGCTCGGCGCCTTCTACTGATGCGCACAGGTACTGCTGTGGAAAAATGTCTGGATCCAGTCTGGTGCCTTGGGATGATTCAAAGGTAAGGAATCTGTGGCTAGATCTAGTCTCTACCAGATAGCGCATTGCCAAAGGTAAGTAACTTATTCTTTAAGCTCTCACTGGGCAGCTGCTGCAGAACAATTGGCCTAATAACTTAAAATATCATTCCGGGTGATGCATTGAGGGGTCGTCAGTACAGCCTACTGTGTTAGGCAACGCCACCCTTGTACACAGACTCCCAGGAGATCACGGTGGATATCTCTCAGAGCTGTATATCCATCATCAGTGGGTTCTGTAATGTGGATCAACATGCTTGACACCATTCTAGGTCGGGCAGCCAATACTGTGGTGGTGTGTGCATCAGGAATGTCTCCCATGGGTTATACTTAGTTCCCAGTTAGAGCTTTAGTCATTTCTTCATTGCATGAACAAATGTGAGTTCCTGACTTGTCACCTGGATTCCATGCAACGGTACATGTACTACAGCCTCAGGATCCACCTCACCAGTGTTCTTGTAGATCAGACTTATTCTAGTAAACCTACTGCCCCCACCCCCCAGCAGCTGTACTTAAATAAGTGTATACATACTCCTTCTTGCATAGCACAATCTGTTTTTTCTTGCTGTTGTAAGTAAGCTAAAGAAAAGGCCACTGTACTTTTCACTTGTCTGAGTGCAGCACCAATGAGGTCAGTCTTCAGGTTACATCTCGCTTCTTTACGTTACTAAGTGGAGTGTTGTCGACCCTAGATCTTTGCGGTCTGTTCTTTGGAATTACTGTGGTCTTGCCACAGTCATTTGCTAGGATTTGATGGAAGTAAGAACGTTTTCTAGATTTTTATATCAAGGTGTACTGCTTTCTGCCCAAGAGTTCTAGGTAGAGCACAGTGCCTGATTCCCTTTGGGAAGCCTCCCAACACTGCTTGGATTTACTGTGACTCTTTCCAGATCTCTGAGACCTTGGCTGGCAAACCGTCACTGTCTGGTGACAGTCAGCGATGTGTTGGTTTTATTTACTTTAGTAGACAAGAGTATTCCTAGATGAGCTCCTGGGACAGAGAAGCTGAGAGGTTCTACAGGCAGGCTCAAATTGGCTGGTGGACCCCAACTAGCATCTTCGAAGCACCATTAGCATCAGAGAGGATAGCAGCCCTTTTAGGGCCCCATCAGGACAGGTATGTCAGCAGATTGTGCCAGTAACAATATTACAATTCTAACACCATGCTGAATGTTAAAACTACTTTGTTTGATTGCACACATTTTGTATTTGATGTTTAATTAAATCTTTTTACTTTCCTTTTCCGCCCTGCTTCCTAGGCATGGGACACAGTCCTTCTCTATAGCCAAGTGTAGGAGGGACTCTGGCTCCCTAGGTGTAGGTCAAAGCTGTGCCTAGTAGTTATGAAACTCAACCTCATTCTCCTAGTGAGTGGCTCAGCCTCACCATAGCGGTGTATATCTAGTAGTTCCACATGCTACACACGCCCCAAATGTATTGGACACATTCCTACCATTATCCATTTTCTTTTACATTGTCACTCATCTTGTGAAGCTGTGTATCTTAATCCTTTCTCAACAAAACAGTCACTAATATACATTGTTTTTTTCTCTTCCATTGAACAGGACGGGGGCACCCGGGGACGCCGCTGCGCCATCGAGGCTGACATGAAGATGAAGAAGTGAGAGCCAGAGTTATGCGAAGGCAGAAGATAAAGACAGAGGGAGAACCTGGTGGAAGTAGATGGTGTATTTCTGGTAGTGAGTGGGTGCAAAAAGGCACTGAGAAAACCTCCAGATTTCTAGTTCATATCCCACCACAACTGAAGAAAATTCTGTGCAGTGATGGAAAGCCATTGCTAGATCACTTGCCCTACACCTCCCTTATGTGAGGGAACCAGCAGGAACAGGGAGAAAAGGATCAGCTTGGCATTTTCTGAAACGCCTAGTGGTTTAACCAGACGGGAAGTAGTGCCTATACAGGCAGTTGGAGTTCTTCCCTGTACCGGAAAGAAGAAGTATCCTGGACTTTGTCAGTCGCATCCTTGTGTAGCATTGGGAGTGTACATTTTTTTTCCCAGTATCTGACACACTGAGACCAAGAGCAGTGATTTTATCAGTTTATTGTAAATATGTATAATAAAATAAATACAAATGTCTCCAGATCATGAAAGCTAGTATTTTGTTTGTGAGCTTCAGCATTATACGATTGTCTTCTGTAGAGCTACAGGAAATGCTGACTTTTCTGCAGCTTTGCTATGCTTACGGTTCATACACTGAGAATACATGCTGCAGTGTAGTTGAGCTGGCATAGTTATTGGTGGCTTGGGATAGAGCTTGACTCTATTTCGGGAAATGGTCGCTAGCGTAACGAAATTTGAGGGGGGCCCTCTGCAAACTACATGGAGGACTCCGTCAGGAACTCTAAGGCCAAGGTACTGTGCTGTGGGGGGCGCCTGGAGCTCGGGCCTCCTTGCTCTTCGGGAGCTACAGGGGCCTTTGTTACGCCACTGGAAATAGTGTGAATTGATACGACATAGGAACACATTTGTTGTAGGTGTGGTTTCAAGCCCTCTTGACCATGTCTTGCATAGGATACACACAGGCCAGCTATAAGAAGGTAGAGTGAGGGTATTCTCTGTCACAGGGATTGAGAACAGTCAGGGCAGGAATTCTAGAGTCCACCAACTCATGTTCTCCGGCCCTCCTGATGCCCGCCCTTTCTTGGCTATTAACCTGTTTAATAATGGGAAGGAGATTGTACAAGCTAGCCATGACAAGCTGACATGTTTCTATACCAGATTTGAGTCTCCGAAGTGCACTGCTCTTAATCTTCCTTGTCCTATCACCAACCAGATCTCTACCCCTCTTGTTGACTTCATGACTGACATCCTTCAGATTATACCTCCCTTAAAAATATCAACTCTACAAACACTCACATATAGCCCTATCGCCCCTCCCCATCCACCTACATCTGATCTACTTCCTTCTATTAAAGCCCAGATTCAACTTGTGACTCCACCCATTCACCCATCTCATAATGATGACCCTCCCTTCACATTTTTCATATTTCAGAGCCTCTCTTAGCGGAGCACTCATTGACTTGAAGTCCACTGTCAAACATACCACCAGCATCAAAGACACTATTGTGGATGTAACTCCTTGTTTTGCAGCTTGAATCTTTTCTGTATTCACATGCTGTGAATTATTGCGCCACTAGTGGTTGGGTCCCGAATTCTCAATGTCCTAATAGTCCTTCTTTTCTTTTCTCTCCTGAGCGTCGACGATCCCACCATTTGGTGTCTAATCCAGCCTCTCTTGATGTCATACGCCCTCCCCGGAAGCTCCCATGCGTGGTCATCTTCTTCAGATTCTTTTTTTCACTGTTGGTTCTGGAAGCATAGCTGAAGGCTCTCCAATGTGAAATTAAGAAGTTTGGATGAAGTTTTATTGAGAAGACACCAAAGAAGTTCACCGAAGAGGTACTGGAGAAGAATATTTTGATCGTATACGTCAAGGCCATATCTGCTCCGCTTGATATTTAGAAAGCACCTTTCAATTTTTGCCCGAAGTTCCACCACAAATTCGCCCAGAAGGGCAAAAGGTGTGTAACCTTTTTCTCCCGCTTGACCACAAGTGCAACGACTGCGAGGCCTGTGCGAATTTCAAGCTGAAGGCGTTGAGGGCAAGTGACAAACAGAGGCAGAGACACTACGCCATGCAGGGCCAGAAACAGACTTCCATTGCTAGGAAGCCTGGGGTTGAGCGACGACGAAGATAACATTCCTAACGGGGCAGATGGAAGAAGGCTTTGACTTCAAGATGCGAATCGTCGACATTGAGAGGGAACATCGCAAGCCAAAAGGAAAAAATAGACTCTGGTAACTCCGAAAAAACATTCTGGGGGGAGAATCTAGAACACCAGACTCTAAAACACAGAGAGCTGCCTCAGCGCCGAAGAAATCGCTGACAGAAGGCAAGCAAACTCAAAAAGAACACCACAAGGACACCGCAGGCAGTCATACTCCCAAAAAGGCAACGTCGTCAAAAGATGCTCAAAGTCTAGAGGTTTCGACACCAAAAGAAGACAGAAGTTGGGAGGCGCCGAAAAAAGGCGCCAACGATACACCATCGAAGGAAACGTCAATGTTGAAAAGAAAATATTTGACGATACTCGACACTGAAGATCGATCCGCCGTTATCGAGCAGAAACAAAAACACCTCAACGCAGAAATGGCTGCACTTCTGCAGAAGAAAAAGTATTTCGATTCAGAATCCCTCAAAAGCCTTTGATGCCGATGAAACAATAGGAGAAAGATGTCGAAGAATTAGAGTCCCATTTGACACCAGAGCGACAGGAGGAGCCAGAAGAACAAGAGTTCTTTCTCAAATAAGATGATCCTGATACGATGGAAATGGGTAAGTTTCAGGACTCTGAAGGGTCGGAGTATGTGGAAACCCTGTGGCAAGACTTTGAAACAGATTCTCGAGAGGAGGGTATTGATTCTTATCCATCAAGGTCTTCGCCTCCAAATGATATTACAGTGTATGGACAACTCGTAAAAAGAGCAGCTGATAAATAAGGTTACAACTGAGGAGGAAAAAACACAATCCTGCTTCCTCTTAGAGACATTGCTGCCTTCTCAGACCAGGAACCAGTTCCTACCAATGCTGCCAAGCATTCTAGATTAAGGGAGAGAGGCCTTCAAGGAGCCTGCAATGTGCAGCGCTGTCTCACCAAGGGCAGGCAAAAAATACAAGCATTCCTCAAAGGATCCTCTGTTCATAAGAGGAACAGTCCCAGCTGACTCCCATCATTGCAGCTACAGGCAGAAAAAGGGCAAACATCCCAACTAGATTGAGACCACCACCAGGTAAAGGGAGTAAGAAGATGGATATGGTGGGCAGGAAATTTGAGAGCGGTGCAGCAACCCAGTGGAGAATTGCCAACTCAAACGCTCTCCTCAATAGATATGCATACCAGAACTGGGATGAGATGGTAGAGCTAATGAAGCACTTGCCTGAACAGTATCCAAAAAGAGCAGCTTCCCTGGTAGAGGAGGGGAAAACATTACGAATACATGCCTCAAGTCAGCACTAGACGCAGCTGACACTGTAAGTCGTCAAATGATGGCCGGAACAACACTGAGACGCCATGCATGGTTTAGAGTGCCTGGTTTCAAGCCAGAGGTACAGGCAGACATCATCAGTGCGCTGTTCAATGAGGAGCAACTGTCGGTAGAACAGTGGATGAAACCCTTCAATAATTAGAAAGGTTATCAAGACGGCAAAGTCAAAGGGAGCCTTGCAATTCAGAGGAAACCTAAGGAGACCTGCAGGGAGAGGAAGTTTTACTGGAACAACTCCGCAGCAGGGGTTTTAGGGCCAAAGCTCACACCATCACAACATTGGCAGCCCTTACCGGGACGTTCAAGCGGAAGAGCACAACCTCACAGAGAAGGAGCAGCCTTCTCCAGCAAGTGACTCTTCAAGCCATCAAGACCTCTCACACACAACACCCGTGGAAGGAAAAATGAATAACTTTTTTCAGGAGTGGAGAAAGGTGACCTCAGACAATTAGATATTAAACATCGTAAAATTTGGATACGGCATACAACATATAAAGACCCCACCAGCAAAGGGACCAAAGAAAGTGGCCCCCTCAAAAGAGGAAACGTCTTGTCTACTCAAAGAAGTAGAGGAATTGCTGGTAAAAAGAGCAAAAGAATGGGTGCCTAAAAAGAGACCAGTCAGGGAAATTTCTCAACTTATTTCTTAAGTCCAAACCAGGACAGCACTCAATGCCTGATATTGGACCTCCATTTTATAAACAAGTCCATAAAAACACAAAAATTCAAGTTGATAACACTGCAAGAAGTCATACCACATTTACAAAAGGGAGATTACATGTCAACTATAGACCTAAAGGATGCATACTTGCACATCCCAATGAATCACTGACAAATGAGATATTTGCGCTTTGTAGTAAAAAAGACACACTATCAATTCAAGGTACTAGGGAAGCAGTACAGCATATCAATGTTCTGGAGCTAAAGACAGTGTTCCTAGGCTTTAATCCCTTTCAGAAAGAGCTGTGGGAAAATCTCTTTTAGTTCAAATACACAACACAAAAACGTTTTATCTCGACAAGCATGGAGGAACACAATCCCTTCTTCAATCAAGACTAGCTCAGGAAATCTGGAAGTGGGCCAATCAGAGACAAATACATTTTATGGCAATTAATCTTCCAGGGAAATACAATGTCTAAGCATACAAGCAAACAGGCACGCATCATCCTCCCACGAGTGGAAACCCAATCAAGCAGCACTCAAACAGATATTCAAACAATGGGGAACACCAGAAATAGATCTATTAACAACGCCAGCAAACGCAAAATGCCAGTACTATGTGTCCAGACATCAACAGCACCAATTCCTGGGGAATGCTCTGTCAATAAGTTGGTAAGTGGTCAGGAATATTTGGTTACGTTTTTCCCCTGATACCACTGTTACACAGGGTAAACTTCAAATGCATACATACCAACATGAAGCCTATGCTCATTGTCCCTCAATGGGCGAGACAACCTTGGTACTCTGACCTAAAAGAAATTGCGCAGGGCAACATTCAGAGATTATCAAGACAACAAGACCTGCTTTCAATAGAAAGGGGAAGAGTTCTTCATCAGGAACCAGAAAGTTACAGTTTGGCAGCATGGCTCCTGAGGACATAGAGTTTGGCCACCAAGGTTTAACAGAAAACACAATGGCCATTCTCAGAGAAGCAAGAAGACCAACAACAAGGAAGTGCTAAATAGCCGCATGGGAAAGAAATTCCTAGTGTTGTAAAAAAATTAAATGGGGTTATTACGGGAGAACACCAATGACACAACAGTCCTTAATTATCTTACGCACCTCATATACTTCAAACAAACTTATGCTTCATTAAATGTGTATTTAGCACCAACAGTGGCCTACACAAGAGGTCTTATAGGTAGCCGTTTTTTCAGAACACTTGTAATAAAAACATTCCTGCAAGCAGCAAAAAGGATAGCACCACCTAGGCAAGTGCCAGTCCCTACATGGAACTTAAACCTGGTACTAACACAACTAAGGAGAAATCCTTTTGAACCATTACACAAGGCCTCCCTAAAGATACTCACTCTGAAAACAGCATTCATTATCACAATGACATCCCTTCGCACGGTTAGTGAACTGCAGGCTCTTACAATCCAAGAACCATATTTGCAAATCCACAAGGACCTCCGGTTACAAGCTCATTTCAAGCCTAGAGTACCGACGGAGAGAGCGGTGCCCCCTTCCTGAGCTGTCGCCAGGTTGAGGTGGGTTGTATACCCAGCAGTCTGCGGGTAATTTTCTTCAAGAGAAACAGATGGACTAAACTGAGTTCCTGTTCATATATCCTTTTTTTGTATCACTCACACATTAACGCAGCAGCACCACGAGAGGTCCTGATGAAAGCCACGCCCATGGTTGGGTTTAAGGCTGAAACATGTTGACCACTATTTCTTATTCCACCTGAGCGGTTTATATCCATACCGCGGGTGCACTGTTTTTTTTTTTTGTTTCTTTTTTTGTTTTGTTTTTTAAACCGTTTATTGCATTTTGAAATAGTTACAAGTATGGGCTTACAACCATCTGGCCGGCCGCTAGAGTGGCAGAAGCATATGACATACATACAGTAAGAGTCTCTTGGCGGTTCGGATTGGTAAATCAGGAGATAGCAATAGCGCAGGCCACATAGCTCCAAGCCCACAGTACGGTTCCCTTTTATCAAAACAGGACAACACCAAAAACCACACCCGCAAGGCAACCCGCAATCCAAGACGTCGGCACGTGCTCCTTAAGTGGGGGATCCCAACCCGCAGCCTAACTCTGAAGAGGGGGAATGGGAGCAGATCCGGGACTGGGGGCCCACATGCCCACGGCTGGGGGAGGGGGTCGGCTAGGGGGACGGAGCTGGTGAGGCAGCCGGTAGCAGTGGCGGCTCACAAATACCCCCGCGATAGGCGTTCCAGGGGCCCCAGATTTTCACCCACGCCCCAGGCTTACCCCTCGCCACATACACCACCTTTTCACGAAACATACACCAATCCATGTGTTCTTTCCAGGCCAACACCGCCGGGGGCCTCTGGGATCCCCACAATTGAGCAATGTCACGCTTAGCGATCATGTATCTCAGAGTCACCCACCGCGTCTGCGGGACCGAATAGTCATTTGGTTCCCACACATTCAGCAAGCATCTCCTCGCTTCAGGCAACAGCGCGACACGCGTAACCACACGCAGGACCTCATGCACACCACGCCAGAATCGCTCCACCTTTGGGCACTCCCACAGAATATGCATGAAAGTTGCCAAAGCACCACATCCACGCTTACACAATCCATCCCCAGCAAAGCCCATACGTAGAAGCCTTGGCCCCGTCACGTAAACCCGGTGGAGGATCTTAAGCTGGACGAAGCGAAGGCGAGCCGGGATGGCCACCTCCTTCGGAGAGGCCACCGCGGAAATCCAGTCCTCGTCGTCCAGTTCCAGCCCGTCGGCAACCCAGGCCTCGCGGAGACTAGTCAGCAGGCACGATCTGTCGTTGATCAGTTTTTTATATATAAGGGAGATCGTGCTGTCTGGAACATGGCCATCCAGCACTCTGTCCTCCAGGGGGAAAGACTCCGGAATGGACGCGACATCCGGGAAGACGGAGCCCAGCGCGTGGCGGACTTGTAAGTACCGAAAGTACTCACTGCCTTGCAGCTGAAACTCCGTCTGCAGCGTCTCAAAAGTTTTGAATCCCCCCCTCGTCCAGAGATCTCCCACTGTGCTGATTCCGATCGTGTCCCACTTCTCGAAGCCCTTCGATGTCCACAGGGAGCCCAACCTCTCAGACGCATATAGCGGTGACGCCCGGGTCAAACGGTCCTTCCACCCCATAGCTGCATTAGCCGCGTGCCATACACGCACCATGACGCGCGTCGGCCCCGTCAGACGGGAGTCGGGCGCGCCAGAGTAGAGCGCTCGATTGTAATCGCCACCGGGCAGGAGCATCTTGTCCATTTCAAATGCCGGGTTCAAGGCGGGCCCGTAGAGGCCATGATTAATTGCAGCTAGCTGGGAGGCCCAGTAATACCGTTTAATATCCGGGAGGGCAACCCCCCCATCGTACCACGGGAGCGTCAATTTAGCCAGAGCAATACGCGGCCTCCCGTCCCAGAACAGGCGCCGCTGCAGGCTCTCCACCTCACGGAAGTAGCGCGCCGGAACCAAGTCCATCGTGTTCTGGAGCGCGTACAGAAAGCGCGGCAAAGACATCATCTTAAACAAGGCCGCTCGGCCAAGCGGCGAAAGCGGAAGACGCCGCCAACGCGCCACGTCCTCCTTCAAGCGCTGGAGGGGGGGTAGCAAGTTCCGCTCGTAGCGGGCCTCCGGGTCCAGAGTAATATATATACCCAGGTACCGGAACCCCTGGGAGGCGATCTGGATCGGGCAGTCCCGTGGTAGGGCCGGAGCCTCCCCAGAAAGCACATATACGCAGGATTTCGCCCAGTTGATGACAAGGCCTGAGTTCCGACCGAAGGAGCGCAAAATATCAACCAGGACAATCAGCGATTTACGCGGGGAGGCGAGATACAAAAGGATATCATCGGCGTAGAGGGACACGCGGTCCTCATGCTCGGGGGTCCAGCGGAGACCACGGATAGAAGGGTGCCACCGCAGCCACTCCGCCAAGGGCTCCAAGGCCAGTGCAAACAGGAGCGGCGACAAGGGGCAACCCTGACGCGTGCCCCGTCCCAGCGCGAATGGGGCCGAGACTCGCCCATTCACCACCACCTGCGCCAATGGGCCCGAATACAACAATTTGACCCAGCTAATGAATCCCGGTCCAAATCCAAATTTCGCCAGCATCGCCCAGATGTATGGCCACTCAAGCGTGTCAAACGCCATGGTGGCGTCTAAGGACGCCAAGATGGCCGGCTCCCGCACAAACGGGACACGCGCGAGCACCCCGTGCAAGCGTCGCAGATTAAGAGCCGTGTTGCGATGGGGTATAAAGCCAGATTGGTCTTGGTGGACCAAATCGCCCACCACGCCGACCAGCAGGTTGGCCAACACCTTGGCGAGGATTTTGGGCTCCGCGTTCAAGAGCGAGATAGGCCTATAGGATGTGACCCACTCACGGGGTCTCCCCTCCTTGTGGATCACCACGATTGTGGCCAGACGCTGGTCCGGCGGGAGGGAACCCTGCGAGTGGGCCGCCACGAACATCGCGCGCAGGTGGGGCGCCAGTACATCCGGTCGCAGCTTGTACAGCTCGATGGGGATACCATTGGGGCCCATGGCCTTGCCGGATGCGACCGAGCGAATAGCAAGGGCAATTTCATCCGAGGTGGGAGGAGCGTCCAACGAATCCCTGTCCTCCACCGAAAGGGAGGGCAGCGCGATGTCCCGAAGCAGGGCATGGGAATCTTCCTCCGAGCAAGGAGAAACCGGGGAGTACACCTCGCGGAAATAATCCGCGAAGCAGGAGACAGTGGCTTCCGGCTCGGTGACACGCACACCATCCATCCCCTCAATCAAAGGAACCACACGACTCGCTCTCTCCTTCTTGTCCAACCACGCAATCAATTTACCAGCCTTATCCCCCACATCATACAATCGCCCCTGTTGCTCTCTACTGAGGCCCCTGGCCGCCTCCGTGACGAGGGCCCTATAGGCCGCCCGCTTGAGGTGTAGATCATGCAACTTGGCATCCGTCACCCCGCTCCCCAGGTCACCCGCTAGTTCCGCAATTTCGGCCTCCACCCGGGTTACTTCCTCCCGCTCGCGCCTCCGGGCATGGGAGATAAAGGAGAGGGCCTCCCCTCTGAGGACTACCTTAAAAGCCTCCCACAGGGAGATGGCCGAAGGGACAGACCCCACATTCTCATCAAAGTATCGCTGCAGGGATTTGATCAAGTCAGCACGAATAGTGGGGTCGCGCAAGTACCAAGCATTGATCGGGGCCACCCTGCCCTCCCCCTCGGGAAGACATCGAAATGTAACAGTAATGGGGAGTGATCTGAAATACCCCGCGCCAGATGGCACACCTCTCCCAACCTCCCGGCATAGGCCGCAGGGACAAGGATGTAATCAAGCCGCGAGAGGCTACCATGGGCACCCGAGTGGAAGGTGTATTGCAGCTGCGCGGGATGCTTTAGTCGCCAGCAATCCACCAGTCCCAATGTATCTAAAAGGCCGGACAGCCACGCCTGTGCCCGGGGGAGGTCCCTCGGGGGATGACGATCCATAGACCCAGAAGCTACCGCATTAAAGTCCCCCCCAACCACCAGCAGACCACCCGGAAGGTCTAGGAGAAGGCGCCCCAGGTCCGCAAATGTAGTAGATTGTAACCCAGGCGGAACGTACACTGATATAAAAACAAACACTCTACCCTCCATTCTACCCACCAGGACAGTGTATCGTCCCCTCTCGTCATGGCGCACCTCATCAATCTCCAACGGGAGCGAGTTCTTGATCATGATACCCACCCCCCGCGAGCCCGAGGTGAAGCCCGAGTGGGCCACCAAACGATAGCCCCGCCGATTCATGGCATGAAAGGAGTTACCTATAAGGTGTGTCTCCTGCAGGAAGACAACATCTGGTGAAATACGTTTCAGATACTGCAGGACCACACCACGCTTAATCCTGTCCCCCAGGCCGTTAACATTCCATGACAACACAGTCAAATCCCTACCCCCCATCATACGTAGAAGCAATC
Source organism: Triturus cristatus (assembly GCF_964204655.1). Lineage (NCBI taxonomy): Eukaryota > Metazoa > Chordata > Amphibia > Caudata > Salamandridae > Triturus > Triturus cristatus. The sequence goes on along the minus strand of NC_140590.1, from coordinate 1,149,942,769 downwards.
AGTCGTCCCCCACAGAGCATCTCGAGAGCAACAATACAGTAAAGGGTTTGCCTTGCGGTGCAAACAAACAACACACCCCCCCCACCCCCCCCATCCCAACAGAACTCCCCCCTCCCTGCACCCCTGCATGAGCCCAGACAGCCCCCCCAAAGTGCAGTGTGCCTGTCGCCCCATAGCTGAAAAACTAACTAGTCCCCCAGAGGAGGAGGGAAGCCCCCAACAGACCCCGTACGACCTCCATTGGAGGGGAACATACACGATCAGTAAATGGTAAAGGAATGTTGTCCAGAGCAAGGCCTATTATTCACCCCTCAGTTCTGATCCGGTGGGCCCTCCCCGCCAACCGCACCCCCCCCACCCCCTCGGCCCCGATCCCCAGGCAGAGTGTCCAACCAGTCCCCAGCCGCCTCGGGTCGGTCAAAAAAGTGCGTGCGACCATCCACCTCCACCCTTAGCTTAGCTGGAAAAAGCATTGAGTACTTAAGGTTCAGGTCCCGTAGGCGACGTTTAACTCCGAGAAAACTCAGTCTCTGCTTTTGGACCGCCGGAGTAAAGTCAGGGTAGAAATGCACGTCCATGTTATCAAGCTTGACCGGTCCCTGTTGCCTGGAGGTCTGCAGGATAGCGTCTCTGTCCCGAAAGTTAAAAATCCGGGCAATGAGAGGCCGCGGCGGGGCACCGGCCTTAGGTCTGCCCCCAGGGACCCGGTGGGCACGTTCCACCGCAAAAAGCTTACTCAGCCCCCGGGGCTGGAGATGGGTAAGGATCAATTCTTCCACAAAAAGATCTGCCGCCTCCGCCTCTCGTCCCTCCGGCACCCCCACAATGCGAACGTTATTCCTCCGGGCCCGACCCTCAGAATCCTCCAATCGACGGTCCATCAGGGCGCTCGCCTGGCCAAGCCGGCGCACCTCCTTTTGGAGGGCCACCACATCTGTCGTGAGGCTCGTTGTGGTGTGGGCCAGGGAATCGACCCGGTCGTTTGTTTTGGACAAGTCAGCCCTCACAAGGCTCACATCCACAAGGACCGAGTCTATCTTTTGCGCTAGGGTGTCGAAGCGCTGGTCCACCGAGGCCTTCATCTCGGCGATGGCGCCCATGACGTCCCGGAGGGTCAGATCCACTGGCTGAGCAGACGCCTCAGTCGGGCTTGCCGGGGATGTGCGCGATGCCTCCGGAGATCCCTTCTGGAGGGTGTAGCGGTCCATACTGTTGGATTGATGCGCCGGGCCACGGCGGGTCGTCTTCATCTTCGCCCGGTCGCCATCTTGTTTGGTGGACATGCCTGCTCTCCCACCGTCGTGCCAATCTCCTCGAAAGGGCCGCTAAACCAGTTCACGGGTTCCGGGGAAGAGGGCGACCACTGGACCACAGGATGACTCACAGCCGGCGGGCCAGCCGGGCACCTGGACAAGGCCACACCACCGCACCCCGCTCCGCAACCCTACCTCGCTTGAGGGCAAGGGGGGCGCAAAAGCGAAAGTGAAAGCGCGGGGTACGCGAGTCGCCCAGCCCTGCCCGCCGCTGTTGTTCGCTTTGTCCCCGGGTCGCCCCACTACTCCAATCCGGGGGGCCGGCGCGGAGAAGGCCGCAACCTTCGATCGGTGCTCCCACCGGTGTCCGGGGTCCGATTCGAAAACGGAACACGGGTGTCGCCTCAGCTCGGGATCACAGACACAGTCCCCTCAACAAGGACAGGATATAGCCAGGATTAATTCAGGAGGTCGCGGAGGTCCTCGGGAGCCTCGCACCTACGCGGCCATCTTGGTTGCGCGCTCGGGTGCACTGTTTTTTAACCCTGGCAGCGGGTGCATTAGAATAAAGTACATTGTTGACACTCCCTAGCCACTTTTAATTGCACATTTCTCACATTTATTCTTTAATTTTTGCGCTGCACCCTCACTCACACTGTCTTTACTCATCATTTGTGGATTTAGAATATTCCACCGATATTTGAAAACATTCCTGAGCTCCTCCCTCGTAGAGAGGGGGTTGTAGCCCCCAAAGGAACTATGTGTTTCCTTTGGAAGGAGAATCCCAAATGATGAAGCATGTCACCTATGGTGAGTGAGGGATTTCGTCCTGTAAAGGGATTTGCCCACAGCGTTTGCTGTGAGGTTTTGCCCATGATTTTGTGTTGTTAGACTTATTATGATTCAGGAGCATTATATTATACGACTTTGATGCTTTTGTATAGACCCAAAGATTTCATACTGTTTTTGATACATTGGTTGGGGAATAAATCTTTTTGTGGTCTTTAAACATTCCCTTGGACCCCCTTCTTCGAACTGTTTTGGTTTTTCAAACTTTGTATAGAGTCCCTTGCATGCTATGAAAGGCGGAGTTTGTACACACTCCCTATGTTTAAATTCAGACCTGCCCAGGGAACCGGTGCTTGGCTTTCAGTTCCTGAACCTAACTCCATGCCCCTTCTCTCTCCTGTATTGTGTATCGTTTCCACTCCTAGTCCCTGAATTCCTGAGCTCACTGCTTCATCGCCTGATTCCAGTTTTCAAGACTCGAGCGGTGCTTATGTGCTTTTTGACTGCCCTCTGAGCCTCAGACTCCTCGCTGGTGTGTATTTCCTTGAATTCACGGCCGCGTCCTGTCTTTTGACGATTACATGGTCGCATGAGACTTGCCTTTGTTCCTGGCTACATTGTATCAATACACGCGCAGTGCGCGTTTATCTGGCATTTATTTTTTGGTACGCACGGTGCGCGTTTATCTGGCGTTTATTTTTTTGGTACGCGCGGTGCGCGTTTGACTGATCTCTATTGTTTGATACATTGTATCCTTGCACGAGTTTAACTTTCAGTTCTTGGTGGATACTTTGTTTCATTGTACGCGCAGTGCGCGTTTGACTGACTGACTGTTTGCTGTTTGTTGTTTTGGATACATTGTATCCTTTCACGCGCTATGCGCGTTTGTCGGTCTTGTAACTTCGTACACGCGCGAGACGCGTTTGCCCTTCTACATTAAAACCTGGGGCATTCAGTGCAACAAAGAGACTTTTTCTTTATTTTTTAACTTACTGACAACCCTTTATCTTGGGAATCTGTGTTCTTTCTATCCTCTGACTCCTGGCTGATTCCCTTTTTAGGTCTCGCGACCTGCCTTGCACTGCGCAGCAGTGCTCACGCAGGTCGCAAGACCTTTAGTAGGTGAAAAACGGGGAAATCAAGCTGACCTAGGAATCGCACACGCTCGTGCGTGTGCGTTTCCTTTTCAGCTCCCCCATTGGCCTTTGCGTGCGTCTTATTCTAAAAGACTGCACGCAATTGGCCTGAGGCGCGCGCATAGCTCCTCCCATGGCCTATTGGTGTCTATTACGCGCACCAAGCGCGTAATAGACACCATTAGGCCGTGGGAGGAGCTATGATCGTGCCCAGACACAGGCGTGACGCGCGCACCACTTGTTTTCTTTACTTTTGGTATAAATGCGGCACCCGCGCTTTAATTTTGATGTTATAAGTAAAGCGCGGGCGCCGCGATTATACCTGAGGTAAAGAAATAGATTTTATTTCTATTGCTTTGCTTTTGGTATAATTGCGCCACCCGCGCTTTACTTTTAATGTTATAAGTAAAGCGCGGGTGCCGCGATTATACCAAAAGTAAAGGAATAGAAAAAAACATCTATTTCTTTACTTTTGGTATAATCGCGGCACCCGTGCTTTACTTATAACATTAAAAGTAAAGCGCGGGTGCCGCGATTATATCAAAGGTAAAGCATTTGCAATGCAATAAGTCTCGCATTACTCAAAGTTTGAGCTATTGGCTTTGCAAATAATAATGCAACACCAATAACTCAAACCTTTAGTAATGCGAGACCTATTGCATTGCAAATGCTTGTTTTACTTGGACTCAAGTGTATTGCTGTTCTATGCCAGTTGAAAACAGTTGTCTAATTGACCAGTCTGCAGAGTTACAATCCTACTAAGCACCTGGAGATGTTCAGCTGGTAAGGGATTGTCTTGCTTTTATAGAACAGGCACTGAGTATTGCTGTATTCTATGAGGTGGGAAGGGAATTATTTCATAGCTGTTTGTCATTATCTTTCCGCCGGTTATCACCCCTCCTGCTACCTGTCCTATCCTGACTCCTGAGATAACCAGCTGGGGGATTGAGAATAGTCAAACCTGAGCCTTCTCTCCTCACATCTCCTGGGGTCAGCTTCTTGGTATAAAGGACTTAGTGCTTTATCCGAGCGCTGACTTGGGGAGTGTGGGAAGCTTATCATCGCTCCTGTGGACAGGGCCTCGCATTTTGTATCAGGTTAGTGGCATCGGCAAAAGAAAGCCAAGTCCAAGAAGTAAGGCCACCCGAGCGATGATGAATACTGAAGGGGCTAGTTCTTCCATGGATGCCTCTCTCCAAAGTCCCTCTGTAGAAGAGCTTGCGACTGCCATAATAGACCTCCAAAATGAGGTTGGGAGACTTCGGGTAGAAAACCAGCGGTTACACACTGAGTTAGCTCAAGCCAGGCTTCCACCTGCGCCTAATGTTAGCGTTAATGAGACAGGTCAACAGAACAAACGCACCTATATCCAGCCTGCCTGTTTTACAGCCCCTTCTCCTACGACAAGTCCTGCACCTACAAGCGCCACAAACCCCCAATCTGTTAGTGTATCGGTCCATACGCACAATCCCGTACCTTTAGCGGTACCTGAGAGGTTTCATGGGGACAGCGAGAAGTATAGTGTTTTTATAAATCAGTGCCATCTCCATTTTTTGTGTAAGGCTTCTTCATTTCCTGATGATGCCGCCAAGGTGGCTTTCATGATTTCCTATTTAGGAGGTAATGCGGCTAAGTGGGCTGTTCCTTTAGTTGAAAATAATGATCCTCTTTTATATGATTTTGTCCTGTTCAAGGAAACATGCGAAGTCTGTTTGCAAAACATACATATGTTCAGGCTAGTGATAATGAGTTGTTGAATTTAAAACAAGGTTCTAAAGATCTTCTCACATATCTCACTGAATTCAACCGACTGATTGTAGAAACACAATGGCCCGAAGAGAACTTCCCTATTGTATCGGGGACTGAGTGATGATTTAAAAGATCTCCTTTCCCAAATAGTAGATCCTCCCGAAGACTGTCATGCTTTCATCGAATTAGTGGTGAAATTAAATCACAGATTAAGTGAAAGGAGAAAAATCTCGGGGCAATGTGGCTAGATTCCTAGTGGTTAGAGGGGATAAGAAAGAAAGCAGAGATGGCAGAAATACTAGTGAGCCTATGCAAATAGGGGGTATGATAGCTCCCTTATCTCTTGACGAAAAAGAGAAAAGAAGAAAAAACAATCTCTGTCTTTACTGCGGCAAAGGAGGTCATTGCGCTAGAGCTTGTCCCGCAAAACCTACCAGCTCCCTCAAAGCAGCCGCTGTCGGTCCATGTAGTCCTTCGCAATCGGAAAACTAAGGAACTTGAAGAAAACAGAGACCGATTCTTCAAGTTGTTGGGCTTTTCAGGTCTCTCAAAATCAAGCAAGTATAACCGCCCCAGTGGCAAGACATTTTACCTTGTCGGTTACTTTAATTGTCTCTATTCAGCGTCGAAAGGCATTGTCCATACTTTTAGATTCAGGAGCGACAGGGAATTTCCTAGACATTCGTCTTGCTCAGACTTTAGGAATTCCTTTTTTACTTAAGGCAAAACAAGAGCCCGTGAGGACCGTGGATGGGACCGAATTGTCCTCCGGTTTAATAACTTATCACACTCCTGCCTTGACCATGGTATGTAGTAACGGGCATTCTGAATCGATCGTGTTTGATTTGATTGACACACCTAATTTTGGGCCAATCCTGGGTATTCCCTGGTTGCAGGTTCACTACCCCCATATCGATTGAAATACACGCAGAGTGACTCTGAAGTCCCCACATTGTCTATTACAATGTTATAATGAAGCCAAAGAGTGGGATAGCTCATTGTGTTGTGCATTAGATACCGTCGGTGAAAACTTACAAGTTCCCTACCAGTATAAAGACTATAGAGAAGTATTTGACGAAGTCAAAGCTACAGCTATTCCTCCTCACAGAAGTTATGATTGTCGTATCGATCTAATTCCAGGGGCAGATCTACCTGTGAGTCGAGTCTATGCCTTGACCGAACCAGAGACTGAATATTTACAAAAGTATATAGCCGAGATGTTGGAAAAAGGCTTCATCAGACATTCTACTTCTCCGGTTTCATCTCCCATCTTCTTCATTCCTAAGCGAGAAGGGGGCTTAAGAGCATGCCTAGACTACCGCGCATTAAACAAAGTGACTATCAAGAATAAGTACCCTCTCCCTCTTATCTCCATACTTTTAGATCAAGTGCGAGGGGCCAAGATTTTTACTAAATTAGATCTTCGAGGGGCCTATCACCTGATAAGAGTGAAGAAAGGAGATAAATGAAAGACAGCATTCCGGACTAAATTCGGATTGTTTGAATACTGTGTAATGCCATTCGGTCTCTGCATTCCAATTTTTTATCAATGACATACTAAGCGAATATCTTGATCTATTCGTGATCGTCTACATAGACGATATCTTAATCTTCTCCAAGACTGAACAAGAGCACGTTGAGCATGTCAAGAAAATACTACAACGGTTGAAAGATAATCGGTTGTTTGCTAAGTTGGACAAAAGTACCTTTCATACCAATAAAGTGGAGTTCTTAGGATTCCTCATCTCACCCGAGGGTATCCATATGGACCCCAAGAAGATCGAAGCCTTGGTCAAGTGGCCCAGTCCTACTAATGTAAAAGAGGTACAGTCGTTCATATGTTTCGCAAACTTCTATAGACGATTTATTGATAATTTCTCAGATCTTATTGCACCCATTACTCGGTTGCTCCGCAAAGGAACCACCTTTGTTTGGTTCCCTGATGCAGAACAGTCCTTTTCGCGACTGAAAGAAAGATTCACTTCATCACCAATCATTTGTCATGCAGACAACACTCATCCCTATTATGTAGAGGCAGATGCTTCGCAATACGCGGTTGGGGGAGGTTTATCTCAACGTAATCCTGACACTGGTTGCTTACACCCAGTGGCATACTTTTCTAAGACACTGCTACCGGCTGAACAGAATTATACCATTGGGGAAAGAGAGCTCTTAGCGATAAAACTCGCCTTTCAAGAATGGAGGCATTACCTCTTAGGGTCCCCTCACACAGTTACCATGTATACAGACCATCGGAATCTACAGTTCTTTAAATCAGCTAAGGCCTTAACACCACGACAGATGAGATGGGTCCTGTTTTTTAGTGAGTTTGATTTTATCATTACCTATCGACCAGGTGCTCAGCAAGGAAAAGCAGATGCATTGTCCAGACTAGGATCAGAAAGAAGAATCCAATTGAATGAGCACCCCCCAGTTATACCTTGCCATAAGATCATAGGAGCAGGAGAAGTGGGCCCTAAACCTCCTCTCTTTTTAGAGCAATTTATGAAGGCTTGTTCTACTATTCCTCCCCTTGAATGGACGAAAAAAACCTAAATACTATAGTTAATGGGTTATACTATCATAACAACAGATTATACGTGCCTTTAGTAGATCTACAGCAGCAGATCATTAGATGGTGTCACAATTCCGCTTTGGCTGGACATCCAGGTGGAGAAAAAACTGTACAAACATGTACACGGTGGTTCTGGTGGGGAGGCATGAACAGAGATATTCTGGCCTATGTTTCTTCCTGCCCAGTTTGTGCTAGACAAAAGTCCTTACACATCGCTCCTGCAGGATTGTTACAACCTACCGCTGTACCCTCGATTCCTTGGCATTCAATCAGTATGGACTTTGTCACAGATCTCCCTTGATCTCAAGGTTACACTATCATATTGGTAATAGTAGACATGTTCACTAAGATGTCCCACTTTGTCCCATTAAAGAAGTTACCTTCTGCCAAAGAATTTGCACAAATATTCATTGAACAAGTCATTCGGCTACATGGCATTCCTTCTATAATAATAACTGATAGATGAGTGCAATTCATTTCTCGTTTCTGGCAAGGCTTGTGTGCCTCTCTGGGGATTGATCATAGAATGTCCACTGCATACCATCCCCAAACAGATGGACAAACTGAAAGGACCAACCAGACCTTAGAACAATATCTACACTGTTTACTGTCCACTGAAGCCTCTGATTGGGTACAGGCCTTGCCATTAGCAGAATTTGCATATAAATAACACCACACACTCCTCTACAGGGATTTCTCCTTTTTTCTTTGCTCATGCACATCACCCCAGGTTCTTACCCTATCCCTTGCCGTCCCACTTAACTAATATTCCTGCGGTTCAAACACATCATACACTCCCCTGAGACATTTGGGAAAAGGCAAAACATGAGTTAGTGAAGGCCAAAGATGCCATGAAGCAGCAAGCAGACAAACATCGTAGTCATGCCCCAGTTTATGAAGTGGGAGTCAAGGTGTGGTTAGCCACCAAGAATTTAAGACTAGAAGGACCCCGCAAGATACAACCTCGTTATATAGGACCTTATACCATCACCAAGGTAATCACTCCCGTAACATTGAAATTAGAGCTACCAGCTGAAATGCGTATCCATCCAGTGTTCCATGCCTCTTTACTGAAGAAATATGTCCCCTCATGTGACCCTGAAAACCCTCCTCCTCCTGTTTCAGTGGCGGGTGAAATGGAAGACGAAGTGCTAAGAATCATGGATTCCCATAGATACAAGGGCAAACTGCAGTATCTAATAGATTGGGTGGGATACGCTCCTGAAGACAGATCTTGGGAACCTGCAGAAAACGTTCATGCCCCTGCCCTAGTTCGAAGATTTCATGCTCTGTACCCTACAAAAACCCGTCCGGTGAATAGACCTTTGGGGGGGGGAACTGTTAGACCTCACGCTTCTTGCACCATTAGCTGGAATGCTTAAGCTCTCAGGTGCCTGTTCTGTAGAAAGTAAGACACTTTGCAGAGAGTCCCTTGCATGCTATGAAAGGCGGAGTTTGTACACGCTCCCTATGTTTAAATTAAGACCTGCCCAGGGAAACGGTGCTTGGCTTTCAGTTCCTAAACCTGACTCCATGCCCCTACTCTCTCCTGTATCATGTATCGTTTCCACTCCTAGTCCCTGAATTCCTGAGCTCACTCCTTCATCGCCTGATTCCTGTTTTCAAGACTGGAGCGGTGCTTATGTGCTTTTTGACTGCCCTCTGAGCCTCAGACTCCCCGCTGGTGTGTATTTCCTTGAATTCATTGCCGCGTCCTGTCTTTTGACGATTACGCGGTCGCATGAAACTTGCCTTTGTTCCTGGCTACATTGTATCAGTACACGCGCAGTGCGCGTTTATCTGGCATTTATTTTTTGTTGCGCGTTTACCTGGCGTTTATTTTTTTGGTACGCGCGGTGCGCGTTTGACTGATCTCTGTTGTTTGATACATTGTATCCTTGCACGTGCATAGCGCGTTTAACTTTCAGTTCTTGGTGGATACTTTGTTTCATTGTACGCGCGGAGCACGTTTGACTGACTGTTTGTTTGTTGGTTATTTTCGATACATTGTATCCTTTCACGCGCTGTGCGCGTTTGTCGGTCTTGTAACTTCGTACACGCGCGAGACGCGTTTGCCCTTCTACATTAAAACCTGGTCATTCAGTGCAACAAAGAGATTTTTTCTTTGTTTTTTAACTTACTGACAACCCTTTATCTTGGGGAATCTGTATTCTCTCTATCCACTGACTCCTGGCTGATTCCCCTTTTTTTACTTGGACTCAAGTGCATTGCTGTTCTATGCCAGTTGAAAACAGTTGTCTAATTGACCAGTCTGCAGAGTTACCATCCTACTAAGCACCTGGAGATGTCCAGCTGGTAAGGGATCGTCTTGCTTTTATAGTACAGGCACTGAGTATTGCTGTATTCTATGAGGTAGGAGGGGAATTATTTCATAGCTGTTTGTCATTATCTTTCCACAGGTTATCGCCCCTCCTGCTACCTGTCCTATCCTGACTCCTGAGATAACCAGCTGGGGGATTGAGTATAGTCAAACCTGAGCCTTCTCTCCCCACATTTCCTGGGGTCAGCTTCTTGGTATAAAGGACTTAGTGCTTTACCCGAGCGCTGACTTGGGGAGTGTGGGAAGCTTCTCATTGCTCCTGTGGACTGGGCCTCGCATTTTGTATCAGGTTAGTGGCATTTGGCAACAACATGCTTGCCAAATATATTTCTGGTCCTACCGCATCCTTTGTTTGTGCTCTCAACTACCATGCCCCAGACAAGCTCCTGAATCCTTCCAAACTGAATTCCTGAACTTGGCATAGTAGTTTAGATCTTCCTCAAAGTGACCATTCATTCTTGGAAAATGTAAAATCTAGGCTGTCAACCCCCTGAACTCCTAGTGCACAGTGGGTCCTGGACAAGAGGGATAATCTGGGCTACTCTTGATTGTTAAATGCTCCCACACACAATGCCTGTCCTAGGCTGTTCCTTCCATTGTTACACATCCCAAATGTTTGGTTCACGAACTACCAGCTGCTGCCATCGTTTGACTTTCCTTTTCCTATTTTTCCCCTCTAAAGAAAGCTCTCTTCGATTATGGCAGCCAAACTACCTGATCCCTGAGTTTCCCACATCATGGGTTAGAAGCCATGTTCATTCCAAAGACCTAGTTCAGGCTGTCGCTAACAAGAGATACCCTTCTTAGAAAACCCTGCTGAAATTCTTGAGCATCTCTTACAACCACTACCTTTAAGGATGAGCTCATCACTGTCATCAGGAACAAGGATTTGAATCCTCAAAAGGCATACAGAGTAGCTCTCCTTAGAGCTGACTCGACGAAATAAAAATGCAGAGGGCTAGAAAGTTGTTTGAAAAAGTCTTGCCTCCCATCTGACAGAACCACCTGCCCCATCCATGAAAGGGGCTATAAAGTACCAATCAATAAAGCTAAAAACAATCCAGTTTAGTATCACCGAAACAGATAACTCTGCCAAAGAACCCTTTCATGTTTAGCAAGAGAGTTCTATGACTACCTCACGTCCTTCTTTAACAAGAAAACAGTCAAGCTTCAAGCCAACATGAACTGTTCCGGTACCACCAATGGACACCTTCTTAGACTCATTTGCTCTAGTAATTGAACACTTCATCAACAGAAATCATCAACACACTCAAGCTTACTGCTTCCTCTGCAGACCCCTTTAACCCAAGAAAAAATTTAACTTGGTCAATTTGCCCTGTCATCCTTCATCACAAAATTCAGCAACATTTCCCTGCAAACAGGAGACTTCCCTAACATGGAAACAGGAAAATATGGCTTCGGGCCTTCTACTGTAGCTTGACTGCTGCTGTTTACACCTGAAGCTTGACTTGTCAAAATATATCTTTTGATGGGGGAAGAACCTTCCTTTTAAATATTAATGTCACCCCTATGTAGGCCTTGTCACCATCAAGGAAGGGTGCATGGTATTTAAAAATGGGACATTTAGAAATGTAATTGTTAACATGTTCCTGCAGTGACAAGCCCCCAAAAGCAATTTTCACTGTGGAATGTTCTGGCTGTCTTATGAGAAAACTAGAGTACAGATTAAAATACTAATTCTACCATCTTGAGTTTGGGACAAGCTACAAGAATGATTCAACCACAATTTGTAATATTTATTAAAAGTGTAGTTCAATGGTGAAGTCAGATTTGTAATAAATATTTACGAAAAGTAACTTTAAAAAGTTACATTTTTTGCCTAATGCCCTCTGCGGGCAATTTGCATTAGCCTGACAGCAACTGTCCTGCCAGTGATTGACTGTAATGAGGAGTGAAATCTGGTTTCAGAGCAGAAACAATGGTCTGGATGTAGGGAAGTGTTTGTCTTCTCCATGCAGGACAGTCAGTAAGGATGGACCTAGGAACTTCATCAACTTGCAGAGGGCCTGTCCTTTCACAAATAAATGTAAGTTGAGGCTGGGGAAAGCAAATCTTTGTTCCCACTTCCAGGCTGGCTCCAAATGCAGTGGAAGGGAAGCTATCCCCACAATCAATTTTGAGGGACCACAATGAAAGGGCAACTTTTTTCCCTGAGCACACCTCTGGGCCGGCACATAGGCTCTACACAAGGGGAAAAGGGTTTCCTCATCTTGTGTTTTAGGAGTAAGGTGTACTGTAGGATGGTTTTCCGTAGGACAAACAGGAACTGCTGACAAAGTGGGTGGAGGTGGGGGGGCGTGGCCAACCGGGCAGCGAGATGGCCGCTCTGTGAGCGAGCTCCGCCGGCTGCACTCAGTAATCCTGTAAAAATCCTGTACCGGACACACACTGCGTTCCGTTCTGCACACCAGTTGGCGGCGGACGCCCCGGTGCCTCTTCGAGCGAACTCTGGAGGCGGCCGGACAAGAGGGAGCTGAACTGTGTGCCTGGACGCCCGAGCCGAGTCTTCATAGAGTCGGCGGCCCGCCGCCTTGGAGCCCGAGGCGGGAGTGTGCGGCTACTGTGGCCCGCGGGAGGCGAGGCCTGAGGACAGGCGCCGGAGCGCGACTCACAAGCCGAGCTGCGTGTGCGGAGCACCCCGGACCAGCACTGGCGGGCCACTGGAGTGCTACACCCATCCAACGCGAGCGCGGACATCGGAGATCTCCAGCGGGCCTAATCTGGGTGAGCTCTGCAGGCGAGGCCGCCATTTTAAGTGGGAGCTCGGAGGTTGGATGGCGGTTGCACGCGAAGGCGATCTATCCTGTCGGGCCTAGGAACGGCCCCGAAGTGAAGCACACACATAGCGGGGAAAGCATGTAAAGCGCTGTTGTGGACCCGGATAGACGGTTGCCGTAGGCGGGTGCCCTCCCGAGATCTGCGACCTGACGGTGAGAGCGGGGGGGCGCGGGTGCGACATTCCCCCCTTGCTTAGCGACTGGCTTTGGGGAGCGGCGCCTGTGCGGGGGGGACCGCGCGGTGCCCATCCCCGCCCCGCTGTGGGTGAGATCGAGTCCCCTCTGTAACGTGCTCCTGTTGACGGCCGGGGCTGGGCGAACTGTTGATCTCTGCTGACTGTGCTCCGTTTGCCCTATTGTTGGAGACATCACTGGTGTACCCGCCATGACAGGCGCGTGTCTCTGATACCTACGATACATTGGCTGGGAGCGGTGCCTTGCGAACGCCTAACATAGACGGGACGATACGGAGGCACCCCTGATTCCCTCCTGAGAACGGCGCCTACGCCATGTAGAGCGAGTGCTGTGCGGCGCAGCATCATTCTACTGGATGCGGGAGACGCGGCAGGCGTATACATCTACTGCAGGCTGACCGAAGTTGCGGACACAAATGAGAGTTGTATGACCAGGGAGCAGCGGGGCTGGGACACGGGCCTCGAGGGGCGCTTGTGTGCGGGTGCTCCGGGGACGGCGCTGCGATACTGCACACTGCTAATCGATCCTGCAGCGGCGCGGACGTTGCTGACCTGCCGTGGCACACAGAGTCGAGCCTGTGGCACTGGGTGCTGAGTCATCTGCACCTTATTGACCGGGCCTGGTGGCCGAGAGAGGGGGCGACCTGCCGCTGCCACACATCCCATTGAGGGACCTAGTGCCACCGAGATAGGCGACACTCGAGCATTGGTGTACAGCTGGACCTAAAGTGTAATCCGGCCAGTGGGCACGCCTGAGGCGCCGCGACGGGTGGGAAGAACGATGCCAAGCAGCCCAAACTCACTTTTGACCACAAGCGCCATGCCAAACAACACGTGGCGGACCTGGAGTCGGCAGAGTCCTCCTCTCAGGGCACTGACTCGGATGTGGACTTCAGGGCTCTGATGCTGGAGGTCCGATCGAGCCTCAAGAGCATCGACACCAAGCTGGACGCCATGTCCTCACAACTGGAATCAGTTAAAAAGCAGGTGGACACTCACGAAACCAGACTGGGCTGCCTGGAAAACAGGCACACTGAGTGCTGCGAGTTCCAACAAGATACCAAAAGAACTCTTACCGCTGTCGAGAAGGAGCTGGAGTTCCTCCGGGCTAAGACAGATGACTTGGAAGCATGCTCTCGTCGATCTAACATCCGCATAACAGGCATTCCAGAGACAACGAACACTGGCAAAATGGAGGTGTATGTGTCCGACCTGCTTCACGAACTCTTTGACCCTGCGCTCTCACAGGTCTTCACGGTCGAAAGGGCGCACAGGTCGCTTGGGAAGAAGCCGCCGGTGGGAGCGGCGCCGCGCCCCATTCTTGTAAAGATTCTGAATTTCCAGGACAGAGACCTTATCTTGCGCCTAGCCCGAGAGAAAGGAAAGATAACGCACAGGGGCAACAGCATCTCCTTCTACCCTGACTTTACGCCTCTGGTGCAGGCTGCCCGGAGAGAATTCTTGCCTGCCAAAAAGCTGTTAATTCAAGCAGGCGTTCAGTACTCACTGCTCTATCCTGCAAAATTGAGGGTGTCGCATGAAGGCACCACACATCATTTCACAGACGCCAAATCGGCACTGAAGTTTGCAAAACATATTGGGGGTGCTGGGGCGAGAAGGAAGTCACCAAGAGTAGAGGAAGGAGCCGGACATCTGAGTGACAATGACTGATCACATTGTGAATGTGTGGAGTGCAACATACCCATAGGCTGTATCCCTCGGAAGGTCAACTCGAGACTCGCTTCAACCCGCAGTTGCCCATACGGCCTGTTTTTGATTCCGGGGGGCGCGGAGATGATGCTGCTGCTCTTGGTGATCTGTTGCTGGAATAAGTTAACAGTGTGAGGCTCTGCCGGGGTGTGGGTTGTGAACTGGGTGTATTGACCAACGCTGATGCTGTGAATGGACTGTTATAGTGCAGCCACCCTGTGCAAACGGGGGTGTACGCTAGGAGCACCACTCCCCCATGGGGTGTCTCCCACTGTTTTTGTGTTTAGGGTGCCAACACGCTATGCGTGTATTTGGTGGGGATTTGCCACAACCTGATTGGGGGGTTGGTGCGGGGGGGGGGGTGGGGGGGGGGGGGAGTTGAGAAGTTTCAAGTTACTCATGTATTGGTACGATGGAACTGGTTTATTACACCGAGTCAGGGTTACGCTTTATCCTTGCACAGGGTGCACATCCCAGTTGGTGGACACTATGATGTACAGCAGCACTGTACATACTACTCGGAGCGGGAGGTGTGATGATGGGCGCTAGGATATTGACATGGAACATTAGAGGTCTCGGGGACTACAAAAAGGCTAGATTAATGCATGGGTTCCTCTCCAGACATAAGGTAGATATATGCTTCCTCCAGGAAACACATATTAACTCCGTTCCATCACCTAGATTGAAACACTCACGGTGGGCATGGGTATACTCCGCCATTTACTCTAACTACTCTAGAGGGGTGGCGATCCTCTTCGCAGTGGGCTGGACTGGACAGAACACCGCACTATATTGGACAAAGAGGGTAGATACGTTATAACACATGGCACACTCCAGGGGAGACCACTGGTGCTGGTGGCCATATACGGCCCTAATGTAGATGACCCAGAATTCTTCAGAGCTGTATGGGCCCAGATCACGCTACTAGATTGTTCGACAGTTATCCTGGGTGGGGACTTCAATGTGGTGCTCAATGATGCGTTGGATCGTAGAGGCGCTGGGGGGCCCACGCACACTAGAGCCCGTCAGGCTATCTTAGATATTATGGAAGAGGGACTGTTGGCGGATGTGTGGAGATCCAGACACCCCAATGTCACTGTGGGGACATGCATAACGAGTCAACATGCAGCTTGGTCTCGCCTGGACTACTGGCTGGTGTCGCCAGATGTGGCTTCCTGGGTTCTGGGGGTGGACATTCAGGCCAGGTCGCTCTCAGATCACGCCCCCTACGCGCGCTTTCTCCTGGCGGTTACCCCCTCATGCGCTCACCGACTCCGCCTTCACTGAAGAGATCAGGGCAGACATAGAGAAATATTTTGCAGACAACGCGGGGTCAGTGTCCACCGAGGCCGTCCTGTGGGACGCGTTTAAGGTGGTGATCCGTGGCCAGTGCATCTCGAGACAGGCGGGTGTCCTAAAAGCAATCCGCCAGACCCTCGGCAAATTGGAGAGGGAGCTACAAGAGTTAAACGTGCACTTCTGCAATGATCCTTCACCCGAATTGGCGGTCCAGATAAAGGCCAAACTGCTGACATTCAGCGAAGAGGCACAGCGCGAGGTGATATTCCTGGGCAAGCGCGCAGAGGCACGTACATACGGGGAGTGGGACAGACCGAGCAGAACTCTAGCGAGGCTCCTATCTCCACGTGCACAATCAAACTATATTCACTCCATTAGAAACAGAGAGGGGACACTCATTGTTGGACAGGAAGCGGTTCTTAGCACTTTACTCGACTCTATATACCTCAAGACAGGCTACAGCTCCGGAATCCCTAGAGGGTTTCCTGGACTCAATAGCCATAGTATGGTTTAACGACTTCCATCGCCGGTATATGGATGCCCCATTTACTGCCAAAGATATAGCTCAGGTAATAATGAGTATGCCTGCAAACAAGGCCCCGGGTCCGGATGGCCTGACGACGGCCTTTTATAAGGCCTATGTTGAAGAACTGGCCCCCAGACTTCACTCTGTCTTTGCCGAGGCCCTGGAGTCTGGCTCCCTGCCCGACTCGATGCGCGAAGCATTAATAATAACGCTGCTGAAACCGGACAAGGATAGCCAGGTGTTGGACTCGTACCGCCCCTTATCACTAATTAACGTTGATGTTAAAATCTACGCTAAAATCATCGCGGACCGACTGCAGCCCCTGCTCCCCATGGTGGCACTGCCCGATCAATCTGGGTTTATCCCTGGCCGAGCCACGTCGCACAACCTTAGAACGATATTTTCAATATTAAACTATCTACATCCTTCCATACAGGCGGCGGTCATTTTTCTAGACGCTACGAAAGCGTTTGACTCGCTGGAATGGCCCTACCTTTTTCGGATCCTCGGTAGGATGGGTTTTAGCCCCCTCTTCATCAACTCGATTAGACTGCTATACGATGCGCCCAGGGCGCCAGTATGTGTGAACGGTCTGATATCCCAGCCATTTGCTATCTCCCGCGGGACTAGGCAGGGCTGCCCCTTATTCCCATTACTCTTTGCCATTGCCATGGAGCCTCTGGCGGCCAGGGTCAGACAACATCACACGGCAAGGGGCATTGGATTCAGCTCCCGCAGCTTGCTGATTTCCCTATATGCGGATGATGTCACGCTGTATGTCACCAACCCCGCCGAGAACTTAAACCCATTGTTGAGGGAGTTTGTCCGTTTCGAAGGTCTAGCTGGGGTATCCATCAACTGGTCCAAATCTGTCGCGTTCCCTTTGACGGATACCACATCGGAGGTGCTGTCTGATTATCCCCTGCGCTGGGAAGCTGACGCCGTCAAATACTTGGGGGTCTGGATCAGCCGCAACCTAAACGATCTCTGGACTCTGAATTTTGGCAGGGCGGTGGACTGGTTGGAAGGAAAGATAGAACTGTGGAACAGGCTCCCCCTGTCTTTGGTTGCTAGGATAGCCCTAGCAAAAATGGTGGTCCTTCCCAAATTCTTTTTTTTTTTTTTTTTTTTTTTTTTTTTTTGTTGAAACCGTTTATTGCAATCTCCAGTATATACAAGTATGGGCCTACAACCTTCCGGCCGGCCGCTAGAGTGACAGGAGCACCTGACAAACTTACAAAAGGGCACTTGGCGTTACAGAGAAGCAAATCAGGAGACATCAACGACGTAAGCCACATGACTCTAAGCCCACAATACGGTTTCATTTTATACACACGCAACAACATAAAAAAAAACACACCCGCAAGGCAACCCGCAATCGAAGGTAAACACACGTGCTCCTCGAATAAGGGACCCCGACCATCCACAGGAATCTGAAGAGGGGGAAGGGAAACAAGTCCAGGACTGGGGGAACTCTGTGCCCGGGGCTGGGGGGGGGGGGTCAACTAGGGGGACGGAGCCGGTGAGGCAGCAGGCAGCAGCGGCGGCTCGCAAATACCCCCGCGGTAGGCGTTCCAGGGGCCCCATATTTTCACCCACGCCCCAGGCTTGCCCCTCGCCACATACACCACCTTTTCTCGGAACATGCACCAATCCATATGTTCTTTCCAGGCCGACACCGCCGGGGGACGCTGGGATCCCCACAGTTGAGCGATGTCACGCTTAGCTATCATATATCCCAGAGTCACCCATCGCGTCTGCGGAACCGAGTAATCAGTTGGTTCCCACACATTCAGCAAGCATCTCCTCGCTTCAGGCAACAGTGCGACATGCGTAACCAGACGCAGGACCTCATGCACACCACGCCAGAATCGCTCCACCTTCGGGCATTCCCACAAAATATGCAAAAAAGTCGCCAAAGCACCACACCCACGCTTACACAACCCATCCTCAGCATAACCCATACGCAGAAGCCTTGGCCCCGTCATGTAAACCCGGTGGAGTATCTTAAGCTGGACGAAGCGAAGGCGAGCCGGTATGGCCACCTCCTTCGGAGAGGCCACCGCGGAAATCCAGTCCTCGTCGTCCAACTCCAGCCCGTCGGCAACCCAAGCCTCACGGAGGCCGGTCAGCAGGCCCGAGCGGTCATTAATCAATTTTTTGTAAATGAGGGAGATCGTGCTATCCGGAACGTGGCCATCCAGCACTCTATCCTCCAGGGGGGAAGACTCCGGGATGGAGGCGGCGTCTGGGAAGACGGAGCCCAGCGCATGACGGACCTGCAAGTACCGAAAGTATTCACTGCCCTGCAGCTGAAACTCCGTCTGCAGCGTCTCGAATGTTTTAAATCCCCCTCTCGTCCAGAGGTCCCCCACTTTACTGATGCCAATCGTGTCCCACTTCTCGAAGCCCTTCGAGGTCCACAGGGAGCCCAACCGCTGAGGCGCATACAACGGCGACGCCCGGGTCAAACGGTCCTTCCACCCCATAGCTGCATTGGCCGCGTGCCACACCCGCACCATGACACGCGTGGGCCCCGTCAAGCGGGGGTCCGGCGCGCCAGAGTAGAGTGCTCGATTGTAGTCGCCACCGGGCAGGAGCATCTTGTCCATTTCAAATGCCGGGTTCAAGGCGGGCCCATAGAGGCCGTGATTAATTGCAGCTAGCTGGGAGGCCCAGTAATACCGCTTAATGTCCGGGAGGGCAATCCCCCCGTTGTACCACGGGAGCGTCAACTTCGCCAGGGCTATACGCGGCCTCCCGTCCCAGAACAGGCGGCGCTGTAGACTCTCCACCTCACGGAAGTAGCGCGCCGGGACTAGGTCCATAGTGTTCTGGAGAGCGTACAGGAAGCGCGGCAACGACATCATCTTAAACAATGCCGCCTGGCCGAGCGGCGAAAGCGGCAGGTGCCGCCAGCGCGCGACGTCCTCCTTCAAGCTCTGGAGGGGGGGAAGCAAGTTTCGCTCGTAGCGGGCCGCCGGGTCCAGCGTGATATAGACACCCAGGTACCGAAACCCCTGCGAGGCAATCTGGATCGGACATCCCCGCGGGAGGACGGGAGCCTCCCCGGAAAGCACATAGACACATGATTTAGCCCAGTTGATGACAAGGCCTGAGTTACGGCCAAAGGAGCGCAGGACATCAACCAGGACAATCAGGGATTTGCGCGGGGAGGCTAGGTACAAAAGGATATCATCAGCATAGAGGGACACGCGGTCCTCATACTCAGGGGTCCAACGGAGACCACGGATGGAAGGGTGCCACCGCAACCACTCCGCCAGGGGTTCCAAGGCCAATGCAAACAGGAGCGGCGACAAGGGGCAACCCTGTCGCGTGCCCCGTCCCAGCGCGAACGGGGCCGAGACTCGCCCATTCACTACCACCTGCGCTAACGGGCCCGAGTACAACAATTTGACCCAGCTGATGAATCCCGGTCCAAAACCAAATTTCGCCAGCATCGCCCAAATGTATGGCCATTCGAGCGTGTCAAACGCCATGGTGGCGTCTAAGGACGCCAAGATGGCCGGCTCCCGCACAAACGGAACACGCGCGAGCACCCCGTGCAAGCGCCGCAGATTGAGGGCCGTGTTGCGATGGGGGATAAAGCCAGACTGGTCTTGGTGGACCAACTCGCCCACCACGCCGACCAGCCGGTTGGCAAGCACCTTGGCAAGGATTTTGGGCTCCGCATTCAAGAGCGAGATAGGCCGATAGGAGGTAACCCGGTCTCGGGGTTTCCCCTCCTTGTGGATCACCACGATTGTAGCCAGACGTTGGTCCGGCGGGAGGGAGCCCCGCGAGTGGGCCGCAAGGAACATCGCGCGGAGGTGGGGTGCCAGTACGTCCGGTCGCAGCTTATACAACTCGATAGGGATGCCGTTCGGGCCCATGGCCTTGCCAGATGCAACCGAGCGTATAGCGAGGGCAATTTCGTCCGAGGTAGGAGCAGCATCCAACGACTCCCTGTCCTCCACCGAAAGGGAGGGCAGCGCGATATCTCGAAGCAGGGCATGAGAATCCGCCTCCGAGCAGGGGGAGACCGGGGAATACACCTCGCGGAAATAATCCGCGAAGCAAGAAACAATGTCTTCTGGCTCGGTGACACGTACACCATCCATCCTCTCAATCAGCGGAACCACACGACTCGCTCTCTCCTTTTTATCCAACCACGCAATCAATTTACCAGCCTTATCACCCACATCATACAGTCGCCCCTGTTGCTCTCTACTGAGGCCCCTGGCTGCCTCCGTGACGAGGGCCCTATAGGCCGCTTGCTTAAGGTGTAGAACATGCAGTGCAGCATCCGTCACCCCACTCCCCAAATCACCCTCTAGTTCAGTAATTTCGGCCTCCACTCGGGTCACCTCCTCCTGCTCGCGCCTCCGGGCATGGGATATGAAGGAGAGGGCCTCCCCCCTAATAACTGTCTTGAAGGCCTCCCAAAGGGAGATAGCCGAAGGGACAGACCCCACATTCTCCTCGAAATACCGCTGCAAGGATTTAATCAAGTCAGCGCGAATAGTGGGGTCGCGCAGATACCAGGCATTAATTGGAGCTACCCTGCCCTCCCCCCTCGGGAGGACACCGAAGTGCAACAGGAGCGGGGAGTGATCTGAAATACCCCGCGCCAGATGGCGCACCTCTCCCACCCTCCCAGCATAGGCCGCAGGGACAAGGATATGATCAAGCCGTGAGAGGCTACCATGGGCACCCGAATGGAAGGTGTATTGCAGCTGCGTGGGATGTTTTAAGCGCCAGCAGTCCACCAATCCCAATGTATCTAAAAGGCCGGACAGCCACGCCTGCGCCCGGGGGAGGTCCCTAGGGGGGTGACGATCCATAGTCCCAGAAACCACCGCATTGAAATCCCCCCCAACCACCAGAAGCCCCCCCGGAAGGTCAAGGAGGAGGCGCCCCAGATCCGCAAAAGTGGTAGACTGTAGCCCCGGTGGGACATACACTGAAACAAAGACAACCACTTTGCCCTCCATTCTCCCCACCAAGGCAATGTAGCGTCCCCTCTCATCATGGCGCACCTCATCTATTACCAGCGGGAGCGAGTTCTTAACCATGATGCCCACCCCCCGCGAGCCAGACGTGAAGCCCGAGTGGGCCACCAAACGATAGCCACGCCGATTCATGGCAAAGAAGGAATTACCAATAAGGTGTGTCTCCTGCAGAAAGACCACATCTGGCGAAATTCGTTTCAGATACTGCAGGACCACACCTCGCTTAATCCTATCCCCCAGTCCATTAACGTTCCAAGACAACAAAGTCAAGTCCCTACCCCCCATCACATACAGAAGCCATCATTCGTCCCCCCGAGAGCACCTCAAAAACACCAATACAGTAAAGGGTTTGCCTTGCGGTAAAAACGAACAACACCCCACCCCACCCCACCCGTCCCAACAGAACTCCCCCCTCCCTGCACCCCTGCATGAGCCCGAACAGCCCCCCCAAAGTGCAGTGTGCCTGTCGCCCCATAGATGAAAACACTAACTAGTCCCCCAGAGGAGGAGGGAAAGCCCCCAAGAGACCCCGTACGACCTCCACGGGAGGGGAACTTACACAATCAGTCAATAATAACAATAATGTTGTCCAGAGCAAGGCCTACTATTAGTCCCTCAGTCCTGATCCGGCAAGCCCTCCCCACCAACCGCGCCCCCCCCCACCCCCACGGCCACGGTCCCCGGGCAAAGTGTCCAACCAGTCCCCGGCCGCCTCGGGACGATCAAAAAAGTGCGTGCGGCCATCCACCTCTACCCTCAACTTCGCTGGAAAAAGCATCGCATACTTGAGGTTCAGGTCCCGTAGGCGACGTTTGACTCCGAGAAAACTCAGTCTCTGCTTCTGAACCGCCGGAGTAAAATCAGGATAGAAGTTTACGTCCATATTGTCGAGTCTGACCGGTCCTTGTTGCCTAGAAGTCTGCAGGATAGCGTCTCTGTCCCGAAAGTTGAAGATCCGGGCAATGAGAGGCCTCGGAGGGGCTCCGATCTTAGGTCTCCCTCCGGGGACCCTGTGGGCACGTTCCACTGCGAAGAGTTTACTCAGCCCCCGGGGCTGGAGACGGGTGAGGATCAGGTCCTCCACAAACAGATCCGCCGCCTCCTCCTCACGTCCCTCCGGCACCCCGACAATGCGAACATTGTTCCTCCGGGCCCGACCCTCGGAATCTTCCAGTCGACGATCCATCAGGGCGCTCGCCTGGCCCAGTCGGCGCACCTCCTTTTGGAGGGCCGCCACGTCCGTTGTGAGGCCCGAGGTGGTGTGGGCCAAAGAGTCGACCCGGTCATTCGTCTTGGACAGATCGGCCCTCACCAGGCCCACATCCACGAGGACCGAGTCAATCTTTTGCGCCAGAGTGTCAAAGCGCTGGTCCACTGAGGCCTTCATCTCGGCGATGGCGCCCATGACGTCCCGGAGGGTCAGATCCGCGGGCAAAGCAGGGCCATCAGTCGGGCCAACAGGGGACCTACGCGGCGCCTCTGGAGATCCCTTCTGGAGGGTGTAGCGGTCCATGTTGTTAGACTGAGGGGCTGCGCCACGGCGGGTCGATTTCACCTTTGCCCGGTCGCCATCTTGTTTCGTGGACATGGCTCCAGTCCCCAAATCGTGCCAATCTCCTTGAAAAGGGCTAACAGACCGGTTCACGGGCTCCGGGGGAGGGCGACCACAGCTCCGAAGGGCGGATCACAGCTGGCGGGCCGGCAGGGCACCCCGATGAAGTCACACCACCGCACGCCGCCTCGCGACCCTACCTCGCTTGGCAGCAAGGAGGGCGCGAAAGTGAAAGTGCGGGGTACGCGAATCGCCCAGCCTCGCCCGCCGCTGTTGTTCACTTTGTCTCCGGATCGCCCCACACCTCCAATCCGGGGGGCCGGCGTGGAGAAGGCCGCAAACCTCAATCGATGCTCCCGCCGGTGTCCGAGGTCCGATTTGGAAACGGAAAACGGGTGGCACCTCAGCTCGGTCTCACGAACACAGTCCCCTCATCTAGGACAGGATATAGTCAGGATTTATGCAGGAGGTCGCGGAGGTCCTCGGGAGCCTCGCACCTACGCGGCCATCTTGGTTGCGCGCTAGGCTCCTCCTCCCTTCCCAAATTCTTATATCTATTTGTAAACCTTCCAATACCCCTGACTGTGCACTTTCACGCCCGGGTGCGGGCACTGCTGTTGACGCTGGTCTGGGCTGGTGGTCAGGCGAGAGCGTCTTGGGCGCTGCTTACACTCCCGTTGAGGCAGGGTGGACTGGGGGCCCCAGATATGCAACTATACTCGCTATGTGCGCAAGCACAATTTCTACATTTTTGGGCTTTTCCCACCCCTTGTCAACCGCACTGAACTGTACCGCAGTCAAGTCTATATGTGTATTCTTCTCTTTGCGGCCGTGTCCACATACTAACTCTGGGATATCCCCTTTGTAAGTGTTGACCCTCTATTGCTAGAGAAATCAGTTTGGTTTATCCTCTGCTGCTTTCCGTTCGTACCATCGTTTGTTTTGTTTCTGTTCATCTAAAAGTGAATTTGGGTGTAAAAGAAAACCGATATTTGTGTACATGATATTTTACAGTGTCAAAGTGGTTTTGAGCTCACATGTGTTTGAGGACGCCGTGAAAGTACGCAACTGTAATGTCATTGATTTGCTAACCTGAATAAACAAAAAAAAAATTTTTTTTTAAAAAAAAGTGGGTGGAGGTGCCTCTGGGAACTTTTACCTTATTGGTTAGGAAGAAGCCAGAAGTCACCCCACCCACAGGCTAGCGCTGACCATAAATGTAACACCACAGGGCACTCTCCTTATAACCCTTTCTGGACCTGTGAAAGAGAGAAGGACTGCGCCTGCTGTGTGAGTCCTGTATGGAGACCTAATGAGCTGTACCTGCTCCTACTTGTACCCAGGACCAAGAAATGGTCTTTAAGGGTCAGATGCTGACCTGTGTGGCTACATAGACATAAGCTGCAAGAAGCCTTTTTACTGTAGTGCCCACCTTACCAGTTGCAACTGGACCTGCAGTGAGTCCTGAACCCTAAGTGCTGCCCCTGGGGTCCTGGCACTCTTAGCTGTGTCGTCTAACTGGACTTCTACAATCTCTGAAAAGCTGTGAAACTTTGAAAAACTCTGACTTCCAGCCACCAGAGTACCGGGACCAACCACTCGAGCTGATCCGGCGAAGGCGCAAATTCGCTGAAGCAACAGGTTTCTCCCACTTGGAGCTTCTCTACAGCAGCAAATACGTTTCATCGGCCAGAAGGTATCTGGCCTCTTGGAACTGTTTGTCGAATACAGCCTTGTCCCACTGGAGGATTCTGAACTCCAAAAAGAGACTAAGCCCTAAAGTAGAAATCTTGAATGGATTAAGGTTTGAAAAATAGCCAGCTGAATTGAGGACTTCCCTGGGTGTGAAATTTGAACTTTTCCTATTTGGAGGTTTTCTCTCCAAAACCAACGGCTTTAGCGGGTCCTCAAACAACGGCTATCGGGCTTCTCAAGGACGTTCTCAGGTACATTCTGCATCCTTGGCCCACTAAAGGATTATGACTTCCATTTTAGAAACAGAGTCCCAAGATAAAATCTGTTAGTGGGACAAACCTGCTTGGTATTTCCAACCCGCGCTCCATCACTGTCAGCCTAAAATCATGCCGGTCATTCGCGAACAGTGACTACGTATGAGCCTTTAGGAAAAAACAATCTAGCACAGAGTTGATGCCCAGGAGCAATGTCAACCTAAGGAGGTAGGCGTCACTATATTCCTTGTGACTCGAAAGACTTCTTCAAAGAAAAAGGATTGGAAGCATCCAAGCCCAACACTAAATGGCAGGAGTACACTAGATGGCAGGAGTATGTAGAGGATGTGAATCTACAGCACTACACGTTGTGAACAGATACGTACAGGATAAGTAAAATTTTCCATCTCCAGTTCCCCTTATTGGATTTTTTAATTTTGTTTATTAAATGTTACTCTATTTTATAAATTGGAGTGGGATTTTTATTGTGTTTTGTTTTTGACTCATTTACTGTTTTGGTACTTCTAAATGCTTTAAACTTTTCCTCTAAATTAAGCCTGTCTGCGCTTTGCCATAGATACCAGGGGTTGAGCTCAGGTTTAAATTATTCAAACCTTTGCCTGAACCTATCAGATTAATGACTTTATTACTTGTGGTGAACTACCATGCAACCTAACTAATAATTCACTTTCTTACACTCAGTAACTACCAGGCAGGCGTCAGACCTTAGAGAAGCACAGGAACTTCCTTATTGAACTTCTGATAGAGACTTCTAAACATAGATTCCTCACCTTAGAACATTCCCCATGTGTTAGACTGGATTCCGAATACCTTGAGGAATACCTCTGCCCGTTGGTAGGTAGCATCGATTGGTGCGGCGTCTTCTGCATCAGAAGTGACGTCACAGTGCCCATATAAGCACCTACCTGGCAAGCTTTCATCAGTTCCTTTCTTGCTGTGCCAACAGTGTGAATCTGGAGACCTACCATATTCATTTTTTGAACAATTTTTTGCGACTTCTGTCGATTTCTTTTTGAGTTATTGCTCCCACTGTGTTAGGGACATGTCCCTTTCAAAACCTAATGGGTTTAAGCCCTGTAAGAAACGTCATTGACAGATATTAGTGTCTGATCCCCACTTGGTCTCTCTCTGATGTTGAGTCATGACTCCAAGGCGTGTACCAAGTGCAGGTCGATGCTCCCCAAGGAGATTCACGAGCAGGCAATGAAGCTCCTGGTGGTACAGCAGAAGAAGAAGATTACATGCCATTCTCAGTCCTGCTTTTAGTGTTGCTCCTGGGGCCGTTCTCTGAGTTGTTCCCGCGGACGGTTGTCTATGAGTTCAAAGATATCCTCCTCCTAGTTGGGTAAGTCGAAGAAGCACAAGAAAAAGAACTTGAAGCATTCTTCAACTTCAGCCTCCAAAGATTGTGTTTTGAGGCCCCGCACTCTGCTCGCGGAGCCTGTGTAGGGCCTACTCCTTGCTAAGCCAAGTTCCCTGAAACTAGAGCTGCACCTGCCTAACTAAAAGAGTTGTGTGATGCCATGCACGCCATTTTTGGGCCACCAACTCCCTCTGGAGTGTCTTTGGGCCCTATGTAGCTGCATGGTGCCCGCTGGGTTACCCCCAGGGGGTCAACGCCTGACGCCAGCTGGGAGCTCTGGATGTGATCCTGGATTCGGACTGAGGCTGACACGGTGCCTTCTTCTACCCTGCCTCCATCCATCCCGGTGCTGTCGCCAGCACCGCTCGATGACAAGCCCATCCTGATCCCCGACTCCGAGCCAGCGCTGCCCCAATACAGTTCAATGTCATTACCTACAAACCCCTGGAATTCCTGCCACTTAATAACCCTTTCCTCCTTGCAGGGATGGAGAAGGAAGGATTTGGCCCTATGGAGGAGGACCCCTGAACCACATGAGAACTGGTTTGAGGAGCTGGGTGACACCAGTGGTTAGACACTTCCCTAGACTCTGGCATGATTTCTCCTTCGGGGCCAGTCTCGAAGGAAGGCGCATCCTTCACCACCATGATACACAGGGCGGCTGAGGTCCTTGACCTCCAGTTGCTGGCAGTCAAAGTCAAGACTAACATCTTGATCGAGGTACTTCACCCAGGAGCAGGCTTGACTGAGCTTTTGCTCCCTTTTAATAAAGCCCTCACCGACGTTCTCCTGGGAGCCTGAACCAAACCTTGCATAGGGGCTCATGTGTACCGCATGATTGCCCAAGCTTCCTCTCCCAGCACCCCTTCCCTGAGAGCCTGGTGGTGCAGGCCTCAACCTCTAAGGTCATCACACATGTATTCCCGTCCACTCCACCAGGCAGGGAATCCAAAAAGCAGGACACTTTTGGGAATCGCATTTTTTCTTCCACCAGCCTAGCCTTTAAGTTGGTGAACACCGCATGCCTCTTGGCCCGTGGCTCCCGCGCCTTGTGGAACTGGGTAACTGCAAAGCTGCTTCTTATGCTTCCCGAGAAGGGCACGCCATTCTCAACCAAGCCCTTGTGGATGATCCGGATTCAGTAAAGTTCGCCATTAGGAGAGAGTTGAACACAACTGACTTCCTGGGCAGTGCTATAGCCTGCACAGTGGCTTTGCGTCACCATGCCTGGTCACGATCCACTGGCTTTTCTAGGAATGTCGGGGCTTCACTCATTGACATGAACTTTGACGGCTCCAACCTATTTGGCGATAAGACTGACACAGCGCTCAAATGCTTTCAGGAGAGCGGCCACCACCTCGGGTTTCCTTATCTGCCTCGTCTCAGCAGCAGTCCTTTTGCCCCTATTGTGGCCGGTGAGTGTGTGCTCTACCAGCCATATCCGACAGTACAACCTGCCTAGTCTTTCCATGGACGGGGCTTCAAATCCCATAAAGACCGCAAGAGCCAGGCCCAGTAAGCTGTCCAGTCCCACACTCCTCATACATCCTCTAAGCCCCTTTAGTAACCCTTCTGTCCAACACTGTCATCCCATTAGTGGCAGATTCAGGCATCACCTGCCCCAGTGGTCTTCCATTACTTCCGACAAGTGGGTGCTTTGGATTGTGTGCAAGGGGTACGCCCTCCCATTCGTGGACACCCCTCTATCTTTTTATAACCATCCCAAAAATGGCTGATGGAGGACCACTGCTCCTTGCTCCATCAGGAAGTGCAGGTTCTTTTTGCCAAAGGAACCATTGAGAGTGGGCCTGCTCCAGAAAAGGTCATGGTTGGTAGCCACGCTACCTTCTAGTGCCGAAAAAGGATGGGGGATTTTGTCCTATCCATGATCGGTGCCCGCTTACCACCTTTCTACTGAAAGAGAAGTTCAAAATGCTTATCTTGGTTCAGGTCTTCCTGCTGTGGACCTTGGAGACTGGTTTCTACTGGTGGACATGCATGATGCCTCTTTTCGTATCCCCACCCTGTGTGCCCGCAGACGTTACCTGTCGTTCACGGTGGACCACGACTGCTTTCAGTTTGCTGTGCTCCTTTTGGCTTCACCACCATGAAAGTGAATGACGGTTGTTGCTGCTTATCTTTGGAGGTCGGGGTTCCAGTCTTCCCCCCACATCGACGACTGGCTGCTGAAGGTGGCCATACCCCAGGCAGTGACACCGTCCTCCAGACTACAGCGAACCATTGGAACTTGTTGGAGTTCATTATCAAAGTCACACCCCTTCTCCTTCTCAAATGCTCCCTTTCAACCAGCCATTCTGGATACAGCTTTGCGCCTATCCTCCGGATTTGAGAGTCCAGGATATTAAGGCCATGATTCCAGTGTTTTAGCCTCAATCCTGAATTTCTGTGAGACAGACTCTGAGACTGCTGGGTCTGATGGCCTCTGAAACTTGGGTGCTTTTAATATGGCATTACATGCATGAGAAGGCACTTGGAGAAAACATTTCCAACATAGAAGAGCTGTGCTGATCCTGAGATGTAATTCACTGCATCTGATCTCGTAGGTATGGGGTCTCGCTAACAAAGCCCAGAGGTCTTCTATACTTATTCTAAACTAGCTCATGAGCACGGGGGCGGTGGTAAAAGGAGCTATAGTCCTGTTTCCACTGTCATTATAATATGATTTCCTCTTTTGTGCTTTATGGAATTGTAACAATGTTAATTATATTGTTTTTATGCATTATGGGCTCGTATTGGCTAGAGTACTGCACCTTAGAGCACGTTAGTTAAACATAAACATTTTAAACTATACAGTGTCTCTGATTACTCACTTTGTGGACAAGTATGAATGTGAACGAAAGAGTGTTCTTGTTTCCCACTATTCCTGAGAGTTTACCAAGTCGCATGTTCTAGGTTGTCTAATCATTGGTAGCTTCGCTGTAGTACGGAGAACGAAAGAGACACTAATGCTAGTCGGATTGGGGTTCTGGGCACTGAGGTGGCTTTTTTGGTACCCAACAATACACAGAGGTCCTGGTTTCCTGCGCATAGTTCTGTGCATGAGCAGAATCCCTGCAACAGTATCACCCAAAGTACACCCGCAGCGGCGGCTGGGTACAGGGTGCTAGTTTGGCATCGGGTGCCCTGCTGATTTCAATGGGGATTCTCCGGTTGCAACAAAGATTGCAGGCTCGGGGATGAAGATCTTCTGGTGGTGACCACCGGTTGGAGAGGTAAGTTGGGATGCCTGGGACACTGTCGGTTGGCCCACGGAAGGACGTCGGGGGCAAGGGTGTCTTTAGGCGTCGGGTTTTTCTTACCAGCTCCTTTTGTGGTCAGGGGTATCCTCCAGAAAGAGGCTGCAGGCTCCGCTTGGAGATTCGAGGCAGGTCGAAGATGACCAGATCTCAGGTCAGGATCGCCAGGGAGACCTCGTCGTGGTGTTGGGCCACTCGAACTCGGGCCGTGGCGTCGGGCGCAGACTCGCAGTTTTGGCCAGAGCCAGAGTCTGTGGGTGAGCAAATCCGGTGATCATGGGAGACATAGTCTTTGGTTTGGAAGGCAGGGCATGTCCTCTGGGTTCTTGAGGTTGCTGGCTGCAGGACACACCTGGATTTCGCTGTAGCAGGTTCAAGGTGGGGACAGGATGGTAGAGTTGGGGCCAAGTCAGTGGGCGTCCTCCTCATCTTAGTTTCAGCACAGCTTTTTCGGTTCTTCTTCTTCATGTTGATTCATGTCTTAGGAGGCAAGGTTCAGGGTTGCCTCTAAATACTATATTTAGGGGCATAATAGGTAAGTAAAGTTTGGGACCAATGGGTCCATTCTTTGGGGTATGTACACCACCTATTATGCCACCCTCCAGTGGAATGGGGGCATATGCCTCACTCTAGTTGGCTGGGTCCCCCCTTCTGCAAGATGCCAGGGACTGAGAGTTGTGCTTCACCTCACCTTCACCACCTGAGGGGTGAGGTTGGCAACGGTGGGCACACCTCCCTTCCTCACTTGGTTTTCCCGCTGATTCTCCAGCCCAAAGTGGGGGTCAGAACTGGTGAGGGCCAGTTGCTGGAAGCAGCAAAGGCCTGAGGTAGCTCACAAAGGCGGCAAGCCTTTGAAGCTTCCCCTTCGTGGACCCTGCCCATCCTGGGAAGGAGGTTTGGCACCTCGTCCCAGGATGAGCATTGTTTCAGACCCCCGAGAGCAGCAGCCTCTTGACCCAGGGGTCGAAAAACATGTCTGGTGGTGGCAGCTGGTGAGCAGCCACTCAGCCAGGACACTAGAGTTAGATCGTTTTTCAGGAGGCATCTCTAATGATGCCCTCTGTGTGCATTTTTCATTAAATCCCACACTGGCATCAGTGTGGGTTTAATGTGCTGAGACGTTTGATATCAAACGTCCCAGTTTTCAGTAAAGCCATTATGGTACTGTGGAGTTCGTAATGACAAACCCCCAGCACCATATACTCGTAATGGCATTACTGCACTTACAATGTCTTAGAGTAGACATAGACACTGTAGGGGTACGGGGCTCATGCACTTGTATCCTCACCACTGGTATAGTCCACCCAGCTAGAGGGGTGGCAGACCTATGCCAGGGCAGTGGGTTGTAGGCATGGCACACAGGGATGTGTGCCATGTCGACTCTTCACTTTGTTCTTCACCAAAACAAGCAGCCTGCAATTGCAGTGTATGTGCGTGTGTGTGTGTGTGTGTGTGTGTGTGTGTGTGTGTGTGTAAAGGTACGGGCCTCTAAGGATGGCAAAATAAGTGCTGCATCCCTTAGAGGCCTTCCCTGGCCACTTTGCCCTGGGTACCTATGGTACCATTTACAAGGGATTGATAAGAGTGCCAATTGGGTTTTGTTTTTAATACAGTTTAGGGAAAGAACATAGGCCCTGGGTACCTGTTTGGCAGGAACCCAGGGCACACTCAGTCAACGTACATCAGCGGTTTTGGCAAAAAGTGGGGGCAACCATGCAAAAAGAGGGCACTTTCTTACAATAAGCACAGTAGAATGATTGTATCAGCATGGAATTTGTGAATAATGCCTTGGTGGGCGTTTTAATTCACATGGTACTCCACAATGTTTTGAACACTGGCTCTTCCATTCTTTTAAAAATAAATCTCCCTGATGAATTTCTATCTGTGAGCAAGAGAGTGCCAATTTGGTCATTGGTCTTGTCTACTAATAAGCATGTGCAAAGATCTGGTTTTCTTGGGGACTCTGACATAGATTGACTGTAGCCCCCCAGCCGTTAGTTAGGGGGATAATGAGGGGGGTGGTCCTTCAGTGCCTGTGCCCTATCGACAGTTGTTGACTGCTCCTGGGAGCAAGCTGGCAGATTTTATTAAACTAAGGTCTTGGAATGTGGCAGGCTTTCACTCAAAGCTTTCAGATTCAGAATAGGGGAAATGTATTGATAGGCACCCCATCATTCTACAGCAAGTAACGTGGGCAACCCACCCTGAGTATAGACCTGGCTGCTATACTTTTTACAGCAATGTCGTACCTGGCCACAATTCTTTGCAAGCTAGAAACACTAGACACTGGCCCCAAGGTTATGTTGGCTGTTAAACTATAATTTAGGAATACACCTAGATTGAATTACAAACATATTGTGGGGATTACTATCTATGTTTGATCTGTTCCGGATAATGCAGAATCACAAGTACTCCACTCCCTTTGTCCTATGCTTGACTATCTAAAACAGGAATGGCCTGTAATTGTTGCTGATGACTGTAACCAGACCCCCCAGGTTTTGCGGCTTTGGGTGGCAAATTTTACAGCCCAAAAAAGGCAAATTTGCATCCCAAAACCTCAAAATTCGCTGTAATTTTGTGGTGGGCAAAAAATGTGCCTTCCACAAAAATACTGAAGGTCTGTTCTCTGTTACTGCTGGAGTCACAGTCTGTAATGTTGCAAAGTATCCAGCAGCACAGCGCCTGGAACCGGTGGGTGTCTGATGCCAAAGAGAGTAAATTAAAATATGACACATACTCTTATTTTTTGGGCATCAGACAGCCTGTGCATGCAGGGCAGCAGTGGTGGGGGGATTGGGGAGAGGGAGGCAGCAGAGAAGGTTGAGGGTATAAAAAAAATTAGGAGACATGGGTTAATAGGAGACAAGCAGTCAAGGGAGAGGAGAGCAGTAGAGCCTTTCTAGAGCCTGCAGAGTCAGCAGGGGGCACACAAATGTGTGAGGTGGGCTGCAGGCTAATCGTTCAGGAAGGGGCTCTATGCATTTCAAAGGCAGGCGACAGAGGAATTTAGCACCTCTGCTGCCTGCTGGCCTGTTTTTCACCCTCCCTTTACTGGCTCAGCTGCACCACAGAACCAGTAAAGAGAGGGTGAATGGCAAAGGTTTTTTTTTAAAAAAACATTTTTTACATATTTTGCTGGTGCCCTTGTAAAAATCGCAATAATTTTACGAAAGTGCTGATTTCACGATATTTTTTGCAATCCGCGAGATTGTAGGGGGCCTGTGTAACATTCACTTAGAACAATTTAAACTGATCTCGCTCCTGTTATCACCTGGAGATGAGGAGTCGGGAATCCCAGAGCTCTTGGCAAACCCATAAAAAAATGGCCAAAGGCCACAAGCCAGCTCTTCCATTTGACCTTAGAGTAAGGTCTAAGAGAGAGCAATGGACGCTCCATCTTTGATCATCCTGCATTCCCTACCTTTAAGAGGGGTAGTTCTTTTGGTCACATAAGAATACATCTTAGTGTATCTTAGACTGTGGCCTCTTCTAAGTGACATGAAGGTCATATTTCGCCCTGACAGCGATCATTACGCCTTAGTTGCTAACTTCTTTGCTGACATCCTACCTGCCTCCCAGGACCGTGACACTGAGTCGTATATATCATCCTTTATTGATGACTAA
Source organism: Triturus cristatus (assembly GCF_964204655.1). Taxonomy (NCBI): domain Eukaryota; kingdom Metazoa; phylum Chordata; class Amphibia; order Caudata; family Salamandridae; genus Triturus; species Triturus cristatus. The sequence goes on along the minus strand of NC_140590.1, from coordinate 1,149,909,621 downwards.
CAACTCTAAGAATGTAAAATGGAGAGACCTAATTAATAAAGATCTATAACTGAGTGAAATCTATTTTTAAAGTCTTTGATGTTACTGATCTTGATTGGACAAAGTGTGCCCTGAACCTTTCTGATTTTTTTACCCCTCTAAGATACATTTTCATGATCTGTTTCACATGGAAAATCTGCTCAAATATATCCTCTCCTTGGTTCTCAGAGGAATGCAGAGTGACTAAGAAGGGGCTGATTGCCTCCACTAGAAAGGATAATATCCCTTCACAGCTTTCACTGTGGTTTATGGGTTGCAATGTCAGTAAAACACAATGTACTAAAGATGCTGGTGCTCCTGTTAAGTTAGATACAGTAATCTTTTCAGTAGAACACAATGCTGCGGTTAGACACGGGGCTCAGTAGTGTCTAAAGTCAACTGGGTTCCCTCAGCGGCCCGCAAAGTTGCACGGACTGGCAGTGAAGAGCCCACAGACCTAGTTAATCGGTCAAAGCTATGGTCTATCTTGCTGGATTTGGGTATTGACCCTCCCCTAGTAAGTTTTTTAGCAGCACTCCATCAGGATCTTTCTGCTTCTGTGAGGGTCACTCAGGACGGGAAATGCACTAAGCACTTTAGGTCAGAGAGAGGGGTGAGGCAGGGGTGTATCCTTGCCCCACTCCTCTTTACCATTTATATTAACGGCCTGGAAAGGTCCCTGGGGATCCCGAGGGCGGATGCTCCGCGTGTAGGGGAACTAGTTATACCGGTTCTCCTATACGCGGACGACGCTGTCCTGTTGGCCCGCACTGGTGTGGGGCTTCAGAGATTTTTGGATGCCTTTGGCGCCTTTATGGCTGCCTTAGACCTTAAGGGGAACATAAAGAAATCTCATTTTATGGTGGTGGGGAAACAGGGCAAAAAGCTTAAATCCAGATCCTTTTTTTGTAATGAGGAAGAGATTACGAGAGTAAAGGTTTTCTGCTATTTGGGCGTCCTCTTTGACGAGCGTGGTACTTGGGGCCCGCAAATCAAGCTCAAAAGAAATTCTGTAGCTAGGTCTACCTCTGCGTTGTTGAGCTTTGCCAAAAGACTGGGGGCAAGACCCATGGAGGCCCTGCTGAAAGTCTATTCTTCGAAATGTTTGGCTATCGCCACTTACGGTGCGGCACTGTGGGGCTATGTTGCGCAGGATATGATCCAAGTGGTAGAAAATAGGTTTTTGAGACACTTGCTCTCAGTCCCTCAATCGACTCCTGTTTTTTCTATTCATTCGGAGGCTGGCCTGGGTTATGTCACAGATGAGCTGAAGATGGCCCCACTGTTGTGTTGGGTGAAAACCTGGCTAAATCAGGAAATCACTCTTAATCATCTGATTCTTAACGACATCTTAGCTTTGGACCACGCTATAAGAATACCCTGGCTGGAGCACGTCAGAGTGGCGTTCTCCCGCCTTGGGCGTCCCAAGCTTTTCTCATCCCCATCACTTTTTGTTAAGGCAGATATAGCTTGGATTAAGCAGGCTTTTATAGATAGGGTTAAACTGGATCGGGAAGAAAGGGAACTTTTAAAACCACTTGTTAGAGCGCATTTTATGCTTCTCTTATCTCCCTCGTTGGAACCCTATTTAGGCATTGTCTCCAATCCACACCACAGATTTTTATTGCTGAGATTTAGATTCAACCTGATTCATTATTCGCTTGGTTTCTATCCGTCCTGGGGTAAACCTGAATGTAGCAGGCCATGCCACTGTGATAATTTTTCATTTCAAGACACATTGCACTTTATCATGTTTTGCGAGTTTTACTCTGCAAGTAGGAAAAAATATTTGCTCCCAATCTTGAAGGAAGCCGGCTTCTTACAAGTCAGACCTGCTTTGCTATTTCTCCAGCAGCTGATTAGCACTCGTATTATATTTAGTGTGGCAAATTTCCTGGCGGCAGCTGTGCGCTGCAAATCAAAAATTCTTCCCAACTTGTGCAATCTTGACTGACCTTTTAGTGTTTGTTTCTAGGTATGGCCTTTTTTTACTTTGTGATTATGTTGTAAATATTGTTGGCACATCTTATGCTCTTTGATTGTTTTGAATTACTGTATGAAATCTGTACTTTTATGATTTTAATTAATCGAATAAAGTGTTTTCTGACTGACTGACTGACTGACCTGGTAGGCCCAATACTATTCTCCTTTTGTAAGGTTAATTAAACAATACCTTGGTTTAAGAGATATAGCCGCCATGCGCGGGTTGCCTTGCAGAGAATCCTAGACACCACTGTAGCTAAAAGCAAAATCAGGTTAGGGCTTTATGTCCAAAGGGTGGGTCGTTAGCCCAAGCTGATCATGAGAAAGGTGGTGAGGGCCCATATCAATTCCCCTATGGGTCCCCCACCACTCCGAAAACCTTGAGGATGTGGATGCCAGCTTCACTCTCATGCTCTGGGGCATGGTGTCGGCCTCCGGTGTCAAGCTTGCGGTCCCCAGGGGAGAGCTGGAAGCAAGCACAGCGTCATACTCTCTGGGCCAGCGGTGGTTGTTCAGTGCAGGTTTCCCATGACAGCCTTGTCCTTGTGAGGGGCCGCGCTGAGGAAGGTTTCCCCTTAGCAAACAGGTCGTTGAAAGTGGCTGAGCGGGCTGACTGCAGCATTCTCCCAGTATAGGGGTGGTTACGTGAGGCGAGTCCGCTGATCCTTGCGAACCTACGGGGAAGGCAGTCGCTTGGCAGAGTCTCAGTTCTAGGCTAGCCCAGCGCTCTAAGCCCAGTGCAACAAGCCCCTACTATAAGGAGTTTCAGTCTCCCACTGGCGGGGAACTTGTAATGTTTGCAGAGCGGTGCCAGGGAACTGAAAGTACACATACTAAACTCTATCCTCAGTCCTACCAGCTGGCAATAAAATATGCTCCCTGGAGGCGGAATGCTTTTCTTGGTAGATAAACTGCTTGCAGTTGAGATGCAGATACAATCAGAGGAGGTCATTGATGTCCCAGAGACTTCTACAAGAACTGTGGGCAAGCCAACAAGCCCTTGGAGTTTGTGGGTGCAATAGAAGATGTAGAGGGAAGGATCCTTCCTCCCTCACTGCAGAGGCAGCAGACAACAGGCCATCACAGCAGAGTACAGGACAAAGTGGCAGTCCCTCCTGGAAACACAGCAATCAACTTGTAGCAGGCCAACAGAGCAAAGCAGTGGCAAAGTGGCAGTCCCTCCTAGCAGTGTGGCTCCTCTTAGCTGCAGAGTCTCCTTAGGACCCCAAAGTGAACAAGTTAGGGGGTGTCAGAGATCCAGTACTTATACCAAAATGTGTTTTTGAAGTGGGGGAGACAACAAAAGAGGCCTTTGATCCTCACAAGGTCCCTGCCCTTCCTTCTCTGGATCCAGATGCACTACAGGGGAGGATGCTGCTCTTTGTGTGGGGACAGGAACAGACCTATTCAGGTGCAAGTGTCAGCCTCTCCCTTCGAATCTACTGCAGCAAGGCCCATCACACTGTAGATCGACCATCAGATTGCCGCTGTCACACCTCAGCTTTCTTTGTGTGTCTGTCTAGATGGAATGCACAAAGCCCAGCTGTCACCCTGACCAAGATGTGTATTCAGAGACAGGCAGAGGCACAAGATGGTTAAAATAAGAAAATGCCAACTTTCTAAACATTAACAATACACAGGAGTATAACCCGTTAACCCAGGAGAGACCGGGCGCAATGTACAACAAAAAACAATGTCTCAACTGGAGAATATTTTGGAGGGGGAACCAATTTTGACCAAGTGAGATAAATCACATAAGAACCAAGGGGCAAGAAGGGAGACCACAGTATAGGTAGAGTAAAAAAGGTATTTATACAATTGTGCAAGTAGTTAGGGAAGCACTACAATACATTCACTTGTAAAATGACCTAAGCACACAACGTAACCAACTGAACGTGCTGGTGAATAGTGAGCGACGCAGTGATACAGAAGTGTGAAAAACAGCATGAACGGCGCAAATGAAAAAGGGGGTACAAGGGTCAACAAACAAGATAAATATATACAGTAAAGTACAAGAAATTAATTGGGATGTTTTAGTTGACCACAGGAAGGCCTTAGTTCTAGGCTGTGTCGTCGACGGCGTTTCGACCTGGATGATTTCAGGTCATCATCAGGACTGAGGTCATAGATTAAAGAGTAATGCTTCTTGTAAGGGTAGTCGTGTTCTCAATAGAAGGATGGTCGAGCAGAGTGGCCAATTTTGTTTCAAAATTTAAACCGACAGGTCCACGACAAGGGAGTGAAACTTGTTAGGGTAGTCCTATTTTCAAATGAAGGATGGTAGGGCCCATGTCGATCAGAGTGGCCAATATTGTTAAGAAGTCCAAACCGACTGGTCCACGACGAGGGAGTAAATCCAGGGCCAGGGAACAAACCGCAAAGCCGTCGGAGAAAAACTTCCGAACTTTCTAAACATGGCATTTTCGGACCTGCAATTTAACAACCAAATTTACTAAAATATATATTATTAAATTGTGAGTCTAGAGACACCAAACTCCAATTTTCAACCTGCTCACAATGCGAAGTTACACTTGAAAGATGTTTAAGGCAATCCCCATGTTAACTTATGGGAGAGTTAGGCCTTGCAGTAGTGAAAAACAAACTGAGGAGTGTTTTACTATCATGACATGTAAAGCTTAAAATACATGCCCTAACTTTTAAATACACTGCACCCTGCTCTTGGGACTGCCTAGGGCCTACCTTAGGGGTGACTTGTATGTAATAAAAGGGAATGTTTGGACCTGGCAAGTAGTTTAACTTGCGAGGTCGAAATGGCATTTTAAAACTGCACACACAGGCCCTGCAGTGACAGGACTCAGCCATGTTTAAAGCTCAAATGAGTGGGTGACACAATCAGTGCTACAGGCCCACTAGTAGCATTTAATTTACACGCCCTGGGCATATATAGTGCACTTTACTAGGGACTTACAAGTAAATTAAATATGCCAATTGTGGATAAGCCAAAGTTACCATGTTCAAAGTACAGAGCATATGCACATCAGCACTGCTTAACAGTGGTAAAGTGCCCAGAATTCTAATGCCAACAAAAAGAGGGTCAGAAAAATAGGAGGAGGAAGGCGAAAGGTTTGGGGATAACCCTACAAAAAGGTCCAATCGTCGGTAAAGAATCTGCAGCTAGATAGTCTCTATGAGATAAGGTGTTACCAAAGGTAAGTAACTTGTTCATCTGATAAAGACTTACAGCCACAGCTGTGGAGCCAGGCCTTGAGTGGGGACACTTCCTCGTCTAATTGGCCAACGGACTCGGTGAAGTCAAAGCACACTTCGACTTCTTCTTGTGGGATCTCGACTTTCCCGAATGGCTCTACGACTTTGAGTGCAACTACGACCTCGGGCTCTGTCACTGCTCCCAGGAACTTCCACTCGACTGAAATCTTTGTTCTCCCATTGCGAGTCACCAGAAGCTTGAGGGATTGCTCCCTCGAGGCATTCGGGTGCATGGCATGGTAGTCGGGGCAGGCCTTTGCGTCATGGTCCCACTCAAGGCACCCGAGGCAAACAAGGTGCGGGCCCTTTACCGACATATGTCAGTGACCGGCGCCACAGGGCTGAAGCCAGCCTTCCTGAAGGACATCCCTGCCGGATCTGCACTGACTGGCGCGGAAAGAAAAGAACTGACATCAGCTCACCTGGGTGGCGCCTATATAGGCACAGTGAACGTCACTTCTGGCGCAGATGACTCCAATGATGCCATGCGGAGCTGGATGATGCCACCTACTGACCCGCAGGCCTACTGCTCACGATAATTTCCAGATCCAGTTTGACGCTTGGGGATAATTCTAAGGTAAGGAATCTGTGGCTAGAAGTCTCCATCAGATAAGTGTATTACACGGTGAGGTCATATATCCACACCATATAATACACCTAATTTCCTCACATGATGCCTCAATGGCACCTCAAGCAGGTCCTAACATTTCTGATGTGTTCTCCACTTCAAGTCACTACTCAGCTGTCCTCTGCGAACCTTAACTTCTAAGACTGTTTTCCTGGTGGCCATCACATCGGCCAGGAGGGTCAGCAGGCTCCAAGTTCGATAAGTCCATCCTCCCTACACCACCTTTTTCACTGACAAACTGGTTCTTGGCACACATGCTTCTTTTGTGACAAAAGTTGTCACCTCTTTCCATGTCGGCCGGAGCATGACTGCCTTGTTTCTCCCCGCCTCATCCTTTTATGGAGGAGAGACTCCATCATCCTGACTCGAAAATAACTCTTTTGTTCTACATGGATTGCACTAGAGAACATCAGGTGGAGGATGAGCTCTTCATCAAGTTCACTGGATCTAGAAAGGGCATGGCTGTGCAGAAGCGGACCATCTTTTGCATTGCACTCTGCTAAGCATTATCTAAGAAGCTGCCTCCTGAGGGTTGTAGGCTCATTCCGCCAGGGCCAAGAATGCTGCTACTGCATTAGCACATGGGTTACCTGTCCTGGACATCTGCCAAGCCGCTATGTGGCGTCACTCCACAGGTTCATGAAGCACTACTGCTTGGACAGTCAAGTTTGTCAGGACGGGCTATTTGCACGTTCCATCCTACATGACTTTGTGGTTTTTGCTAATTTGCAGACCCACCTCCGGAGAGGTATTGCTTGGGTATCTATGCTAAGTTGAGGAATCTGCGGTTAGAAGTTTCTATCAGAAGAACAAGTTACGTACCTTCTGTAATGTTTTTTCTGGTATAGACTATGTAACCGCATATACCTCACCGATCCTACCATCCTTCCTGCTCTGCGAACTGGGCTTTTCAGCCCAAAGATTCCATTAGAGTCTGTCTCTGGTCAAATCATTGTTTTATGTGGCTCTGTGTTTTTGGAGCGGAGATAGTTACAAAAGAAACTGATGTTAGCGTGCCGGGATGGCTCTTATATGAGCACTGCAACGTCACTCCTGACATGGACGACGCCAAGTCAGAGCCGATGGATGCCACCTCCCTGCACGCAGAGGCACTGCTCAAGATTTCCCTGATCCAGTCTGACGCTTGTGGAATATGTGCATGAGGAATCTGCAGTTAGCGTCTCTACCAGAAACAGCATTACCAAAGGTAAGTTACTTGTTCATTAGGGAGAGAGACTACTAGGGACATTTGCCAACGTTGCCCCTTGTTTCTCCTTGACTTGTCTGCAGTCATCAACATAGCCGACCAAAAATATTTCTGACTGGAGGAAAATTGCGCAGAGAGTGGTTCATGTACCCAATGCCATACTTCGAGTATCATTCCTTTCACCCACTCTTTTCAATGTCTACATGATTCTCCTTTGGACTGTTATCAGCAGCTACTTCATCTACTGTCTCTGAAATTTACACCATGCTCCTGAAGGAGTTACAGAACAGAATAAGAGTCCATGATTATCTTAAATACACCCTCTCACCCGACGTCGCTGACGTTGCCTTCCTCACGGAAACCTGGACCAACACCACCTCTGGCCCCGACATCGCTTCCGCCATCCCAGACGGGTACAAAATCCAGCGGAATGACCGCCCCCACCGCCCAGGAGAAAGACTCGCCATCGCACACAAGACCTCTCTCCGACTCTCCACCTCCAGCACGAGAGACCCCCCACTCCAACACAGAACACCTCCACTTCCAGATCCAGACCAGCCCCAGGACCACGTTGTGTGGCACCCTCGCCTATAGACCCCCCTGGACCCCGCACCCAGTTCGCAACCACCATTGCTGACCTCGTAGCACCCCACGCCATCCCCTCGACGGACTACATGCTACTCGGAGACCTGAACTTCCACCTCGACCCCGACTCCATCACCCTCCAGGACAACCTCTCCAACCTCGGACTGAAGCAGCTCGTCAACACCCCCACTCACAGAGCAGGACACACCCTTGACCCCATCTTCACAGAAGGGACCAACATCCACTTCAGCCATACCTTGCAGCCCCTCTGGACAGACCACCACTGCGTACACTTCACCTTTAACACCACCACCGCACCCAAACCCGCACCGCGCCCGCCACGAAGGAACTGGAGCAAGATCACAGACGAACACCTCAACACCACCCTCCTCCTAGACCCCCCCTGCGCCACGACCGCCGCCAACTCCGCAGCCAATGAAATCCACCGCTGGATCTCCAGCTGCGTCGACAAGCTCGCATCGCTCCCTGAAGGCCGCCTGGTTCACCACCAAACGTTCCTGCAGACGCCTCGAGAAAACCTGGCGAAACCGGAAATGCATGGATGACCTGAACAGCTTCAGGAGTGCCCTGAAGGAATACCACCAGCGCATAAGAGGCACCCCAACTAGGATGGATCATCAAAGCCTCCTTTGAAGCCGGCATCTTCCCAGATGACTGGAAGCGGGTGGAGGTTAAACCCCTCCTCAAGAAGCCCACGGCTGACCCGACGGACCTGAAAAACGACCGGGGCCCATCTCTCTCCTCCCCTTCGCTGCCAAAGTCACTGAGAGACTCGTAAACACTCAGCTGACCGCCTTCATTGAAGAGAACTCCATCCTAGACCCCTCCCAGTCCAGATTCCGCAGGAACCATAGCACCGAGACCGCCCTCCTAGCCGCCACCGATGACATACGCAGGCTACGTGACCAGGGCCACTCTGCGGCCCTCATCCTGGTAGACCACTCCGCAGCCTTCGACACCGTATCACATCGCACTCTCGCAGCCAGATTTCACGACGCGGGGGTACAGGGAACTGCCCTCAACTGGATCGAGTCCTTTCTCTCCGGCAGAACCCAGAGGATCAGACTCCCTCCTTTCCTCTCCGAACCCACAGAAATCAGCTGCGGAGTGCCCCAAGGATCAACACTAAGCCTAACACTCTTCAACCTCTAAACGGCCCCCCTTGCCGCCATCGTCAGACAACATGGGCTCAGCATAGTATCATACGCCGACGACACCCAGCTCATCCTCTCCCTCATGAAGAACCCCCTAGACACCAGACTCTGCTTCCAGGAAGGAATGAAGGACGTGGCGGCCTGGATGAAAGATAGCTGCCTGAAGCTCAACTCGGAGAAGACAGAGGTCCTCATCCTCAGACCCTCCACCTCCGCTTGGGACTACGCCTGGTGGCCCTCTGCCCTCGGGAATCCACCCACCCCCACAGACCACACACGGAACCTCGGCATCATCCTCGACTCCTCCCTCACCATGACCCGCCAGATCAACTGCGTCGCCTCCAGCAGTTTCAACTGCCTTCGCATCCTTCACAAGACCTTCAAATGGATACCCCCGGAATGCAGGAAAACAGTCACCCACGCACTCATAACCAGCAGGCTGCACTACGGCAACGCCCTCTACTCCGGAATCAACAGAACCCTCCTACACAAGCTCCAAACGATCCAGAATGCCGCAGCCAGCCTGGTCCTCGGGACCCCACGACACAAACACATGACCCAACACCTACGAGACCTCCACTGGCTCCCTGTCGAGAAGAGAGTAACCTTCAAAGTGCTCACCCACGCATACAAATCCCTCCACAACATCGGACCCAAATACCTCAACGAGAGAGTCTCCTTCCACGTACCCAAAAAGGACCTCCGCTCCGCCGACCTGGCAAAAAAAGCCTGCAGCTGCAGAAACAGAGCAGGCGGAAGAGCCTTCTCCTACGTCGCAGCCAAGGCCTGGAACAAGTTCCCTGTCAACATCAGACGCTCCCCTACCCTGCACACCTTTTGGAAAAACCTCAAGACCTGGCTCTTCGACTGACCGGAGCTGCACCCCCACCAACCCCCTCCCCAGCGCCTTGAGACCCTCACAGGTGAGTAGCGCTCTTTATACAACCTTGATTGATTGATTGATTGAATATGGATGTCAAACAATTGGTTATATTTGAACAGCACCAAAACCGAGATCCTACTCCTTGGCAGTGAAAAATTGGAAACTTTTGCAACTAGTTGGCCTGTCTCTCTCTAGGTTCTCTATCCACCTTTTCTTACTCCGAAATGTCACAATCATGTACGACGCTGAATTATCCTTTTCCACTTCAGCTAACTCTGTGACCAAAAACGTGTTTTTTCAGCTCTGCCGCTTCCTTGGAATAATTGCAATACTATACACTCAAGGCTCACCCATGTTATTGTGTTTGAGTTTATGGGGGTCTCTTTTGAAACATTTTGATCGTATCACCCCTAAATTAAAAATCACTCATTTGGCTTGCCATCAGACTCCGGATTGCACTCAAATACCTCTTCCTGGAGCACAAAGCCTTCCACAGCCTTAGACCACCTCTTCAATCTGTACATCCCATACCACTCAACCAGATGCCAGAGGCAGACCTCCCATCGCACCCTCTCATTACTGCCGTCAAGAGTGAGCAAGCCCTTCCACTGGGAAGACTTCTCACCTGGAACTCCTAGTCTTAGCTCTTTATGATTAATCTAACATCAGATCATTTAAGAAGGAACCAAAGACTTATCTCTTCTGCCATTGGTTTGTGCCTGAATGACTTGTAAGTCAGATTTTCTTCCCTGAGCTGTGTAGTGTCCTCACATCCCATTAGAGTGCACTCAAAAAGCTAGTAATGAATAAATAACATCCTTCACTGAAAACCATTTTCCATAAAATGAACAACATTCATACATGCACCTTTAAAGAGCCACACAACTTCAAATATCTCCGATTCACCGGTGACATTTATGAGAAAACCTTCGGTGCCATCTGCATTCTTGTGTTTTTGATGTGAATTTTTAGCTGGTGAGGGCATCTCCCCTAAAGAGAGCCCTCAGCGTTGCTCCACTGCTCTTCCAGGGAGGTCCAGCGTGTCTTCGATGGCAGCTAATATTTCATACACAGCGGCCCGGGTAGCGGCAAAACAAATGGGTCTGCTCTACGTATCAGTTGGGGCTTGGTGCGAACTGGGCATTGTTACTTTGGTTGGGCTTACCGAACATCAGAGAGTTGTGTGAAGGGAAAAGTGTGTGGCCTGTTTTTTGGGGTCCAGGTGTAGTTGGTTCTCACTAGCCTGTGTCTTGTGCAGCACGTATCGTGTTTGCAGCACGCATAATATATATATTATATATATATATATATATATATATATATATATATATATATATATTCACTGAAAAAACCATAGGTTTCACACATGTTATAGTTAGCTGGACATTTTACTGATAAAAAACCAATGAAATTCCCCCGTTATAGTTACTGTAGGCAACTATAACTCACGCGAGCGCAATCCTCTGCTGATGCTAATAATGTATTTAGACACTTATTTGCCCATGTCTTCTTCCATTAAATTTTAGCTATACATATATTACAAATATGTCATCAGCAGAGGATTACGGTCGCGTGAGTTATAGTTGCCTACAGTAACTATAACGGGGGAATTTCATTGGTTTTTTATCAGTAAAATGTCCAGCTAACTATAACATGTGTGAAACCTATGGTTTTTTCAGTGAATTTGCAAGGTTTTTTAAATGCTAATTCCTAACTATAACGTGTGTGAAACCTATGGTTTTTTCAGTGAATTTGTACGGTTTTTTAAATGCTAAGTTACTTTACGCCATTTGTGGCGTGCGCGCCCACTTAACGCAGTTCGTTCCGTGCGCGCACGGTGCGCTTCGCGCACCGCGTGCCCACGTTACGCTAGATGGGCCATGAACGCACGATGCGCTTCGCGCACCGTGCGCACATGGAGGTCATATGATGAGCATTGTTGTGACAGGTAAAATATAGGTTTTGTTTATCTCAGATGAGCCATGCATAAAAGGTGCCCTTCGGGCACCTTTTGCACACGGGGTGGGGAGAATGTTGATATATTTTTTTTTTTTTATTATTTCTTACCGTACGCGTACGGTAAGCGTAATCGGCGAAATTTTCGAAAAAATTAAAATTGCCTTTTTTCACTTGGGGGATCGTTGGGGACTCCCTCGACATGGCTAGGTGCTTGGGAGCTGTGTAAACAGCCCCTTTACATGATTTGCACTTTGTTTTTCAAACCCCTGTCAGAGTGCGAGAGAGAAAATGGCGGCCACCGCTTCCTGGTTTTCGACCGATTCGAATGTTTACTAAGATCTAAGGGCCAATCAGAATCGCGCTCGCGCACGCCACCGTACGCGTACGGTAAGCGCACGGTAAGCGCACCGTAAGCTGGCTCAGATATATATATTGATTTAAAGGCTATTTTCTCAGAATCTACTGAACAGATTTACACCAAACCTACAAAAGGCACTTCCTTGACCTGAGGACTACCTCTCTGCCAAATTTCAAGTAATTCTGTTCAGCCGTTCGGGCTGTAGCTGTGTCTAAAGGTCCTATGGAAAAATGCATGGGAAAAACGCGTTTTGGGACCTCCCTTTTATCTCAGCCCCCGCTTGACGAATCCCCCCGAGACTTTCAGGGTAGGAGCGGAGCGTAGCGCCCCACCTATTTTGAAATATTCGCGAGGATTCATCAACCGGCGCCAAAGTTATTCAAAATAGAATGTTGCTGATTTCCTATGGAAACGTGGTCCTAACTATAACTACCTACTGGCGACCGCCAGTAGGTAATATATATATATATTCACTGAAAAAAACATATGTTTCAGGCACGTTATAGTTAGGAATTATCATTTAAAAAACATTAGAAATTCACTGAAAAAAACATAGGTTTCAGGGGCGTTATAGTTAGCTGGACTTTTCACTCGTACAAAACCATTGAAATTTCCCCGTTATAGTTAGTTCAGCTAACTATAACTCGCACGCCCGCAATGCACTGCTGATGACGTCACATATTACATCACTCATGAAATGGTCAGTGACATCACTCATGACATCACTGATGACATCTCCAATGACATCACTGATGACACCACTGATGACATCATCCAGTGAATGTGTGTTTTTCTGAAAATTAAATATGTTTTATATATATATCTCAAGGTCGATGGAAGAATAAATGGGTATATAAGTGTCTAAATGGATGATCTTTTTTTGAAAAATTGATTGTATAACTGACTGATTAAGTGTATCTTAGTGAATACATGGCTTAGTGAGTAATGTTTAAATATGTAAATATCTGTATCAGTCTCTCACTTTGTGTATAAGTGGCTGCATGGGTTGGTGAGTAGCTACATGAGTGTCTATATAGGTTATTAGTTGGTTTTTTGAGTATCAGTATGAGTGTCTGAGTGTCTGTATGGTTCAGTGGGGGTATTATGTAGTGCATAGATGCATGAATGAGTGACTCACTGTTTGTATGTGTTGAAGACAGCATGTGTGCAGGACTGTATGGGTGGATGAGTGTGTGTATGGGTGTGTTAGTAAGTGAATGATTGTCTCAATAGTGTCTTTATGAGTAACTACATATGTTTTAAACTAGTATATGTGACTATTGGTGTATATAAGTGAGTATATGTGAGAGTGAGAGATTGTAAGAGTTCCTGTATGAATAAGTATGTGTTTCTATAAGTGACTGTTTAAAAGACTAAGTATGTGAAGTTTCTGTAGAAGTAAGTGTGGTGGTGTGTGTATAACTGTATATGCAAGTAAATGGATGTTTGATTCTTTATTAGCATGAGTGACTATTTGTGTGAGTAACTCTATGGATGAGTGGCGTTGTGTAACAGGATGTATAGGTGTATGAGTACATATGATGAGTGAGTACATCTATGAGTGACTGTATAGGACTGTTGGTGAATGAGTGGATGTGTATGTGGATCTTAGAATTACTGAATAGGTTGTTGTAACTGGTATTGGTATGTCCATTGTTTTGAAAATTTTAGTTTCTATTTTTGAATGTATGTATCAAAGGTTATATTAGGGTGAGAGGAGGTCTGCCACTCTATCACAAGGATGATGTCATCAGTGATGTCATTTGAGATGTCATCAGTGATGTCATGAGTGATGTCACTGACCATGTCATGAATGATGTAATATGTGACGTCATCAGCAGTGCATTGCGGGTGCGCGAGTTATAGTTAGCTGAACTAACTATAACGGGGGAATTTCAATGGTTTTGTACAAGTGAAAAGTCCAGCTAACTATAACACCCCTGAAACCTATGGTTTTTTCAGTGAATTTCTGAGGTTTTTTAAATGCTAATTCCTAACTATAACGTGCCTGAAACCTATGGTTTTTTCAGTGAATTTCAAAGGTTTTTTAAATGCTAATTTCTAACTATGCCTACAGAGATAGGACATGTGAAGAAAGAAGGAAAAACGCACAGAAAGAAAAAAAAGAAATGCAGAAAGAAGCAACAGAAGTCCTCAAAGACGAAGAAAAGTGCAGGAAGAAGGATGACGTGCAGAAAGAACAAGCAGAAGAGCAGAAAGAAGCCTTGTTTCAAAATCATCCTGTACCCTCAACTTTTTCAGACGGATACTGGTGGTAACTGAGTCTGACTAACCAGTCCTAGAGCCAGTGCTATGTAAAAAGACACTTAGAATACAGTTAAAACACCTACATACACTAGGGAACACTATGCGTTGGGGTGCCCCTGTGATTAGCATGACCTCCTCTGTAAGCCTCTAGTATATAATAGGGCAGGGGGATTAAAACGACCTCTTAAAATGCGCCACAGGGCGTGTTTGCACACATCACCTCAGGCCCCATCCCCTCCCTTCCCCACTGTGTAAACACACCCTGTGGCCGTTTTAAGTTGGGAGATTAAGTCCCCTTGAATCCTGAGGGTCCCTAGGGTCCAACTAGCCCACTAGGTACCTCCAGTAAGCGCCACAGAGCTGCGTTGCAGAGAGATGTAAAAAGGGGCACGGCCTAGACCGCTTCTCTCTGCAACGCAGCACAGTGGCGCTTACTGGAAGCACCTGGTGGGCTAGTTGGCCCCCAGGGTCCCTCAGGATTGAAGGTGAATTATTTCCCCAACTTAAAACGTGCCACAGGGCGAGTTTGCACACGTCACCTCAGGCCCCGTCCCCTCCCTTCACCACTGTGTAAACACGCCCTGTGACTGTTTTTAGTTGGGAGATTAAGTTCATTTGAATCCTGAGGGTCCCTAGGGTCCAACTAGCCCACTAGGTACCTCCAGTAAGCGCCACAGAGCTGTGTTGCAGAGAGGTGTAAAAAGGGGCACGGCCTGCACCACCTCTCTGCAACGCAGCGCAGTGGCGCTTACTGGAAGCACCTGGTGGGCTAGTTGGCCCCTAGGGACCCTCAGGATTGGAAGGGAATTATTTCCCCAACTTAAAACGCGCCACAGGGCGTGTTTGCACACGTCACCTCAGACCCCGTCCTCTCCCTTCACCACTGTGTAAACTCGCCCTGTGGCCTTTCTAAGTTGAGAGATTAAGTCCCCTTGAATCCTAAGGGTCCCTAGGGTCAAACTAGCCCACTAGGTACCTCCAGTAAGCGCCACAGAGCTGCGTTGCAGAGAGGTGTAAAAAGGGGCGTGGCCTCAGAACACCTGTCTGCAACGCAGCTACCTGGCGCATACTGGAGATACCTGTTGGACCCTCAGTATTGAAGGGGAATTAATTCCCCAACTTACAATTCGCCATGGGGCGCGTTTGCAGAGTGCTGCAAGGAGGGGGCGTGGCCTCCGGCGCGATGCCGGTCTTTTATTTATTTATTTATTTTAAGAAGGGAGCCGCGTGGCCCCCCTCCCGAGGCCTTAATCGGCCCCGGGGACCCCAACCCCCAGGGCATGGCCTTTTTTACATTTTTTTATTCTTTAGGAGGGGGGCTTCGTTGCCCCCCTCCTCAGGCCACTTATGGCCCCGGGGACCCCATTCCCCGGGGCTGGCCTTTGTTTTTTATAATATTTTTTATATATATTTATAAAAACACCTAGGACATGCTGGACAAACCGTACGTACCTATCACCATGACGATTTGCGTGATATTCATTAAAAGTCGACTATGCATACAATGAATCCACGTGGAAAGTATTTACACCGCTAGTGAAGCTCTGACGTCTCTGACGCCCTACCGTGCCTAATCCCGGCACCCCCGCCGGTAGGTACTCTCCAAGTAGACACCCTTGTCGTTTATTTATACAAACATGGGTAGCTATTGACGGGCACATTTAATACACACGCACACCAAGCCATTCAAAGGGGATTCGACAAAAATTCGACCAAAACTATGCAAGAAACCCCCCTCACGGTTAATAAAACACACATCCACCACCGGATGTGTAATACTTTTTATTTTACTCTCTGGAAAGGAGACGAGCCTCACTTGAGAGTCACAGCGCGCTCCTGGCTGAGCCCAATGCTGTGTTACACCCACCAGTGCCCGCCGAGTGCCACACACCTCTGTGTTGTATTCCACCAGCTAGTGCGTATGCTATGACACTCTCTAGCCCATGTGCACTGTAACACCCCCCCCCGTGAATATGTCATGCCACACTTGCCTTCGCACGGGTTATATTGCCCCATCTAACATGCCTTCCTCGATGCCTATGTTAAACGCACAGCGCTATGCCATACATATTACAATCTGGGATCCATATATTTGTCACAGTGCATATGCAACGTTACACTCCCCAGCACATATTTTATATTACAACTTTAGAGACTAGTTAGGTTACACAACACTGCCCTGTGCATATTACACTCCAAGGTGAATATCGCATAGCACGCGCTAGTGCCTGTGCTATCTCGCGCTCTCCAATTAATCTGTCATTGCGCACAATGTATTGCATATTATATTTCACGCCCCGGTTCATCTTAGATCACACTTTTTGGTGCATAGTTTATACCATACACTATATCTAGTTTTCATTTTCAATCGTGCTCTCAGGACTATATTCTATATAACACTGCGTTCACCTACCCTTTTCACAGGCGTTACATTTTGCGATGGGGGGTGGAGGGTCAGGGGGTGTTTCTGCCAAGTGAGCCCGGAGTCACAGTCACAAACGTCCTCCTCTTCCTGAATAAAAGTGAGATTATGCTGCATACTTGTTCATATTTTAAGTAGTTCGCACAGACACACATTTTAAAAACAATAAGGTTCCTAATACTCGCCTTCTCTGAACAGTTAGCTTGCTGCCCCATCCACCTCCTCCCTATCCTCTGTTGTCTGATTCCATGGACTAGCCTCCTCCTTCCTGCCATGCCTGGTCTGATGTGCTGCCACTGCCCTCCATTTAGCATGATGTACCAGTCCACTCCTCCTGCCCTCCATTGCCCAATTCTATGCCCCATCATTGACCTCCTGCTTAGCCTCTGTGCTTAGCTTGCTGCCCCTATTCTCCTTCCCCCTGCCCTCCGATGTCTTTGTGCATGCCCCAGCTCCATCCTTTTTGCCCACCATGTTCCATTGACCTGCCACTCCTATCTACTCTGAGTGTTCTGTTGAGCTGCCACTCCCCTCCCACCTGCCTAGCATTGTCAGATGACTGTAACCTGTCCCTGCCACCTCCACCCTGCCTGTCCACATTCCATGCCCCTATCCCCTTCCTCCTGTCCTCCATGGTCCATTTTACTGCCACACCCTTCTGCCCTCCCTGGTCTGTTGTGCTGCAACTGCTCCTCCTGCCTACCCCGTGTGGTCTGTTGGGAGGCCCCTTCCCCTGAACTCTCTTGTCTTTGGCAAGGTCCCTTCTATCCTCCATGGTCCTTTGTGCATGCCCCTGCACCCTCCTTCTTGCCCATCATAGCCATTGTGCTGCCGCTGACCCTCCCGCTTGCCATGCATGGTCTTCTGTGCTGCCACGGCCCCTCCCACCTTCCCTGTGTGGTCAGCTAGCTGCCCCTGACCCCCTCCCACCTTCCCTCCATGGTCTGTGTGTATGCCATCATAGTCTCACTGTTGCTCTCCATGGTGTGTCTTGCTTCTAGTGCCCATCCTGTCTGACCTCCATGGTCATCTTGCTGCTCCTGCCTTGCCCCCAGCCCTCTGTTTCCATGTGCAGCCCCTATTCCCTCCCTCCTGGCTTGTCTGTTCCATTGTAATGACCCTGATCCATCCCTTCTGCCCTTTGTGGTCTGTTATGCAGCAGCTTTCTCTCCTGTCTGTCCATTGTGGTCAGCTAGCTACCATTGCCTCTTTCCCCTCTGTTCTCTGTTGTCCATGTGCATGGTCCTGTCCCCTCCCTATTGCTTTCTATGGATTGTTGTGCTGCACTCTCGTCCCGCATGCCCTGTGTGGTGTATTGTGCTGCTGCAAACCCTGATGCCTACCCTGTAGGGTCAGTTTGGTGCACCTCTTCATGTCCCTCCTGTCCTCTGTTATCCGAGTCCATGTCCCTACCCCAATTCCTCCTGCCTTCCATGATCCAATGTACCATACTTGCGAACATTTTGAACTTGGTAAGAGGGAGATTTTGAAAAAAAACATGGGTATTGATTTTCCCTTTTGAGTTACATTGAAAAAGAGGAGATTGTAGACAGGAGACAGATCAAATAAAGCCCATTTGAGCTTAAAAACATTGGACGTTTCCTGGCTGAATCGGATCTGTTGGCATGTATGGTTGTACCACCACTGCCTCTTCCTTCTGCCCACAATGGTCTATTATATTACCACAGCCTCTCTTGCCAGTCCTGTATTGTTGGTTTGTTGCCCCTGCCCCCCTTTCCACTGCCCTCCATAGTCTGTTGTGCTGCCACTGTCCTTCCTGCCTGCCCAGTGTGGTCAAATTGTTGCCTCTGCACCCTCCTACCTGCCTTCAGTTTTCAGAGTCCGTGCCCCTGGCCTCTGCCTCTCAACAGTATCCTTTTTTTTGTAACAAATTTTTATTGACATTTTCAGGTTTATTATGCTGTACAGTATACAGATCTTTCAAGCAATTGTGCCGTATAGTACAGTATTCGGTATCTCATATCATTTTCGAAGACTGGAGGATAATTGGTAAGATAAGGGAAAAAAAACGATGTGTTAACCCTATGGACCCTGATAGTGAATATGTCACTTGAACTGGGGTATAACACAGGAAAAACTAGGGGATGAGCATGGAATTTCACGTCTGGACCTCTCAGAATAATGCTCGGACAGTCGTGTGGGTGTGGCGCCCCGATGAGTTGCGATTGAACCGACTCTTAGGCCCGACCGGCAAGTGTGACAGTATGCGCTATAGCGTTGCTTTGTATGTGATCATGTCCCCAGCATATGAAGGGATTGGGCGGTTAGGATTTAAGACTGCGTTTGCAGGGCTGGTAGTGTAGGTGTGTCTCCGTTAGGGTCTTCGCCGGGGGTTAGTTGCTTATAACAACATGGCCCAATACATTGATATGGGGTGCTTGCGGATCCCTCTCACCTCCTCCTCCCGCAGCGTTTCCTCCTCCGCTGCCGCCCATTTGTGTGTAGCTCCCACCCAAGCCGCAAGTGGGGGTCCTGTGGGGGAGCGCCAGTGCATGGCGATGCTTCGTTTGGCTACCAACACCGCCAGGGAGAAGAAGCGAGTCTGTACCTTGTGTTGTTTGTGTGTACGGAAGATACCTAGGGCGCTGGCTTCCCACATGTTCATGCATGCGATCCCTGTGAGGTCCCCTAGAGCAGTATGGATGTGCTGCCAAAAAGTTCGGATTATGGAGCAACTCCAGAACATGTGTTGGAAATCTGCATCCTGTGCACGGCATCTGGGGCAAAGGAACTGCGTGTCAGGGTAGAATCGTTGAAGGCGTGCCGGTGTCAAATAAGCTCTATGGAGTATGAAAAATTGAATGTTTTTAAAGCGTGCATTTCTGGATACCTTCTTGGGGTACTCCAGGACCCTCTCCCATTCCTTCTCGTGAAGCGCGCGCCCAATTTCAGCCTCTCAACAGTATCCTAATGAACAACTAGATTACTAACATTCTATATTTATTACAAAAGTGTGGAACGCCTGACGTCATCAAAACTGTAACACCTAGAGCATTTCCCTTAGAAATTACATATATGAGAGGGTCTTATTTGCATCAAAATTATGGTTAGTGCTCTAAAAAACTAAAATGAGGACATATTTTCTGAGTTTTCAAATAGCGACAAAGCACTTTTAAATTATTTATCTTTATGTTTTTTTATCCAGTTGACCACTTGATTAAATGTTGCACTTAAGGGAGAGGATGTGGTGTTACTTCCAGAGCTGCAGACTTTGCAACTGGGGAACCAGGTTGGAGTTTCTGCTTCAGCTCGAAATTCTGTGATTCTGGTCAAATCACTTAATCTCCCCATGTCTACAACCAAAATGAATTTGTTCTTGTGTGATGTAACCAATGCTCATGTAAAGCACTCCAATACCTGACAAGTCTGCACTATATAATACTGCAAAAACACAAAAAATAAAAAGTGTTTTGCACACTTCTGTCATTGGGCTACGTGTGGGCTACATCTGGGTGATATTTGTGCTGCATTTGGGCTCTTTTGTCTCTGGTGGCCATCTTGGGAGATTTATTTGTTATGAAGTTTCCTAATTTCCTCATTTACTGCAGTCTCCTCAGTAGGAAATGCTTTCAGTTTTTTACTTTGATTCCATCAAGAAGGTATTCAGATATGTCACACATTTGCCATAAATTCTGAATGTTAGCACTCTTGTTGCTCATTAGATCACTGTAGTAAAGCTACTGCTCACCACGAAAGTCTGCTGCTGGTATTCAAAGTGCATATTTCAGTCTGCATGTCAGAATTTTTTATGAAATAGAAGAGGATTTGAGAAGTCACTCAAAATGTGCCCTCATTTTTCTTTCTTCAGCACTAATCATAATTTCTATGGCAAAATGAGCCCCCTCATTGTGTTCCTTTTTAAATTAAATGTTTTAAGTGTTACCAGTTTATTCCAATCAAGATGGCTTCAGGTGTGCCATTCGTTTGTCATAAGTAAGACAGTAAGCGCTCTAGTTGTTCTTAAGAGCACTCTGGGACATTCTGTCTTTGGGCTATACTTGGGCTACATCTGGGTGATATTTGTGCTACATTTGGGCTCTTTTGTCTCTGGTGGCCATCTTGGGAGACTTATTTGTTATAAAGTTTCCTAATTTCCTCATTTACTGCAGTCTCCTCAGTAACAAATACTTTCAGTTTTTTACTTTGGGTCCATCAAGAAGGCATTCAGATGTGTCACACATTTGCCATAAATTCTGAATGTTAGCACTCTAGTTGCTCATTAGATCACTGTAGTAAAGCTACTGCTCACCATGGAAGTCTGCTGCTGGTATTCAAAGTGCATGTTTCAGTCTGCATGTCAGAATTTTTTAATGAAATAGAAGAGGATTTGAGAAGTCAAAATGTGCCCTTTTCTTTCTGCAGCACTAATCATAATTTCTATGGCAAAATGAACCCCCTCATTTTGTTCCTTTGCAAATTAAATGTTTTAACCCCTTCGCTGCTGCGGACATTCCGCTGCAGCGCTGGGGGGGGCAGGGGGGCAGCGCGGTGGGCCTGTGCTCATGACGGAGCCGTTCCGTCATGAGCCACAGTTGAGCTGTGCTCATGACGGAACGGTTCCGTCATGACTCCGCCCATTTGCGTTGTCGCCTCGCACAGGCGGGGAAACAGCGCCGCGCAGGCGGAGCGGCCGCCAACGGGAGTGTCATGACGGAACCGTTCCGTCATGAGCACACGGCAACCGTGGCTCATGACGGAACGGTTCCGTCATGAGCGGGGAAGGGGTTAAGTGTTACCACTTTATTCCAATCAAGATGGCTTCAGGTGTGCCATACTTTTGTCATAAGTAAGACCGTTAGCGCTCTAGTTGTTCTTTAGAACACTCTGGGACATTCTGTCATTGGGCTACATCTGGGTGATATTTGTGCTACATTTGGGCTCTTTTGTCTCTGGTGGCAATCTTGGGAGACTTATTTGTTATGAAGTTTCCTAATTTCCTCATTTACTACAGTCTCCTCAGTAGGAAATACTCTGTTTTTTACTTTGATTCCATCAAGAAGGCATTCAGATGTGTCACACATTTGTCATACATTCAGAATGTTAGCACTCTAGTTGCTCATTAGATCACTGTAGTGAAGCTACTGCTCACCAGGGAAGTCTGCTGCTGGTATTGAAAGTGCATGTTTCAGTCTGCATGTCAGAATTTTTTAATGAAATAGAAGAGGATTTGAGAAGTCGCTCAAAATGTGCCCTAATTTTTCTTTCTGCAGCACTAATCATGCTTTCAATGGCAAAATGAACCCCCTCATTTTTTCCTTTTTAAATTAAATGTTTTAAGAGTTACCACTTTATTCCAATCAAGATGGCTTCAGGTGTCCAATACGTTTGTCATAAGTAGGACTGTTAGCGCTCTAGTTGTTCTTTAGAACACTCTGGGAAGCTGCAGTAGAACACAAAGGAATCAACTGACAGACTCTGCCCTTGTTGGATGTACGTTTTACTGAGAATGTCAGACTTCATTCTCACATGACTGAGAAAGATAATGTGAATTTATAGAAAATATGCTCTCAGTTTAGCATATAGATCATCTTCCAAACCTCTGTGGGAAAAGCATGAGAAAATAGTTTTCTCTCAAACATGATTCATGATTTCCCAGCAGAAGGCTTTTTTACATGGTAAAATCACCTTAGAACACACCACAATTCCTAAAATGAGTATGGTACCATCAACAAATGATTTATAATGTAACTAAAGTCTTAAAACCTTCTATTAATTGCAATTCTTTTTAATCAGGTGCTATCTGTATATTGGTCCCAAGATGGCTGCCAACACTTCTTGGATGAAGTGCTGACAGCCAATCAGATCTCACGATGAGATGTGTGGTTAGGCTCCGCCCAGATATATATGTGATTTTACTTTTGATTTTCTCAGGAACTACTGAATAGATTTACACCATTTAACCAAAAGGCACGACTCTGAACCAAGGGCTACCTTTTTGCCAAATTTGGTGTAATTCCGTTCAGCAGTTCGGGCTGTAGCTGTGATTAAAGTTTCCTATGGAAAATTGCATGGGGAAAACACATTTTGGGACCTCCTTTTTTCTCGACCCCCGCTTGACGAATCACCCCGAGACTTTCAGGATAGGAGCGGACCGGGGCGCCCCACCAGTTTTGAAAATTTCGCGAAGATTCGTCAACCGGCGCCAAAGTTATTCCAAATAGAATGTTGCGGATTTCCTATGGATAATAGGTCCTAGCTAAAACTACCTACTGGCAACCGCCAGTAGGTAATATATATATATATATATTTATTTTTTTCCACTGAAAAAAACCATAGGTTTCAGAGACGTTATAGTTAGAAATTAGCATTTAAAAAAGCTTTGAAATTCACTGAAAACAACATAGATTTCAGAGACGTTATAGTTAGAAATTAGCATTTAGAAAACCTTAGAAATTCACAGAAAAAAACATAGGTTTCAGTGGTGTTATAGTTAGCTGGCCATTTCACTCGTACAAAACCATAGAAATTCCTCCGTTATAGTTAGTTCTGCTAACTATAACTCGCGCGCCCGCAATGCACTGCTGATGATGTCACATATTGCATCATTCATGACATGGTCAGTGACATCACTGATGACATCACTGATGACATCTCAAATGACATCACCAGCGAAAAGACCATATGTGATGTGATCATTTCTTTTAGCCCATATACGAAGCGAACTGCTGAGTGGAGGATGGATTTTAGAGGGGAAAGGTGGGTTTTCGGGATCCCAGCAAGGAGAAAGTAGCAGTATTCCAAACTGGAAAGAACCAAAGATAGGGCCAAGGTTTTTAGGTCTTGCTCAGAAAAGAAGCGCCAAACCCCCCAGAGAAGGCGCAGTTGGTAGCGTGCATTCTTGGCGATGGTAGTGATATGGGACTGTAAGTTGAGCCTTTTGTCTAGGATGACGCCTAGAGATTTGGCACTGTCAACAAGGATAGGTTTGTTGTTGAGAATGTTCAGATTGTTCTTCCGAGAGAAGATAGTGAGGTCGAGAGGAGAAGGAATTTTGTTTTGGAAGGATTCAGAATTAGTTGATGAGCTGACAGCCAGTGGTGGATGGAGTTGAGAGTGGTGTCGAGGATTGAAATGTCATGAGTGGAAGATACCTTTAGGTAGATCTGGGTGTCATCTTGTGGTAAATATTTCGTTACCGGTACTATTTTTATGCGGTAAAGTCTTAGTGAGAATAACTCAGTAAAAATAAGAGGCAGAATCCGTGGTATTAGAGGTTTTAAAAGGCTTTATTCCTATACAAAGGAATACAATTCGAATTGTAGGCATTCTATTCCATCACCACGAAAGTTCAGGAAGGAAGGGCATATATTATTGACAGATAAGCAGTTTTATAGAAAATGCATTACAGTGAAACAGATGCAAGAGGCGTAACAGCTGATAATACAGATAAACTGTGCATACGTAACTAATAGAGGCGTATACATGGGTGTAACTAAAATACGTCATTAAACATGATGTCACAAGTGGGTGGATCCACAGAAGAATCCTGCAATGTCAGCAGAAATATTTGGCAGAGATGCGCGCGCAGCCGCATGACGTGCGATTGACGTGCAACTAGAGGGTGAAGGGGACTTGACATTTAGCTCTACATGTGGAGACAGAAGTCTGGGGGTCATGTCAACCTAATCCCAAATCATATCTAATATCCTATGTTTAAAGAACTGTGTTATCCAAAAGGAAAGGTCTCTAGGATAGAATCTATTCTATACTGACTGTTAGTGCGTGTACAAGCGTCTAAGTGTCTACATGAGATGCGAGGGGGTAGGAATATTCCATGGTAACGGGGCTATGAATTACTTGCATGAGGACAGCGAGGCCTGGCCCTTTGCACGGTAGCTGGAGGAATGTTTACCTAAACTACTAGACAGGAATGCATCGGATGAGGAGCCGAGGAGATAATCTTGAAGGTGGAATACAGTTTTTGGCAGGCGATAGGCTGGATCAGGCACCGTTAGCCGCGCAGGGAGTAGGACAAAGTTCATGGATACAGATGCAGGCTCAGACTGGAGCTTTCAGAGGCAGAAGGCAGGAAAAGGCTTGATGACAGAATTCAGGGCCTACTCGCCTGAATCTGTAAAATGTGGAAAGTGAACCACATAAAGTCGGTGGCCTTTCATACTTAGGAATGGAATATCTGACCCATTCATGGCGGATCTGAAAGAGGACATGTTGACGGTGGACGCACATATATTTGCGTCTTCAAAACTGGAGCAGGAGGGAACATACATGTACTTATAGCATGTACATGGAGCCGTTGGGGTCTACGATAGGGGACATAACTGATCACAAAATTCATATTTCCTCATTCCCTCCTTGTCCCCTACGGACCCTCAGGAGATATCGATCTTCATCAATCCATCGATCTGTTCATATAGCATCATTTGTTCTTCTTTCTTCTTCCGGGATCTTGAATGAAAACGTGGATGTGGGATACACGAGTGGCACACAGACCACAAATCGCTGGCCCGCATTGTAGACATAAGCAGCAACTGAATAGTATGAGAAAGCCAATACCTAGGAAGGATAGGATTCTCCATCCCCAGGCTGAACCAACCGGACCAAGTCCAGGTGCCTGGACTCTGGTGTATCTGGCTTATAATCTTATGAAGGCGGGTTATGGCTGTATATACTGACGGCGAATTTTCTGGTATGAAAATGCAACAACTTGATCCGATGACCCTACAAGCTCCGCCCCTATCGGCCAGGATGACGTCAAGGACAAGACGATTTTGAAGCACAACAATCCGCATAGCAGACTGCTCTTCTGTTAAATTGCCTAAAGCGGAAATAGTCTCGTTCATTACTGCTTCAAGGGTTCTGGTTAATCTACGTATCAGCTTACTATTAGTGACTGTACCTATATAGGGAAAGAATCCTTTATTGAAATCTGTGTATTTTTCCCATGCTGTTTCAGTGTAATCGACAATTGGGAGATCTCTCTGTTGTCTATTGTGTACTAAATGGGTATTTCTATGATAATCAGGAGGAGCTAGGAAAACAGGTGGCAGAAGGAATGCTATGTAACAAGTACCATCCCAATCTAGAGGTAGACATATATATGCGGTCTGGCCACATATGAAGTAGGAATGATGGGAAGCTCTAAATGTAGACTTGCCTTGATCACTGAATTTTATTACAGTGGTGCATTTACTATGGCCCATGTGTATGGAACCATTCTTTCTTATACATAATTCCCCTTTTACTGGGAATACTGACATGGCGGGCAAGATTGGTGTAGCTTCAGATTCAACGTTCAGGATCATGAGGTTAAGTGTAAAATTACCTAATCCATATACTTCATTTTCTAGATCAGTTCCTGTTCTTTTGGGGAGTCCCTCCTTGTTAGGGTAGCAGACTTTAAGTAAAACTAGGTTCAGGTTTCCCCAAACCCAGTTGTCTTGATAAACTGCGGAATTTGAATCTAGGGAATTAATCAAACTAAACCATGCTCCACAGGAGCCATTGTGTGTGAACGGATATGGAAAGAGGGGCAAAACTCCCTTATAGTTTTGATAGGGAGGGAGTCGGCCACATATCCAACAATTTGTGGCATTGCTGGTCTGATGGGAATGATGTAACATACTAATGAATGTGTTGTTGCGCAGCGCAAATCTATATGACAACTCATGCGGAGGTAATTCGCTAAAAGAATGTTCTGCAGTTACATTGTAAGCACGCTTAAGAATAGGGTAATACATATGCAATAGTATGCTAAAAATAATGATCAGAAGACTTAGAAAAAACAAAATTAATAATGTTACTGTGCAGTGACTACGAAGTGATTTACAATACGCATGCTTTTTCAGCTGCATTCGCTGATTTCTTTCTCTATTCCGGTCTAGAGGATACATGTCAGAAACAAATTCAACCGATTCACCTTGGAGAGGACTTAAATAATCAAATTGTCTGACTTGCTAGACCTCAATTTTAGTTTATAAAGTTCTGGTTTTGATTTCTCAACCAAGGGGAGCTTTGAGTCTGTCTGTGAGGGAATACAGTGTTGAGTATTCACACTGGATGGTAGTCCATAAAATTTCTTGATATGACTCGAGTGCAACCACCCTTTGCGACCCTCAATCTTCACGGCAGTCCTTGTAGTCAGTAGAACCAACTTAGGCGACTTCCACCTAGGATCCAGTTGGGTCTTCCGGTCGAAATTCCTGACCAAAACCAGGTCACCAGGAACTACGTCATGGGGCTTCACCTCAGTATTATCGGGAAAAGCTGCGGTTACCTGTGAACGACAAGATTGTAGTGCAGACATCAAGGAAGCCAGGTAATCTGTCAGCATATTACAGTCAACATCAGTTATTTTGCGAGGTATAGGCGTCCCCCACATATTTGGTGGTCTACCGAAGATCACCTCGTACGGGGATAGCCCAGTTCGAGAATGTGCTACCATTCTCATGTAAAAGAGCGCAACTGGTAAGGCTACTATCCAGTCGACACCTTTTTCCCTACATATTTTGGACAATCTAATTTTCAGAGTTTGATTATGGCGTTCCACGAGACCTGCTGCCTCAGGATGTCGGACACAGTGGAATTTCCATTGGTAGCCTAGCAAAAGGGAAACGTGTTTCATTAGTTCGGATGAGAACGGCTGGCCGTTATCTGAGTAGACAACACGTGGTAAACCGTACCGTGGGAAGAATTCTGGAACTAACTGTTTGGCAGTAGTCGGAGCAGTGTAATCTGAAACCGGGTATGCTTCTGTCCAACGGGAAAGAGCACAGACAACCACGAGAACATATTTGAATCCTCGACATCGTTCCATCTGGATATAATCCATCTGGAGGACTTCAAAAGCATGATCGGGAGGTTGAAATCCACCCTGCTCTACGGGGATGCTTTTACCTGGATTAAACTGACAACATATCATACAGGTACGAACTTTTTGTTTAGCTGCTGCTCGCAAGTGTTTGTTGAACCAAATGTGTTGAATGCTGTCTAGCATAGCTTTTTCTCCTAGGTGCGCTGGACTATGTATTGTGTTAATGATGACTTGAACCATAGAGTCGGGAAGAAACCATATAGATTTTTCCTTCGTCATCCATCCTTGATCCGTTTGGATCCCTCCTAATTCAGTCCATTTCTTTATTTCTTCTGGTGTAGCATGTGTCTGTATGTCAATTACATCAAGGGCGGGATCCTTAACGGTCATGCAATGTGTTAGTGTCGGAACTATTGTCTTTGTCATGTCAGTTGTGAGAGTCTGATTCTGAGCAGTCTGTTTAGCTGTTCTGTCAGCTAGGTCATTACCCTGAGAAATGATATCGGTAACTTTTGTATGGGCTTTGCATTTCATAATCGATATTGCAGTAGGTAGATGAATCGCGTCTAATAGGGTTTGAATGAGGGGTCCGTGTTGGATGTGGGCACCGTGAGAAGTTAAATAACCTCTCTCTCGCCACAGTACGCCGAAGTCATGGACGACTCCGAATGCATAACGTGAATCTGTGTATATATTGACTTTCTTATTTTTGGCTTGAATACAGGCTTGTGTCAGAGCGATGAGCTCTGCTGCTTGAGCTGACAAAGTGTTAATACGATTTGTTTCAATGACTTCAGTGTCTGTTGTGACTGCGTAAGCAGCCACTAACCCTCCTGTACTTGTTCTCATACATGACCCATCTACATACAATGTCAAGTCTGGATCTGACAAAGGGATATCTGTCAAGTCTTGTCTGGGTTTCGTCGTGATAGTAATAATTTCGACACAATCATGTGCCAATGGATCTGTTCCGCCCACTGGTAACAGTGTGGCAGGATTTAACGTATTACAACGTCTGATTTCTATGTGTGGCTGAAATAATGTCAATTCGTAACCGGTGAGTCTCGCTATAGTCAAGTGTTGTGTTTGTGTGCGGTTCAAAAGAACCTCCACTGCATGTGGTACTTGTACTGTCAATTGGTGTCCTAACACTATGGCATCGCTTTGTCTGATAGCTAAAGCTGTTGCTGCCACCGATTTCAGGCACGCAGGAAGAGCCTGAGCTACTGGATCTAATGTACTAGAGAAATAAGCACATGGTTTGTGTGATCCTGCTTGTTCCTGAGTGAGTACTGACAAAGCAGTACCTTCGCGTTCTGTAACAAAGAGTGTAAACTGTTTGCTGTAACATGGTGTTGCTAAAACAGGTGCTTGGCATAAAGCTTTCTTTAAACTTTCAAAGGCGTGTGTATGTTCTTGAGTCCAAGGGAGGACAGTCGATGTGGCTGCCTCCTGTGTTGTCAACTGGATGAGTGGTTTTGCTAGAAATGCATATTGAGGGATCCACTGCCTACAGTATGAAGTGAGGCCTATGAAAGCCCGTACCTCCTTTTGTGTCTTGGGTGGTGGCATGTTAGCGATTAACTGGATGCGGTCGAGTGTAAGCTGCCTTCCCTCCTTGGACAGCGAGTGTCCAAGGTAAACAACTCGCTGGACACAGAATTGCAGCTTAGAAGGGGACACCTTGTGCCCCTTGTCGGCCAGAAATTTCAAAACCGTCAGTGACGCTTTTTCACATTCAAGTTCGCTTCGAGCGGTGATCAGCAGATCATCGACATATTGAAGCAAGACAGTGTTAACTGGCATGTGGATACTGTCAAGTTCTCGTTTCAGTGCTTGGCTATAGATGCTGGGGCTTTCTGTAAATCCTTGAGGTGCGCGTGTGAATTTAAAACTTCGTCCATTTAAACTGAACCCGAACAAGTATTGACTTTCCGGATCTATTGGGACGCTAAAGAAAGCATTCTTGAGATCGATTACAGTGAAGAACGTTGCTTCTGAGTCAATAGCTGTTAGTAATGAAGAGATATCTGGGACCACGGGGTATTGTGGTACAATACATTTATTTAATTCGCGCAGATCAATAACTAATCGATATACTGGTGGTGCTTTTGGATCCGTTCTTTTAAGAATCGGAATTATCGGGGAATTACATACATTGGAGTCGGTTTCGACAACCACTCCTTGTGCAATGAGCTCGTCAATAATTTGCAGTAAAGCCACAACAGCATCGGGTGGTAACTTGTATTGTCGCATTCGTGGTAGTATTACTCCTGTTTTTAGTGTGACACGATATGGTGTAATATTCATGCAACCAACATCAGTGGGGCCTTGTGCCCATAAATGTGTAGGTAAATTCTGCAATCGGTGATCCATGTCTCTGGACACGTAGTGACCTTTAAAGTCACGTAAAAATAGTCGTACTCCTTCCGGAGAACAACATATTATAGCTCCTAGAGCTTTCAATGTTTTTATACCTAACAAGTTTTCTGGACATGATTTAGTAAGCAATAAATCTGTAGTACGTGTCAATGGACCAATCGTAAGTGGAAGAGGTTGTGTCACGTCATTTATTATAGGTTTTCCTGAGAATCCAAGGGAAATATTCTGTGAGCCTGAGAGGGGTGCCCCTGGAACTTCACTGCGTCTTATAGTTGTTCTGCTTGCCCCTGTATCAAGTAAAAACTTTCTGTCTTCCCCTAATAGTTCACTATGTACATAAGGTCCCTCTTGGTCTACAGGAACCTCAATAAGGGGTAAGCCAACTTCCCTCTCTAGACTATGTCATGTATATCGCTGATAATCGGGATAATCTGCTTGTGCATACTGATACATCTGTTGTGTTGTTGCTTGTGTTGCAGCCATAGGCTGCGCTTGTGGTGGTGCTATGGTCTGTTGTGGAGCTCCCTGTTGCGGAGCTAGTTGTTGCGGAGTTAACCTAGGTTGTGCATGCTGAGGAATTTGTTGTTGATTCTGATCCTGTCTAGGTGGACGTGGTCTCTCCTGGGTTCTACCTGTAGCAATATTATGTTTCAGGACTGGACAATCGTGTATATAATGACCTGGTTGTTTACAATAGTTGCATGTCCCTTTCGTAGGACCTGCGGAATTACCCTTTTGATGACCATCAGCTGGAACTGACTGTGCAACAAGCATTTTCATTTTTGTATCTTTCATACGTCTTTGTTCATGTTCTTGTTCTTCTCTAATTCTATTGTGATGATATTGTAACATCTGTAACATCTGTGATGGGGTGTTACCTTGCCAGGTACTTTCGAATTTCAATACTCTATTCTTAACTTGTAGCAGAGAATTTTCAACTAATTTTGTCACAAACAGATGTGGATATGACTCACTACTGGCTTTTATACCACTATTTATACCAAAACATTTTTCAAATCGGGAATAGAAATCACTAGTGTCTTCATCTGGTTTTTGTTTACAGGCTGATATTGCACCCCAGTCTTCCTTTTTCGTAGTTAATAAACGTGGCAGTACCTGTACTAGTAGCCCTGCTAGTGCTGTAGTCTTTTCCCCAAGCCCTGATCCTGCAGCTCGGGCCTTTTCTTCATTTTCTAATGCTGTCCAATCTATCTTTTGGTCTCCCACCTCCCATTCCTTTTCTTTGAGTTTCTCATAAACACCGGAGGGTAATAGGACTTTTAATATTTTCATAATGTCGGGGTAGGTATACTCTCCCATGAGTAACATGTCTTTTATCTCGCGGTGGAAACCTGCTGGGTCCTTGTCATGGCTGGGTACTACTTTCTTCATTTCCAATAATTCTAGTTTAGTTATAGGCGTGTACACAAACACGCGTGTAAAGTTATTACCGTCACCTCTGATTGGGTGTACTTCGCGTAACGGGTTCTGTCTATCTATATGATACATTTTTCTTCCCATGATGGGAACTGGAACGTGTTCTGGGCATACGAAATTTAAATATTGGTTTCGGAATTCTAGAATTTCTTTAATCAAATCAGTACTTGACCCTCTCCATATATTCGTGAGCAGTTCTGTCAATATGTCAGGTAAGGGTCCTGGATCGGAGTGTTGGCTTTTATATAATATAAGGAGGTGTTGAATCATGTATATACTAGCTAAGCGCTGTTCGTATGGGTCAAGATTCAGAAACGTGTGTGCAAGTACATCATCATTGTAGTCGCTGGGACTGTCAGCCCATTGTACTGCTGACCTGGCTAATTCTTGTTCGTCCATGGAATCGAGCATATGGTACCCTCTTCGATCTCGGAGTAATTTATCAACGGCTTGGAATAGGTGTTCGGGGGATTTTGTATTTAACATAGGATTTGGAAAATGTCTATTATATTCTGGACGTAGTGGACGTATCGGGTCGTTAAAGTCTCTAGTATTATTATGGGGTCTTCCTCTACCTACATAAGCTATCGTTTCTACTTGTTCTGACTCTTGCTCCTCCTCCTCTTCTGATTCTACTCTGTCTGTTTCTCGTCTTTCTTTATGTATTCGTTCTACTTCCTTGCGGATCTTTCGACTCATGGCGATTATACACGCCTGTCTATCGTGTTTCTCTTCTGATATGTTCTGACCCCATTTGACAAGTCTTTGCATGGTATCGTGATCTGCCCCGGGCCTGTCTTGATTCCTAATTACACAATTTATGAAAAAACGTAGTAGTTGTCTTTGGACATCCACTTTCTGATATTCCATAGCTTCGTTAATACTTTCTGGACCTCGCCCTGTTTGGACAAAGCGATATATTTCGTCTAGGTGTTCACCCATTCCTGGTATCGTCATTAAATATAATGTAGCTCGTCTTATACGTAGTGATGATATGAGCAATTTATCCTGTCTACCTGGTACTGGGTCGTATCTACAATCCACAAGCTGTTCTTTAAACATGTCGGATGTCGCTAATTGGGGTGTACGTTGGAGTGCTAAATCTCTAAGAGTCTGTTTATTTCGCGGCGGGGTGGCAAACATGTCTGTCGTACCTCCGGTAGCACCGTCTGAGGTGCTAGGCACGAAAGGATTCGTTGGGCGTAGGATAGAGATTGTAGATGCAGGAAAAACCGCAGAAACGGACGGACCTGTGGGAACTTGTGTAGGAGTTTGTAGTTGCGGGGATACAGACGGATGCTCTTGGTGTTGAACACCATCGGCAAGCGGTATGTGCGGTATGGCATTAGCATACTCGGGAGCTACGTCATCTAAATAGGAGGAAAGGAAAACGTCCTTTGCTGTTTTGGGATGTGTTTTGGGATGTGCTTTTATCGGGAGTAATGGAGGAGTTAAATCTTTTGGTATTTCCGGGGTAGCCTTAGGTAACCCTTCGGCCAGAAGAGGATACATACCATTCATAAGAGTGTTTCTTTGTCTATCTATTTGTTCTGATTTTACTCGGGTACCTTCCTCAAGTAATAGATTTTCTCGAGTTTTATTTGAATTCTCTCTACCTTTCTCTTCCTGTCTGTGTGCTTTTTCTGTACGTCTGTATGATTCTTTACGCCATAATTCAATGGCATCTTTCTGTGACTGTCTGGCTTTCTTTTTCCATAATTCTTCTTCTACTCTCATGATGCAATCTGCATCCCAGGTCCCCGTTGCGGGCCATCTCTGACTCTCTGGTAATTCTTTGGTGTAGTCCACCCATAAATCAAGAAATAATACGGCATCTAGACCATGCTTATGATACATAAAGTATCCTGGAGTAACCCTAGGTGGAATGGGAACAGCTTCTTCGAGTACACCTTTTCTAGTTTTGATCTGTCTTAGTTTCGAAAAGAGCGGCATTTTTAGATCTTGTTTCTAGAACACACTTTATACGATGAACACAATAATGAACAGTCATTCACACCACAATGTATAGAACGTATTAAAACATTTAACATTTAACAGTTTTAACGAACAATGATAACTAATAGAAAACTAGTTACTGACATAATACTGACACTAGATAATATTTATTTATATGCAAGACATACTATATATACTGCTAAACAGTACAGATACACTGCTGAAACAGTGCAGACCGGACTTGTGTACCCAAACCCGTCTTGACCGGCACAGACTATGTGCACGTTAAATGCCTTCCCGGTAATGGTACTCACCGGGTAGCTCGGAACGGAAGGCCTCGGAACGGAACTGAAACTGGACCGGACTGGACTGGACTCGACTGGACTCGGAACTTCGGAAACTGGTGGGCCTCTGTATACCTCGGATCTTGCTCTCTCAGCTAGGCTCTGGTCGGGATACTTCGCACTTCTCACCGCCTCGTCTGGGTGTTGATCGCAGCCTCAGTCGCTCCCGCTTGGCCGGAGGGAGATACAGGAAATCCTGTAGGTACGCGTTTTTGTCCGTTCAGCTGTGGCAGGAGACCGGGCCTGCAACGCACCGCCGGCGCGTGAGATGAGAAAGTGTCCCTGTTCGGGCGCCAATTTATGTGGTAAATATTTCGTTACCGGTACTATTTTTATGCGGTAAAGTCTTAGTGAGAATAACTCAGTAAAAATAAGAGGCAGAATCCGTGGTATTAGAGGTTTTAAAAGGCTTTATTCCTATACAAAGGAATACAATTCGAATTGTAGGCATTCTATTCCATCACCACGAAAGTTCAGGAAGGAAGGGCATATATTATTGACAGATAAGCAGTTTTATAGAAAATGCATTACAGTGAAACAGATGCAAGAGGCGTAACAGCTGATAATACAGATAAACTGTGCATACGTAACTAATAGAGGCGTATACATGGGTGTAACTAAAATACGTCATTAAACATGATGTCACAAGTGGGTGGATCCACAGAAGAATCCTGCAATGTCAGCAGAAATATTTGGCAGAGATGCGCGCGCAGCCGCATGACGTGCGATTGACGTGCAACTAGAGGGTGAAGGGGACTTGACATTTAGCTCTACATGTGGAGACAGAAGTCTGGGGGTCATGTCAACCTAATCCCAAATCATATCTAATATCCTATGTTTAAAGAACTGTGTTATCCAAAAGGAAAGGTCTCTAGGATAGAATCTATTCTATACTGACTGTTAGTGCGTGTACAAGCGTCTAAGTGTCTACATGAGATGCGAGGGGGTAGGAATATTCCATGGTAACAGGGCTATGAATTACTTGCATGAGGACAGCGAGGCCTGGCCCTTTGCACGGTAGCTGGAGGAATGTTTACCTAAACTACTAGACAGGAATGCATCGGATGAGGAGCGGAGGAGATAATCTTGAAGGTGGAATACAGTTTTTGGCAGGCGATAGGCTGGATCAGGCACCGTTAGCCGCGCAGGGAGTAGGACAAAGTTCATGGATACAGATGCAGGCTCAGACTGGAGCTTTCAGAGGCAGAAGGCAGGAAAAGGCTTGATGACAGAATTCAGGGCCTACTCGCCTGAATCTGTAAAATGTGGAAAGTGAACCACATAAAGTCGGTGGCCTTTCATACTTAGGAATGGAATATCTGACCCATTCATGGCGGATCTGAAAGAGGACATGTTGACGGTGGATGCACATATATTTGCGTCTTCAAAACTGGAGCAGGAGGGAACATACATGTACTTATAGCATGTACATGGAGCCGTTGGGGTCTACGATAGGGGACATAACTGATCACAAAATTCATATTTCCTCAATCTGCATATAGGTGATAATGGATCCCATGTTTTTTTAGGATATTACCCAGTGGTTCAATGTAAAGGTTGAACAGTGTGGGCGCGAGAATCGAGCCTTGAGGGATGCTTAGTCCAACAGCCATTGAAGAGGAGAGACAGTTTGCTATTTAGATCATCTGGGATCTGCCCAAGAGGAATAATTCGAACCATTTGAGCACTGGCTTTCAAAACCCATTCTTAGTTTTAAAGTGTTCAAAAAAGTATTGTGATTAACAGTGTCAAAGGCTGCGGATAGGTCAAGAAGGATCAGGAGACAAGATTCACCATAGTCAAGTACTCGCAGGGCATCATTGATAACTTGAAGTAGGGCCGTTTCGGTACTGCAGCCTTGGGTAAAACCAGATTGGAATTCATCAACAGGAAGTTGACCTTGATGTGTTAGGAAAGTTGCTTCGCCACACAGCTTTCTGTCATTTTAGCAAGAAAAGGGAGGTTGGTGATAGGGTGGAAGTTGTTGAGATCTTTCGCATCATCAGAGGGTTTCTTGAGAAGTGGAGTAACCTGTCCTGTTTTAAGCGCAGCAGGAAGGGAGCCTTGGTTGAGGAAGAGGTTTATCAGACTGGTCCAGTAGGAGAGTGTGTGGGTGTAAAAGGCAATTTCACTGGGGATGGGATCGATGGAATGGTTAGAGGGTTTAGTTTCTAGAAGGCTTTCAAGGAGGGCCGTTTCGGTGATGGTGTCAGAGTTCTGCCACAGAGCTAAGGATTTGCGGTCCTCAGGGTGGGTAGGATGGGTAACCTGATCCACAAGTGATTTTAATTTTTCATCAAAGAATACTGCAAATTCTGCCGCTATCTTGGGGGGGGGGGGTCTTCAAATATGGCAGCAGAGGGAGAGATGTTGGTGCTTTTGATAAGGTTGAATAACTTTTTAGGTCTGTTTTTGGTGGAATCTAGGAGTTCTGATGCATGGGCCCATTCGGCAACTTTGGACCGCCATTACAAGATCTGTATTCTGTTTACCTAAGCATCACACTGAGCAGAACCGTACAACTTTTAAACAGAGGTGAGGCACAAATACAGTTTGACTGCAGAGGGAAAAGGGCCTATGTAGGCGCTGGGCACTTTCCACCCTGGTGTTCCAAAAAAGACCAACTGATCATTTTAAGTGGCTTTTGAGGAGGAGTTCGATGAAGGCTGGTGCTGACTGGTAGGAGGGTGTTTAGAGAGCTGTCCATGGTAATGTTTCTGGATGAGGAGGACTGGAGTCAATAGAAATAACAATTTTAAACAGAAGATTCTGATTGTGGAAATAATAGTCTTCCAAAATCATTATTGCCTATATAGACTGCACCTAAGTTAAATGCAGGTCGTGCTGTTTCCATCAATCTTGCACAAACAGCCACCTCTAAACAAGTTTCAGGCAGTGGCAATAATAATAAAAGGGAATATCCTCGAGAAAAAGATTGACTGTGCTGGAGATTTGCCTGGAAAACAGAAAGAACTTCAGGTTTGGCCTCCAAATGAGGACTGACTCCACATCAAAAGTTAACTTCAATAAAGGGGATTGACTCCAGGAGGAAGTTGGAACTTGAAAATATGTTTGAATTCTAGAACAGCCTTTAGCTTGGAAAGAACTAGAAAGCAGAGGACAGCTTGAAAACAAGCAAGCACTGCCAAAGCCAATAAGTCTCACCTTTGGGACCTATTAGCTTTGCCAATGGTTTTAGCTAGGTAGGACAGCATCCTTGATGGTGTGTTAAAATATGTTAAAAACAATTATGCATCCATCATATTTTTAGGCACACACGCCACGCATGCACAGCCCTACAAAATGACATGCTTGTTTTTTTGTTTTCTTTTTAGTTACTAAGTTGTATCAATAACTAAAAAGGAAACAAAATCTAAAAGCGTTTTCTTTTTTTTTTTTTATATATGAGTGGGATGGGAAGCAACATGGTTGTGCTGGTGGAAGCAACATCGGGGACAAGGTGGAGAGAGCAGATTTTTTTAAGTGGGTGGGAAGGTGATGTAAGCAACACGGGGCTCTGGTGGAGGGCAGAAGCAACACAGGAGTGTGAGTGCAGGAAGCAACCACTGGGACAGGAGTAGTTGGAGATCAAATGGGCAAAAGACCTTCGAAGATCTGGTGGGGAGGAAACACAACGCGAGGCCGTGGTATAGAAGCACATGAGTGCGATAGAGGGACACGGAGCACAGCTGAGTGTTGGAGAGAAGTACATGAGGAAGAAAGCAGCATTCTCATAGAGTGATTAAACACAAAAAAAGTAGCACCTGAAAAAGCCAGCAGTGGAAAGACTTAGTAATTTGCCCATGCTCAAGAGGTTGGACAAGCACAAGAAGAGGAAGGAAATCCAACACAGCTAACAAATAACTGGTTAATTGAGATATAGTGGATATGCTTATCAAAATCTGCACATCAATAGTGTCTCCTTATTATTATCATGTGTTGACTCAGAGAACATCAAATCAAAATATTAGGTGCAACATTGGTGTCTAATGCTCATCCACCTAGAGCATCCAATCCTAAATACACAAGTTGTGATATAGGTTACAATTACGACAATGACACCAGAGCACCACATATACATGTTACTTTCATCCTCTAATGTATTGAAACAGACATAGATGATTCAAAATCACTGGACGGCAAATGCAGCTGTAGATCAATCCAATTTTTATTATTTTTTCTTTTTCCAAAGACAACAGCCGACACGCGTTTCGCCCTGAAAGAGCTTCCTCAAGGCTCTATTATCGTCCTGTATTGCTCATATATAATCGGTCAATATAATCAATTTGTCATATTTTTGATCAGTAAAAAATCTCGAAATCCAAAAATTGCTAATATTTGTATCCATGAGCTATATTTCTCACAACAATAGTTGAACAATGGCGATCTTCTTATTATTAAAAAATAATCACTTCACACGATTGGAGCCATGATCTGTTCCATCCAAGCATTATTACGATCCGCCGTTTCTCGTGAATCAAACAGCGAGTTCCATTTGCCCAGAATACCCAAAACAAACAATTTTGTTAGTTTTACTTTGTTTTCTAGTTGCTATTTTTTCTATTTTTTTGACAACATAAATTGGCCTCATCTTTGGGTGAAATTTCAACACTTTTTTGCTGGGAGTAGCTAGATGCATATCCCATTAAGGCATCACTTGAAGATAACGTTTCTACATACTACACGGTTTTGTCAAAAAGATTTCCATCATGTTAAGGCTTTTCAAGTGGAAGAAGAGGATTTCCTGATAGAAACACTATCTAAGACCGAAAAAAACCCTCTCATAATGAGATTGTGCATCAGTACTTCTAGTTCGCCCACAGGAGTGCTCAATCACTCATAGGCTCAGTATATTGACATATTTGGCCTTAATGCACTCCTGTACGTTGTGTGGAATCCTGCCCATTGTGATTTTTAAATGCAGACTATAAGTTGTGTGGGTTTCTGATGGATGCCTTTACCTGTAGATTCCTCAGTCAGCTCGAGTTCAACCGGGATAGGACATCCTGGAGCTGTATAATTTACTACCTCAGCACACTGATGTGATTTCTTTTTTTCTGTGCCCCTCACAGCTCCATAGTTTCTCTCTGGACATTTTTTTTTCACCAAAATTGTCTTTATGCAGTAAGTTTTTAACATACTGTCTCCCCCAAAATGTCAGTGTTTAAATCATGTTGATCCTACCACAAGCAGATCTCTCTCTTGGATCCTTGTGATGTCTGCCTGTGGTGCCTGGGGTCCAAACAGGACTCTAGGTTGTGCAAAAAGTGTGACCTTACCCACAGAGTGTGTTGCTTTCAAGGGAAAGGAAAAGTTCTCCTGGAAGAAACACTAGAAGCACCACAAAAGAGACTCTGTCTTTGCAACACTACTCCTGCTTGAGGGGTATGTGTTTCATTTAGTAGTCCACTCCTTGACTGCCGCCTCAACATTGTATTCAGAGACAGTTTTGCTGTGGCAACAACCGGATTCAAAGCTGGAGCCCCCAACTTTATTTCCATAGATTTCAGTTATGGCACTGTCCTGGCACAAACTGTGGCTTTCACCCAGGCCTGCAGATCTCAAGAAGCTGTATGGGCCCTTGACTGGGCTTAACTTGCCGGCTTTATATCCAGCGCTGGTCAAACCCGCTC
Organism: Triturus cristatus; assembly: GCF_964204655.1. Lineage (NCBI taxonomy): Eukaryota > Metazoa > Chordata > Amphibia > Caudata > Salamandridae > Triturus > Triturus cristatus. The sequence continues at coordinate 1,149,870,363 of NC_140590.1, read as the reverse complement.
AGCCTGCTCCTGATGACATTTCGGCACCTAACAAACCTCTTTCTCTACTGAAGGTCTTGGCAGTCGCTCCAACACCAGCGCCAGGGCAGTCTCCGGTACTGTCTTCAGATCAGTTACAAGAAGTGACAGATTTTTTAAAGCGAAAGACCATCCTACTGAGGTCCAGACTTGGGGCATAGCAGCGGTTGGAGGAGTCCCTTTATACACCCATGCCTTGTGATGATTGTTATGGAAGGTAAGAGATGTTATGGCTCTGATTCAGACTACATTTAAATATCCAACCTCATTTATTATGACAGTATCAGGGCAGGCAAAGCTGCCCAGCACCGTGGTACATGTTTCCTTCTCTTCAGGTGAGAGTTAGGATGCGATATTCACTACCTCCACCCCTGAGCCATCTTTATTTGCACCATGTTCTATGTCGGGGAAAGGCTCACTCTCCACCCCGACCAAATCAGTGGCCATAAGAGTTTTAGGTTTGTGCCTCCAGAGTAAGCGACATTGTATTGAGGCTCCCTGGTCTGAACTTAAGTCAACTAATTAATTGATGACACTGATTTCCGGTAATGCTGCTAGGCTTTCCTCTGTTCAGTTTCGATTTGTTGTGCTATAAAGTCAAGTGGCTGATGTTTTTCCAGTGCTTATAGAGATTTTTTTTATTTCCTACATTCATTCCTATTGTCAATTTTACATTCCTTTGATCCAGCTCCTAATTCATTTCTTTCTACATTTTCTTTGAATTTGCTATTTTGAGTAACGTTTTATTATTTCTCTCACATCCCAGTGCTCAAGCTCATCTTACCAGCAGTCCAGTCCCACCCCATGTGAAGGATGTGTGTGGATGGTGACATATTTGCACCTCATTAAGATTTGATTGCAATAAATTAATGGTGGGCACTTAGCACACCATCCTGCTGCTCTATTCTTCAGACAAATGACAAATATTGACTTAATGAAGATATTTTACTTAAGAAATGGTATATGTGGCCCAATAACACGTTATTCTGATACAGGCTTCTAGCTGCAGATTTCAGATCTTTTGAATATTTCCCACGCTTCCGACTGCATCAGGAAACTTTTCAGGAATACCTTTGCATACCGGAAGGTGGAAGCCGTACTCCCCCGCACTGAATCGGTTCTACTGCAGAAGTGACGCACGGGGCCTTATATAGGCACCACTCTTGCATTCTGATGTCAGTTCCTTTTTTCCACGTCATCAGACATGGATCTGGAGCTTTTCTCGTCTCTCAGAAACTATTACCTCATTGTTTGTTCCACAGAAAGTCAAATTGTTTGTCCTCAGTGTGCAAGAGATGTCACCCCTCCAAGACAGCAGGTGTTAAAGCCTATTGCGACAGTCGCAAGCAGATGACTGTGACAGATCCCCACCAGATATCCAAGTGGTTTCTAGGGTCGGACCTCGACTCAAACACCTGCAGAAACTGTGTATTGATAAATCCCATGCCATCGAGGAGCACAAGGTAAAACTTTACATAGCCAAGTACAAAAAGAACGTTGCGTCAAAGCCTTTCCAAGTCAAAGGCCCAATCCTGATCCCATTTCTGTTCCCAGAGTCACTGGAGCCTCTCACAAGACTGTTCTTCATCACTCTTAAAGTCTTCGGGTAAGCACAAGAAAGCCAAGGGAAGTTCTGCTTCTTCCCACCATTCTCACTCCCTTGACGACGCGCAGGGCCGCCATGTTTGCACTCCCAAATTCGGCAGACTTTGGAGCCAGTTCTGCAGTTGGTCCCGGCTCAACCTAAATTCACAGAATCTTCAGCCCTGCCACATCCGATCGAAGAGTTCAGCGCAGCCATGCTCCAGCTAATTGGACCTTGCCAACTTCCTCTGGTGAGCCTTTGGGCCCCACAGAGCCGAGAGGTCTCCTTTCGGGGTTACTGCTGGCAGGTTTGCCCTCTGCACTGCTGGACCCTCTGAGCCCATTCTGGAACCATGCCAGAGAGCCTATGCCCACCTTGGGCCCAAATACTTTGACGCTGAGGCTGACTTTGCCATATACAATCAGAAAAAGTGGTATAAAGGAATTAATACACACAATATTTTTGAGTAGAGCACATTTAATTACTCCCTCTCTAGTTATCACTCTAGATAGATTATATCAAAACATTTTTTACAATCTACATAAATAGTGGCATCTAATCAAGAAGAAAGCAACACTACATATATACACACAAATTGTACATACACCTTCGACTAACATAAATCAACTCATACAAATACACTAACCCCAAAACCAAGAAATAATTTCCACTAGTGTCCTCCTTATAATTCTGGAAGGACCACTAAAAGGTAGTCCAAGTAGTACACTGAGAGTCTTTTAGTTAGTATAAACCATCCCGGAGTACTATTGTGCAATGTACAATCATTACTCTATTTCAGCGACTCCTCCTTCTGAAAATGTTAGCGATGGTTGACGTTACCGGGAGTGCCGAGTAGTTTGCAGGACCCCACATTATCGAAGTCATTATAAAGCCGAGTGGAAGAAAGATTACTATTTTGACTCCGGCGCGTTGGAATAAGGGAGGCCCGGTTACCGGCTAGGAAGGTGCATTCTCTATAGCACCGGGGCATTGAGGACTCTGCCGCGTTTAGTGATTGTGCGGCAGCGTGACCTTCAGTTAGGGCTGTGTATACAGTGATGTATTAACCCTGTCCTGAGGAGGCTGAAGAGGGAGTAAGGCCGAAACGCGATTGCGTAGACATTTTCAGAAGGAGGAGTCGCTGAAATAGAGTAATGATTGTACATTGCACATTAGTACTCCGGGATGGTTTATACTAACTAAAAGACTCTCAGTGTACTACTTGGACTACCTTTTAGTGGTCCTCCCAGAATTATAAGGAGGACACTAGTGGAAATTATTTCTTGGTTTTGGGGTTAGTGTATTTGTATGAGTTGATTTATGTTAGTCGAAGGTGTATGTACAATTTGTGTGTATATATGTAGTGTTGCTTTCTTCTTGATTAGATGCCATTATTTATGTAGATTGTAAAAGATGTTTTGATATAATCTATCTAGAGTGATAACTAGAGAGGGAGTAATTAAATGTGCTCTACTGAAAAATATTGTGTGTATTAATTCCTTTATACCACTTTTTCTGATTGTATATAACTACGTCCCATACCCAGGTATATAAAGGGTCAATTGGGTATACCCCTGTTGTTGGTTTGCTGAGGCTGACTTTGCCAACCGCGGAGTAAGTCCTGATTATACGCACCCAACGTCGAGACAATACTGTGAAGAATCAGACCAACATCGTGCCTGTTTTTGGCTGAGACACAGTTGCCTGCCCTTGATCCTCCTCAAGGAAGGCAATATTCCTTACATTTGCTTTTTGGCACAAATACGGATAATGAGTACAACTCGGGACTTGTTTTCTCAACCCTATACTGAGGATTATATGCATGTGACACTGCCACAGGAGAACCTGCTTCATAGGCTGTGGTGATGCGTAGGGCAGCCGAGGTCCGCCATCTCCAGCTCCCTCTCCAAGGGAGGTGCAAACAAACATTCTTATGGAACCCCTTCTGAGCCTTTAAATGAGGCCCTCACAGATACTCTTCTTGAGGCTTGGGTTAAGTCTTGCACTGGCCAGCCATTCAACTGGTAGGTTGCTGGTGCCATCGCCCCACATCTGGTGACCCAGTGTTTTTGTCTCAGTACTGTTCTCCTTCTAGCCGGTCCAACTCCAATAACTTCTTAATCACTCCCCCTGTGTGCCCCCCCCCCCAACTCCCCGACAGGGAATCTAAATGAGTGGAGACCTTATAAGAAGTGTATTTTTTCTTCTGCCAGTTTGGCCCTGCGTTCCATTAACGTCTCCTACTTATTGGGCCGCTACACCCATGCGCTTTGGGATTCAATGGCACAGGTCCTCCCTGGTTTACCAGAGAACCTTAAATCCATCCTCTTGCAGGCGATCCATGATTGTCTTGATGTGGCCAAATTCATGTTTTATTGTGGCTTGGACACCACCAACTCCAATGGGCACGCCATGGACACCAGTATTGCCATTTGTCGCCCTGCGTGGGTGGGATCGACTTGGTTCTCTGTCAATGTTCAGTTCTCCTTGATGGACATGCCCTTTGATGGGACTCGCCTCTTTGGAGACATTAACAGTTTAAAGAGAATATGGCTACTGCTTGTTCTCTGGGTCTTTCTACTCAGCCTCACCAGGGCGACCAGTTCCATTATTCCATTCAAGACTTTGGCTGAGGCATTGCCTAAAGTCTGCCAAACTAGCCCCTGCAAGACACCCAGCCCTTACTGTGGTAGAGGCCGAGGTGCCCACTGCGAAGGTCAGTGTGCCACACATTCCTCTGCCTCCATCAAGATGCTCACCCTAGCCCAGGTCCTATCTGCCCTGTATGCTGGAGACTGGATGGTGGTGTTGGGCCTGCAGGACACATATTTCTCTAGAAGTTTCCTGCCGGCCCATCTGTACTACATGTGGTTCATGGTGGGCCAGGAGCATTTCCAGTTTAATGTGCTCCCTTTGTTCTCACCATTGGCCCTCAAGTATTCACAATAGTGATGGCGGTGGTGGCAGCACACCTTTGGAGGTCAGGTTTGACAGTCTTCACCTACTTCTATGACTGGCTGTTGAAGGCAGGCTTGCCCCAGGCAGTCATCAACAACCGCCAGACTACGACAAACCTCCTGTCAACTTTGGAGTCTACTATCAACGTATCCAAGTGAAACCTGACTCCTTCTCAGATGCTCCGCTTCTTCTGAGTTTTCTGGATACAGTTCAGTTTCACGTCTTTCCTTGGGAAGGAGACGCCCGGACATTCAGGTTTGTATGCTTATCTTTCAGCCTCTGTCCTGGATTTCAGTGAGAACAACTCTGAGGCTGCTGGGACTGGTGGTCTCCTGCATCTTGCTGTTCGAGCACGCAAGGTGGTATATGCAGGGTCTGCAATGGGATCTGATGTCCCAGTGAGCCCAATATCAATGGATCCTCTGGGACCTGGACCAGATATCAGAAGAGACTGCAAAAGATCTGCAGTGGTGGTTACTACACCTCAATTGAGTCAGCAGCAATCCCTTTTCCTTCGCCACCCAGAACTGACAGTGGTGACCTATTAAGTCGCTGCTGGATTGGCGGGTCATTAGGGGAGGTGTTTATCAGAGACTTCTGGTCTGCGGTGGAGGGCCCGCTCCACATTAACCATCTGAAGTACAGACCATTCTAAAGGCCTTCCTGCAATCCATCAAGGGTAGACAGGTGCAGTTCCTCACAGACAATAAAACTGCCATGTGGAATTGTATAAAGTAGGGGACATAGGATCCAGGGTCCTTTACCAGGAGGTTTTGCATCTCTGGAAGTGGCTAAAGTGCCGGACAACTTGTTGGTCCCCAACCATCTTTCAGGGTCCCTGAATGCCAACACAGACAAACTGAAGAGACGCTGTTGGGTAGATCACGAGTGGCATCTACAACCTGAGGTGGCACATTGTGTCTTTCACCAGTGGGGAAAGCCCTGGCTAGATCTTATTGCTGCCATCAAGTCCACGTAGGGTGAAAAAACTTTGCACATTGGGCTTTCTACAAGAATGCTTGTTAGGAGACATAATCCAACTGGAATGGAACGAGGACCACCTGTAAGCCTTCTTGCTCTTTCTCCTGCCTCAGATTCTGAAGAAGATCAAGAGCGACTGGTCCCAAGACATCCTAGAGGCCCCTAATTAGATCAGGAGAGTGGGATACCTGGAACTCCTAATCATAGGCAGCTGTACTTGGATGAGGCTACAACTTCAGGAGGACCTCCTGTCTATGCAGCCGGGCAGGGTTCTCCATGTGACTCTACAAAACTAACACTTCAATCCGTGGAGGCTGAGTGGCAGAAATGAATGTGTGTAATTTATGGCCTGATGCGGTGTATTTCAGTCTCGCCCCCAGACAACCCTCCAAGAAATCCATTTATGCTTGGTTCCTGGACACAATTGTAACCTGGTGTGTGGCCTGTGTCACTCTCCCTTAAAGCCTAAGCTGTCAAACACACTTTTCGTTGATTTGTCTTTAGCCCAGTGGCAATGGGTTCTGTCAAATGTTTTTTTTTGGCGCCCTAAGCTTTTCTACATTTTCCGGACCAACCATCCTTGTTTAAATCACCTGTTGTGATGGGGTTTATTAATAATTTAACACACAGGTTTCCTCCCAAACCCATTGTGATAACACATTGGAGCCTTAACTTGGTCTTGACATTAGTCAAGTGTACACCTTTCAAGTCTATGCATAGTTGCTTTCTGCATCCCCGGACCTTGAATACTCTCTTCCTCATCATAATTATGTCAGCTCATCACATGGGTGAAGTGCAGCCACTTTCAGTGAACCCACCTTACTCTACCTTTTTTCCAGACCAATTGGTGCTGAGGACCTTGGTGGCTTTTGTACAGAAACTCATTACTGCTTTCCAGGTATGGAAATTCAATACTCTGTCAGTGTTCTTTCTCACACTCTCCAGCCCAGTGTTGTCTAATTTAAAAGAGAAGTATGTTATTCTTGCAGAAAAACAGAATATTACATGCTTTAATGGAGAATCTGCTATAGTGTTCCACAAAACACAACGACTGAAAATTATAATTGGCAAGAATCAGTCAGAGGTTCGAGCTCAGAATAGGGCTATGCGAGCAGTTACTCCCTTCAGTAACTCTTAAATCAATTCATATTGTACCTTGAACAAAAATAATTCTCAATAACAATCATTAATCTCTTGCATGCAAAATTATCTTTCGGAGTCCAAGACGCAGCCTTTCAATGCCTAGATTTAGGTCTCATGTTACCTTTTCACTTGTATACAATAAGGCCCAGCAGTTGGTGGTTGTGATCTCACAGCCAGTGCCTTAGCCAGCAGTTTCAAGATCGCATGCAATAGCCATACCGCTTAGATCTTGGTGCAGGATGTGGAACAGCACTGCAGTCCTCTTTAATGGTCACTCTTATTCAGCAGTCTTAGCTCCCAGGCTGGTGGGGTCCTCTGCAATGGTGGTGTTGTTGGGCTTTGCAGGCTGTCCATGTCGAAGGCAGTGGTAGAAAGGTCTCTCTGGTAACTCTGTGGTGTTGCCAAATGACACACTGTCACTTGGGGGTTGATGATACTTCATGGAGTTTGCCACATAAACCATGGAGGAAAGCTGGGAGACCCATTGTATCTCGGGTCTGCGCAGGATGCACTCCTGTTAGCAAGTCTGCTATTTTGCTTCCCTCTCATCCCAGAAACAAATCCTGCCTTCTTCTCTTGGAAACTTTGTCCTCCTGCAGTACCAGGCATACTTCTTTCCTCTCTGATCAGGCAGGCATGATCATAGACTCTTGACCACTGACTAAACAACAGATTAACCGATTAACATATTAATTGTACTGCAACACTTATTTACAATAAAGAATTTGCACCCTCCCCCAAGAGACACTTCCAGCTTACCTCCAGTAGCATTAATTATTGTATGAACCCCAAACCATATCCCACAAACCCTAATCTTTTAGTAATATCTAAAGACTTAGTTCCCACTCCTAATAGAATTGGGACAGGGCATTGGAAACACATAGGACTCCCCAGACATTATCTAACTTCTGGCATGGATCCACAAAGGACAACCAACACCAACTTGGAGCCATCAGGACCCTATGCTTATAAAATTAATTACCCCCTGAATCTGTGGAAGGAAACAGCTAAGTCCTTAAAACACATACTCCTCAAATCTCTTCTAGAAACCCTGGTTTCTGATCCCTACTTTTGCTCAAATAAAGGAGCTATAATAAGTGACCTAGTTTTTTATAGAAATAGAAGAGCACAATAAAGGAAAGCCCTGCTCTCATTGCTCTTGATCTCTACAACCAGAAAAACACTGCATGGTCTCAATCTGTTGGTTCCCCTTTATTGGCATGTAGAGCAGCAGTCACCATCAACATCTACAGCAATGGTATTATCCTCATTCGGTCTTCAGATCACCACCTTAAAATATTTGAGTAGTTTTTCCCTCTCATCAAGAAAACTGCATCAATGTCTGATTACTCTGGCGTTCCAGCCCTTCCTGTCGCTGTAGGTATCTCTAACTCACTTTCATTACACGGTGGGTCGGAACCACTGCCCACCACACTAGATTGCAGCCATCCCACACCCAGAGCAATTACTTCAGAGTTACTTAGCCAAGCAACCCTCACCCCAACTATATTTTTGAACCCCCACTTGCCTCAACCACTGCCCCACCTGAATTCTGATCCTCAATAACACCCAATGACACACAGTTAGCACTTCCTCGCACCCATTTCTTGAGCTCCCTCCCTTCTAACGTCGATCTTCCCTCTACTCCCAATCCACTCTCTCCTGTGCATCCTCCCCAATATATCAGCATCCTAACTCCATCGACTTAATCACCCCCTTTCCCCCCTTCCCACTGCTTCAAGACCTGATAACCCACCTGTATACCTTACTAGAATCAAGACTGGATGAGATTTCAAAAAACCTGCTAGATTTCAAAGCAGACTTACTTAGACTCATTCATATCACTACAGAGATAACCAACTTTCAGGGTCCTAGTAGGAACCATAGGATTAATACTCTCATTCATGACCAACCCTTCAACCACCCTGCCATATCCAACACACCTCCCTTAAAACCTGACCGTTCCTTCCACCTTGTCCATGCAATGGAGGTGGAGAACTATACTCTATCCCAATGCTCGCTCACGACTGATTAGATGGAAGTCCTTCTATCCAATAACACTGATAATCAGGGAATAATCCTTTCCATCCCAGTAAACCCGTATAAAGCTCCTAGGCTCAACCATAGTGCCATCAACAAGCACAACCGCAGGTGAGTTATCCTCACACAGTCTACCCCAGCACACCAAAAATCCCAATGGAAATGCATTCTAATTAACTGCAGATCAGCTTCAAGACATGCAGGAGATATTGCTGACCTTATCCTCATACAAGTTCTAGACCTTCTAATCCTGAGTGAAACCTGGATAAATGACTCCTCTCCTCCTATCCTTGACATTCTAATCCCTCCTAATCATGCATTGCTAGATTGGATGGACCCAGTAGACCAGATGGAGGCATTGCTTGCACAGAATCAATCTGTCAGTTAAACATGCACAAACTATGCTTTCCACCTGCAAGGACCCATGCCTTGATATCACAAGCAACGTCAGACCTCTATGCAAACTGCACATGATTGACCACCCTCCAAGAGACAGTCTGGGTTTCATAGAACAAATCATGGAAACCATTGTAACAAACACTGGTCAATAGTGTACTCAAATATTCCTCTGAGATTTCAACCTACACTGGAATGATCTGAATGATCCTGCAGTTAATAGCTTTAAAACCTTCCTTGCTGACCTTAATCTGATCCGATTTTGTGACAAGCCCACACACAACAAAGGGTCGGCATTGTATCATGTCATTGAGATACCCAATACAATTAAATTGGAATCTATCCTCCCCTGTGATTAGACTAACCACCACTGCATCACATTTCTCATCACGGAAGCTTTGATAACCAACACTGCTCAACTAACCAAACCCAGACTCTGGAAAAGGAGCATGCACAACATCAACCGTAATGAACTGTCCTTTCTCAGTCACAACATCCTGCCTCCTCCTGGAGAGATGTCAGGTGGCCACGATCTTACAAATCTCTACACTAACTCCTTAGGGACTGTTATTGACTTGATCTCTCCATTACAACTGAAAAGAGTGTCCACAAAATATTCCAAACCTTGGTTTAATGGACATAACGTGAGGCTAGCTGAACGTCAGCAGAGATCAGCTCCAGCCCTTGAACACCACAAGCACCTGATATCATTGAGGAACAGATACTAAAAATGCATCAGAATCTCAAAGGCAAATTTCTACAGAAACCACATGGATCAAGCCAGTTACCGACCACAAAAACCTTTTGATCTCATAAAAGTACAATCAAATTGTGCACCCAATCCATCCCTTGCTGGATCTAGTCCGATACCAAACTGCAAGGACTTTACCTCCTTTCGGCAGATGACAGAAAGTATGAGTATTGAGCTGCAGACAGCCTTGGAATAATGTCCTCTCCCACCTCTAACCATCCTCTCCGCCTCTCTTTCAAAACCTTTGCGGAAAGTTCCATTCACAGGATTCTTACAATGCTAAACCCTCAAACCACTTCAATGACCCTCTACCTCCCAACTTCGTCAAGGAGATCATACCCTTGATACTCCCACTTTGTACCAAGATTGTTAATGCTTCCCTCCTTCAAGGCTCTATCCCTGACTGCCTAAAGTCCGGTCAGGTTTCCCCCATCCTAGAAAAACCAAAAGCAGATCAAACTGACTTGAACAACTTCTGACCTATCACCAATATTCCTACCCTGGCTAAGCTTCTTGAAAAATGTGTTCACATCAAACTCTATAACCTCATCAATCAATTCTGACAACTAGACCAATTTAAATCCAGCTTCCAGGCAGCGCACAACACCGAATCGGCTATGACACACATAGTGGATGATGCACTAAAAATGCTGAATCAGAACCAATCTTGCCTTTTAATTCTCCTTGACCTATTATCTGTATTTGATATGGTTAAGCATGACAACCTCCTAGAGCATTTGGAACACCGTATGGGACTAACAGCTTCAGTCCTTAACTGTTTCACGTCCTATCTCCAAAACAGGACTCAAAGAGTCAAGGTTAATCACTCACTATCGCAGACCACTCCGGTAACATTAGGGTTCCCACAGGGCTTCTCACTTTCGCCCACTCTCTTCAACCTGTTCATAGAGCCTCTAATGGAAATTCTTAGTTCATCCAACATCCACTACCACATGTACACTGATGATATCCAACTATACCTAAAAGTCTCCGCCCCAGAAGATATCAATTCCCTCAAAACAACTCTACAGAAAATTCAAAATTGGCTAGCATCCAATCACCTCAAACTAAATAATCAAAACAACGAATTTCTCCTAATCGCCTCACCTAAGCACTCACCTGGCATTAAGGAAAGTTTATTTTTTTGGCTTTGAAGAATGGTTAAAACATCTAAGAGCCCTCAACTGTATTCCACAAGTCATTGACTCAGCAAGATCACTGGGATTAACTCTTGACATGAACATCAACAAGCAGAAGCACATCAGTTCCACCACCAAAGGAACAAATTACCAGATGACCATTCTAAGAAAATGAAAACCCATCGTCCCGCCCAATGACTTTAAGCATGCAGTGCAAGCCCTAGTGATTCCAGGGTTGGACTATGGAAGTGCAACCCTCTCTGGACTGCCCAGATCCAAACTTGCTTCTCCAAAGGCCTCACTCAACTCTGCTGCAAGGCTTATCACCGGTTCAAAAAGAAACAACAACATAACCCCCAATCTGAAATTCCTCAACTGGCTGCCTTACGAAGTAAGAATCCAGCTAAAAATTGCCTGCATGACACATAAAGCCCTCCACTTCAAAACCCTTATGTATCTCGCTCAGAAGCTCCAACTTTGTGGTGGCTCCAGATCATCCAGAAGCTCCAACACCTTTTTTCTGAAACCTCAGAGATTCCACAAGAAGAAAACCTACAACCAATCTTTCTCTAGGATTCCCCTGAGAATTTGGGACACATTGCCTCTTAGAGTCAGAATGAACCCCTTAAATGTATCCTTCAAGAACAAAGTCAAAGTACTCCTTATGAACAAATTTCTTCCCTAGATCCTAAGATACGGTTTCCTCAATCACACTCATGACTACTTCTCACCAGCTACCTTAGTTTTTTCGACTTATCAGTCCTGACACTACCCTCCCTTTTCTCAACACTACCTAAGCCTGCTGTTCTCTGGACTATGATATTTTTGTTTTTATTGGTTTATCTCCTCTGGTCTCTGAACATTGTAAAGCGTACCCTCCCCTTTCTAGGTACTACCCTATCGAATATTTCATTGATAATATTGCTCTGCTCTCTGTCAATTTGTAGAGCACTCTCATACATTTGTAAAGTGTACTGATACCCGTAAGGGTCATGTTCGCGCTTAAAAAAATATTTTAAAAAATAATAATTGACCAAGCTACTAAAAATACATGAATAACCATATGAATCCTTTGGAGGAACTTCCTTCAACCGTGCCACTCCACAGAGTCCTGTCTTTTAGAGTTCTAGTTTTGTCTCACCAACAGGCTACATATTGGGCTACCATTTGTACTGGACTTGGTCCTTTGGCATGAGGCAGATCCACAGATCTCCAAGAAGTTGTGCCAACTTCGGATGTTGGCCCCTCACCTCTGGGAGGCAGGCTGTTGGCTAAATGTCTGTCTTGGATCACAGTAGCTTTTTGAGTACTCTGTGGAGCAATCCCATCCTTGGTCATGAAGAACTTGTAAACGGAGCAAAGAGGGATGTTTAGGTCCTAGCTTTATGCTGAATTTCCTGACAGGGGTAGTTGTGCCTCTGTCTAAAGCCAATGAACTAGTTTGAAGGCGTTTGTTTTCAAAATCCATTTTGTGGCTGCATTACAAACAGTCTTTGCGAAAAATGATGGCTCTCACAGCAGGTAGTAATGATACTGGCTCCAAGCAAGAATGACCAAAACTTGAGCATAATGGAGTGTGAAACCTCTACACCTGGCTGTCACCAGCCTTGCTGAAGTAGCACTCGGGAGAGACAAAGGGAACATACTCTTCCTAGAAATTTCCCTCCCTCTAACAACAGAATCTGCTAACTTACCTTATTCCCCATCAGTTGGCAATGCTCAGGGAGGACTAATCCACAATCCCCTGATAAAAGTCTTCATAGATTGTCTAAATGTAACTCTCCATCCTCCATCACACATGATTGTCTAGGGCTCATCTCTTCAGCTTCTGTTATACAGGCAGTACACTTCCACTGTCTGGAGTAGCTGTACTCCAAGCTATATCTTTTGCAATGTATATCTAGGAGCAATCCAAAATAGATCTTGCTAGTTTCAGCAACCATACACTCACAAGAACATAAAGTTCTGTTTCTATCCACACTTCACACAATCACTCTCAACATGCACACGGTACGTCAGCGCAAGGGTCTGGGTGTCACATATATATGTGAAACTTAACACAAGTGGGCCCTATATGCACCACACTGTCTCTGAACCAGAGATACATGTCTTTTGTGTGCTATAATCCAAAAATGATGCCTCCACCACTTTATGTTGAGAATCCAAGTCATGGACAGTACTCCCGTTTCGAACTAGAGTACACCCCTCCAGGTCACAGTACAGGTTTTGAAGATAAGAATTATCATTGACAAGCCTAAGCCTCAGTGTGTCTGCCAGATTTCTGTGTATCCTGGGCCAATGAAAAGTCAGGCTATCAGTTTCATGTGTAGTTGGGTTACTCAGTGAAGTTACACAGATCCATGCCTATTCTTTTCCCAACATTTATAGTCTGCAAGTTTACATAGGAGCAGCAGAGCACAACCCGTATAATTGCACAATATATGGTTTGCATCATTTTTGTTCTCATGGATCCATCTTGGATTGAGAAAAGAAACAATAAATATAGGCAAGCTACAAGATACACATTAATGAGTCTACCAAAGTGTGACACAGAGTGACTCATAGTAGTGTTTATTATGCAAAGCTCATTGACACAAAATGCAAGCAGCCCAAGAAGCCATTTCAAGAGTCAAGGCTTAAACAAGTTAAAATATGTGCTAATAGTAGAACAAATTACAATTTTTGTCTGTATGGCTTCTCACACAAACATGAGCTGAATAAAAGAACATTTCAATTCCTAGATGAGTATACCCGTATTTGACACGAATTGACTCATGTTAATGACCATTATGTGATCAGTGATGGTGTAAGGAGATGCCTCTTTTTGCATGATCATCCCCAAAGTTTTGGACTGATGCTGCTGGTTTTTCGACTCAGAGTGCACTGAGCCCTGCCAGACAGATGTATGACTGAACCACGCATGGCATTACCACGCATACCTTTACAACTCAGTCATTACAACATATGCATCTTTACCATGTATGCCTTTACCACGAATGTTTTTACCGCACATATGTCTTTGCCATACATGCCTTTACAATGACAATGTAAGTATTTTACAGATAAGTATAAATTCTTAATTACCTACTGGTGTTTGCCGGTAGGTAGTTATAGTTAGGACCTAGTTTCCATAGGAAAAGCTTTTTTTGACTTGCCTATTTCTTTGGTATCATTTGACGAATGATCAAAAAATATTCCCCAAAAAGTGTCATGGTGATTCTTGTGGCGCTTGAAACATTTTTGGGGTGATCTGTCAAGCGGGGCTGAGAACAAGTGGATGTCAAAAAGTTTGCATTTCCCATGTTAATTCCCATAGGCCCTGTAGGCACGGCTACAACCCGAACTGCTGAATGGAATTACACCAAATTTGGAAGGAAAGTTGATGTTGTTCCAGGGAATTGCCGTTTAGTGATTTGGTGTAAATCCGTTCAGTAGTTCAGAGTTATTAACCAACATCCAAATTTGTATATATAGGGACACAGATCCTCTGAGGATTAAACAGTTCCCGTGCTCAAATTTGATTGCCCGCCAACATTTCAAACTAGGTAGTGTTGGGAGCCATCTAGGGACGCAGCTTGGGCCGAGTCCCAAAAAAACATTGTAAAAAATGAAAAGCGGGCAGGGTAGAAATACCCTGACCCCTTAGGCTTCTTGGGAGGGGTAAGTCCAACAGGAACCCCGTAGTGCCAAAAAAAGCGTTTTTTCTATAGGCGCCAAAATTGTTTTTAAAAGCAAAGCGCAGACTCCCGCGCTCCGTTCTTAATTGGACCCCAGGTGGGCCAGGACCCGGAGCCATGTTGTTAATAAAGGAGGAGGACACACGGCCCCCCTCCTGAGGCTTATTAATGCCGGCGATCACCACCTCCCGGGGGCTTATTCATTTAAAATCAGGGGGTCCTTTTTGACTCCCCTTGCCCCGGGGACCACCACCACCCCAGGGCAAATTAATTTGTATTGGGGGTCTTCAGGGACTCCCCTGGGGACCACCACCTCCCCAGGGCCATTTTCTTTTAAAATAATTGGGAGGGTGGCCGCACAGCCCTCTCCCATGCCAGTTTCAGCCTGCCACCTCCCCGGGGCAGGCCCTACACAGGAGAAAAGAGGGGGGCGCGCGGCCCCCCTGCTGAAGCCATAGATGGCCCAGGGACCACCACACCACAGGGCCAACTCCTGTTATGTCCCGGAGTGCCCCCCCCCCCCGGACACAGATATTTGCTTTGGGTTAGCGGGAGCTTTACCGTTCCCACCAAGCCACAGCAAACACACCTTTTCCAGTAAACAAGAGCATTAAAAATTTTCTCGCATGCTGGAAGCAGAGCAAAATTGCTTTCACAGACAGGGAGCTGCCTTTCGAGCAGCTCCCTGTCTGTGAAAGCAATGCCAGCTACCACAGTGATCGCTGAGAGCTGGTTGAAGGCCCTTCGCCTTTCTCCACCCAAACGCACTACTTCTTAACAAACCATAGAATTCCCTGAAAAAAACAAAGGTTACAGGGACGTTATAGTTAGGAAATAGAATTTGAAAACCTTAGAAATTCACTGAAAAAAAGCAAAGCTTACGGGCACTTTATTGTCAGGAAATAGAATTAAAAAAACCCTAGAAATTCACTGAAAAAAACAAAGGATACAGGGTCATTATAGTTCGGCTCGGATTTCACTCATACAGAACCATATAAATTCAGCAGTTATAGTTACCTGAGCTAACTATAACTAATGCACTGCTGATGACTTCACAAAGAAAGGCAAATTAATTTTTAAGGCCCTAGTAGAGGGTGGTTTATGCCCACTCAATGACCGAACCAATTCAGATAACCCCCCTAAATGCATGAATTGTGTTGGTGCCAGACAAAGTGCTATTGATTAAAATGCAATGAACATGGAAGCATGGCACTTCATTATTGACATGGGCGTAATCACCAGGCTTGAACGTGATCATGATCCCTTGCTCCTGCTTTTGACACATACAAATCCTGGTCCCTACAAGAAGAATTCTATTCTAATTGCAAGACATTACAAATATGATATTAAATGCCCCTGTTAACAACATAGAGCAAGAACAGTTCTAAATACACAAGTTCGAGGAGCTACTGTCACTGGATTCAAGCAAGCCTGGCTGAAGACGGCTGAAATGCCAGAAACCGGTCCTAGGAAGCTTGTTTCCGGTCCAGGGAAGGCATGGCTTGGCAGTTCGGGCTGGACTGTTCCCATGAGGCACAGGGTCAGACTGATTTGCATATGGCCATGTCTGAACTGGGGTGGCAGAGTGGGCTAAAGAACGGTGATGGATCAAACCCAGATCTGTTGACTGGGTGTGAGTGTTTGATTGGTTCTGATGCTCCGTCCATCACCACCCCCTTTTGTACCGCTTTGTTCGCCATAAGTTGGCAGGGTGTGCTCAGACGTGAGTCCCTTGCTCACTTTGCCACTGGATTCAAGCAAGCCTGGCTGAAGACGGCTGAAATGCCAGAAACCGGTCCTAGGAAGCTTGTTTCCGGTCCAGGGAAGGCATGGCTTGGCAGTTCGGGCTGGACTGTTCCCATGAGGCACAGGGTCAGACTGATTTGCATATGGCCATGTCTGAACTGGGGTGGCAGAGTGGGCTAAAGAACGGTGATGGATCAAACCCAGATCTGTTGACTGGGTGTGAGTGTTTGATTGGTTCTGATGCTCCGTCCATCACTACCCCCTTTTGTACCGCTTTGTTCACAAAGAAAGGCAAATAAATTTTTAAGGCCATAGTAGAGGGTGGTTTATGCCCACTCAAAGACCGAACCAATTCAGATAACCCCCCTAAAAGCATTAATTGTGTTGGTGCCAGACAAAGTGCTATTGATTATATAGCAATGAACATGGAAGCATGGCACTTCATTATTGACATGGGCGTAATCACCAGGCTTGAACGTGATCATGATCCCTTGCTCCTGATTTTGACACATACAAATCCTGGTCCCTACAAGAAGAATTCTATTCTAATTGCAAGACATTACAAATATGATATTAAATGCCCCTGTTAACAACATAGAGCAAGAACAGTTCTAAATACACAAGTTCGAGGAGCTACTGTCACAAACAACTTTGGAGAGAGAGCACTAAACTAATCCTGTCTTTGTAAACCCTCATCAGGATGGCCGGGATTGGTTCGACGATGAGTGCGCAAAATAAAAAAAATCTCTGTCTCTGGCCCTAACAAAATCAACATCTGTGCAAAGGAAACAAACAGTTCTTCGTTGAGAAGAGGAAACAGTACAAGGAGCTTTTAAAATATAAAAAGAAGCCACACCCGCATAAGCTATGGCAAGAATTGCTAGACACAATAACTTTAAAAAAAAAAGAATACTGGGAAATAATTAGAACCGGTTGCGAGGGTGCCCCAAAGAAATAGGAGCTGAATATTAGCCCGCAAACATGGGTAGATCATTACAGCGACTTGTATAAAAACGATGCTGAGCCCCTGCCTAACGGGCTCACCACCCCAACACTGCAACACTTAGCGCAACAGCTGATAATCAAAGTGTAAGTGGGATACCGAGAGGTGGAGATCACAAAACGATTTTCTAAACCAAACAATCAGCCACCATTTATGAAGGCTCAAAACACTCGACTTTGCATTACGTATCGACATCTCGCACATCTCCAGATATTCCTACGACCAGAGGGCAAAAGCAAATATTCAATGAAATGGAAGTTGTTCAAGCAATCATATCACAAACACTCCACAAAGCTGTGGGCCCGGACAAAATTCCATCAGACCTCTTTCGAAATCAGTTCACTTTTTGGTCTCTGGTTCTAACTCAAACCTTCAATACTATCTGGTCCTTAAGACACATTCCACAATCATGGCAGAAATCAATAATCGTTCCTATTCATAAAAAGGGCAAGAGAGACCTTGTCTCTAACTATCAGCCGATTTCATTGCTCAACAGCGTGGGTAAAATCTTTGGGAAACTACTTTAATCCCGCTTACACCAATGGCTTGAAGAAAGGGACTTGATGTCACCATACCAAGCTGGTTTGCGGAAGGGCCAGAGTACAGTAGACCAGGTTATTAGACTGAAAATCATTTGTTCCAAATATATGTGCCTTAAAAATTCACCACTCAACCTGGTCTTTGTCGACCTCCAAACAGCATTCGACAGCGTCGATCGCTCCATTTTATGGCAAATTCTAAGTAGAATGAGCATTCCCTCTGACATCTTCAAGCTATTAATTGCCTTGCATTCTGGTAACACCACAAGGATAAGATACAGCAAATGAGGTGATTACACAACTGAAATGCCAATCAATCGAGGCGTTAAACAGGGCTGTGTTTTAGCCCCAACCCTTTTTAACTGTTACATAAACTATATTGTTTCAGCCTTGAAGAACCACAACCTGGATGTCCCAAAAGCAGGCAATGACCAATACACTTCTGCTTTTTGAAGACAGCACGGTTTTGCTGGCCAGAACAGCGCTCGCAATGCACCATCTATTGATAGGTTTCGAGGCCTTTTATACAGCAAGAAAATAGTCTATCAGTATTGGGAAAACAAAATATACGATCTTGAACCAGAAGCAAAAGCTGCAAGCCACTTTCAAGGTTAATAAAACACCCTTGAATCAAGTATCCACCTACCACTATCTTGGCATCTGATTGGACGACAAACTTAAGTGGTCTCAATAGCAATTAAAAAGTACCATCATATAGGCTCAGCAGGCTGGAGCGGTATTGAGATCTGCAAATTCACGCAGCAATCATTCAGTGAAGTCAACAATGTTGGCTTACAAAATAAAATCAAGGGCTGCTGGCCTACATGGTTCCGAGGTCTGGGGCTACAAGAAGATGACAGGAATATAAACTACCGAAAATAACTTAATTCAACAGCTACTATACATGGGCTGCGGTACGCCAATGCTGGCTCTGAGAACTGATCTAGGGCTAGCAAAAATTGAGGACTTTATTGCATTGGCTCCTCTAAAATATTGGCTTGGCATATGGTCCAGGAATGAACTGACATAAAGACTAACTCTACAAGACATCATGAAGCAGCAAGACTATCATAAGTTATGATGGTTTGCCCATCTGTCAGATGTGCTGACCAGTATTGGTCTGAACAGATATTGGCATCATCCTGATATGGTCATGTAGGACAGCCATGATGTGGTAAAGAAGGCGTGTTGGCAGCACAAACAACAAATAAACATTAGCCATCTAGGTGCCGTGTCAAACCGTTATTTTTCTTGTAATCAAGATCCGGCCCCTACTGATTGCCTTGAAGATATTTATCTGGCAGGAAAAAGACATCTCTATTTAAAATTTAGATTGGGAACCTTACCAGTGGCTTCCGTAACTAAAAGATGGCTGAAATTAACAGGCGAAAGGTCAGAGCAGTATCTCTGCTTCCTGGGAGGTCGTGAGACGCTATCTCATTTACTTATGCAGTGCCACTTTACATACTGTATTCGCAGATATTACTTTTGACCGTTTTTTATAATGTTTATGGTCAGAACCTGCAAAGAGGCGGAGGCTTTCTGTATGAGAACTGATGATAGAGTTATTGTAGTGGCCGTTTCTTCCTACATTTATGCAGCATGGAAACAAAGAGCAGATGCACACACAAAAATGAACACTGATAGGCAAGATTGGACAACCTCTAAAAAAGTTGCATCAGATTAAAATATCATGCAAGCACTTATACACTACTTATCAGCTCTACTGTCACGTACAATGAGCAATGCCACAGGTCTTATTGTCAGGCACACTGACAAAATAATTTGTTTAGTGTTAAGTAGGCTTGGTTCTAAAAAACAACTGTTATACATTGTTCAGAGGGAAGAGGAGTTGATACTTACTATCTAGCTTGATTTGCTCAGTGTGCGAAACAGCTGACACACTGCTAGCATAAAATATCACAACAATTTTAAAGCATTACACAGTTTTAGAGGATTATTAACTATTGTATTGTTTATTTGTAGGAATGTTTATGAAAAATTGTATTATATCATTTTAATTGTTATGGCTAGTCGGCTGAAACAATAAACATTTATTGACTGACTGACCTCACATATTACATCACTCATGACATGGTCAGTGACATCACTGATACCATCAGGGATGGCATCTCAATTACATCACTTTTGACATCCACAGAGCCACTCACACACCCACTCACACCCCATACTACTTGTCATAGGCCCACTCACACACCCACACAACCAGTCACATACTGATTCACAGACCCATACCAATACACACATGCCTACTCACTCCTCCATGGAGCCACTCACACACCGACTCACTCATACAGCCACTCATACAACCAGTTACTCACCCATACAGCCAGCCACATAGCCACACACTCACCCATACAGCTACTCACACATCTGCTTATTTACCTATGCAGTCACTCACACACCTACTCACTCACCCATCCAGCCTCTCAACACAGCCATTCACTCACCCATGCAAGCACTCAAATACTCACTCACATTCCCACACAACCACTTACATACGTATTCTCACATCCATACAAGCACTCACACATCTGTTCACTCACCCATACAGCCATTCACACAAACACTCACTCTCCAATATAGCCACCCATACACCAACTCACTTAACCAAACCCCTGCTTAAACAGCCACTGACTCACCCATATAGCCACTTACACACCCATTCACTCACTCATATAGCCATTCAGACACCCACTCACTCGCCCATACAGTCACTACACACCCATTTACCCACCCATAGAGCAACTCACACACCGCTCACTCACCCATACAGCCACTGATACACTCACACACTTACCAATACAGCCACTCACCCAGCATCTCACTCATCCAGACAGCTACTCACACACCTACTTATTAACCCATACAGCCTCTCACACACCCATAAACACAAAGATGTTATAGTTAGGCTCACATTTCACTTGTACAAAACCAGTGAAATTCAGCAGTTATAGTTACCTGAGCTAACTATAACTTACACCCCCGCAATGCACTGCTTATTACCTCACATATTACATCACTCAGGACATGGTCAGTGACATCACTGATGACATCATCCAGTGAGTTTAAGTCTTTTCTAAGAGTTTATGATTGTTAAACATATATACTAAACTACTACAAAAGTTAAATTAGTATAGTAGCTGTACTACCAATGAGTGATACTACTTCTAACATAAATTATATTAGTGGGTGTTTGACTGTGTGTATCCATGTGTAAGTGGGTGTCTGAGTGGCTGTATGGGTTTATAAGTGGGTGTCAGAGAAGCTCTGTGAGTGAGGGAGTGGCTATATTGGTGAGTGAAGGGGTGTCTCAGTAGCTGCAAGGGTGAGTGAATGGGTGTGGGAGTGGCTGTATGGCTGAGTGAGTGGCTGTGTGAGTGACTGTATGAGTGAGTGTGTGGGTGTGTGAGTGGCTGTATCGGTGAGTGAGGGGCTGTTTGGTTAAGTGATTTGGGTATGAGTGGGTGTATTGGAGAGTTTCTCTGTGTTATTGGTTATAGGAGTGAGTGAGCATTTGTGGGAGTGTTTGTATGGATGTGTGAATGGGTATGTAAGTGCTTGAGTGTGTGAGTGCTTGAATTGGTGAGTGAGTGGCTGTGTTGAGGGGCTGTATGGGTGAATGACTGGGTGTGTTAGTGGCTGTATGTGTGAGTGAGTGGTTGTGTGAGATGCTGTATGGGTGAGTGAGATGTTATATGAGCACTTAAATGGGACTGTGACTTGGTATGTGAGTGGTTGTATAGTGGTGTGAATGAGTGGTTGTATTGCACTGTGTCTGGCTGTCTAGGTGTGAGTTGGCTTGTGAGTGCTTGTATAGATGTGTAAAAGGGTATGTGAATGATTGTGTGAGTGAGTGACTGAGTCTGTGAGTGGCTGTATGGGTGACTGAGTAGCTCTGTTACTAGGTGTAGAGGTGACTTAGTGGCTGTGTGAATAGTTGTATGGGTATGTGAGTGGTTGTATATATCTGTGTGTGGGTTTGTGAGTTCTTTGGATCTGTGAGTGGGTGTGTGAGTTCTGCGTGCTTGTGAGTGGGTGTGTGAGTGGTTGTATGGGTGTGTGAGTGGATGTGTATGTGAGTGGTTCTGTGGATGATGTCATCAGTGATGTCATTTGAGATGTCATCAGTGATGTCACTGACCATGTCATAAGTGATGTGATATATGAGGTCTTAAGCAGTGCATTATGAGGGTGTAAGTTATAGCTAGCTCAGGTAACTATAACTGCTGAATGTCACTGGTTTTGTATGAGTGAAATGTGAGCCTAGCTATAACATCCCTGTAACCTTGGTTTTTTCAGGGGATTTCTACATTTTTTTATTCTATTTCCTAAGTATAATGTCCTTGTAACCTTTGATTTTTTAAGTGAATTTCTATGGTTTTTTAAATTTTATTTCCTAACTGTAAGCTTTGAGAGTGAGTGTGTGAGTGAGTGCATGAGTGTCTCAGTGGGTGTGTGAGTGCATGTTGCTCAATGGGTGTGTGTGAGTGTCTGAGTGGGTCTGAGAGTGGCTGCATGAGTGTCTGAGTGGGTCTGTGAGTGGGTGCATGAGTTTCTGAGTGAGTGTGAGAGTGTCTGAGTGGGTTTGCGAGTGCCTGTCAGTCTGTTAGTGAGTGCACGACTGTCTAAGTGGGTCTGTGAGTAGCTGTGACAGTGTCTGAGTGGTTCTGTGAGTGGGCTTGTGTGTGGGTGTGAGTTTGTGATTGGGTGCATGAACGTCTGAGTGGGTCTATGAGTGTGTATGAGAGTGTCTGAGTATGTCTGTGAGAGAGTGAGTATCTGAATGGGTCTGTGAGTGGGTCTATCAGTGTCTACGTGAGTCTGTCAGTGGGTATTTGAGTGCCTGAGTGGGTGTCTAAGTGTGTGTGTGGGTGTGTCAGTAGCTGTGTCAGTGACTGGACCACAACGCAACCGCACCTACACCGTCTTCCAAAAAGAGTCCACAGTTTTACACAAAATATCTCCCCAAGTTGAGTACTTTCCACTAGTTAATTATTAAGTGCTATCTACTTGGGTAAATGTCCAGTATGTATTCTTCACTACAGTTGCGTAATGGAGCACAAGGAAATGTCACCAGTGACCTTGTGTGCGTTTTGACAATGTGATTGTTCCTCATGCGTCTTTATCCAGAAATTTGTGATAACATGAATCTTCCTATAGAGAAGAGAACAAGATCACAAAGAGGTAAATCTCCACCAAACAGGGTCCTCCCTCTTAACCATATGAAGTAAGTGCTTCTTTGTCATTTAAAGGAAGAAACACTGACTCTGCTCTCACCAGGACAGGACAAGAAAGTGCCCACTTGTCACAGTCAGATACAAATTGTGCTCCTATAAATTAACAATTCACCTCCAAGAAGCATTTCATATAGTTTTTCAATATTAAATTGCAGTGAAAACACACTTGCTTTGCCTTCGCCAAGCCCAGGAGTTAGGATTATTTGTCCTTTACAGAAGTGGAGTTTCAGCAGGGGCATCTGCTGTGTTTATATTTGTAAGTCCCTCCAGTTGAGCTTTAATTGATGTGAAATAAGCATTAGGGCCAAAACAGCCAGGGGCCTGACCACAACTTAATGGGGGAGGAGACTGTGCGACCCCCCCAGGCCGATTTTGACCCTTGGGCCCCATTCCCCGGGGCCTGGCCAAAACGTCATGAGGAGGGGGACCGCGCTGCCCCCCTCCTTGGGTCGATTTAGGCCCCCAGGGACCCCATTCCCCAGGAGCAGTCAATGTTTCCCTGGGTTCCCTGGTCCCACCCAGTGTGCGAAGGGACCGTGAGGGAAGCCTCGAGGTCCCCGCGGTCCCAGCTGGCTCCCCGCTTACTGCGGGAGCCGGCATTGCTCTTGCATGCAGGAAGCTGCTGGAAATGCAGCTCCCTGTGTGCGAGAGAAATAGTTTCTTCTCTTTCACTGCCCTCATATCTGCAGTTAGGAAAAGAGATGAAAACCCCGCTTCCAGCTAGCAGGAGTATTTTCACAGCTTCCACTTGCTGGAAACTGAGTGTTTGCTTTTGCTTGGCAGGAGGTGTCATAGCAAGCAACCACTTGCTATTTAGAAAGCCAATAAAGACTTGTCTCTTTCCTAGAGTCAACTGGACAGAAACCGCAAATGATGGTGGAGGAGAGGCATGAGGTGGAATTTAGGCTGCCTATGTAAAGCTCTGGGTTAATGCACTTTCCCTACACTATGTTTTTACATAGTAAGCAGTGTTTCAGACCATTTTCTTTACTCGAACTGAACAATAAAATACAAGCTCTGCAGATGTCTAAGCATCTACCAGCTATTAAGGCCGAATCGCTCTTCCCAAGTGAGGTGAGTTTCATTCCAGTCTACTTTGCAGCAAGCAGTCTTCACAAGGTGTTTTCGTTGTTGCTTCAGATTGATTCAGGCAGTAGCAGTTTTGGTGAATCTAAAAGCAGAAAATGCTTTTCACTCTTTGAACAGCCCGGTCTTGATGGAGTAGTCGAGATTTAGATGTAAAATGGTCTCTCGTATTCGTCTTTTCTATACCTCACCGATGATTGGTATTCTCTGCCATGGTCTTATGTCTGCAAGCTCTGTTTCCCTTGAAGAACATGGCAGGTGTGCTTGCGGGCAGTCTTTTTTTTTTTTTTTTTTTTTGAAAACCTTTATTAACCGCAGTTGCATCATTTTTACAATGTACGTTCACCAATCAAAGTGTCGGGTCAATGAGACAAAGATACACATGTCCGGGTGGTAAGACACAGCCATTCAGCCGGCAACCCGGAGGTCCGGCGGCGATACACAGGTGAGCATTTGTATAGAAATCAGGTGCGCACATTGTGTATAAGTGGATCTATGGTGCTTTTCTGTGTTTTGTTGTGGTGCATCTGAAGCGTAGTACCTGCGATAGAAGATGGCGCTGTGTTCCAGCCCACAATGCGGTGTCTTCGGTTGACACCCAGGCCCGTAGGGGGAGTCGCGCAAGGCATCGAGTTTACCCCCAAATGCCAAGATCTCCGGGGCAGCGGAGCACTGGTGTCCTGTTTATGGTGCAGGCTGGAGCGCGACAAGGAGGTTGCAGTAAAGCTCACAAAGACATATATGTCAGCGTTTATATCCGACGAGCCCAGTGTGTAGCTTCGCAGTGCAGCTCTATAAGCGCGGTACTCAACGCGCTATCGTCCCCCCAGCGGCGTGCTCCCCAAGCCGTCGAGTGCCTGAGTATGTCTGGTATGCAACGCTATGCGCTTCGAGTGGGATCGTTCCGTGTTTTCCGGGCGTAACCGCCTCTTGCGCGTAGTGCGCGTCATTGCTGCCTCATCAGTACTCTTCAGGGCGCGCTAAGTAGGGCCACGCCTCGGGGGCGCCGGATAACACTTCCAATAGTTGTTTTCTTGGGTTAGATAGGGGTTCGGTTAGGGAGCGTAACCAACAACCAAACTGCTCCCGGTGTGTGTAGTGCTATGGGGGGTTCAGGATTAGGGTCGTAAACTCGGGTGGGGGCAAGGGTAAGGGGGGAGGGGGAAGGAGGAGATCATGCTGCGTTAGAATTGTAGGGGACAGCAGCTGCCAAGTGGGGCGCAGTTGGGCCACATGAGAGGTGCGTTAAGCAGCAGGCCAGAGAGGGGGGGAGAGGGAGGGGGGAGAGGAGGCTGTCAGAAAGGCAGAGATCTCGCAGCGTCTGCGCCCGCAGTCTTTTTCCCGTATGGATAAGGCATTCCTCTGTATCTTAGGAGGGAGCTTCTAAGTAGGGTGGGGTGATCATATCTTCCCGTTGGAGCCCGTGCCCGGGTACTGTGTACCGCACGCGCTGCTTCGGACTGTGGCAGCAGCAGTCCCCGCGCGCGCGCCATGGTCGCACCGCAAATGATGCCCGACAGCAGTCTCCTATAGGGTAAAAGTGGGAGGCGCTAGGGGGCAAGTAGAGGGGGTCGGGAGCCAACACTGCCATAGTCTCAGGGACGTCGCCACTCAGCTAGCAAGGCAGCGGCGTCCTCCAAAGACTCAGGTTATCCCTCGATCCCGGCAGGCCACCTGGAAGGCTGTGAGGAGGTCATCCCAAAGCTGGGCGATGGGGAACTTCCGGAGCCCTGCAGTTTCCTCACGGAGAAGCACCGCACTCTCCGCCTGCGCCCAGTTAACAAAGGAGGCCTTCCAATGTCTGATGTGCGGGGGGGTCGCTGCCTTCCAATGCTTGGTGAGCAAGCGTTTGGCTGTTATGAGACCCAAAGCGTGCCTGTGCTTTGTTTGGGAGGGGCAGGGCATGCGGGTTATTGGATGGAACAGTGTATTAATTTGTGTTCGCGTCCAGGCAGCCGCATGCGAGGTAGTGTCCTCAAGCTGCTTGCCGCACAGCCATCCCGCCGCCCATTGCATCTGCGCCGCGAGGTAGTACAGCTCCATATTAGGGACTGCCAAGCCCCCGGAATCCGTGGGCATGTATAGTTTAGCCAACGCTACTCGCGGTCTCCCCTTGTTCCAGATGAGGCCGCGCAGCAGCACCCCCAGGTCACGGAACAGCTTGACGGGAACATACTGAGGTAGATTTGCAAAATAATACAGTAAGCGGGGCAGCACTATCATTTTGGTCAGTGCCACCCGGCTAGGCACATTAAGGGGTAGGGTGTTCCAGAAGCCAATTTGCGCTCGAACAGACGCGATTGCTCTAAGGAGGTTCCCATCCAAGACGTCTGCTGGGGTCCTGTAGATTCTGATCCCCAAGTAGCGGAAGGTGGTGGGATGCCACTGCAACCTGTCCCCTCCCAGCCGGACGTCACATTCAGGCGTCGTTGGGCCAAATGGATAGGCTCCCGACTTGGCCCAATTAACCCTCAGGCCCGACATCCCCTCAAAGGTGCGGAAGACATCGGTAAGGGAGGCGGGGATGGCAGTTATGTCCCTGACGTACAGCAGCAGGTCGTCTGCATATAGAGATACCGCGTGCAGGCCATCCGCCAATGGAATTCCCCATTCCAGTCCGTGCGCCCTGAGTGTCGCAGCCAGGGGTTCCATAGCCAGTGAGAACAGCAATGGCGACAGCGGGCAGCCCTGGCGGGTGCCTCTGCGGACCCGGATGGCATCAGAGAGGAGGCGGCCCGTGCGGACTCGGACAGTCGGTCTGCCATAAAGTAGGTCAATCATGGCGGTGTATCCCCCCCCCCAGCCGGTATTTCTCCGCAACCGCCCTCAGGTACGGCCATTCGACGGAGTCGAAGGCCTTCTCCAGGTCCAGTATCAGACATCCCGCCCTCGGCCACTGTTGCGTGGCATATTCTTGTACCCGAAAGAGGCGGCGGATGTTGTAGGAAGTGTGGCGTGTGGGGACAAATCCATTTTGGTCCCGGTGCACCAGAGCGGGTACATGAGGGGCCAGCCTCCTGGCTAACGCAGAAGCTAGGATTTTATAGTCCGTGTTCAGCAGGGCCAACGGACGGTAAGAGCCCACTCGCGTGCTGTCTTTGCCTGGCTTAAGAATAGAGACCAGTGTGGCCTCATTTAACGTTGGGGGCAAAGCAGCTCCCTCCGCCGCCGCTGCGTACATTCGTAGTAACTCCGGGACAAGGATGTCTGAGCCTGCCTTGTAAAATTCAGCCGGTAGCCCGTCCGGGCCCGGGGTTTTGCCATTGGATAGATTAAAGATGGCTTCTCTGAGCTCGTCTGTCTCCAGTGGAGCTCCAAGTTCGTCTTGCTGCGCAATAGTCAGTTGCGGTAGCAGCAGGGGGGAGAGATAGTCGACTATATCAGAGTAAGAGACTGATAGGCGAGAGCGATACAATGTGTCATAGTGGGTAGTGAAAGCGTCATGTATGCCAAGTTGCGTGATGCTTGCGGGCAGTCTTGGTTTCAAATCCTTCAGGTGTTCCATGTTGATGTCACAGAAGAGATAAAAAAAACAGTCATATTGCTCCAGCTATAATCAAATAGGTTATGCTCTTGATGTACGCCTATGATTTGCTTCTGTTTTCACTGACATGCTAGTAGATCGTGTGCCAGTTTTCATGGCAGTAGAATACTTGGGTGACAATATCAATCAATCCCTCAATCAAGTGGCTTGTAAAGCGTGACTACTCGCCCGTAAGGGTCTCAAGGCTGCTCAAGGGTCTTATATCTGCCGAGATGTTCAATTGCTCATATGCAGGAAATTTGCTCCAGTAGTTAAGTACCTTGAGAGTCAGATTTTCAAATGTTTGACTACTTCATCATTTTTCAAGTATTTGTACCTCTGTGGCCTCTACTTTTGTGGACCTGAGCCCAAGCTAGTGAAATCAGAGTTCGTGAAATTGCCATATGACATGGGAGACCAATCAGT
This sequence comes from Triturus cristatus, assembly GCF_964204655.1. Lineage (NCBI taxonomy): Eukaryota > Metazoa > Chordata > Amphibia > Caudata > Salamandridae > Triturus > Triturus cristatus. Next base: position 1,149,842,091 of record NC_140590.1, on the reverse strand, counting down.
CACAGATGCAGTAAATTTTAGTCTGCAGATGCCCACGTCTTATTCTTTTGGCATGCTACTGCTCGGACACAACCACATCTTGACCAAGAAGCAGATGGCGAGTCCGACCTCCCAAACAGCTGTGATCCTGTCAACAGTGAGAACATGCCAAAAATGTGTTAATACTGTTTTTCTGCCCTCTCTGCTTTCGTGTTTTTTTTTTTACTAATTTGTAACTCTGTAATTGGTTGTATTTGCACAAGCGGATTTGCTGGTCACTTATGCCTCTGCTTTGTTTTGTGTTTGTTCTTATGATACAAAAAAATCAACTAAGCAGTATTGTTCAGTGCACAATGTGTCCATGTAGTAGACATCAGCAGGGTTGGAGCACAGCCGTTTGCCTCTTCTGTTTTTTTTCTTTGTTTTGGATTTCCAGCCTCCCTTATGTTTTGAGGCCATTCTATAAGGATCCCGTCAGAGTTGGGTTTGAAGTGAACATTTGATGGGTCTGTTTGTGGTGAGTATCCCTATTGACTCCTTTTAGGAACACAGTAATGCTTTTTCGTGGTTTTTGTTCACCATTGATTAAGAGTGACACTGAAGGCGCAGTCCTTAACTTATATAGAGCTCCAGCTGCTTCCAAAGTTTTGCACAATGTGCTTGTGGATTAAGGATTGTAAGATTTGTGTCACTGTTACTTGCCCATGTTTTTGCTGATTTCAAATCACCAGCTGTTTTCTGTAGAGTTAAATGGTCGAGCAATCAGGATTGTGAGTTGAGTTCTTTTTTTTAATAGTCCAATTTATGTCAGCAAACTAAGAAAGGTTACCTTGATTACAGGTATATACCAATATTTGGGGTATGACTCTATATACTCTTGAAGGGCTGCATAAAATGTATCCCAATGGCTTGTACATCTGCACGATATGTGGGTGTTTTACAGCTGGTTTCTTACATCTGGTGTAGGCCTCAAATCTGATTAAAACGTATTGCCAATGCGGTGTTGCCATTCAATTTACCTTTGATGCCTTGCAGTGCTTGCTTATATATCGTGCACTGCTATGAAACACGTTTCAAATGTGTAGGCCTAGTTTTAGTACTTGTCCAGAGAAGAAATGCCAAGACAGATATGAGAGTGCCTCCATACTATTCAGATTTGTTATTTTTACGATCGTTACTTATGCCAACTTTGTGTCCATGTTGCCAGTGCTGAATCTACATACCAACAAAATGAATGGTTTTGCTTGCATTAGTCACGACTCATGACCCACACTTTTTCATATCATTTATAAGAGAGGGCGTTGCTAATGGTCGTTATAATGTACTCAGTCCTAGCATCTTACTTTTTGATGTTGTGTTTCTGAGTTAGCTGAAGAACGATGATGGATTCAACCCAGATCTGTGACTGGGGTGAGTGTCTGAAAGTTTCAGCGCTCCGTCCATCATCTCCTTGCGGCAGATTCACAGAACTAATCTGAGATAAAATTCTAAACGTTCTTCTTTTGGTATTCACAGAAGGCATTTAGTAGTAGTAAAGTTAGGACTCCTAAATTTACTACTACTAAACTGAGATAAAATCCTAACTTTACGACTTTCGGTATTCACAAAAGGCATTTAGTAGTAGTAAAGTTAGGATTCCTAACTATACTACTACTAAATGCCTTCTGTGAATACCAAAAGAAGTAAGTTTAGGATTTTATCTCAGTTTAGTAGTAATAAAGTTAGGAGTCCTAACTTTACTACTACTAAATGCCTTCTGTGAATACCAAAAGTAGTAAGTTTAGGACTTTATCTCAGATTAGTTGTGTGAATCGGCCCCAGCGTGTTTGCTGTGTTTTTGATATAGCTTTGTTGCTAATATTTTAAAGGACGTTGCGTATTACTTCCATATGACGTTACCAATTGCTATCAAGTCGGTCATAGAAAGACAGGCAGGCTCGCTTTCACATGCACATAAAAATGTTACATACACGTCGGATCCAGAACATCCCCCAGTAAAGGTGTGCATGCGGAATGCCTCCCAGACTTCCGTAACTTGAGACGTCTTCTCTGTTCTCTTCCTCCACAGATGGGCTCTGAGTGGGTCCTGTCCCGGTCCGCCAGCCCCTGCAGCAGTGAGTGGGGCGCAGGCCTACAGTCCCCTCCCTGGTCCATCAGCGGCTCCTGGGACTCCTGCCTGGAACTGGAGGATGCGTGCTGGACAGACGGCGGTGACGTGGTACAGCCCGGAAACGGCATGTCTGCGCCGCGGGTAGGTGAGAAGGACATCCGAGGACTGGAAAACTACCAGCCAGGGGACTGTCTGACGAGAGAGGGCGGGCAGGCCGATGCGAACCAAGGTGAATGCCTGGACCAGGAGCAGATGATGCGCCTTCTCTATGAGGTCGGTGTGTTTTTTATTATCTGTGATGGGAACAGAGGGTGGTCATGGAATTAGAAAACCTGTTTCTATTTTTTCCACCCTGATCCATAGTTAAGGCTCCCGGTTTTCCGTTTTTACTGATTTTTACAGCTAATTACAGACAGAAAACAATGTGTTTCCTGTCTCTATTTTCAAAAGCAGAAAAATACTGAAAATTGTGCTTCATGTAGGTGAGACTTCATGCTATCTTCGTGATATCTGAAAGAAACACGTTGGTTAGATGCCTTACCGTAGAATATCCCCAGGCGTCAGGCTGGATCCGGAAAGATTTTTTGTCAGCAGTACCCTTGCGCGTCGGTAGGCGTCGTCTGCGGCTCCGCGTCCGTCGTCGGCATCGTGATCGCCGGAATGACGTCGTCAGAGTACTTAGAAGCCGCTCTTGCGCGCTGACGTCAGTTCTTCTTTTTTCCGCGCCAGCAAGCGCAGATCCGGGAAGAGCGTACCCTTAGTCATTTTTTGACTAGCTTTTTGGACATTTTTGTCTATCTTTTTCAAGTCGACTTCGACTCCTGGTGCCAGTAGGAATGCCCGGGTTCAAACCGTGTGACGTCTGTCACCGACTGATGTCGGTTACCGACCCCCACCATCGGTGTCTCTACAGCCTTGGGGCCGACCACGATGACAAGTCGTGCCCTGACTGCCGGGCCTTGACGTCGAAAGCCAGGCGGGAGTGGTCCCGCAAGCTCCTCGAGATCCGGCAGTCGGCTCCGCGCCGGTCGAGGAGGAGGTCGAGGGACCGGTCGCGGAGCCGTAGTCATCACCGCTCGTCGGGATCCAAGTCCTGGCACTCAGGTAAGTCGTGGCATAACAAAAAGAAGTCAAAGAAGCGACATCGTTCTTCTGACTCCCCTCGCCGGTCGTGCGACTCGGCCGACGGTTCGGTGGCACCACCCGCGCGGCTCCACCGGAGCCGCAGAAGTCCTATCCGGCCCCACACCCTCCGGTCCCTGGGCCTCATGCGACTCCGGGCAAGATTCGAGACTTCCTCGTGGCTAATGAGGACTCTCTTCCCGCCGTCGAGGCCTGCCGGCGCGCCTCCGGGCCCGCAGGTCCGACTGGGGGTCCTAGCGAGCCGGCGGCTTCGGCCCCGACGCCGTGGTCGACTTCTGTCCCGACGCCGCAGGCCCCCGTGGGATCCAGGCCTGGATGCCGGTCGACACCGGTTGACCTTACGACTCCTCTGCCGGTGCCGACCCTCATTGTGTCACTCCCGGCGCCGTCCCCGGACGACGACGCCCCCGGTTTCAGCCCAACTCTGGGTTCGACGTCGGAGCGGCGCCGTCTCCGGCGTCGAAAGGTGGTGAATTCACCTATGACCCGGCTCCGTCATTTCTGCCTGTTTATCAGGACACGGATGAAGGGGAGGACTGGGAGGGGTCTGAGGACCCTCTGGCGCAGCAATGCCAGTTAAGTCAGGACTGGGCAGATGAGCTGGGGGACGCCAGTGGTCTAGACACTTCGCCTGACACTGGTTTCATCTCTCCTTCCGTGGCTACGGAGGAGGGTGCTACTTATGCTGTGGTGCTGCGCAGGGCGGCCCAGGCCTTGCGCCTGGAGCTCCCTGCAGCGGCCGTGAGGAGTAACCTCCTCACTGAGGTGCTTCAACTGCCAGTAAGCTCTTCGGAGCCTCTGCTGCAGTTTAATGAGGCCCTCACCGAAGTTCTGATGGGCACTTGGTTCAAGCCCTCCACAGTCTCTCCTGTGGATCGGAATGTGGCACGGCGCCACCTCCCAGCCCCGGGCGACCCCTGCTTTCTGTCCGTACACCCCACCCCTGAGAGTCTGGTTATCCAGGCCTCCACGTCCCACACCGCCTTCCTGTCCGCACCTCCAGACCGGGAATCCAAAAGGATGGAACAGTTTGGCAAGCAACTGTTTTCCTCCCTCAGTCTTGGGTTGCGGCCCATTAATACCGCATGCCTTTTGGACCGTTACACCCACTCTCTGTGGGAGACGGTGGCGGACGTGCTGCCCCAGTGTCCAGAGGAGGCCAGGACATGGCTCGCCCAGGCTCTTGCTGAGGGGCAGGATGCAGCACGATATTCCATTCGATGTGGACTTGACACCACGGACTCGCTGGGTAGAGCGATTGCAATGACGGTGGTGATTCGTCGTCACGCCTGGCTGAGGTCCACAAACTTTTCAGGGGATGTCCAGAGCACTCTCATGGACATGCTCTTTGATGGTCGGCGCCTTTTTGGTGACAAAGCAGATAGCGCGCTGGAGCGCTTTAAGGACCCCAGAGCTACGGCCAAGTCCTTGGGTCTGTCGGCCCAGCGCCAGCAAACTTCTGCTTTTCGCCCCTTTCGTGGCCAAGGAAGGGGCGCCCCCGCACGTTCGTCCAGCCACAAGCTGCAGAACCAGCCTCAACGCAGTCACGTGGCGGAGCAGTGGGACAGAGGTGGTGGAGCAGGGGGACAGAGAGCCGGTCAGTCCACATCCGCACCCGCAGCATCTGCCTCAAAGCCTTCCTAGTCCGAGCTTTCAGGCCCATTCCACGCCAGTGGGCGGCAGAGTTCGCCATCACCTGCTCCACTGGCGTACCATCACTTCGGACAGGTGGGTGCTGCAAATCGTCAGAAGGGGCTATTCCCTCCCCTTCAAGGCGACCCCTCCAGCCATGCCACCGTAGTACCACCGCATGTCGGGGGATCACTTGCAACTTCTGCAGGAGGAAGTTACGGCCCTCTTGGCCAAGGGGACCATTGAGCGCGTTCCTGGCCCAGAAGTAGGACGGGGTTGTTACTCGCACTACTTTCTGGTTCCCAAGAAAGGCAAAGGGGGCCTACGCCCTATCTTGGACCTCAGGGGCTTCAACGCCTTCCTCCGGAAGGAGAAGTTCAAGATGCTGACATTAGCTCAGGTTCTGGCTGCCCTAGACCCTGGACACTGGATGGTAGCGTTGGACTTGCAGGACGCTTATTTCCACATCCCCGGCCTGCCGGCCCACCAACGTTACCTGCGGTTCACGGTAGGCCACGAGCACTTTCAGTTTACCTTGCTCCCCTTCAGCCTCACCAGTGCCCCTCGGGTGTTCACAAAAGTGATGGCGGTGGTCGCAGCTCATCTGCGCAGAATAGTGGTTCCAATCTTCCCTTATCTCGACGACTGGTTGTTGAATGCGGGCTCACCCCGAACAGTCATCTCCCACCTCCAGACTACGGCCGACCTCCTGCATTCGCTGGGGTTCTCCATCAACGTGCCGAAGTCACATCTGAGTCCCTCCCAGAAGCTCCTCTTCATCGGAGCGGTTCTGGACTTGGCACAGTTTCGGCTCTATCTTCCCGAACAGCGGGTTCAGGATATTCAGGCTCTGATTCCGATCTTTCAGCCTTTATCCCGAGTTTCGGTCAGGTTGACCCTACGGCTGCTGGGTCTGATGGCCTCCTGCATCCTGCTGGTACATCACGCCAGGTGGCGGATGCGAGCTCTGCAGTGGGACCTGAAGTTCCAGTGGGCTCAACATCAGGGCAACCTGTCCGACCACGTCCTGATCTCGGAGGGCACTGCAAGACAGTTGCAGTGGTGGCTCACGGACCGCGATTGGGTCAGTGGCAGATCTCTCTCCCTACCCCAACCGGAGCACACAGTGGTGACGGATGCGTCCCTCCTGGGATGGGGGGGCCGCATGGGAGAGGCGGAGATCAGAGGCCTCTGGTCTCCGGCTCCATATCAACCTGTTGGGGCTGCGGCGATCCGGCTTGCACTGAAGGCATTCCTTCCCTCTGTCCGGGGGAGTGTAGTGCAGGTGTTCATGGACAACACCACCGCCATGCGGTATTGCAACAAACAGGGCGGGGTGGGGTCGTGGACCCTTTGTCAAGAGGCTGAACACCAGAGCGGACGAACTCAGCCGCCGGTGCATGATGGATCACGAGTGGCGTCTGAACTCGGACGTGGCGCAAGGTCTCTTTCGGCAGTGGGGAGAGCCTTGGTTAGATCTATTCGCCACTGAAGAGAATGCGCAATGTCATCAGTTCTGCGTGTTGGAATTTCCAAGGCGGCACTCGCTCGGAGACGCTTTTCGTCGCGAGTTGAGTTGCGGTCTGTTGTACGCCTTTCCGCCTATACCACTTCTGCCCAGAGTGCTGAAGAAGATCAGGCGCGACCGGGCCCAAGTCATCATTATGGCTCCGGATTGGGCACGAAGATACTGGTATCCTGAGCTACTCAGTCTGTCAATCGATCCCCCGATTCGACTGCCTCTTCAGGAGGACCTTCTGTCGTAGCAGCAGGGGACGGTCCTCCACCCGAACCTGTCCAGCCTCCACCTCCATGCGTGGAGATTGAGCGGCGGCAGTTGATGCCATTTGACTTGCCTCCTGAAGTCTGTGATGTCATTCTGGCAGCCAGGCGTGCCGCCACTAAAACGGTATACGCCTGCAGGTGGAACAAATTTGTGGCATGGTGCACAGCAAAGGCTGTGGATCCCCTTTCCGCCCCTCTTTCTGAGTTTCTCCTCTTTCCCCTTTCCCTGGCCCAGCAGGGCTCTGCTCTGGGCACCATCAAGGGATAGCTTTCAGCTGTTTCGGCCTTCTTGAGGCTTCCCGATCAGCCTTCTCTTTTCAAGTCCCCTGTTGTCAATAGATTCTTGAAATGCATCACGCACATGTTTCCTCCAGTTCCTTTCATGATGCCTCAGTGGGACTTGAATCTGGTTCTTACTTTCCTGATGTGCACTCCCTTTGAGCCACTTCATAATTGCCCTCTACGTCTTTTGACTCTTAAAACCGCTTTCCTGGTTGCCATCACCTCTGCCAGAAGAGTGAGTGAGCTCCAGGCTCTTTCATCTAAACCTCCTTTCCTTTCTGTCCATCCGGCCAAGGTTGTTCTGAGGACTCGTCCTTCTTTTCTTCCTTATGTGGTTACTGCCTTTCATATCGGGCAGTCCATTACCTTGCCCACCTTCTTTCTGCCTCCGCATCCCTCGAAAGAGGAAGAGAAGCTCCACCGTCTGGACCCAAAACGTGCGCTCTCCTTTTATCTGGACCGCACAAAACAGTTCCGGGTGGACGACCAACTCTTTGTTGGATACGTGGGCGCTAAGAAGGGACGGGCGGTGCACAAGCGGACCATCTCTCGGTGGGTCGTTCTGTGCATTAAGGTTTGTTATTCTTTGGACATAAAAGGATCCTCCTGTGGGGCTGCGCGCCCATTCCACTCGGGCCACAGCGGCTACTACTGCCCTGGGATGGGGAGTCCCTCTGCAGGACATTTGTCAGGCAGCTACGTGGGCCTCGCTGCACACGTTTGCCAAGCATTACTGCCTGGACAGCCAAGTCCGGAGAGACGGCTTCTTTGGCTTTTCCGTTCGCCAGGACTTCCTGGTGTGATCTTGGTTCGCAGACCCACCACCGGGGTTGGTATTGCTGGGTTATCTATTCTAAGGTAAGGAATCTAACTAACGGGTTTCTTTCAGATGCACAAGTTACTTTCCTTTGGTAACGATATATCTGTACGAAACATTAGTTAGTTAGATTCCTTACCGCCCCACCCATCCTCCCCATTCTGCGAACCGATATCTAGGGTTAAGGTCATCCCTTTCAGGGCCCTAGCTTCATGGCACCAGTCTCGGTTTCTTGCATGGCTCTGCGTTCCTGGTGCGGAAAGCTATGTACAGAACTGACGTCAGCGCGCGAGGGCGGCGTCTAAGTACTCCGATGACGTCATTCCGGCGATCACGACGACGGACGCGGGGGCCGCAGATGACGCCTACCGACGCGCAAGGGTACTGCTGACGAAAAATCTTTTCGGATCCAGCCTCACGCCTGGGAATATTCTAAGGTAAGGAATCTAACTAACTAATGTTTCTTACAGATATATTTTTACCGAAGGTAAGTAACTTGTGCTTCCAGGACAACAGCCGAGCAGATAGACTGCATGGAAAGTAAAAAAAACAGGTTGAAATTCCCCTAAATACAGGCATACGTTGACACATATTTGTATTACAATACTGATATTTACTTATGGATGTAGTGTTTTGCTACATTTAGCTGTTTAATTTCCCCAAACGTGACAGGCAGAAAAGTATGAATGCATATTTATCAGTAAAATAAATGTGGAATTATACCATTTTACAACTTCATTTATTCTCCGAACACAAAATAAATATGGATAATACCAATAAGGTGGCCAAAAAATAAATATGGATAGATACAGACGGAAATGTTAAAAAAAAGAAATGCCATAAAACCGGGAGCCCTAACCATAATCCTCATCCTCACGGCTTCTTCAATTTTTGCAATTTAATCCTCAGTAACATTAAGCCTGGTAAATTTTTCCGGTACCAGACGGGTGCAAGTTGTGTTCTATACATCAGTCACGGTTACCAGTCTAAGCGAAAATTTCTTATTCATTTGTGATCTCCTGCATCATATATGGTCCCTCTACACCTGTGCTCCACCCGGAGCCCTCTGTTTAGATCACTTTTCGCTATACAGCACATAACTCCAGTTATACTGGCTAATGCATAATGGGAGAATTGGCACCAGGTGATACTGCGTCCTAGATAAAGAGGCAAAGGAGCCCTATGTGATTCTTTAAATGGAATTCCGGCACCCGCTTGCTAATGACGTCCCAGATGGCTGTTTGGAATCACCTTAATGCAACACTGGCCGTGGAAAAAAAAGATGTGACTGTTCGGGCCTTTTCAAATTGCCAAATGACTTACCCATCCCTGGACAACCGGCCATTCCATGTCACGTCTGACATGGGAATGACTCTGTCCCAGGAATAACTGCCTTACCTATGTCAGAGCAAAATATACCGACCATTTCTTCATGTTTTCCGAAAGGGGCCAGGAGCTGGTACCTAAATGAGTGTTTGTCATCCATCTTCTATTTTAGCCTGGCAATTCTGCCTCTATTAGATTTATTAATCATTTAGGAAGTGTTTGGAAAGCTCTAAAATACATTTGAAGTGATTTCTTCATGTATTTGTTCTTAAGGTTCGATTTTTTAGGTCTCGCCTAGCGAAAGCAGCGCATGCGATGCTCTCGCTATTGCGAGTACCTTTTGGAATCAATTCTGCGGAGGGCTTGCATGCTTGCGTCTGCATGGACAAACACGGCTGGTGTTGCCCTTTGTCCATAGCAAACAGCATGCGCGTGTCCGTAGTCCGTAGGGACTGTGGACAGCCCAACGCCATTTTGCACTTTGGTGTCCTAGCAACGGAAGCGTGGAAGGTGTCCTAGCAACGAAAATGCTGTTTCCCGTGGAACTTGAAAATGCTGCTTTTAGTACGCAGCTTGCCGTTATTATTTATAGCAACGAACTTGGTGCTGTGCCCAGCAGAGTGTTGTAATTTTGAGGACACCACGAGAATTATTCCGCCACTATCCCTGGAGGAGAGGCCAAGCCAGGCGTAAGGGCACAGGTTCTCAATCTAGCAAAGTGTGCTGCGTTTCCATTCACTTTTCTTTGCTGTGTTTCAGAGTACCTATACTCAGCACAGGAAACTGCACAAGGAGTTTCCATGTATGCATAATCAGGTCAGTCAATAAAAAGTGTATATTTTGATTCACCAAGAATTGATTTTCAATGGTTCTAATATCCGTGGAACTCGTGGGGAGTTTTAAAACTGCAAGTCAGTCTTGTAGAAACCCCTTCGTGGAGCTCCGAGTCCGTTCGTGTCTTTAGGACAGCATGTCAGAGTCGAAGGCTTTTGTTTAACGGACAGATTCACCTAGAGTCCTGCAGCCTTGGCTGACGTCAAATTAACCGATAGGGCTTGAGCATCAGTTAATATCAGCCACTCTATACCTGTTTACATAAAACTAATGGCAACCTATTGACAACGTGTGATCTTATGAAGATTCGTTTAATCTGTATCCTGAGCAAAAAAAATGAATGTATCATGTTAGTGGTATCGAGTGACTACTGACGTAAACCGAAGTGCAGTAGAACACTCGATCCGTACTGTAGGTAATCAGCAGCTGTCCCAGTTTAATTAAAACGCGAAAGTTGTCATCGCGGCCGGCATTCCGCATTATGAACATTCGATCGACCAGTCCCGCTTTGTGAGCGTTTCAGGGCACTTGCGATCTGCTATGTGTCCTCTGGTAAAACAGACGCCCAACAGCTGAGAAACGCAGCCTGACATACCACTAAACTTTTTAGCCATACGTTTTTACTGCGAATGTATCAATGCCATCATTTTCTGCCACATTTAATTATCTTAAATGATTTATAATAACGAAATTGGCATTAGAGTAGTGTATTTAGCGCCAACGCCGCACATGCTGTGGAGCCAGGGAATGTGGTAATGTTTACCTAGTACTGGTGGGGGCAATTACAATTCATGTAGCAACGGGGAGGGAGGGGGAGAGATTAGTCCAGTCGAAGAAGGAAGACAAGATATTTATGAAACTACACGAATGCACAGAGCAGAGCAAGTGTAGGCCACTGCACACCTGAAGTTGGGAGGCAAACCCGTCTTTGGGCTGAAGGTGCAGACCGAAGAGGTGAGTGTTGAGACCACACGACTGCAGGAGGACCACTGCTGACCTAAGGTGTGCTGAGAGCATGGACGTCAATTCACCAAATTGCCAGGGTAGCGTTAGTGGCATCGCACGCCATTTGACCTTTACTTTAACTCCCACACTTGTTTACACATACTAACACATTCACAGACTTTCGCGCACTTAAACACACTCTCACCTGCAAGCATGCACACAACTAACATTTAACAGCATTTTTTACTTACCTTAGCTTCCAGATAGGGTCATATTCCATCTAATGTACTCCATTTACTTACCTTAGCTTCCATATAGGGTCTTTTCCAGCTAATGTACTCAATTTACTTACCTTAGCTTCCAAATAGGGTCTTTTCCAGCTAATGCACTCCATTTTTATTACACTTCTGATGAATAATATTATTCGCTATTTGTATAATAAAAGAAAATTGACAGAAACCAGGCAAGTGGAGCTCCAACTAGCGTCCAATAGGAAGAGCCGACCCTGTGTCCAGGCATTGATTTTGCCACTTCTGAGGTCAGGGATCACAAAAGTAGTGCCAGGGTTAGCAAGGGGCAAGCCAGGGGTCACAGTTGCGACTCCTGGCGACCTCTCAATGACGTCCATGGTTGAGAGGTCGATCCATGGTCTCAGACCATAAGCAAAGGCCTGTTCTCTGAGGCATTCAGGTTCACCCAGTTATCCATAGGACCGAGGTCACATGAGCTGCCCAGTCAGGGTCAGATCCTGTGCCGCGCCTTCAGGATACCCTGTGTCCCATGGAAAAGACACTGTAAAGACCACACGCCCTAAACTTCTGAACCATGCATAAACCAGCGATCGTGGTATTTGTTTTAATATTGTGCTACCTGAACACAGCAGTACACTCAAGATGCCCTTCCTTGAACATGAAAAGCAAGGAACAAGTTTCACAGTGGAACCTAGAAGGGCACTAACCAGCACAGGAAAAGCACACTCATATCAACGTGACAGGAAATGATGTCACAAATCCATCATTCCCTTCACTTGATGCACATGCAGCTATTCTATTCTCCAGTCAAAGCAGGGGTAAAAACGTGCTATGTGTATCACATAAGCAAGAGGATAAATGGCACAGTTCTCTGTGTGGAGGGGCATCATGGCCTACTCAAGGCTTGGCTTCTTGTGATTCAAAGGCCCTCTCCAGACTCGGCAACGGTAATACCAGGGCTTTAAGTGGGATGAAAAAACTGGGGGGTCTCTCAAAGGAGCGTGGCCGATAAAATTAAGGGCGTAGCTTATTTATTTATTTATTTATAGATAGCAGCATTCATCCCAAGGGATATCAAGGCGCTGGTAGCGAAAGAGAGAGCTAAGCTACTGGTGAAGGGAGAACAGTGAATTTTAATTTTTGGGGAACAGATGGCATTTCAGTTTTTTTCGGAACACCAGGTAGTTACATGTGAGCCGTAAGTCTAAGGGGAGTTCATTCCATTTCTTAGCTGCCAGATATGAGAAGGAGCGCCCTCCAGTCCTCATTTTCTTGATGCGCAAAACATTCATGCTAAAAATCTGTGCTCAGCATAATGTGCTGCTCGACTATTGGCTTTGGCAAAGGTTGCACAAGATAAATATACTACATACATAAATACAACCATGGATTCGTTGTATATAATATTGAAAATGCTTTAGTTCTTGTGCAAGAGCTTGTGGCGTAATGGCTAGAGCTGCCAACTTTGGAGCTGAGGACGCAGGTTTGAGTCTCAGCGTCGGCTCAAAATCCTGTTTCTAGGAAATCACTTAATAATCCGTGCCTACCAAAAATAAATGAAGATGTCCTTGTTTGTGCTCTTGTAAAGCACTTTGAGTTTAGCAATACAGAACTGCAAAAAAATAAAAGTTTCATCAAAACAGTCAACTGCTGCAGAGTTAACACTTTGTTCCCCATTCTGAGTGTGAGGGTGAAAATGGAGAGCCCGATAGGGACCTGTCTCGGCGCCTGCTTTCAAGAACTGCTGAGCACCGGCAGGACCCGGCCCACTTAAAGCCCTGGTTAATACATAGCATATTACACTGTGCATCTGCAATTATACTGTTTATGCCTTAGCTGTGAAAATGGAATTTAGAGCAGCCCTACTAATGAACACACATTCACACATTTATTAGTAGAGTGCAAGGGTCAAATTCCATTTTAGTATCACATCGCAGCAACAAAACACACAAAACCCAGTTTGTAGCCTCACAGATTGCCTCTTACAATGACTTAACACAGGGAAACAACGATACTAATAGTCAGAAGACCCTTCAGTTTGACTTCGCCTCAGTGCGTCCTGGTTTCAATTAAATACCTTTTAAAAAACTAACACATTTGAAAGAATGCCACTGTATAAACTATCTGTGTCGACGGGAAGAGTGTAATATGCTATTTATTAACGATGTTAAGAGAAGGTAGGAGCATTATGACCCTCTGGAGGCTTCGCTCTCGGGAGTCATGCTTCCTCCTGGCACTCAAAAATGATAAAAAAGCAGCACAATACAGTCTGCACATCTGTTGATAAGATGCACTATATGCATTACATGTCTGTCTGCTCTTATTGCACAAAGTGCAGTGGTATAAAGCGTCATTTTTCCCAGGGAACCGTGAAATATGGAAAGTATTTCACAGTTCCCTGTGAAATACTTGTTCTAGCAATATAATGGACAGCCCCACACATCACTCGGCAGAGCTTTACCTTGACAAGGCTTCTAGAATTATGCAGTGAGGGGACCTAAATTAGGCAACAAGAAGATCTATATTATGCAGAAAAAGTTCAAATTGTGTGGCATATTCTCTGGTAGTAGTATTTTCAATCATTAGAGCTAGAAACATTTTTGTGAAAATCCAAATTGTGTAGCAAATGCGCTAAATCCATAATTATGCAGTACACATTGCAGCCACGTTATCATATACACCCACTGGCCGCCTCCATGGTTTTATCTACAGTTTATTAATAAAAACTGAACACAGCCTAAATATTCTAATTGAAATCACTTCTCATTGTTAGCTACACTTAGAAGAAAACCGCTTTATTAAGCTAAGTACCCCCCCCCCCCAAAAATGCTATATAACAAATACATAATGGTTTATATATAAAATAAGGTTATATATTGCCATCTCGCGGTTCTGGCCTAGTGGTTTATCATGTCACCACAACAACATCTTGATCGAAGACTGAACCAAATTGCATGGTTACTTGTTATGTAGTATGTGTATATATATATATACACACACACACACACGCACACACACACATACACATACACACACTGTATATACACACATAGTTGCCTCCATCTGTTTATCTGTTACTCTAAAGTAACGTTAAAGACATAATGCATGCATTCATAAACGTTCAAGGATACCTGCCATGACATGAAACATTATTTAAGGAATGCAGTGGCTTTAAACGCTATGCACTCTTATGCATGTATCCATATGTTTGGAACTGATCCAGTTAACATCCATCATTACACACCATATCAAGTACATCTAATTGTGGTCTTTTGAAGAATGCATGCTTGGGGACGTAAGAGAGGTTTGTGGTCATGATTATTTTTATAGGTGCTTTTAAGTGGTCTCCTGCGTGTGTGAGTGCCATAGAATAACAACCAATAAAACCGTTATTAACAAACACGGAGAGGTGAACATTTAACAATAAGTTTACCTAATGTAAATCACATGTACATTGCCAAACACCAACGGAGTAGTCAAGTAAATACAACTGACAACATTTCAAAACAAAGGGGAGGTAAGCTCGGTGAATGCATTTAAAACAGACTTTCCAATGTTTTGGTGTATTTTGTAAACAAGATATGGCTTGGTGATATTTCTTTAACAAGCATTGGCATAGCCAATAGGTCTCGCCTTTGGGACCTTATAAGTGTTTAGCCATGCAACTGTTGATGCTGTTGTACCAATGATAATGTGCTGCATAATTAAATACTTATAAGGTCCCAAAGGCGAGACCTATTGGCTATGCCAATGCTTGTTTTCTTTAACTGGCTTTGACTTCAAATTTCCAGCCAGGCTGATGAAATATTGGGCAAGTGGCAGCCTTCACATCTATAGGTACTAAAATACCCTGGGCCTATTCCCAAAGATAAATGTGTACAGGCCCGATTCACAAACTGTGTTTTGTAGTATTTAAAGTAGTGCTACACTAGTACTTAAAAAAAAACTATTTTATTGATTTTCCACTAACAACAAACATGCAGTGCATGTTGGCAAATCCGGTAGAGAATCTTTAGCAGACATAAATTAAAAACGTATGCAGTCCAACCAGATATACATTACATATGTGGAATATATATAAATATACAAAGGTGTTCCAAGACAGCATAAGATAGAGTCAACACATAGAGCTCCAAAACACGCACATATTAGTGCCCAATTGGTCTTCATAAAACCAGCAGAGAGAGGCATTTCTATCATCGTTCAAACTTCCCCTTCCGAGCCATCCTCCATGGGATGGTCCCCATCTTCTTGGAACATACCCAGCAGTTGTACCCACTGTAATATAGCCGCGGATGTCCCATCCTCAGTGCATGAGAGGCGCATGTGTTGTTCCTCTGCAACCCCCCACTGCATCAAATCCTTTAACCAACTGGTCTGCAGTGGGGCCTTGACCCCATCTTCCCAATAGCCACCCCCTCTTCGCCAAGAGCGAGGCCAGTTGGGACAATCTTTGAGGGAATCTTACGACCTCTGGGTGCGTGCCACCAATCCCAATAAACAGGCACGCGAAGTCAATGGGCCACCAATCCCCGTGGCTGCTTCCATGTGAGGTACCATCAGTGCCCGGTAGGACTGAACCAAAGCACACTCCCAGGCTAAATGCAGGAAGATGGCACCAACCTTCCCGCACTTCGTACAGGCAACATTCCTCGCAGGGTCTATCCCGTTGATGGTGTGGGGGGTGACGTATGTGCGGTGTAAGAAATAGAAATGTAATAGTTTAAAGCAATTATTACAGGATACAGTGCGAACAAGGTTCAAAACCATCTCCCAATCCGTATTGGAGATCAGTACCTCCATGTCTCCCTCCCAGGCCCTTCGCACAGGATACTGCCTCAGCGACATGTCATTCCTAAGGGCTTTTTAGAAATGAGTGATGAGATGTGCCCCATACCCCCATCCAATGAGGCCCACGAGGACCTCCGATGGACGCGGGGCTGCCGGGAAGTCCATCCAGAGGTCCTTGGCCACACTCTGCATCTTGGAATAATGAAGAAAATGATCCAGTCCCACCCCAAAGAAGTCCTGCGCATCCTGGAATAATATGAAGGTGTCCCCAGGGTAGAGATCCCTCGCTTCCAGACAACCCCTCTCCCTCCACAGCTCCATAGACATGATGGATCAATGTTTCTGAAGAGCGCCAGATACCACAGTTTCAGTTCCCTTCTAAAGGGAGCCCTAGAAAGGATATAGCAAGTACCACTTTACTACGTCTACTTGCCCATAGAAGTGTTACTAATAGGCTGTCCAACCATCGGAAAAAGCGATCCTGTAGTGGAAACAAAGAGTTCTGCGCAAGATACAGACATCTCGGGAGAAATACAATTTTTTTCTATTGCCACTTTGCCCATTAGAGAGAGGGGGAGATGATTCCAGAAGGATATAGAGTTTTTCAGACCAGACAATACCCTGTCGACATTCTGACCCTGTGCTGGGCCTCCGTATGGGTAACCCAGATCCCCAAGTATAAAAGCCTGTCCAATTCCCAACTGAGGCCCTCACAGCTGGTAGCTGATATGGCTGTTTCCAAATCAGTCCCCCAGGGAGAACATCAAGGACTTGTGAATGTTGAACAGTAGTACTTCTTACTTAATAAAGAATTAAATTTACAAATCTACAAGTTTAAATCTCCACCTCCACAAAAAGTAGAACAGTTAACTCAAAAGTGTAGGAATAAACTTAAACGTTTAGATTTTCTCACATATTCTTATACCTTTGTATTTAGGCCCCTCATGAGTAAATCTTTGAGCACTTACTACTTTCGGCTATTTATCATTTACGAGTGTAAAGTTACTCAAAAGTGTAGACTGACATGTCTCTCCCCTGAAACAGGGTATGGAGCCTAATTTGCAGTTGTAAATTTACTACAGCCAAAAAGGAGCAGAATCCATCACCACACATAGCCAACCACTGATACCGTAACACCTCCCCTAGAAAATAATGGAGGCAGAGATTTAAAATAGAACCACATAGGAAATAAGGTTAAATTAAAATATTTTATTTTAACTTTTTTTAAAGTATATATAAATAAACTGAACATTAAAAATATATGGTAAAAATATGACTGAAAGAGACAGTTATAGATTCCTTACCTTAAAATTACCCCCAGGCGTCAGACTGGATCCAGAGAATTTTTTCGTCAGCAGTACCCCTGCGCGTCGGAAGGTGGCGTCGGTCAGCTCCGCGTTCGTCGTTGGCGTCGTGGTCGCCTAGATGATGTTGCGTTAGCTACTTAGACGCCGCCCTCGCGCGCTGATGTCAGTTCTTTCTTTTTCCACGCCAGCCAGTGCAGATCCGGAGAGAGCGGTACCTCCAGTCACTTTTTGACTGACTTTTTTTGCGTCTTTTGTTGACACCTTTGTTGAGTCTATCAACCCCTGGTGCACATAGGGATGCCCGGTTTCAAGGCTTGCGGATCCTGCCGAAAGCTTATGCCGGTGACGGATCCGCACCACGTGTGCCTGTGGTACCTGGAGTGGGACCCCGACCCCAAGTCATGCTCCGACTGCCGGACCATGAATCCGAAGTCTCTACGGGAGCGGTCCCGAAAGCTTCTCAAGGCCCGGCAGTCCGCTCCGCGCCGGTCGAGGTCCCGGTCGCATGGGAAGTCGAGGGACCGGTCGTAGCGTCACCACCACTTGTCCTCAAAGTCTTCGCACTTCTCAGGTAAGTCGAAGCACTAGAAGAAGTCGAAGAAGCATTGTTGCTCTTCGACTTCTCCCCGTCCGTCGGCAGACACAACAAGGGATGCGGACGGTGCCCGATGGGTCGGCTCTTCAGTTTTCCCTCCCTTTCCGGGAGCCGGAGCTACCCCTGCCCAGCTGACTCGGCACCCACTGGTACTTTTGTGCCCCTGTTCTACCCTGATGCTTTTTACATGCCAGATTGGCAACCAGAGAAGGGTGAGGAGGACTGGGAGTGGTCTGTAGACCCTTTAACTGCTCAGTTGGATGACTCGGACTGGAGAGAGGAGTTGGGGGAAGCCAGTGGTCTGGATCCCTCCCAGACCTTGGCATGTTGTCTCCTACTACCGTGGCTATGGAGGAGGGAGCTTCTTACGCAGTGGTGTTGCGTAGGGCGGCCTAGGCTCTCAACCTCGAGCTACTTATGGTGGCAGTCAGGACTAACCTTCTGACATAGGTGCTTCAGCTGGCAGCGAGCTTTTCGGAGCCCCTGCTACCGTTCAATGAAGCTCTAACTGACATCCTTTAGGGCACCTTGTCCAGGCCCAACACAGGGACTCCTGTGGATAGGATGATTGCCCGACGCCACTGCCCGGCTCCGGGCGACCCTACTTTCCTCTCCCAACACCCCATCCCTGAGAGCTTGGTGGTCCAAGCCTCAACGTCCAAGGGCGCATTCCCTACCGCACCACCTGATAGGGAATCCAAAAAGCTGGACCATCTTGGGAAGAAGATGTTCTCTTCCTCCAGCTTGGGACTGCGGTCGGTAAACACTGCATGTCTGTTGGGCCGGTACACCCACTCCATGTGGGATGCGGTAGCGCAGGTGCTGCCCCAGTGCCCGGAGGAGGCCTGGGCCGTGCTCTCCCGTGCAGTCGCTGAGGGGAGAAACGCAGCCAAGTTTACCATACGTTGTGGACTGGACACCGCCGACTCGCTTGGCAGGATGATTTCAACGTCGGTAGCCCTTCGACGCTACACCTGGATGAGGTCAACTGGTATTTTCGGGGATGTCCAGGCTACCCTGACGGACATGACCTTTGATGGCCGTCGCCTGTTTGACGACAAAGCAGACAGCACCCTAAAGCACTTAGAGGACTCTCGGGTTATGGCCAAGTCCTTGTGCCTCTCCACCACCCACCCTGCGCAGTCTGCTCTTAGCCCCTTTCGTGGCTACGGAAGGGGAGCCCCGCCATGTTCCACCCAGAGCCACAGGCCGGCGCAAGCTGCTCAGCCCCTGTGCGGCCGGGGACGTGAGACCCACCATCGTGGGTCTGGGGCCAGCGAGCGGGCCAGTCCACCAGCGCCCCTTCTGCGGCAGCCTCCAAACCCTCCTAGTCTGACCTTTCAGGCCCACCTATTGGCAGTGGGCGGCAGGATTCGTCATCACCTCCCATACAGGCGCACCATCACGCCGGATAGGTGGGTTTTGCAGATAGTCTGAAGGGACTACTCCCTCCCCTTCAAGACTGCCCCCCCAGTCATGCCACCTCAGTACCATCGCATGTCGGAGTTACGGCTCTCTTGGCCAAGGGAGCCATCAAGTGAGTTCCTACCCCAGTAGTAGGTCGTGGTTGTTATTCCCACTACTTTCCAGTGCCCAGCAAGGACAAGGGCTTGTGTCCTATCTTGGATCTCATGAACATCAACCGCTTCCTCCGTAAGGAGAAGTTCAAAATGTTGACATTAGCTCAGGTCCTGTCTGCCCTTGACCCTGGATGGTAGCATTGGACTTGCAGGACGCTTATTTTCACATCCCCTTTCTGCCAGCCCACAGGCCCACACGGTAGGCCACGAGCACTTTCAGTTTACCGTGCTCCCCTTTGGCCTTACCAGCTTCCCTTGGGTGTTCATGAAAGTGATGGCGGTGAACGCAGCTCATCTGCGCAGATCAGGGGTTCCAGTCTTCCCCTATCTCGACGACTGGCTGTTGAAGGCTGGCTCGCCCCAGGCAGTGATCTCCTACCTCCAGACTACGGCGGACCTCCTGCATTCGCTCGGGTTCCATATCAATGTGCTGAAGTCACACCTGATTCCCTCTCAGAACTCCTTTTCATCAGAGCAGTGATGGACACGACACAGTTTCGGGCTTATCCCCCGAGCAGTGATTCCGGGATATTCAGGTTATGTTTCCGATCTTTCAGCCTCTATCCCGGGTTTCGGTCAGAATGACCCTGAGGCTGCTGGGCCTCATGGCCTCCTGCATCCTGCTAGTGGATCATGCCAGGTGGCATATGCGGGGTCTGCAGTGGGACATGAAGTTCCAGTGGGCACAACATCAGGGAAATCTGTCTGATTGCGTTCAGATCTCGGAGGGCACTGCACGACAATTGCAGTGGTGGCTAACGAACCAAGATTGGGTAAACGGCAGAGCCCTCTCCCTTCCCCAACCGGAGTTCACAGTGGTGATGGATGCATCACTTCTGGGGTGGGGCGGCCACATGAGAGAGGTGAAAATCAGAGGCCTCTGGTCTCTGGCGGAGTCTGGGCTACACATCAACCTTCCAGAGCTCCAGGCGATCCGTCTTGCGCTAAAAGCATTTTCCTTCTGTCCAGGGAAGAGTAGTGCAGGTGTTCACGAACAACACCACCGCCATGTGGTACTGCAACAAACAGGGCGGGATGGGGTCGTGGACCCTATGTCAAGAGGCTCTCTGTCTCTGGACATGGCTAGAACATCAGGGCATATCCCTGGTGGTTCACCACCTGGCAGGTTCACTGAACGCCAGGGCAGAAGAACTCAGCCACAGGTGCATGATGGATCAGAAATGGCGTCTTCACTCGGAGGTGGTGCATGGTCTGTTTCGGCAGTTTGGGAGAGCCTTGGTTAGATCTAATCGCCACCGAAGAGAGCGCGCAATATCAGGATTTCTGTGCGTTGGAATTTCCAAGGTGGCACTCGCTAGGCAACGCCTTTCCGCCTATACCACTTCGCCCGGAGTGCTGAAGAAGATCAAGCGCGACCGGGCCCAAGTCATTCTTGTGGCTCCAAATTGGGTACGGGGAGTTTGATATCCCGAGCTCTTACACATGGCCATCGATCCTCCGATCAGACTGCCTCTTCGGGAGGATCTTCTGTCGCATCAGCAGGGGACGGTCCTCCACCCGAATCAGTATAGCCTCCACTTTCTTGCTTGAAGATTGAGTTGCGACAGTTGACAGCCTTCGACCTTCCTCCCAAAGTCTGTGATGTTATCTTGGCAGCCAGGCGTCCCTCAACTAAGACGGTATACGCCTGCAGATGGAACAAATTTGTTGTATTTTAAAATGAAATATGTCTTATTTTTAGAATTTTTTAAACATAAATATGTTTTTATTTTTAAATAGTTTAAATAATTTAATTTCATTTATCATGTTCTATATTTTTTTTTAAAGTCCCTAGCTCTATTGATTTCTGTGGGAGGTTCTTGCAGTAGCAGTGGTTGGTCATGTGTGGTGCTGGACTTACTCCAGCTCTGAGCTGGAGTACATTTACTTCTGTTTTGGGTCCTTTTTGGATGTAGTGACTTTAGAAGTGCAGTTTGTGAATAGCAATTGACTTTTTCATTTGTTGGTGGGTGCACCAACACGTCACTCCCTGACCCTTCCTACACCCCTCTTACACCTCTTTTTATCCCGCTCCTTTATGTGTAACTAGTCCCCGTTTTCGAGCCACTCCCCTCTGTCCCTCCCACATTTACTATAAAACATACTTACATATGCAGCAATACCGTAGTTGGAGTGGAGATCATGGAACAGAAAAAAATAGGAGCGGCGGAACCTCCGCATGTAGGTTAGTGAATAGCATTTTGTAGTTCATTAGTAGTATCATATTCGTAGTACCAAAATTACTACAAAATGTAGGTCAAAATTGGCCACTCCAGATCTGTCCATAACGTTGCTTGACAGGGTCGCAGTTATCAATAGAGCACCAAGTGAAGTGGTAGCGGGGCTAAGGGATTTGAGGAGCCCACTGCACCCAAATATAACCGTTTTCTTTACTACTCAGCCACTTTGCTGGGGGCACATTTTCCTTGCTTGCATTATGCCCTATGGCCACCTTACTGGGCCACTGTTAATTGACTTGCTTTCTTGAATGTGCTCGTCTCTAAAGACTTGCAGACTCGACTGTACCGAACTGCAGAGCATACAGTTGACAACTTGTCGAAGTTTTTTGCATATGTTTGCAATAGTTATGTATTTCAAATATTTTATTTTTCACCTTGTGTAAATTGTGATTCGGATGGGCCAAGGAGTGACAGGATTTTGCAGTCTGTACTGTGTTATCATGAAGACACCTTTAGATGAGAAGCGCACGGTTTTGAGTGGCACAACATTTCTTTCTGCAGTTTCACTGCTGCAAAAGAATTGTGTTCCCTTAAAATTACTAAACACTAAATGACTACTGATTTTTCTGCAGTATGCTACCACTGGAGATGAGACTATTAAACTCACATAGTTTGTAATATTTTGGGGAAAGGATAACAGTATGTGGCAATATTCAGTAGATATTTTATGCTTAGCTATTTTGATGTCCAGCTTCATATGAATTTATTCATACAGTTTTTAGGATTAGTGTGTCTAGAAAACCCAAAGTGAGATCAGAGATGTTATGTTTTTACATTAACCAATAGAATTACTATTAAGTAATACATTAGACAACCCCATCTTCACTAGCCAAACATAGTCAGTGGAAACCCAGAACAATATGAAAAGGGAACTCCAAATGCAGTATTTTGCCATGCAAATCTTAGAAGAGTACTATATTAATGCTGATGACACAACATGCTGCTAACAAAACACAAACAAACTGCAACAGACATGGACTTATACTAAATTAAGCATTTAGAAAAGATGGAACAAACCTATTTTGCAACATTTTTGTGAATTTGAACTAGGGAATGCAGCATATATGTGAGACTTTTGTGTAGCAGATGACACTGGGGAGCAGGTGCGGTGATTGTAACAAAATCTTCCATGCAACAGGTGAGCCACTTCATCGAACCCTTATCCCTCCTCAGCCCAGGAGAGAGCGAGAGTTGTCAGCCTCTACCAGGCCCATGGGAGACAATGAGTAATAAAGAAAAAGCGGAACTGAAGACATGCACCCCCTCAATAAGAGGGTCATGCCGAGGGGGAAAGGAAGCTAATGAAGACCAAGGAAAATTGCTGCCCCAAAGAAAGAGTGAGAAGCCAGAGAAGAGAGAAGATAATGCAAATCTTACCACAGACATAGCTCTCTCTAGTGCCTGCACCATAAGAGAGGCATCACCCAGCGCTGCTGAGGAGGAGCCTGCACTGAAGGTACATAATAAAGGAATGGATATGTGGAACCTTGGATGGGTGACATGATGAGGAACCTGCTGTGCAGGTGGTTGCGAAGGAGATCGTGAGAAGGAGTGGTTGTATGGCAAAATAGGAGGAGTGAGTGATATGAGGTAGTGAAGTAACATGAGTAGCTTTTGGGTTAGAAGGAAGTGGTTTGTGGGGATGTTGTGATGTTATGGTGATGTTTAAGGAAGACAAGTGGTTTGTGTGTTTAGGATGATAAAGCAGAGGAGTAGCTTAAGTGGTGAAGAAGGGGGGTTGTTTTCGGTGGCGAAGACAGAGCACTGAATTTGTGTTTTAATAAGAGGTCTGTGGGTATTAAGTGGATTATATGTTACCAGCGCTTTTTGCCAATATCGAGCCATGGGATCAGTGAGTAGGGCAGTGACGTCTTAATGGTTTCATCCTCTTGTGGGATTAGGGGATGGAGAAGCTGCGTTTCGAACCCCCAATGGTGAATTATAGTACACTGGTGTAGAATGGAAAGAGTCTACAGAAGCTACCTTTGCGCATTAAAGTGGTGGTCGGGTTGGCTATTTTAAGACTGCTCCCTAAGGCCTTGGACTGATTGGTTGATGTTCATACAGGGCCAGAGGAGGGAAGATTACAAAGCCTCTTTTCTCAAAAAGCATTCATTCACATGTGAGATGCAAAAAGCTTCTTAGTATCTCTAGCTGTGCTTCGTATAAAAGGTTAAATACTTGCCCCACCATCTTCAGCTTCATTCTCTAATGACTCCCAGTACCAGATTTTCACCTTCTATCAGAACACTCCTTCACACATGTATATAATGATGTCTGCATGTGTTTTAATGCCTATAGCCAATGCACAGAGATGTTCAGAACCTCCACCTTTCTTGTCACTAGTAGCAATATGCTTTGCATAGCATGCTCAATGTCATAAAAGTATGCAACTTTTAATTTCAGGTAGTAAATCATTTTCACAATGAAGAGGATCAGACATGCCTTGGTACACTGATCCAAAATCTTTTGCCTGCTCTGCTTCTTTTGATCTCTTACTGTAACAAATACAGTGGCAAGCCAGGTAAGAAGCAATACCTGGCCTCTCTGTCCTTTAGAATGAGTCATTGAAACGTTCCGTTCATTATAACTTGGCTGCCTCAGTTAAAGCATGTATGCAACACTAAGTTCAAAAGGTAGGCCAGCATCTCTGAATCTGGATGTCCAGATCGTGTGTGCAACAAGCACCCAGCCTCAATTTTTCTGAATAGCCCAGGCAGTGCTCCTACATCCACCCATCCATTCAGCTGAAACACTTCTCCTGCACAGCTATAATCTGATAGAGACATCTAGCTGCACATTCCTTAACTTTTGAATTCTCTCCCGGCACCAGTCTGGATTCAGAAATTTTTCAGTAGTACCTCTGCGTGCCTGGAGACGGCATCATACAACTTCGTGATGACATTGACTCCATGAGTCCCCTCCGGGGCACGGACGATTTTTTGTTTGTTGGAACAGTGTGCCTTTTTCACTCATTTCCTCAGGCTTTGACTTGTGGGTTTTGTGCACAACAGATGTCGGCCACGGACCCTCATTCCGTTTGTATGTGGTGTTTTGGAGAACACCACGACTCTGATGATTGCGGCTCCTGTCCGAAGCTCAAGCTAAAGACGCTCAAAGAACATCGGATGAAACTCATGGTGGCGTGGTTGACGCAACCCTCGGAGACTTCACAGCGACCTCTGTCTTCTTCTCCTTGTTCGGCGGGCCGTTCACGGGGTTGTTCACGTGGATGTCATTCAGAACCATCGACATCCCAAGCTATGCGCAGGTGGTTGAAGTCGCGGCACCCCTCCCCCCCGACTTCACTGCATAGAGATTCGGTCTCTCATGGTTCCTCCCGTTCGCCGGTTGAGGAGACCGTACACGACTCCACCCCATGCGTCTCCGTCTTTCCCGGAGCCAGACTGTCGATGGCCCAAATGAAGAATTATTAAAACTCTTGACATCTTATCTTTGGGTCTCTACCTTTCTCTGGAGCGCCGCCGGGCCCTATGGAGGTGAGAGGAGCCACGCGGATGGGTTCACACTCAGTATCAGTTGGGCCCGCTGAGTCATTGGGTTGGCGTCGATTTGCGTTGGCTGACCCTTTTCGTCTCCGATGCACAGCCCTTCAGGAGTTCCACCTTCGGCTTCTATCCTTGATCAGCCGGCTCCAGCAACAGCGGCGCTGATCGAAGCTATTTCTCCTCCTCTCGACATTGAGACATCGCCTTCTTGCCGTTGGTCGATGTCGGGTGCGTAGTCGATGGAGCCTTCTGTGGGGAAGGTTGTCCTTCAGCTTCCCTCTCATGGTGGTACTTCTGAGGGTCTCCTTTTGGGAGATGGGATGGAGGAGTCTGGGCTATTTTAGCCTATATCGGAAGCTATTCCTTCTCTTATGGAGAAGAATTGGCTGTCTGCCCTAGGGGAGGCTACTGGGTTGGAGTCTTCACCAGCTTCTGGACTTCTTTTCGGGACTTCTTTTCCCTCCTCGCCTTGCTACTGAGTCGAGTTCCTCTTTTGCGGACATGTTAAGGAGAGTGGCTATGGTCTTAGAGTTATCTCTTCCTTCTGTGGAAAAGTCTACTGATCCCCTTATTGATATCTTCTGTCAAGGTCAGACAGGGGAGGCCCTGTTTGAAATTATATTGGGTTCTTGGGCTAAGCCTGATACGGGGGTCTCTGTGAATCGTGATATATCTCGCAAGCACCTTCCTGCTTCTGGAGATCCGGCTTGTCTCCCTAGACATCCTACTTCTCGTAGTTTGGTGCTTCAGGCTGCTTCAGCCTCACACAATATGGATTCTCTACCTAATGGCCCGTCGGATAGGGATTCAACGAGACAAGATGCGTGTGTGTGAAAGGGAGATAGAGCCAGAGGATGAAGAACCCATCCCCTGGCATATTCTCCGCTTACCTGCTTGCTCTCCAACTTCCCTGCAGCCAACGCCTTAGACGACTCTCCAAAGAAACAGGAAGTCCGAGCACGGGCCAGCTCCGGTGTCACCAGCGTGGATCCTCACGTGACACCCGATCCACCAATGACGAAGAAGGGAGAGCTTCTTAAATCCCCAGAGCAGGAAGAAAGGTGGTTGGCGAAATCCCCGGTGAGAGACTTTCACGAAGGAGACGCAAGGGAGACAACAGACCTTTCGGTCGAGGAAGGAACGTCGCCTAAACCCACCTATTTCCTGAGCAGCAGCTGGAGAAAAGGGAATCTGTGGGGCTTCAACCACTCCGTAACATGAAGCCTCGATCGACTGGGAGAAGGGACGCCCGAGGCAGAGAACTGGATGTCTCTGCTCACGGACAGCTTACAGAGACACGGGAAAAGTGCAGCTGCCAAGAAGAGTCCCACTCCCCAGCTCAACGTCCCATCACGTTTCTGGAGAAACGTGGCTAAGCCAGGTACACAGTCATATCTGTGGCCGAGGGGGGGATGGCAAACGGGGTAGGAGAGGTAGTTCTGGCCTTTCTTCTGTGGGAGTTCAAAAATAAGTATTCCCTTTGGTGAGAAATGAACTAAATATATGACTACAATCACACTAGACACACTCTGCCTTTTATTCGGGATGTTCAAAGCACTTATATTCACAAAAGTCAATATGTATATAGATAAAAAATCCTTTTATTTAATACAAAACATATACAGTTTTTATCCTTCCATGGATAATTTCATGAAAACATTAAAAACATCAAAGATAGAAATTATTTTCTTTGTAACTAAACATTAAAAAGGAGAAATCATCTAGGCAATTAGATTTGTCTTGCATATGTTAATCTGGACACGTTATAGACAGCACCAAGCATCGGTATACATTCCCTATCTCAGAATAGTAGCTGTCTTAGCCAAATTTAACACCAAAAACACTGGGCGTCGACACGTTTCGGTGGTATATGTACAGTGGGACCACCTTCTTCAGGACCAAGCTTATTTTTTCCTTAAACAACGGCTCTCCTATTGAATCAGAGTTCTACCGGTAACAACCTACAGAACTTAATTCGTTCTATACATAAAGTGAGACAACAAGTTTTCTTACCTGGCATATTCTCTATTTTACCGAGGAACATTCCGGAAGACGTCATGGGCTCGCCCGGTGAACCTGAAAGACAAAGGGAAGAACTGAATAGTGAACTCGAAAAGAGACTTATTTGTTATTCCTACTTATCATTTCCGTTACATGAGTTGAAGATCCCTGTACATAATAAGAAAATAAATCAAGCATTGATCACAGAAGGACGTTTTTTGAGTCTAATTCCCGTTACAAACCCGCAAACATTACAGTGTGCCAAACATATTTTTTCCTCAACTAGTTCTGCTTTAAGGTCCATTAATACATCTTGTGTTCTTGGGCTTTTTTTCAAGCATTGTGGGATTCTTTACAAACTATGTTGCCGTCACTTCCAGATGACCTTCGATCCAATCTTGATCATTTGATTCGGGATGGCAAACAGGCAGCTAAATTGATCATTAGATGTGGCATGGATACTACTGATTCAGTGGCATCCTCTGTGGCACTACGTCGTCGTGCCTAGTTACGTCCTTCAGGCTTTTCAGAGGCTATCCAAGCTGCTTTGGTCGATATGCCCTTTGATGGCACCCATCTTTTTGGTGCCCACGCTGACTCTGCTTTACGGTGTTTCCCTGATAGACGAGGTGAAACAAAGTCCTAAACTCTCTATTTCTAATTATATGCCTCTTAAATTTCTTCTCTATACTAGGCTTGTATAGGGGATGTTGATCTTTTGTTTCTTACACCGCTGTCTAAATTCTGCCTGTTAGTGTCAGGGGTGCAACTACCCCACCAGCTACCTCCATTAAGCGTCACAGAGCTGCGTTGCAGAGAGGTGTAAAAAGGGGCGTGGCCTCAGAACACCTCTCTGCAACGTAGCCCCCTGGCGCATACTGGAGATTCCTGTTGGGCTATTTGGCCCCCAGGGAACCCCAGTATTCAAGGGAAATATGTTCCCCATCCGCAAACGCGCCAGGGGGTGCGTTTGCAGAGTGCTGAAAGGAGGGGCATGGCCTCCGGCGCGATGCCGGTATTTCTTTTTTTTTTTTTTTTAAAGGGGTGCTTCTTTTTCTTATTTTTTGTCCCCCCCATCCCCCAGGGCCTGCCCCCTAATTTTTATTTTTTTTAATTAAAATTTGGGAAGAGGGCCGCGTGGCCCCCCTCCCGAGGCCTTAATCAGCCCCAGGGACCCCATCCCCCGGGGCATGGCCTTTTTAAAAAAAAAAAAAAAAATTGGGCGGGGGACTGCGTTGTCCCCCTTCTCTGGCCACTAAAGGCCCCGGGGACCCCATCTCCCTGGGCCCGCCTTTCTAATTTATTTATTTATTGGGGGGAGGGGGGCCGCATGACCCCCCTCCCGGGCCACTAATAGCCCCGGGGACCCCATCCCCGGGGCTGGCCCTCTCAGTTGGGGGGCCGTGGGGGGTCCCCAATCCCACCATGGTCCCGCGGGTCCCTGTCTCCTGCGGGAGCCGGAATTGCTTTTCCACATGGGGAGCTGCTAACATGCAGCTCCCTGTGTGGAAAAGCAATTTGGTTTGAATTTTGAAAGAGAGAGCAGGTTTCCCTGCTCTTTCTTTCAAAATTCAAACCAAATTTGCTGTGGCAGGGCGGGAGCCGCGAGGCTCCCGCCCTGCCATAGCAAACTACCGTGTCCCGGGGGTGGGCACCCCGGAACACTGCAGGAGCCGACCCTGGAGGGTGGCGGTCCCCAGGGCCATCATTGGCTCCGGGGGGGGGCGCGCGGCCCCCCTCCCACCAATTTAGAAAGCTCCGGGGGTGGTTGTCCCCGGGGCTGGGGGGTCTGTCATGGACCCCCCAATTTACATATTTAGAGCCCCAGGGAGGTGGTGGTCCCCAGGGCATGTGAGGGGGCTTGAGCCCCCCCACACAGGGTATTTCTTTTTTTTCTTTTTTTTAAATACACAAGCCCCGGGGGGTGGTGGTCCCCGGGGCTGCAGGGGGAAATGAGCCCCCCGCAAATATTTTCACAAAGCCCCGGGGGTGGCGGTCCCCGGGGCTTGGGGGGCCTTTGAGCCCCCCATTCATTAATTTTTGAAGCCCCGGGGGGTGGCGGTCCCCGGTGCTGGGGGGGGGGCAGAGAGCCCCCTCCCCCAACCCAATTCATGTTTAGCCCCCGGGATTTGGCCCCCCGGGGGCAAATTAGCAACGAAGCGCGGGAGCCCGCGCTTTGTTTTTTTTTTTACCGGCAGGATCCACGCAGCCAGCGCGAATTTTGCCGATTTAAAAAAAAAATTATAATTTTGGGGCCCTGGGGGTCCTTGTGGGACCCCCTGAGCAGGCCTAGGGGGTCAGGGTGTTTCTACCCTGCCCCCTTTTTGCGTTCTGCGCGTTTTTTCTTCTCTTTTCTTGTGCCTCGGTTCTACCGAGGCACAAGATGGCTGCCAACACTTCCTGGTTTGGAGTGTTGACAGCCAATTAGCATACAGCTCGCGCTCGGCAGGGTGCGCGGATCCACTGCGCCCATAGATATATCTATGATTTTACATTTGATTTTCTCAGGAACTACTGAATGGATTTACACTATTTAAGTAAAAGGCACGAGTATGAACCAAGATCTACCTTTCTGCTGGTAACCTTGGTTGTTCATCGAGTGCTGCTCAACGGGACTACCAGTTTTTGCAAACAATATGGCGGTACCCGACCGCCGAGGAAGCACCACCCCAAGATCTCAAGGGGGCCGTGAGGTTTGGATATACCTACCTCGACACGGAGGAACAACACAGGAAAAGGACACCCAGGTCGGCAGGAGCCCATGTTGGGCTTTATTTTCGCAGTTATGAGTGCGCTTCAATCTGGCTTCTAATAAAGAGCACTACAATCCCCAGAATGCACTGGACATTGTCTTATTCAAGCAGCCCCATCAGGGGCGTGTCTATAGTATAAATATGGCATGGGGGTGAGTGCAGCACGTTCCTGTTTGGTAATGCCTTTGAGAAAGATATTCATCGAAACGCATCAGGCAGATAACAGGCTGTGCAATTTATTAGCTGTACGAGGAGTGTCCATACCTATGAGGAAGGCTGGTAACCTTGGTTGTTCATCGAGGGCTGCTCAACGGGACTACCAGTTTTTGCAAACAATATGGCGGTACCCGACCGCCGAGGAAGCACCACCCCAAGATCTCAAGGGGGCCGTGAGGTTTGGATATACCTACCTCGACACGGAGGAACAACACAGGAAAAGGACACCCTGGTCGACAGGAGCCCATGTTGGGCTTTATTTTCGCAGTTATGAGTGCGCTTCAATCTGGCTTCTAATAAAGAGCACTACAATCCCCAGAATGCACTGGACATTGTCTTATTCAAGCGGCCCCCTTCAGGGGCGTGTCTATAGTATAAATATGGCATGGGGGTGAGTGCAGCACGTTCCTGTTTGGTAATGCCTTTGAGAAAGATATTCATCGAAACGCGTCAGGCAGATAACAGGCTGCGCAATTTATTAGCCGTACGAGGAGTGTCCATACCTATGAGGAAGGCTGGTAACCTTGGTTGTTCATCGAGTGCTGCTCAACGGGACTACCAGTTTTTGCAAATATATATATATATGTCATGCTCGAGGATTGCCCATCCGGTAAAAAGCACTCCAACAGCAGCGAGAGGTCACAGTCCTTTATTCAGTTTAAACGGCACCCGACATGCCGGATCCATTCACAGCTGATCCATCATAGATACACCTGACGCGTTTCGAAGTAAGTAACTTCTTTTTCAAAGGCGATGACGGTCAAAAAAGTGCATAGTTTGACACCGCCCAGGCTTTTAAGTAGTCCATTACGATAACGCCCCATTTGCGAATGTGCGCAAAGCATCCTGGGCTTTGTAGTGGCAAACCGATTAATTTCCCTGGATGGGTGCAGAATAATTAAATCTGTCGGAAAATGTTCAAAGCCCTTGTATGAGCCTCAGCAGACGGGCTCGTTCATATCCCCAGCTACTGCTTCCACATACGAAGATTAGTAAATACACAGCTCCGTGGCCTCCAGTGATAACGGAGTGGTGCTCTTCGGCAGCAGGGTGCTGCCATATATGTCATGCTCGAGGATTGCCCTGTGGGCATTCCTGGAGCTGTGATATATGGCGGCTGCTCTGCCGCCGAAGAGCGCCACCCAGTGAAATTAGGGGGCCGTGTGGGTCAGTATTTACTGGTCTGCTTTGGAGGCATCAGCATTGGGATTGAGAGCGCTAACAACATGCTGGGGCCCATCGGAGGGCTCATAAGAACTTTGCTAACAGTATATTGTGCATCCATCGGAGGATTGATTAACCGGCACTACTGAACCCACAATGCATTGCACAAGGATTCAGCCCATAAGGGGCGTGCAAGCAAGCATTTAAGAAGTGGGTGTGCCGGAACACATGCACACCACTTTTCCTGTTTGCCTCTGAAGAAGAAGGTACAAAAGTCTTCGAAACGCGTCAGGCATTCAATAACGGGACAGCTGACTAATGACTGGCATGCTGAGCAGCGCTCATAC
Organism: Triturus cristatus; assembly: GCF_964204655.1. Taxonomy (NCBI): domain Eukaryota; kingdom Metazoa; phylum Chordata; class Amphibia; order Caudata; family Salamandridae; genus Triturus; species Triturus cristatus. The sequence continues at coordinate 1,149,810,484 of NC_140590.1, read as the reverse complement.
CCATCGAAGTTTTCTGGCGCCAGAGTGCTTTTCGCCCTGTGGGCATTCCTGGAGCTGTAATATATGGCGGCTGCCCTGCCGCTGAAGAGCACCACCCCGTGATATTAGGGGGCCGTGTGGGTCAGTATTTACTGGTCCGCTTTGGAGGCATCAGCATTGGGATTGAGAGCGCTAACAACATGCTGCGGCTCATCGGAGGGCTCATAAGAACTTTGCTAACAGTATATTGTGCATCCATTGGAGGATTGATTAACCGGCACTACTGAACCCACAATGCATTGTACAAGGATTCAGCCCATAAGGGGCGTGCAAGCAAGTATTTAAGAAGTGGGTGTGCCGGAACACATGCACGCCACTTTTCCTGTTTGCCTCTGAAGAAGAAGGTACAAAAGTCTTCGAAACGCGTCAGGCATTTAATAACGGGACAGCTGATTAATGACTGGCATGCTGAGCAGCGCTCATATTCGGTGAAATAAAATATTAGCATGCCTTGCCTGACGCGTTTCAAACTTAACAGTCCTTCCTAGAAGGCAGCATGCATACAGCAATGTTCATTCCGTGATTTCTCCAAATGCAAATATCACACTTAATTATATCCTGCCCAGGTGGGCCCCTTAATGTGATGCATCTCGGGAGTTGGAGTTCCAATAATACCCTTGTGGGTTCTGCAAAAATGAACATGTTCGAATTTTAAACAACATACTTCACTTTTCACTCCTTCAAGTGTATTTCACCAGAAATTGTCCCAAATAAAACACAACTTGTTGCTCCAAGTGGCTCCTTTCATCTGAGCGCAACAGGATTTGCTATGAATCTGCAATGGTGCTTCTCCCCGACCTGGCAGGCCGTATTTATTAAGTCTCACAAGTTGCCCTTAGCAGAGAGCACTCCCAACAAGCCAAATTAGCAATGAACAGCTTCGGTGAAATAAAATATTAGCATGCCTTGCCTGACGCGTTTCAAACTTAACAGTCCTCCCTCGAAGGCAGCATGCAAACAGAAATGTTCATTCCGTGATTTCTCCAACTGCAAATATCACACTTAATTATATCCTGCCCAGGTCCAACTCCCGAGATGCAACGCATTAAGAGGCCCACCGGGGAATAAAAACCTTCCCATTTAACTACTACGAGTGAGTGCAATCCTTTTCTAGTCCGAAAACCAGAGGACATGAAACCCACTTTTTGAATAATTAACGACTGGATCCTGTCGTATGGATTTTGCACCACGCTAAAAATAGAGCGCCGGCGCCGCAAAGGGATCCACCCTGTGTATTCATATATATATATATATATATATATATATATATATATATATATATATATATATTTAATACAATGTGCTCAGAAGCATCGAGCTCCTTTTGCCACATTCCCCTTCCTACTAAAGGTATCTTAATGACTGTGAACATTGGCAATTTAGCACTGAACCTACGATAGGATATAAACTATAATATTCCCATACGGACTACATCTCCCAGCACACTGTTGTGCTGATACATTTGGCCATGCCCACTGAGGGATGTATATTGAATAAAACATGGCTAAAATGGAGGCGACTGCTCAGTGTTTTGTTTGCCAGCCTGTGATGAAGAGGCGTATAGCATCGAAACGCGTCGGCAGAGGCAGACATTAATTTTGGGAACAAACAAAGGGAGCTGCAGCGAGGCTTCACAACCGGATGGTGCAGGCGCCGTGGAGTGCTCACTCGATGCTTCTGAGCACATTGTTTTTCATGGAATCACGGCCGCTCATGCCGCGGAGAAGAGCACCACTCGCAAACATGAGAGGCTGTGGGATGGAATTACTCCGCACCCGTGCAGCGCAGCGCCTCTGCTACAGAGCTCCTTTTGGCACATTCCCCTTCCTACTAAAGGTATCTTAATGACTGTGAACATTGGCAATTTAGCACTGAACCTACGATAGGATATAAACTATAATATTCCCATACGGACTACATCTCCCAGCACACTGTTGTGCTGATACATTTGGCCACGCCCACTGAGGGATGTATATTGAATAAAACATGGCTAAAATGGAGGCGACTGCTCAGTGTTTTGTTTGCCAGCCTGTGATGAAGAGGCGTATGGCCTCGAAACGCGTCGGCAGAGGCAGACATTAATTTTGGGAACAAACAAAGGGAGCTGCAGCGAGGCTTCACAACCGGATGGTGCAGGCGCCGTGGAGTGCTCACTCGATGCTTCTGAGCACATTGTTTTTCATGGAATCACGGCCGCTCATGCCGTGGAGAAGAGCACCACTCGCAAACATGAGAGGCTGTGGGATGGAATTACTCCGCACCCGTGCAGCGCAGCGCCTCTGCTACAGAGCTCCTTTTGGCACATTCCCCTTCCTACTAAAGGTATCTTAATGACTGTGAACATTGGCAATTTAGCACTGAACCTACGATAGGATATAAACTATAATATTCCCATACGGACTACATCTCCCAGCACACTGTTTTGCTGATACATTTGGCCACGCCCACTGAGGGATGTATATTGAATAAAACATGGCTAAAATGGAGGCGACTGCTCAGTGTTTTGTTTGCCAGCCTGTGATGAAGAGGCGTATAGCATCGAAACGCGTCGGCAGAGGCAGACATTAATTTTGGGAACAAACAAAGGGAGCTGCAGCGAGGCTTCACAACCGGATGGTGCAGGCGCCGTGGGGTGCTCACTCGATGCTTCTGAGCACATTGTTTTTCATGGAATCACGGCCGCTCATGTCGTGGAGAAGAGCACCACTCACAAACATGAGAGGCTGTGGGATGGAATTACTCCGCACCCGTGCCGCGTACCGCCTCTGCTACAGAGCTCCTTTTGGCACATTGCCCTTCCTACTAAAGGTATCTTAATGACTGTGAACATTGGCAATTTAGCACTGAACCTACGATAGGATATAAACTATAATATTCCCATACGGACTACATCTCCCAGCACACTGTTGTGCTGATACATTTGGCCACGCCCACAGAGGGATGTATATTGAATAAAACATGGCTAAAATGGAGGCGACTGCTCTGTGTTTTGTTTGCCAGCCTGTGATGAAGAGGCATATGGCCTCGAAACGCGTCGGCAGAGGCAGACATTAATTTTGGGAACAAACAAAGGGAGCTGCAGCGAGGCTTCACAACCGGATGGTGTAGGCGCCGTGGAGTGCTCACTCGATGCTTCTGAGCACATTGTTTTTCATGGAATCACGGCCGCTCATGCCGTGGAGAAGAGCACCACTCGCAAACATGAGAGGCTGTGGGATGGAATTACTCCGCACCCGTGCAGCGCAGCGCCTCTGCTACAGAGCTCCTTTTGGCACATTTCCCTTCCTACTAAAGGTATCTTAATGACTGTGAACATTGGCAATTTAGCACTGAACCTACGATAGGATATAAACTATAATATTCCCATACGGACTACATCTCCCAGCACACTGTTGTGCTGATACATTTGGCCACGCCCACAGAGGGATGTATATTGAATAAAACATGGCTAAAATGGAGGCGACTGCTCAGTGTTTTGTTTACCAGCCTGTGATGAAGAGGCGTATGGCCTCGAAACGCGTCGGCAGAGGCAGACATTAATTTTGGGAACAAACAAAGGGAGCTGCAGCGAGGCTTCACAACCGGATGGTGCAGGCGCCGTGGAGTGCTCACTCGATGCTTCTGAGCACATTGTTTTTCATGGAATCACGGCCGCTCATGCCGTGGAGAAGAGCACCACTCGCAAACATGAGAGGCTGTGGGATGGAATTACTCCTCACCCGTGCAGCGCAGCGCCTCTGCTACAGAGCTCCTTTTGGCACATTCCCCTTCCTACTAAAGGTATCTTAATGACTGTGAACATTGGCAATTTAGCACTGAACCTACGATAGGATATAAACTATAATATTCCCATACGGACTACATCTCCCAGCACACTGTTGTGCTGATACATTTGGCCACGCCCACTGAGGGATGTATATTGAATAAAACATGGCTAAAATGGAGGCGACTGCTCAGTGTTTTGTTTGCCAGCCTGTGATGAAGAGGCGTATGGCCTCGAAACGCGTCGGCAGAGGCAGACATTAATTTTGGGAACTATATATATATATATATATATATATATATATATATATATATATATATTATATATATATATATATATATATATATATTTATATATATATATTATACAATTTACTGGCGGTCGCCAGTAGATAGTTATAGTTTGGACCACGTTTCCATAGAAAAAGCATTTTTCCATATGCTTATAACTTTGGTGTTGTTTTTACCGAATCTTTACGAAATTTTCCAAAAAGTTTCTCTTTTTTGATCATCTCCTATCTTTAAAGTGTGGGGGTGATTGGTCAAGGGGGGCTGAGAAAAAGAATTACACCAACTTTGGCAGGGAGAAATGTCTTGGTCCAGAAAGCATGCTTTTGTTGAAATGGTGTAAATCCGTTCAGTAGTTTTTGAGATATTGAAGGAAAAAATATATATATCTGGGCGGAGCTTAACTCCCGAGCACGAGCTTGCCTCTGATTGGCTGCTAACTCTTCAAACCAGGAAGTGTTAGCAGCCATCTTGTGCCTCGCATCGAGTGAAAATATAAAACAAAGGTGCCGGGGGCAATTTAATATACCGGAGCTCTGTCTGTGCGAGATACCCCTTTCACGCTCCCTCTGCCCACATCACCAGCTTGCAGCTATGCCTTTAGAAGGCAGGCAGTCTGTCGGCTCGCAGCTCTCTACCTTTGCGAGCTAGTACGCTGTTGTGCCTCTTTGCGAGCGGACGCTCCACATTTGGCAGGGAGAAAGGTCGTGGTCCAGAAAGCACGCTTTTGTTTAAAGGGGTAAATCCATTCAGTAGTTTTTGAGAAATATCATATTGTACAGAAATTGATATTTGAGAATTCTGACATCTGATTGGATGAGGCGTTACGAGCACGAGCTTGCGGCTCATTGGCTGCGAACTGTTGAGACTAGGAAGTATTGGCAGCCATTTTGTGATTCAGTCCGTCAGCTAGTAACTCTCCGTAGTTCTACCTCTTCAAGGCAATATTGAAAATATACCGGAGCTCTGTCTGTGCGAGATTCCCATTTCACGCTCCCTCTCCCCTCATCACCACTTCGCAGCTATGCCTTTAGAAGCCAGTCCGTCGGCTCGCAGCTCTCTACCTTTGCGAGCTAGTATGCTGCTGTGCCTCTACCTCTGCGAGCTAGTACGCTGCTGTTCCTTTGGGAGCGGACGGCCTGTAGTTCTCCCTCTGCGTGTCGAGCCCACGGGCCGCAGCTGTCCCTCTGCGAGCCTGGGTGTGAACTGTTGATAAGTCACACTATATGAGCATTGAAAAGCCATTTTGTGATTCAGTCTGTCAGCTCGAATCTGTCCGAGGCAACTCTGAAAACATACTGGAGCTCTGTCTGTGTGAGATACCCCTTTCACGCTGCCTCTCCCCACATCAGCAGGTAACGCACCCTCTTCCCACATCACCAGCATACCCCCAACAACTTTCTTGGGCCCGCGAGTCTCCCTCTGCGAATCACCGGTTGGCTCGCAGCTCTTGGGGTGCGACTTTTCGGGCCGCATTTGTATCTGTGAAGGCAAGACTGGAAATATACCGCAGGTCTCTCTCTGCGAGATATCCCCTTCACGCTCCCTCTCCCCACATCACTGTTCCTCAGCTATCCCTTTGGAAGCCGACGGCCCGCACCTTTCCCTATAACTGTCGGCCCGCACCTGTTCCTCTGTGAGCTGACCCGCAGCTCTCCCTCTGCGAACTGACGGGTCACAGCTCTCCCTCTACGAGCCAGCCAGTCGGCTCGCAGCTCTTCATCTACGAGCCAGCCCGCCGGCTCGCAAGTCTCTGAGAACAGATGCAATGGAGCCAACGATCATGCAGGTGGGACACCCAACACTGCTCCGACACCCCCCAGCAGCAGCTCCTTGTCTGCCATCCCCCCTCACCCCCACCCCCCACAAACAAATGTGAGTCAGGTTAGGGAATCTGGAAGGTAAAAAATTGGCTAATGTGGTACAATTATAAATAAGAAGATGCTTGTGAGGTTGGACAAATAAGAGTCTTAGTCATGTATGGATTTACATATAAAACATTTTATTTAAACAAAAGAACAAAATAAAAGTAGGTACAGGTATGGCGTGTCATCCCTCGACCATTTGTGAATCGCAGCCTGCAAGACAAATAAAAAGATAGGATGGTGCGTCATGCGTCCAGCAAAGGAGAGAGAGGGAAAGAGTGAGAGAGAGGAAGAGAGAGAGAAAGAAAGAAAGAGAGAGAGAGAGAGAGGAAGACAGAAAGAGAGAAAGAGTGAGAGAGAGAAAGAGTGAGATACAAGGAAGAGAGAAACAGTGTGAGAGAGAGGAAGAGAGAGAGAACGAGTGAGAGAGGAAGAGAGAGAAAGAAAGAATGAGAGAGAGAGGAAGAGACAGAGAAAGAGAGAAAGTGTGAGTGACAGAAAGGAAGAGATGGAGAGGGAGAGGGAGTGTTGACACTGGAGAAAATCTTCACAGCTCACCTTTCTGCCACCGGTGTGTCTCCAACCACGTGCCGGGATATAATGTAGCCCTCAAATTTAGTCATCTGAAACATAGTATAGAAATAGTAATGGCAGAGTACATACAACTGCACACGCGTAATTCTCTGTTTTGCCTCTGCGCACTCAGGCTGCTGCACCCCATCTACTCCCGTTGCCCAGAGGTGTCTGTCCAGCCTGGGCACTCAGGCTGTTGCACACCATCGAGTCCTGCCGCCCAGAGGTGTCTGCCCGCGTCTGCACACCCAGGCTAATGTACCCCATCCACTCCCACTGCCCAGAGATGTCTGCCCGCTGCTGTGCACCCAGGCTGTTGCACCCCATCCACTCTCAGTGCCCGGAGGTGACTGCCCATTCCTGCGAATCCATGCTGCTGCACCCCATCCACTCCCAGTACCCGGAGGTGTCTGTCCGCTCTTGTGCACCCAGGCTGCTGCACACTATCCACTCCCACCGCCCAGAGGTGACTTCCCGCTGCTGCAGAAACAAGCTTCTCTGCTCACCTTCTGCCACCGGCGTGTGTGTAACAGGGTGCACCATGTGCCGAAGCAACCTTCTCAGGCGTTGCGTACACGCGGTAAACAGAGCTCACAATTCAGAATGTGTGTTGATTGTCAGGATGGCCAAGCATCATCGCAGGCTGCACACGCGTTCAGCTCTGGTGGCACTGAGTGGCGGGAGTTCCGTGTTGGGGGGGCGTCAATCCGTGAATCACAGCCTGTTAGACAAAAAGCAAGATAAGATTGTGCGGCATTCGTGCATCACAGGAGAGAGAGAGAGAGAGAGAGAGAGACACACACACACAGAAAGTTTGTGAGAGAGGAAGAGAGAGAGAGAAAGAAAGAGTGAGGGGAAGAGAGAGAGAAAAAGAAAGAAAGAGTGAGAGGAAGACAGAGCAAGAGAGAAGCAGTGAGAGTGAGGGGAAGAGTGAGAGAAAAAGAAGGAAAGAGTGAGAGAGACGAAGAGAGAGAGAAACAGTGAGAGAGAGGAAGAGAGAGAAAGAGCATGAGAAAGAGGAAGAGAGAAACGGAGGAAGAGAGAGAAAAAGAGCGAGAGAGAGAGGAAGAGAGAGAAAGAGTATGAGGGAGAGAAAGGAAGAGATGAGGAGGGACAGTGAGTGCCCACACTGTGGACAAAACCCTCACAGCTCACCTTTACGCCACCGCTGTGTCTCCAACCACGTGCCGGGACTTAGTGGAGCCCTCAAGCTCCCACATCTGAAACATAGTACAGAATCAGGAATGGGAGAGTATATATGACTGCGCACGCCTAAATCGCTGTCCCGCCTTTGTGTATCCAGGCTGCTGCACATCATCCACTTCCACTGTCCAAAGGTGTCTGCCCGCCGCTGCGCACCCAGGCCTCACTGCTCACCTTAACGCGGACAGGGCACCCTCTACATCATGCAGCTCCGCTCCGCAGGCCAACAGGTCTGACATTTGGTGCTGCGTCTTGATTTTGCCATGGCAGAGGACATACCAGTGCACCCATCATCATCGTAGGTTGCACACCCGCTCAGCCCTTGCGGTACCACTAACTCAGTGACCAGTGAGGCCACGTACGTGGCGGTAGGCCCCCGCTGTTCGATGGCTCAGGCCTACACTGCGGTCCAGCAGGGCACACAGAACATTAGCTGTCCGGACCACCGGGATGGGGCATCATCGCAGGCTGCACACCTGCTCAGCACTTACAATGCCCCTACCTCACTGGACCGAAATTCACCGTCCCGTGGCAATGTGCCTGTGTCGGCAGCAGTGCATCCGGTGCACCAAGTCTGAAATGGAAATGGCGTGGAGCATGTGCGTCCGGTCGTTTTTATTGGCAGGGTCACGTGTCTTGTGACGCTTGTGCTTGATGGATTTGGTGTGGGTGGAAACCAGCCGTCAGGGAGTGGCTGTGGCGTACTGACAACTAGACCTGTGAGCAGCAGATCACTACAATGAAAAGCTGGGCCATATAGCGTTGCTGCCCCTCCCTGTATGTGTAAACGGAATGGGCTGGCCTGGCGTATGCCAGTCCTGCGTGAGTCTGTGAACAATGACTCCGGAGCTCTGGGTGTGGTTCCGTCCTGGCCTGTATGAGGAATCAATTGATGCGGGTGTCCCTGTTGTAGTGCTGGCGCCACCCGGGTCGCAAGCGCCAATGTGTCACCCTGTACTCTTGGTATTGTTGCATTATTATTGGTGGGTGACTTGAGTTCTTCACACATGTTTGGTTGGCACATCTCGCTACATTCAGCTATTGTGTGGCTGAGGGGCCATGCCGTTTTGGAAGGTCCGCTATCCTGTTGTGTGCTGCCTCGGCGGTAGTGGGGGGGGGGGGGGTCCGGGGGGAGGTCCTGAGGGTGGTGGCAGTGGGTTTTGTTGCCTTCTTGGGTGTCGGAGGTGCATGAACAGTAGCTCTATGACATGTGTTGGTCTTCAGATGTGATTCTGGGCTGGGCTCCCTTTCACACTGTAGGTAGTCGTCCTACTTTACACCAGTAAAAGGCAGATGTTTCATTCCTACTGCTAACAAAGCTTATCGCCGGTTTTTGGAACGCACCGCAGATTTGGCTGCTCGTTGAAAATATCGGGAAGTGGTGTTTTCGTGTTATTTTTGTACAGGAACGCCTACTCTATATATCATTTGCGTTAGTTGTTGCTCTCATTTGTGGCAGGTTTTTTTGGGTGGGAGCTATTGCTGGAAAACTGGCGATATCAGCTGTTTTAACCAGGTTTAGAATGGAATGATAATTTAAAATCACTGAAAAAACTATAGGTTTAATGAACATTATAATTAGAAATTTACATTTAAAAAAACTTTGAAATTCACTGCAAAAACCATAGGTTTTACAGGCGTTATAGTTAGAAATTAGCATTTACAAAACCTTTGAAATTCACTGAAAAAAACATAGGTCTCAGGGACGTTATAGTTAGAAATTAGCATTTAAAAAACCTTAGAAAATTACATTTTAGTTAGTTGGTCATTTCACTCATACAAAAACAGAGAAATTTGAACGTTATAGTTAGTGGAGCTAACTATAACTCGTGCCCCCGCAATGCACTGCTGATGACGTCACATATTACATCACTCATGACATGGTTAGTGACATCACTCATGACATCACTGATGACATCTCAAATTACATCACTGATTACATCATCCACGTGATAATCTGATGCACCTCTTCACACCCTAATATAACCTTTGATACACCCACTCTAAATTACTGACTACCATTTTCTAAACCATAGACAAATCAATAGCAGTTACTATATACCCACTGCCTACTTCCTAGTTATACACACACATTCATTCATTCACCCATACAGTAACTCATACATGCAGTCACTCATCAATACAACACTATTATATGTACTCATATACCTATACAAATACTCATACACCGTCACTCATCCATAGAGTTATTGACACACCTAGCTAGTCATGTAAAGAATCTATAACACTGCCGTTTACTCACCTATACAGTTATACATTCACTATCTAACCTATTCATACAGATACTAACATATACTTACTCTCTTATACAATCACTCACACAAGCACACAGTCATTTATACAGCCACTCTCACAATTACTCACTATCACATAGTCATTTATATACTCCAACACTCACATATACTGCCTTTCACATATGTAGTTACTCGCACATATACCAGTGAGATATACATTCACTCACCAACACACTGATACACACACTCACTCACCGAAACAGCTATTTCCACATGCACTATTGAACCCATACACCCAGTAAATTAGCTACTCACACATGTTGGCTGAAAGTCACACACCGCCCACCCACCTACACACACAAACACTGTGCCGCCCATACAAATACTTATGCTACCAATAAGTAACCCATATAGACAGTCGTGTACCTAATCAACAACCCATGCAGCAGCTTATACAACAACTGAGAGACTGATACAGATATTCACACAGTTTAGTCACTTACCATGCATTCAGTAAGAGACATTTAATCACTAACGTATACAGTCATTCACACACCTATTAAATCCTCCACCCAGACACTTATACACCAACTCATTCCTCAATAAACCTTGGCAATAACATATATAAAATATATTTAAACTTTACAAAAACACACATTCACTGGATGATGTCATCAGTGATGTCATTTGAGATGTCATCAGTGATGTCACTGACCATGTTATGAGTGATGTAATATGTGACGTCATCAGCAGTGCATTGCGGGGGCGCGAGTTATAGTTAGCTCTACTAACTATAACGTTCGAATTTCTGTTTTTGTATGAGTGAAATGATCAAGTAACTATAACGTCCCTGAAACCAATGTTTTTTTCTGTGAATTTCTAAGGTTTTTTTATATGCTAATTTCTAACTATAACGTCCCTGAAACTTATGGTTTTTTCAGTGAATATATATATATATATATATGTCGGATTTCCAGTCATCTTTCTGCTATGTCGGGTACCTTATGGTCAAAAATTCAAACTGGATATCTCTTTTTGAGAATTCCGTCAGTTGGTTTGTTCTTTACCTACTGGGTCAAATGTTGATCTTAAGTGTCTTCTGTTGACAAGATTTCCCTTTCCTATGTTCTTTTCAGGATTATGGTAGTAACAGCCTCTTAGGATAGTTTTGGTCATTTAGAACTACTTCGATGCTAAGTCAACTATGTTGTTTATTGAGGGAATGCTCTCTCTTTTTGTCTCTCCCTGAATTTTCTGTTGTTTTGGTATCATGTGCTGGTGTTTCAGTTCTATAATATACGTGTTATAGGAATAGATTTTGGTGTGTGTATCTCTGTGTATACATATTTAGATGTAGCTCTGCTATATACAATAATGCAAGATACAGATTATATCTCTCTTCACTGTATGTTATGTTATTCTTTATATATATATATATATATATATAATCACAGGAACCGATAAGAAATTCGAAGAAGGAGGGAGGAGCCTAGCGCGCAACCAAGATGGCCGCGTAGGTGCGAGGCTCCCGAGGACCTCCGCGACCTCCTGAATTAATCCTGGCGATATCCTGTCCTTGTTGAGGGGACTGTGTCGGGGAACCCGAGCTGAGGCGCCGCCCGTTTTTTGGGCTCGAATCGGACCCCGAACACCGGTGGGAGCATCGATCGACGGTTGCGGCCTTCTCCTCGCCGGCCCCCCGGATTGGAGTAGTGGGGCGATCCGGGGACAAAGTGAATAACAGCGGCGAGCGGGGCTGGGCGGCTCGCGTACCCCGCACTTTCACTTTCGCTTTTGCGCCCTCCTTGCTTCTAGCGGGGTCGGGCTGCGGAGCGGGGTGCGGTGGTGTGGCCTTGTCCAGGTGCCCGGCTGACCCGCCGGTGGTGGGTTGACCCGCGGCCCGGTGGTCGCCCCCGCCCCCCCCCTGACACCCGTGATTTGGTGTGGCGGCCCGTTTGGAGATCTTGGCACGACGGTGGAAGAGCCAGCATGTCCACCAAACAAGATGGCGACCGGGCGAAGATGAAGACAACTCGCCGTGGCACGGCGCACCAGGCCAATAGTATGGATCGCTACACGCTCCAGAAGGGTTCTCCGGAGACATCGCGGACATCCCCGGTGGGCCCGACGGAGGCACCTGCCCATCCGGCAGATCTGACCCTCCGGGACGTCATGGGCGCCATCGCGGAGATGAAGGCCTCAGTGGACCAGCGTTTCGATACCTTGGCGCAAAAAATTGACTCGGTCCTGGTGGATGTGGGCCTTGTGAGGGCAGACTTGTCAAAAACAAACGACCGAGTCGACTCCCTGGCCCACACCACAACGAGCCTCACGACGGACGTGGTGGCCCTCCAGAGGGAGGTGCGCCGGCTTGGCCAGGTGAGCGCCCTGATGGACCGGCGACTAGAGGATTCCGAGGGTCGGGCCCGGAGGAATAATGTCCGTATTATTGGTGTGCCGGAGGGCCGAGAGGTGGAGGCGGCGGATCTCTTCGTGGAAGAATTGATCCTGACCCATCTCCAGCCCCGGGGGCTGAGTAAGCTTTTTGCGGTGGAGCGTGCCCACCGGGTCCCCGGGGGCCGCCCTAAGACCGGTGCCCCGCCGCGGCCTCTTATTGCCCGGATTTTTAATTTTCGGGACAGAGATGCCATCCTCCAGACCTCCAGGCAACAGGGACCGGTCAGGCTGGACAACATGGACGTACACTTCTACCCAGACTTTACTCCGGCGGTCCAGAAGCAGCGACAGAGCTTTCTTGGTGTTAAACGTCGCCTAAGGGACCTAAACCTCAAGTACTCAATGCTCTTTCCGGCTAAGCTGAGGGTGGAGGTGGATGGCCGTACGCACTTCTTCGACCGGCCCGAGGCGGCTGGGGACTGGTTAGACACTTTGCCTGGGGATCGGGGCGGGGGGGGCGCGGCTGGCGAGGAGGGCCCGCCGGATCAGAATTGAGGGGTGACTGTATAGGCCTTGCTCTGGATGTTGTTCCTTTACCATATATTGCTTTCGTATGTTCCCCTCCCATGGAGGTCGGGTGGGGTCTGCTGGGGGCTTCCCTCCTCCTCTGGGGGACTAGTTAGTATTTAGCTATGGGGCGACAGGCACACTGCACTTTGGGGGGGCTGTCTGGGCTCATGCAGGGGTGCAGGGAGGGGGGAGTTCTGTTGGGACCGGGGGGTGGGGGGGGTGTGTTGTTTGTTAGCACCGCAAGGCAAACCCGCAACTGTTTTGTCGTTTTTAAGATGCTCGGTGGGGGACGACCGATTGTTTCGACGTATGATGGGGGGTAGGGATTTGACTGTGTTGTCATGGAATGTTAACGGCCTGGGGGATAGGATTAAGCGTGGTGTGGTCCTGCAGTATTTAAAACGTATTTCACCAGATGTTGTCTTCCTGCAGGAGACGCACCTTATAGGTAACACCTTTCATGCAATGAATCGGCGGGGATATCGTTTGGCGGCCCACTCCGGCTTCACTTCGGGCTCGCGGGGGGTGGGTATTATGGTCAAGAATTCGCTCCCGTTGGAGATTGACGAGGTGCGTCATGATGAGAGGGGACGCTACACTGTTCTGGTGGGACGAATGGAGGGTAGAGTGTTTATCTTTATCTCAGTGTACGTCCCGCCTGGGTTACAAGCCACTACATTTGCAGACCTGGGGCGCCTCCTTCTGGACCTTCCGAGTGGCCTGTTGGTGGTTGGAGGGGACTTTAATGCGGTTGCCTCCGGGTCTATGGATCGCCATCCCCCTAGGGACCTCCCCCGGGCACAGGCATGGCTGCCCGGCCTTTTAGACACGCTGGGCCTGGTGGACTGCTGGCGCTTAAAGCATCCTGGATTGCTACAGTACACCTTCCACTCGGGGGCCCATGGTAGCCTCTCGCGGCTTGATTACATCCTTGTCCCGGCGGCCCATGCAGGGAGGGTGGGGGAGGTGCGCCATTTGGCACGGGGTATCTCAGACCACTCCCCATTGTTGTTGCATTTCGATGTCTTCCCGAGGGGGGATGGCAGGGTGGCCCCGATTAATGCATGGTATTTGCGCGACCCCACCATTCGTGCCGACTTGATCAAATCCTTACAGCGCTATTTTGATGAGAATGTGGGGTCGGTTCCGTCTGCCATCTCCCTGTGGGAGGCTTTCAAGGTGGTTCTTAGAGGGGAGGCCCTCTCCGTTATTTCCAATGCCCGGCGGCGCGAGCGGGAGGAGGTGACCCGGGTTGAGGCCGAAATTGCAGAACTGGAGGGTGACCTGGGGAGCGGGGTAACAGACGCCAAGTTGCATGTGTTGCATTTAAAGCAGGCGGCCTATCGGGCCCTCGTCACGGAGGCGGCCAGGGGCCTCAGTAGAGAGCAGCAGGGGCGACTGTATGATGTGGGTGACAAGGCTGGCAAACTGATTGCGTGGTTGGATAAGAGGGAGAGAGCGAGCCGCGTGGTGCCTTTGATTGAGAGCGTGGATGGAGTGTGTGTCACCGAGCCGGAAGCCATTGTCTCCTGCTTCGCGGACTATTTCCGCGAAGTTTACTCCCCGGTTTCTCCCTGCTCGGAGGAAGATTCCCATGCCTTGCTTCGGGACATCGCACTGCCCTCCCTTACGGTGGAGGACAGGGATTCGCTGGATGCCCCGCCCACGTCGGACGAAATTGCCTCGGCTATTCGCTCGGTTGCATCCGGCAAGGCCATGGGCCCCAATGGTATTCCCATTGAGCTATACAAGCTACGCCCGGATGTGTTGGCGCCCCACCTGCGCGCGATGTTCCTTGCGGCCCACTCGCAGGGCTCCCTCCCGCCGGACCAGCGTCTGGCTACAATTGTGGTGATCCATAAGGAGGGGAAGCCCCGTGAACGGGTCACATCCTATAGGCCGATTTCGCTTTTGAACGCGGAGCCCAAAATCCTCGCCAAGGTGTTGGCCAACCGGTTTGTTGGCGTGGTGGGCGATTTGGTCCACCAAGACCAATCGGGCTTTATACCACACCGCAACACGGCGCTTAATCTGCGGCGCTTACATGGGGTGCTCGCGCGTGTTCCATTTGTGCGGGAGCCGGCCATCTTGGCGTCCTTGGACGCCACCATGGCGTTTGATACGCTCGAATGGCCATATATCTGGGCGATGCTGGCGAAGTTTGGGTTCGGCCCGGGTTTCGTCAGCTGGGTCAAATTGCTATATTCGGGCCCATTGGCGCAGGTGGTGGTGAATGGGCGAGTATCGGCCCCATTCGCGCTGGGGCGGGGCACGCGACAGGGTTGTCCCCTGTCGCCTCTCCTGTTCGCCCTGGCCATGGAGCCCCTGGCGGAGTGGCTGCGGTGGCACCCTTCTATCCGTGGTCTCCGCTGGACCCCCGAGCATGAGGACCGCGTGTCCCTCTATGCTGACGATATCCTTTTGTATCTCGCCTCCCCGCGCAAATCACTGATCGTCCTGGTTGATGTTTTGCGCTCCTTCGGTCGCAACTCAGGCCTGGTCATCAACTGGGCGAAATCCTGTGTCTATGTGCTTTCCGGGGAGGCTCCGGTCCTGCCACGGGACTGTCCGATCCAGATTGCCTCCCAGGGTTTCCGGTACCTGGGTATATATATCACTCTTGACCCGGAGGCCCGCTATGAGCGGAACTTGCTGCCCCCCCTCCAGCGTTTGAGGGAGGACGTGGTGCGCTGGCGGCGTTTGCCGCTCTCGCCGCTCGGCCGAGCGGCCTTATTTAAAATGATGTCCCTGCCGCGCTTCCTCTACGCCCTCCAGAATACCATGGACTTGGTCCCGGCACGCTACTTTCGCGAGGTGGAGGGCCTCCAGCGGCGCCTGTTCTGGGACGGGAGGCCGCGTATTGCTCTGGCTAAATTGACGCTCCCGTGGTACGATGGAGGGGTCGCCCTCCCGGACATCAAACGGTATTACTGGGCCTCCCAACTAGCTGCAATTAATCATGGCCTTTACGGGCCCGCCTTGAACCCGGCATTTGAGATGGACAGGATGCTTCTGCCCGGTGGCGATTATAATCGAGCGCTCTACTCTGGCGCGCCCGACTCCCGTTTGACGGGACCGACGCGTGTCATGGTGCGTGTCTGGCACGCGGCTAATGCAGCTATGGGGTGGAAGGACCGTTTGACCCGAGCGTCTCCGCTGTATGCATCTGAGAGGTTGGGCTCCCTGTGGATGTCGAAGGGCTTCGAGAAGTGGGACACGATCGGAATCAGCACGGTGGGAGATCTCTGGACGAGGGGGGGATTCAAAACTTTTGAGACGCTGCAGGCGGAGTTTCAGCTGCAGGGCAGTGAGTACTTTCGGTACCTACAGGTCCGCCATGCGCTGGGCTCCGTCTTCCCGGATGTCGCATCCATTCCGGAGTCTTCCCCCCTGGAGGACAGAGTGCTAGATGGCCATGTCCCGGACAGCACGATCTCCCTCATATACAAAAAATTGATCAACGATAGATCGTGCCTGCTGACTAGTCTCCGCGCGGCTTGGGTCGCCGACGGGCTGGAGCTGGACGACGAGGATTGGATTTCTGCGGTGGCCTCTCCGAAAGAGGTGGCCATCCCGGCTCGCCTTCGTTTCGTCCAGCTCAAGATCCTTCACCGGGTCTACGTGACGGGGCCAAGGCTTCTACGTATGGGTTTTGCCGGTGATGGAATGTGTAAGCGTGGCTGTGGTGCGTTGGCGACTTTCATGCATATACTGTGGGAGTGCCCGAAGGTGGAGCGATTCTGGCGTGGTGTGCATGAGGTTCTACGAGTGGTTACGCGTGTCGCGCTGCTGCCTGAAGCGAGGAGATGCTTGCTGAATGTCTGGGAACCTAATGATTATTCGGTCCCCCAGACGCGGTGGGTGACTCTGGGATACATGATAGCTAAGCGTGATATTGCTCAATTGTGGGGATCCCAGAGGCCCCCTGCGGTGTCGGCCTGGAAAGAGCATATGGATTGGTGTATGTTTCGTGAAAAGGTGGTGTATGTGGCGAGGGGTAAGCCTGGGGCGTGGATGAAACTCTGGGGCCCCTGGAACGCCTACCGCGGGGGTATTTGTGAGCCGCCACTGCTACCGGCTGCCTCGCCTGCTCCGTCTCCCTAGATGGCCCCCCTCCCTCGGCCGCGGGCGCGCGGTCCCCCAGTCCCTGATCTACTCCCGTCCCCCTCTTCAGAGTTTTGCTGCTGTTTGGATCCCCCACTTATGGAGCACGTGTTGTCACTTTGGATCGCGGGTTGCCTTGCGGTTGTGGTTTGTTGATGTTGTTTTGTTTTAAGAAAATGGAACCGTATTGTGGGCATGGAGCTATGTGGCCTACACCATTGATTACCCCTGTTTTCCTACTGTGCACCGCTGAGAGACTTTTTGCTGTATGTATGTAATATGCTTCTGATGCTCTAGCGGCCGGCCGTGTGGTTGTAGGCCCATACCTGTAACTTTTATAAACTGTAATAAACGGTTTCAAAAAAAAAAAAAAAAAAAAAAGAAATTCGAAGAAGGCAATGTCACTACCTCTTGTTCCAAAGATCACACGGACCTCCAGTTAAGTGCTATTTATTTTGCTTGCAGCGTTTAATTATAGTCCCGCCCTGTGGGCGTGCCTTCCGGCTGCATTGTGGTCATTGTAGTATGGCAAAATTACTCCGTAGTGGTGTTCTGCCAATAAAGAAGGTTTGAACACAAAACAGCTCCAGCGCTCTGTGAAGATTATAGCGCAGATTGGAACAAACGTGATCGTTTTGGCAGTATGTACGAGCAGGGACCCAAGTGTCTGATTCTACAGCAACCTACTAAAGGAATATAAGAAGTAGAAAGGCTGGGCTGAACACCACTATGGAGTAATTTTGCCATACTACAATGACCACAATGCAGCCGGAAGGCACGCCCACAGGGCGGGACTATAATTAAACGCTGCGAGTGCGGCGTGAAACGAAATGCAGCCTTGTGCCTAATGGACTCCAGTGATCAAGGGCTTGGGAGCCAGAAACATGTTTGGAGATCGTTTTGGCTGTTGAAAGTGACGTTGGTTTCCCTGCAAATTCTGCCAATAAA
The DNA here is from genome assembly GCF_964204655.1 of Triturus cristatus. Classification (NCBI taxonomy): domain Eukaryota; kingdom Metazoa; phylum Chordata; class Amphibia; order Caudata; family Salamandridae; genus Triturus; species Triturus cristatus. Next base: position 1,149,792,480 of record NC_140590.1, on the reverse strand, counting down.
GAAGGTTTGAACACGATTTGTGAGTGGCGCCTCAAATGTTGGGCAGTTCTTTTGGATATATTTAGCGGCCCCGCCCAGGGTCGCGAGGTGCCCCGCTGCTACAAAACAGCTCCAGCGCTCTGTGAAGATTATAGCGCAGATTGGAACAAACATGACCGTTTTGTCAGTATGTACGAGCAGGGACCCAAGTGTCTGATTCTACAGCAACCTACTAAAGGAATATAAGAAGTAGAAAGGCTGGGCTGAACACCACTATGGAGTAATTTTGCCATACTACAATGACCACAATGCAGCCGGAAGGCACGCCCACAGGGCGGGACTATAATTAAACGCTGTGAGTGCGGCGTGAAACGAAATGCAGCCTTGTGCCTAATGGACTCCAGTGATCAAGGGCTTGGGAGCCAGAAACATGTTTGGAGATCGTTTTGGCTGTTGAAAGTGACGTTGGTTTCCCTGCAAATTCTGCCAATAAAGAAGGTTTGAACACGATTTGTGAGTGGCGCCTCAAATGTTGGGCAGTTCTTTTGGATATATATATATATATATATATTTTTTTTTTTAGGAAACGAGTGCTTCATCATCACACCACGTTAATATTTAAAATAAAGTGCCGTCAGCATGGTTAATTATTGGAGATGCCTATGATTAAGGAAAGATATCCGAAACGCGTCAGGCAAGACTCACAGGTTGGAGTACTGGTCCTGCTTTCAGGAAGATTGCGGCGTCCCGAGTGCGCTCTCATGTGCTGAGCACTCGTTTCCTGATGTTTATTCATGCTGGCTTACGACGTGGAGAGTGCACCACCCTTAGACAGTAAGGGGCCACAGGCACATAATCACGCTGTTGCCGCATGTGGGGAAGCTGATCCATGAATTATGGGCTGGATTGGCACTGCTCGGCTCATTCAGGGCCGATTTACCTATCCCAGTTTGGCCAGAGACAGGCTGCCGGAACTACAAGTCCCATAAGGCTTTGGGAACTCTTATCAAGGAGCCCATTGGTGGGTTAATATTTAAAATAAAGTGTCGTCAGCATGGTTAATTATTGGAGTTGCCTATGATTAAGGAAAGATATCCGAAATGCGTCAGGCAAGACTCGCAGGTTGGAGTGCTGGTCCTGCCTTCAGGAAGATTGCGGCTTACCCGAGTGCGCTCTCATGTTCTGAGCACTCGTTTCCTGATATGTATGTATATATATATATATATATATATATATATATATATATATATATATATCCTGTAGTTTCACATATATATATATATATATATATATATATATATATATATATATATATATTACCTACTGGCGGTCGCCAGTAGGTAGTTATAGTTAGGACCACGTTTCCATAGGAAATCCGCAACATTCTATTTTGAATAACTTTTGCGCCGGTCGACGAATCATCGCGAATTTTTCAAAATAGGTGGGGCGCTACGCTCCGCTCCTACCCTGAAAGTCTCGGGGGTATTCGTCAAGCGGGGGCTGAGATAAAAGGGGGGTCCCAAAACGCGTTTTTCCCATGCATTTTTCCATAGGACCTTTAGACACAGCTACAGCCCGAACGGCTGAACAGAATTACTTGAAATTTGGCAGAGAGGTAGTCCTCAGGTCAAGGAAGTGCCTTTTGTAGGTTTGGTGTAAATCTGTTCAGTAGATTCTGAGAAAATAGCCTTTAAATCAATATATATATCTGAGCCAGCTTACGGTGCGCTTACGGTGCGCTTACCGTACGCGTACGGTGACGTGCGCGAGCGCGATTCTGATTGGCTCTTAGATCTTAGTAAACATTCGAATCGGCCGAAACCAGGAAGCGGCGGCCGCCATTTTCTCTCTCGCACTCTGTGTGGGGCAGCATAAATGAAGCCCAAAAATGTGTAAAGGGGCAGTATATTGAGATAATAATTACCCAGCAGTGATATACGGGCCCCCAAACAACCCCCAAGGCTTTTTTTTAAAAAATCGCCGATTACGTTTACCGTACGCGTACGGTAAAAATTTATTTAAAAAAAAAAAAATTATCGACACTCTCCCCACCCCATGGGCAAATGGTGCCCAAAGGGCACCATTTGTGCATGGCATATCATACAAATGAAAATAATAAATAAAACATTTCACAACGATGTGCATAATATGTCCCCCATGTGCGCACGGTGCGCGAAGCGCATCGTGCGTACATGGCCCATCCTGCATAATGTGGGCACGCGGTGCGCGCAGCGCACCGCGTGACCACCGTGCGTGCATGGCACTAACTGCGTAAAGTGGGCACGCGGTGCGCGAAGCGCACCGCGTGCTCACTGTGCGCGCACGGTGCACAAAGCGCACCGTGCGCGCACGGAACGAACTGCGTTAACTGGGCGCGCACGCCACGAATGGCGTAAAGTAAGTTAGCATTTAAAAAACCGTACAAATTCACTGAAAAAACCATAGGTTTCACACACGTTATAGTTAGGAATTAGCATTTAAAAAACCTTGCAAATTCACTGAAAAAACCATAGGTTTCACACATGTTATAGTTAGCTGTACATTTTACTGATAAAAAAACAATGAAATTCCCCCGTTATAGTTACTGTAGGCAACTATAACTCACGCGACCGTAATCCTCTGCTGATGACATATGTGTCTTTATGAAAAAAAAATATTTGTAATATATGTATAGCTAAAATTTAATGGAAGAAGACATGGGCAAATAAGTGTCTAAATACAGTATTAGCATCAGCAGAGGATTACGGTCGCGTGAGTTATAGTTGCCTACAGTAACTATAACGGGGGAATTTCATTGTTTTTTTATCAGTAAAATGTACAGCTAACTATAACATGTGTGAAACCTATGGTTTTTTCAGTGAATATATATATATATATATATATATATATATATATATATATATATATATATATATATATATATATATATATATATATATATATACACACACACACACACACACACACACACACACACACACACACAAAGTTCCGTAGTAACTGCAACCAGCAAGGAACACACGGGCACAGACCACAATAGCAGGTGAAATCCAGAGTTTATTACATGCCAAGAATGGTCCACATAACGCGTTTCGACCGCCGACTTGCGGCCTTGATCACATAGCCACGCTACATACAAGTAGCGGCTTAAATAGGCAGGTAAGTGAGAGACGTTGCAATGTGCTGTAAAACTAACAAAGTGTTGGTGCTTTACGGTAGTAGATTACAATGTATGGCAGTGACAATGCATAAATTTACTTTACTGTAATTTGTGACAGTTTTGAGGCAATGACTATGTAGGAAAACTGGTTTACTGTAATGACCGGTTACTCACCGGTAATGTTCATTACTCCGAGTCGTAGCCCTCCCCGTCCCAGTCCTAACCAGATGAGCATAGCGCCTCCCACCAGACACTCCCAAGCAACTTGAAACCCATCCCTTCCCTCCAGGCCACACCCATACCCTGAGGCATATAACTCCGTGACCCGCCAGTCCACATCCTGTACCAACCAAGCACATGAAGCCAAACAGGGAGGGAGGGATGGGAACCTGGACTGGGACGGGGAGGGCTACGACTCGGAGTAATGAATATTACCGGTGAGTAACCGGTCATTACCTCCTCGTCAGCCCTCCCCGTCCCAGTCCTAACCAGATGAGCAGATACCAAAGCAAGAATCGGCTTCACTCAGTAGAAAAAACAGACTTTAATAAGCACAGAAAAGTCACACCACCGGAGCAGAACGCAACACAGCATCCCCAAACCCAGCAGAATCAGTCCCCCCTACCACCAAACGATAATGGGACATAAACGTGTGAGGAGAACTCCAGGTAGCAGCCCTGCAGATCTCGGCCATGGAAGCCCCTTGAAAACAAGCCCAGGAAGCCGCCACCCCCCGAGTCGACCTCCCCTGAACAGAACCAGGAGCCAACGCCCCACAGGCCTCATACGCAGCACCCACAGCCCAATGCAGCCAACGACTGAGGGTAGCCCCAGAGGGCTTCAGACCTTGACCAGCCAGCCCAAAGGTCACAAAAAGGGATTCCACCTTACGAAAAGGCGCAGTACGCATCAAATAGATCTCCAGAGCCCTCCGAACGTCCAAACAGTGCAGCCGCACCTCCACCTCCGAAAGAGGACCAGGACAGAAAACAGGCAACACCAGATCCGAAGAGCAGTGAAAAGAGGAAGGGATCTTGGGAACAAAGGAAGGATCAGGCCGTAGAACCACCCGATCAGGGAAAAAACGTAAAAAAGGGGCCGAACAAAGCAAGGAGCCCAACTCCCCAATCCGCCGAGCCGAGGTAATAGCCACAAGGAACAGAACCTTGATAGTCAGAAACCTCAAAGACACCTCATGCAGAGGCTCAAAGGGAGTCACCTGTAAAGCCCCCAAAACCAGAGGCAGATCCCAACTAGGAGCAAAGGACCGAATGACAGGCTTCTGAAGGAAACAACTCCGCAACAAGCGGGACACCAGGGGAACCACCGGGTCACAGACCGAACCCCGAAAGGCCCGGACAGCAGCCCACTGAGCCCTCAGGGAGGACACAGCGAGACCCAAGTCAAACCCGTCCTTCAAAAACTCCAAGACACGCACCGGATCCACCTCCAACGCAGACCACCCATGCGCCTCACACCAAGACTGAAAAGAAACCCAATGCCAGGCATAGGACTTGAGAGTCGAAGGGCGCCTGGACCGCTGAATAAATTCCGCCACAGAAGAAGAACACCCCAAAGCCACAAGGTTCATCCTCTCAACAGCCAACCCGCCAATCGCAGGCGGACCAGACACTCCCGAGATAGAGGGGGAAATGACAAGGGACAAGGGACCACAGGCAACCTCCAGCAAGGCCCCACCGCCAACTTCAATAACAGAGGGAACCAAGGCCTCCTGGACCAATCCGGAGCCACCAGGATCACTGAAGCCCGATCCAGCTTGACCTTCAGGAGAACACGCGGAAGCAGAGCAATAGGGGGAAAGGCATACATCAGGCCCCCCTCCCACCGGAAGGACAGGGCATCCACCCTCCAAATCGCCGCAGAGCGAACCAGAGAACAATACCTCTCCCTCAAGGCGTTCCCCGGAGCGGCAAACAGGTCCACCACCGGGATCCCGAACCGAGCCATCAGGCAACCAAACACATCCTGTGTCAGGCACATGTCCGACAGGGAGGGAAACACCCTGCTCAGGCGATCCGCCTCCGTGTTCAAAATCCCCGGTAGATGTAAAGCCCTCAGAGACAGCAAGTGAGACTCCGCCCAAAGGCCGATACTTCGCGCCAACAAATTGAGGGAAGCCACCTTCGCGCTCCCCTGGCGGTTGATATAACACACCACTACCGTGTTGTCTGACCGTATCATCACATCCCTCTGGAGGACACAAGGCAGAAAATGAGTCAACGCCAACTGAACCGCCTTCAACTCCCTCCAATTCGAGGACATTCCCGCCTCCGGCACAGACCAGAGACCCTGCACCGACTCCTGACCCAAGACCGCACCCCAACCCACTTCGCTGGCATCGGTCGTCAGGACCAACCTTTCCTGGGACACAAAGGGCAAGCCCTGTAAGAGGTTCCAATCCACCAGCCACCAGGACAACTCTCGGGCGATGGACACACCTCCCGGTATCAACCGTTCGTAATTCAGAGAAGCCGGATCCCAATGCCCCAGAAGATGATTCACTAGGGGGTACAAATGTAAACGGGCCCAAGGAACAATCATAACAGTAGCTGACATTAGCCCCTGAACACGCAACCACTGGCGAGCCGTGGAAGACTTAGCCCCCAACACCTTCCTCAGCTCGTGCATTAGAGTCAATCTGCGTGGTTCCGACAGGAAGACCTTCCCCAACCTGGTGTTGAACAAACCCTCAATGAACAGCAGATCCTGAGTGGGGTGAAGATGGGACTTCTCCAAGTTCAGAATCCACCTGAACTATTGAAGGAGACTGCAAACCTCCAGGGAATGTGCCTGAGCCTGAAGGAAAGAAGAGGAAGAAATCAACCAATCGTCCAAGTAAGGGAACACCTGAATACCCCGAGCATGCAGCAAACCCTCCAAGGGAGCCAACACCTTAGTAAACACCCTTGGAGAGGCAGACAGGCCAAACGGTAATACCCGGAACTGGAAATGATCCACCCCCACACAGAAACGCAGGAACCTCTGCGAATCCGCGTGCACTGGCACATGAAAATAAGCGCCCCGGAGATCGAGAGAAGTCAGGAAATCCCCCACCGACAGGAAGGGAAGAATCAACTGCAGAGTCACCATTTTGAAGGACCGATGAGGGATACACAAGTTCACCGCCATCAGATCTAGCACAGGACGGAAGTCCCCATTTGGCTTCTGGATCAAGAACAGGATTGAGTAAACCCCCCGACCCCTTTGACTTACAGGCACCTTTACCACAGCCCCCTTGGACACCAAGTCCCGAACTCCGTCCAACAGAGCACGGCATCTCGCCGGAGACCTGGGAACAGGGGTAGACCTGAACACATCCACCGGAGTTCCAAATTGTATCCTGTAGCCCAGCCGGACCACCTGCAGGACCCACTGGTCCCGAACGAACTCCTCCCAGACCGGAAAAAAAAAAGTGAGGCGACCCCCAACCGGCATCCCCATCATCACATAGTCACGACTTGGAGGGACCTGCCGAAGAGGAAGCACCCTGCTGACCCCGGGACTTGCGGAAGGAAGGGGCACCCCGGCCACGTCCCATACCACGAAAGGGCTGGGCCGCCATTTTAGACTGAAACGCCTGCCCAAAAGCCCGCTTATAACCCGCAAACTTCCCCTTCTGAGAAGAGCGGACCGGAGCCAACAATTTCTTGTCCTCCGCTGTTTTCTTAATCAAAGCCTCCAATGCCTTCTGAGCAGCCTCCACCTTCCAAGTCTTAAGCCACAACTGCCTCCTAGCAGCAACCGAGGCACCAGCAGCCGCCGCTGCAGCGCTAAGGGAGTCAAAGGACAAATCCGCCAAGAAACGCAACTGTTGTTCCAACATGGATAAAGACTCCGAGGGATCCTCCTTCTGCATGAGCTGCGCAGAAATACCCTGACAGTCTTTAAGAAGCGACTGAACAAGAAAGCTGGTGTAAGCCGCAAACCGAACTGCAAGATTAGAGGCAGCAAAGGACCGCTTCAAGGCCCCTTCAACACGCTTGTTCCCAGGATCAGAAGGAACCGCATCCTCAGACACCACCAGGCTCTGAGACGCCATACCAGCAAGCAGGGAATCCACCTTCACCACAGCTGGAAATTCCTCCGTGAATCCCTGCAAGGGATCCCTCCTAGCCAGAAACCGGGGAAAGGCATGTTTGTCCACATCCTTCCATTCCCCCTCCAGCACCCTCCGCACAGAAGAATGAATGGGGAGGCTTTCAGGTTCTTTCTTCAGGTAATTAGCGAAGAAGTCAGACTCTCCACCCGTCACGGGACCAGGGAACCCGAAATTGTCCCGAACATGCTGCAGAACACAACGAAGGTCGGACCCCTGGACAAAACGACCCTTCACCTCCTCATCAGAGTCCATGTCTGGATCGACCTCCGCCGAGGCATCCAATTTCTGTTTCTTAGGCCCAATGGGATCACGAGCCACAAAGGCAGCCGCCACCGCCGCCTCAATCATCTTCTGAATATCCGCCAAGGAAGGAGCAGTGGAAGACCCAGCGACCACCACCTCATCCACACAACCGAGCTCACGTACGTCCGCACCTCTACCCTCCATGTTGTGAACATGAGAACAGAGAAACAGACCCCAAGAAATACCGAGCCCAACAAGGAAAAAAATCCCCAAAGGCCAACCAGGGAAAGCCTCACCGATCCCCAGCCAATCCCCAACAGGACTGAAGACCGGCCCTAAAACCGGCCAATCAGAGACATCTAAACATCCAATAAAAGGAAAGGACAGGACAGGGCCCAACCGTGAGGACACCAAGAAACCCAGAAGCCCCCGCACTAGGAACCAGTGAACACGGAGGTAAGAAACACCTCCAAAGCCCCAGTAGAGCTGCAGGTGATTAGAGCCACAAAAACCCCATACGACCCCCACAGACAGCAGAGACAGACATGAGGACCGGGGAAACTCCTTCCCAGGGCTCCCACAACGCAGCTCCACCCAATCTTTAAAATCAAACTGAATAGAATCAATGGGAATTGAACCTGTAACCTTGAGAGTAAGAGCCTCAGACCTTAACCATAAGGCCACAGTGACTCCTGAAAGTCAAAGACCTGAGGAAGCGTGAAGCGGACTGCATAGCAGCAAAAACGGCAATCTGGAAACCGAACTGCCTATACCACATGAAACGAAGTGGTAAATCAAACAGGAGACAAGTATCCCAACACCGTGCCCCCACTGAGGAAAGGAGAAGCCAAAACCGCCACGCCCCCGGCGCGCAGAAAGGCAAGCCGCGCCTCACACACCTCCCCTCCCCCCAGGCGATCCCGCTAGAGCAGGGAACTAACCCGGAAGAGAGGAGGCCACAGCAGGGAGTCACCACCCCACACCAGGTAGTCCGGACCCCCCAACCCCATGGTCCCGCTAAAGCAGGGACTCAAAGCAAATGCCACAATGTAAAAACTGGCACATAAGGGGTATAAACGGGCGCTAAACATCCTGTTTCACACTCACCTGACAGGAGGCCAGTCCCAGCACCTTCTGTCACGTCGAAGTCCGCCCGGAAGTGAATCCGCAGAAAAAACAAACAGGATGTGGACTGGCGGGTCACGGAGTTATATGCCTCAGGGTATGGGTGTGGCCTGGAGGGAAGGGATGGGTTCAAGTTGCTTGGGAGTGTCTGGTGGGAGGAGCTATGCTCATCTGGTTAGGACTGGGACGGGGAGGGCTGGCGAGGAGGTAATGCCAGGAGTAGTAGACAAGAGCAAACTGCTTCCTTGCCCTTAGAAATGGTAGAGTTATTCGGTTAGACCTCAGAGTTGAGTAAAACCAGGAGAAATGAGAACTGACTCTCGAAGGCAGCGTGATGCAGAGAAAACACGGAAATAGTGTGAGGTAAGATATCGTATGATGACTGAAGACACACATTCCTCGCTAACGGGTACAGTGTGTCATCCGATTAGGGTGTGGGGGGCGAGTGCCCAAGTAACACTAATCACAGGTGTATGCCACAATATCCGTATAATGTGTTGAGGAGCACAATCAGGTTAGCACCCCGGGCGGGATAAAAGACAATAACTACTGGACGAGGAATGTAATTTGAGCAAGAAGATATATGGAAGCAACATAAAACTCATAGCAGCACGCACTCCTCGGTATTAAGTTAATACTGGAAAAGAGAAAGGTGAGAAATATAAAAATAAAAATAAATATAAAGGGCATCGGCAGTGTGTGTCAGACTCTCGCTACAGAGCTACTCAGGACTATAAGGAGTAAGACGCAGCAAGTAATAACCCATAGGTATTTTATGCATGTGGCAATGTCTAGTCTGTGTAGCCAGGAAGTGCCTCATTAGCTACCGTAAATAGTGGCGAGTGAATTGGTGATGAGTGGTGCAACATAGTATAATGTGACAGTTGTGTGTGATGCGATGTCTAAACAAATGTAACTATAATAGCATTTAAACAAATCAAGAGACATATATATACACACACACACACACGCAAAGATCTGGTTATATAGATTTGGGCATATTTGATCAATATTTATAGCAGATTCCTATCTGCATAATTCCCATTCTTGTATCGAGATGCAATTTGTGTCAATTCCAACGTTAGATATTTCTTGGTTTGCAGTGCTACTTTACCATTGTAGATATGTAAGCAATTGCTCCATGTTTTCATCTCTAAGGGTTCTACATGTTGTGTGACCCTAATATCAATCAATCAGGGATTTGTGAAGTGCACTACTCACCCGTGAGGGTCTCAAGGCGCTGGGTGGTTACTTTGTCTAATAGAAGAAAGAAAGAAAGAAATAAAATTTATAATGCGCAGAAACTTAGCCCAAAGGGCATCAAGGCGCCTAAATAATAACAAGGATAGTCCTGCGATGCTAGTGATATGCTTTATTAAAGAACCAGGTCTTAAGGGCTCCCTTAAAAAGGGGCAAAGATGAGATAGCCTTGAGCTCAGAGGGGAGTGCGTTCCATAAACGCGGAGCACTCGATGCAAAGGCTCTTGCTCCCCATCTTGCCTTCTTGATAGCGGGGATAACAAGGAGATTGTGTTGAGCAGATCTAAGACATCTGCCAGGGACATATCTAGACAGCAGAGATCCCAATCCATCAGTCGGTCCTGCCATAAGTGCCTTGTGAACTAGACAAACAATTTTAAAAGAGATGCGATGTTCAATGGGCAACCAATGAAGATTCTTCCTAGCCAGAGTGACAGAGGCTGAGATAGGAAGGTCAAGGACAAATCTTGCTGCTGCATTCTGTGTTGCTTGTAGACGCAGCAGCAATCCCTTGTTGATCTGAGTATATAATGCGTTGCAATAATCTAGGCGAGACCCGATCAGTGCAACAGCTGTTTGTTTTCTTGCTTGTGGGGATAAGTAGTGAACTATTCTACGGAGGATTTTTAAAACTCCCCAACAGGTAGATACAGTTCTATTTATCTGCAAGTTCATAGCCAGCTCAGTGTCAAATATGACCCCCAAGTTTTTTGCAGACTGAGAAGGGGTTGGGCACACCCCCAACGAAGGCGGCCACCATTCATTCGACCAGGCATCTCTATCCTTTCCAAAGATGAGGACCTCCGTCTTGTCGCCATTCAACCTCAGAGAATTAAGGGTCATCCAGTCGGCAATCGATTGCATGCAGCTCCTGAAACCTGCAGCCGAGATGCTAATAGACTGTGCCACAGACACCATAATCTGTGTATCGTCTGCGTACGATACCACCTCCATCCCCTGGGATCTTACTAGTCTCGCAAGTGGGGCCACATAGATGTTGAAAAGGGTTTTTTCCAAGGACAGGAATTGATTTTCATCAGTCCTTGTTCAAGTTTGGTCTCTTCGACTTTGCAGTGAATGTGTTTATTCATCCTGGCTCTAATGTGGATGTGATCTGGTAGTCCTTTTCTTTGGGTTTCTCTGGACAGGATTCCCTCTAATACTCATTTTCTGATGGAGGGAACTGTAGTTTACATGGCTTTAGATATTGCCTCTGGCCTTCTAATCCATAAGCTTACTTTACCCTTTGGGGGTAATGTACTATTGTCACATGGTTGTCTCTTGTCTTCTGACATAGTATTATCGAACTACCCTTGGGTCAAGTTTTTTTGAGGTGGCAGGGTTGTGTTTTTACTCACATTGCCTGTGGTCCTTGCCACAGTTTTTGTAAGGAGCCCCATGCTCCTTTTCATCTAATTCCTACGCTTGTCTGGTCTCTCGTTATTTTGACCAGCTGGTTCTCTCTGAGAACTTTTGTAGGATTAGTTCACAGACCCTACTACGGGTGGGGTATAGCTATTGCATTTAAGCCAAACGTTAAGGAATCTGCTGCTAGATTTCTCTAGATTCTCTATCAGTATCGCATTATCCGGTAGAGACATAGTCTAGCCGCAGATTCCTTATTGCCCTACCCATCCCCCTGCACTGCAAACGATCTTTAGTGGAAGAGGTATTTCCTTTTACATCCCTGGTTTGTACACCAGTGGTCACTGTTTTGCGTGGCTATGTGCTTCAACAATCCATTTGGTCTTTCCTTACAGACCTTGTCTGGGTTTTATCATACCATTAATTTCCTTTTTCTAATTTTTGTTTCAAAGATACCTTGATTTATTTTTATTTTTTGGCACTCTGTTTTCACAGCCAGTTTCTATAGTTGCTCCGCGTTATGGTGCGGAAGGTTTCACAGAAAGAAACTGACGTCCGTACGCCGGATATGACTCTGCTGACATCACAAACGTGGTGGACGTCATTACGGAGTCGTAAGACGCCGTCCCCTGGCGCGCAGAGGTACTGGTGAAAAATGCCCAGATCCAGACTGGCGCCTGGAGAGAATACAAAAGTTAAGGAATCTGCGACTAGACTATGTCTCTACCAGATGATAATGCATTACCGAAGGTAAGTAACTTGTTCGTTGATGCCTCTGTGACTTCATCCTACTTTCTTTCATTTGTAGAGATGACCACAGACGTTTTTATTCTGTCAGTACAAACCAATCATTTGTACATAATTAGCCCTGACTCGAGTAGGCATCTCCATTTGTCCACAGTGAATGTCCTCAGAAGAGACCTTATGGCTTACACGTTTTTTGTTTTCGTCCTTGGGAACTTAAAGGACATCATGTCCAATCTGCATGAGATACGGGGCACATTTAAGTCAATAAATGTAGGGATGAGAGCGTGAGAAAATTGAGCAGCGACTTGGTAAACCAGACTCAGAACAGGTAGATCATTGGGGCAGCTAGTGTGTTACGTAATGGGTGATGGTTGTGGGGAGCAGGGTTAGGAACATTATTTTGGAGGCAGGGGAATGGCATTGAGTGGCCTTCCTAAGACTTCAGCCAATATGAGGGGCTCTGTGTGCCCGTTTCAGTTTCAAGGATTTTGATGTTCCATAAGTGACTCTCCAGTGGTGTATCTTCTTGCATCTGCAATGATCAACCATTGACACACGTGGGGCTTCACCTTTCAAATTATACAGTCAGTTATTTGAAATAAATGAAACAGTTAATAAATCTTGTAAAATCAGGGTGTACCACAAGACCTGTACCCCCTTCTCCTCAATTGATATGTATGGCTCATGTTTAGATTTTATAGACCGCGCAAATACTTAAAAGGTACCCTGGTGCTAAACACAGCTGAATTCTACAGAAAGACAAATGAGTGGAGGTGGCCACCAGCTCTGAAGTTTCCTGAATGTCATTAACTGATAAGGTCCTAGATCGGGATGGAGCTTCTTCCAGTATTGAGAGGTAAACCGAGAACTTTTGTGGCTGCTACTGGATCTCAACTGCAGAGAGGAGAATAATGAATAAATTTACGTCATAAATAGACGGGGCCTAGAGTGGTAAGCTTTGAATGTAATGCATGTGGCCATTTGAAGGATCTTCTTGGAGATGGACAACCAGTGTAGCATCTTCAAACAGACCGAAGCACATGCCGTAGTCGGGTCACCAAGCACCCACCTGACAGCAAAATTCTGAACTCATTCAAGCAGTGAAAGTAAATAAATTTGTGAACCAAGGAGCAACAAATTGCGCTTATCAATGAAACTAAAGATCGAAGTCTGTAACACTAAGTGACATGACTCAGGAGGGAAAAAGGAAGAATCTTGCTCAAGGCTTTTAGCTGAAAGAAACAGGAAGACAATTGCTCATTAATCTTTGCAGACAAGGAAAGGTCCGGTTAGAAGAAAACTCCAGAATTTCTGACCACTGAAGCAGGCTTGGATCAGTAGCCAACCTGTAGAAGCCAAAGAGTAACCAGAACACTTTGGGGTATATTTTTGCCTGATGAGATGATAATCTTGTTTTTGTCAGTATTCATTTTCAGGCAGTCCTTCCTCATCCGGTCAAGCACAGCAAGCCCATAACCACAGAAGGCAGTATCATCATTGTGAGAAGTTGGCCTGGTATATGCTGTCCACTAGTTATAGTGGGCACCTTGCACCAGTCCAAACAACCCCTTATTGATGATAGGTTAAAGACAAATGTGAGAAGTTGGCCTGGTATATGCTGTCCACTAGTTATAGTGGGCACCTTGCACCAGTCCAAACAACCCCTTATTGATGATAGGTTAAAGACAACCTTATTTGAAAGCTATCCTAGTGGTAGCTATGGAGAGCAGCCTTCAGGCTAAGTCTTGAAGGAATGTACAGCAGCTTGTTTTACCAGTCTATAATCTCTTGAATGGCTAAATGAAAGGAGACCACACCAGGTATATATATAAAATAGATGAATTTATTTCTAAATACACCCTACTAGTCTCTTTATGAGGCTAGAGGTAAAAGCACATATGTTACACTTCAAATATCACAGTAAATTAGCACAATATACGATAGGTCCTAGGGGCGAACAAAACCATATATTAAGGTAGCGGTATAAGAACCACGACTTGACTAGACACAAGGCCTAGAGCCTGTAGAATCGCTGGGACACCAAGGAACCACCCAAGGTAGTGACACAGGGGACCCACGGGGGACGTGTGCAGTGTGAGAACACAGCCGCGAGCTCCCGTTAGCCTCTATGGGGAAAGTCGCGGTTAGAATTTTAAAGTTTAAGGACACTTAGGAGTGGACCAGGAACAAACCCCTTTGGACTTAGATGGTTCTAGAGCCAACACCCACGGGAGCACTGGAGTACTCGTGTTACCTCACCCAGGGAAGCCGGGTGCATAGGTGTCAAATGGTGTCGGGTGGCGTCATTGTTTTCAATTGCAGATTGCTGAAAAGTGCTGCTGCTGGGAAGATGAGAAGTGTCCAAAGAGATCCAAGCCAGGATCGAAGATGTGAAGAACCTTAAAGCAGAGGGGAAAGAGTATGGGTCACTTGCTAGTGACCAGGGGCACGATAGACGAATGCCCACCGATGTCGGGTGCTTCAGGTGCAAAGAGGGGAAGCTTGACTCTTCGGCCACGAGGGCCAGGAGGCGTTGAAGACGACCAGGAGCTGGATTCGAGCTGTCCCACGAAGGATATCGAGTGCTGCAGCGTCGGTGCCTGGATTGGACACAACCAGCCTTGGCAACAGCAACCCACGCAGGAAGAGGAAAGATGCTTCGGTGCGGACCAGCAAGGTCCTGGGGACTCCCCAAGCGATGGAGAGTCAGGGCACGTCTGGAGCAACCAGGGAAGCCCAATTAAAGTAAGAGTTGCCTTCACAGGGACCCACCAGTCAACAGACCAGGGATCGCGAAGGAGCCTCGAGCAAACACAAAGGGCAGGCTCACGAAACACTCGTGGAGTGTAGGCCAGCAATCTTCGGTGGAAAAGGTGCTCGGGGTCTGGGCTACAAGTAACCCAATGCACAGCCTCAAAGGACGTCGAGAAGCTGATGCACTTGCAAATGTGCACGGTGTCCAGGGGTTCCGGTTCCACGGTACCCACGAGGGCTACGGGTCTCAGTTTTGCTGGGGACTCAGGTCAGCCTCTGGGAAGTCTGGAAACCCACCGCCTGTGTTGCAAATTCTTCGGCGTCCGGTGGGAGCTTCGGAGATGCAGACCGGACAGATGTGTCTTTGATGCCTGCCAAGCAGGAGAGTAACTCCTTTACTCCAAGGGAGATTCTTCAGTCATCTAGTCGTGTAGATCGTCGAAGTTCCGGGATTTCTGTATCAGAGTTTCGTCCAGGTGTAATCTAAAGTCCTCTAGCCAGGGTTTGCTTTCTTATACCCAAGGAAGGGTGTTGGACATACTCTGGGGCTCCACCTATGGGATGGCCAGGAAAGAGGGGTCTCTACACCCATTTCCTTTGTCCAGTTTCGCGCCAGAGCTGGGGCTGGTAGCCCCTGCAACCGGTTTGTAGCTGGGCTATGCACAGGGACACCAAATGTGCCCCCAGTGCAGACTTCAAAGCACTCTTGGAGTGCACCCACCCAGCCCTAATCCACTAAGGCCTGTCTGGGAGGTGGTAAGACCTCCCTGTGACAGGAAACCTATTGTCCATGTTTCCCCTGCCGGAGTTTCGGTCAGCAGCAGGAGGCCAGACCCGTGTCTGTGGCTGGCAGCATCCATTTTGTGATGCCAGGGCTCTGTTAGCTGGTCCCGGGTATACCGGTGCTATCATGTCTCTCCGTCTAGAAGGGTGGGATCATACTCCCACACCAGTTACTGATGTGGGGGTATGATTCCAAGGTGCTTGACACCAAACACAACATGTTTCCGTGCAGCCATCCCAAAGTTAGCATTTACCGTTTAGTTATAATGCACTTAAGAGTATATGGTCAGGCTGCATCACAGACAACCCCAGAGTAGAGATTCCGAAGGCTGCAGAGGGGCTCGGCTCATGCATGGGCACCCTCTCACACAAAACCAAGCAACCTCCCTTCAGGATTGATAAGGACTGCCATAGGGGTGACTGATAGGTGTATATGTGCAGTGATAGGGTGAGATATATTGAACCTATATCTCAGTAAGGGGTGCATGCCCCACCTTACCCAGGCTGCAGTAGCAGACCTGTGGTGTCATTTTGGAGGGCTTCCCAGGGGTGGCATAATACATGCTGCAGCCCCTGGGAGGCCTCTGGGGTACCTATGCCCTGGGAACATAGTATACCATATACTAGGGACTTATAAGGGCACCCCAGAATCCGATCTGTGGTGCACCTAAGGTACATTGAATCCATTTAGAGAGGAAGCAGCTAGACTGGGGTCCTGAATAGAAGGGCCCCAGCCAGACTAAAGTCGAAAAACAGTGAAACATCAGCAAAAAATGGGGGTAACCATAAGAAGCAGATCCTACTCTCCTACAGTCATTCTAAACCAGGTTATCCAAAGAAGCAAGTATTTGTGTGTCGTTAGCATAGCTCATCAATCCGAAACCAGTCGAAAGTATCAATTTAATGAGAGGATGAACATATAGATTAAAAAGGGGAGAGCTGAGGGCAGAATCTTGAGGAGTACAATGAATATTAATTAGCCTTAAAATCAGACTGATAAGAAGGGAGATGTACTGCTTGAAAGTGTTTGGACAGGTAGTACCTAATCCAGTTCAGAGCATTATTTTTAATGCCAACTTCTAAAAGACGATTAATAATATCTTGAATTGGAACTCCCCAGGACCCTTTTGCAATGTTCATTGGTCTGCAGAGGAGACACGTAGAGAAGCCTTCAACATCAAACTCAACTTTGACACAATTTTGAACTTTCTTGATCAAGGCATTTCCAACTTTTTATTGTGCTTTTATACTGGATATAGTATATGAACAATATGGATATACTGTATGAACAATTCCTGTCAAACGTCTTAATTCCTGCAACATACCACTTTTATCAACCAGAATCAGTCCCTTTACATGGTACCTACTATCCAAATCCCAATCAGAACTAGTCGCATAGATTCCATGGCCCAGACACATGTATATGAGAATGTGTGGTAAACGAAAGATGCAAACACCCGAGGTAAGTCTTGAAACCTTTATTCAATAACAGAGAAGGATAAGAGCGGACTCTTCTAAGCAGGTCAGGGAAACAACTGCCTTGGAAGAGAACACTCTCATTCAAACAGGACCATAGAATGTGAACAGAGATACGTTCTAGGAAGACTAGACTGTGAAGCATGCAATGTATATACTACACATCTTCTCCCTTTCCAAATGTAAAAAACAATACTATGGAACAAAACAAGAAAAAAACCAATAGAGGGTTAGCACACAAAATCTTTAAAATAAATGGGTGGTCTGCGGTACCTGAGAGGACAAGAAGAGCAAGGACTCTCAGTGTCTAAAACAGAACCATTGGATTGGGAGGAACAAGGGTTTCCAGAGGTTGCACCCACAGGAATCAAAGAATTACCTCCACCAAGGATAGAACCAGACAGTCTTGGACGAGGGCCCTCCTGAAATTCTTGGGCTAGGACATAACCTCTGTTACTTAGAGAACTCACCTGTTTCTCTTGTTTATGAACCATACCACGTTTTTGGTAGAGTGCAACACGTCAAAAATTCCAATGTTTGCCATTGTTTAGGAGAACACAGTGATCAAGAACCTTTTTGACTGTGTAGGGCCCTTTACATTTTGAAAGGCCGCTCCCAACTCTGCCACTTTTGATTTTAACTAAGTCACCCTCATTAAAACGACAAGGGGGGCGGGGGGGTGGGGTGGCACTGTGTTGTGCGTTTGTACAGTGGCGGCTTGACAGGCTCAATGTTTCCTTTGTTGTGTCGAAAAATCAATAAAAATTTGGTTATCAAAAAAAAAAAAAACGACAAGGGGAAGCTAGATTTGTTTGGGTTCAAGGGAAACTCCACGTAAGGTAACCAGCTGTTTCATCCATGTGGGAACTAATTTAGAGCCAGGAGTCTTTCCCCTCATCAACTCAAAAGGAGACTTTTCTCCATCAATAAGGGGAGTAGTTCGGTAAGCCCAAATCATTTCATTGACCATCTTAAGCACAACAGAACCATTCGCAGAGGCCATCTGGATAATCCCCTTCACAACTTTATTAGCCCTCTCACACAAAACGTTCACCTGAGGGTTGTAAAGAGAGGTACAGTGATGGGCAACACCACAATTCTTCAAAAAACCTTGCATCTCTCTAGACACTAATTGGGTACCAATGTCTGTAATGAGGACAGAGGGAATGCCCTCATCTCTAAATAATTCACAAAGAAACTTGATGGTACTTTCAGTGGTAATATCACTGGTAAATTCAACTACCAACCATTTGGAAAAAACATCTACAACCACAATGGCAAACCTGTCTTTTTCATGTAATTCACCGATAGGGCCAATGAAGTCCAAACAAATGCTGTGCCAGGCCACACCAGGATTTTCAATATGTGTGTTATTGGTCTTGCAGCCCACTTTTAACCTTCTTTTCACCCTTTTTTTTTTTTTTAGTTTTGTTGCATATTTATATAGCGCGAACTCGACCCGAAGGTATTGGAGCGCTTTTACATAGCACCGTATTCCACCCAATCAACTCCTTGTCTATTCAAACCAGGCCACCAGAAATGGTTTTTCTTTTTTTTTTTTTTTTTTTTTTTTTTGTTTATAAAAACCTTTATTCGTATAATTCAGATACACAGCTATTCAGCCGACAACCCGGAGGTTCGGCAGCTCCTCAATCTACAAGTGCAATCATCTACAGCTCTCATACAGGAAAGAAACAAAGGTTCCAATTTTTGTTTTTTAAAAAAAGAAACACAACAAGCAAGGCAATATACATCATAAGTTCGCGTCAGCTCCCAGCGAGGGGGCGGCCCCATTTCCAACATCAGTTCAAGCCATCGGTTGAGAGGAGGAGGGAGTAGCAGAGGCGCTAACATTCTAGCAGAGGTGCATCAGAGATACCCAAGTCGGATGCGAGGCTAGGGGGAAAGTTGCTCCTCTAGTGGTTCAGTGGCAGGAGGCAAACATATGAACCCCCTATACTGGTTCCAACCTCCCCATACCTTATGCCATTTCTTGGGCCTACCCCGCGCACTATACACCGTTTTCTCCCGGAACATGCACCAGTCCATGTTGTCCTTCCAAGCATCCAGGGTGGGAGGGCTAGGGGATCCCCACAATCTTGCAATATCTCGCTTTGCTACCATATTACCTAGGGTCACCCATTGAGTCTGCGCCGCATCGTAGTCTGTAGGACCCCACACATTCAAGAGACAGCGCCGCGCCTCTGGGTGCAATACAATGCCCGTGACCTCCTGCATAACAACGTGAATCCGCTTCTATAGTTCCTCAATCACACCACACTCCCATATAATGTGCAGAAAGGTGCCCACCATCCCGCAGCCCCTTTTACACAGCCCGTCCTCGGAAAAACCCATATGGACCAATCGGGGCCCAGTGACATAGACTCTGTGGAGTATCTTAAGCTGGACAAGCCGCAACCTGGCGGGGATTGCGACCTCCTTAGGAGAGGAGACCGCGTACTGCCAGTCCTCATCGTCCAGCTCAAGGCCGTCTCTAGTCCACTGGTCCCGCACCCCCAGGAGGAGATCGGTCCGAACGTTCACAAGCTTTTTGTAAATTAGGGAGATTGTGCTCTCCGGCATATGGCCGTCCAGGATCCGGTCCTCCAATGGAGAGGACTCAGGCACCTTTTCCCCCTGAACGAGGACCGACTGCAGCGCATGGCGCACCTGCGCATACCGGAAGTATTCCGTGCCCTCAAGCGCATATTCCGACCGCAGCTCATCGAACGACTTAATCCGCCCCTTGGTCAGCATGTCCCCCACCCTGGAGATGCCGATCAGATCCCATTTGTCGAATCCCTTAGAGTGCCAGAGGTTCCCCAACATGTCCGAGTCATACAACGGAGTGGCGAGGGTGAGCCTATCCTTCCATCCCAGGGAGTTCGTAACTGTCTTCCACACGTGCACCGCCACCCCGGTCGGCCCCGTGAGGGACCCAGCCGATGGCTTCGAATAAAGTGCTCTATAATAGCCACCACCCCGCAGCAACCACCGGTCCATAGCAAAGCCTGGGCCAAGCGCCGGACCGTAGACTCCATGATTGATCGCGCTCAGTTGGGAGGCCCAATAGTATCTCCGGATGTCGGGAAGCGCGATACCCCCGTCGTACCAAGGGAGAGTTAATTTTGCTATCGCTATACGCGGGCGGCCGTCCCACAGCAGCGAACGCTGCAGACTCTCAACCTCCCGAAAGTAGCTGGCCGGAACCAGCTCCTGGGTGTTCTGCAGGACATAGAGAAAACGGGGAAGAGACATCATTTTGAATAGCACCGCACGGCCAAGGAGGGAAAGCGGCAACCGCCGCCAGCCCGCCACATCCCGCCGCAGGCGCGCCAACGGAGGGAGCAGGTTCCTCTCATACCGCACCGTTGGGTCGGCAGAGATATAAATCCCAAGATACAGGAAACCCTCCCGGGCAATCTGGATCGGGCAATTCCGCGGGGGAACCGGGACGTCCCCACACAGGGCATACAGATATGACTTACCCCAATTAATGGTTAGCCCCGAGTTCCTCCCGAAAGAAGTCAGTATGTCGCAAACAACTATAAGGGACTTCCGGGGTGAAGTAAGATAGAGCAGAATATCGTCGGCATAGAGGGAAATGCGGTCTTCGTGGTCAGGGGACCAACGAATCCCCCTCACGTCTGGGTGCCAGCGTATCCAGGCCGCCAGTGGCTCAAGGGCGAGGGCGAACAGCAAAGGCGATAGAGGACAACCCTGCCTGGTACCCCTCCCCAGATCGAAGGGACGGGACGCCCTACCGTTAACTGCAACTTTGGCGAGAGGTTCTTCGTATAATAGCCTTACCCAGCCCACAAATCCGGGCCCGAAACCGAATTTCGCAAGCGCAGCCCACAGGTATGCCCACTCCACCGTGTCAAATGCCATCGTTGCGTCGAGTGCAGCCACCATGGCCGGCTCCCGCATCGTCCCCACCCTCGCGATCACTCCATGGATGCGCCTAAGATTCAACGCGGTATTACGATGCGGGATGAAGCCAGATTGGTCAGGATGGATCAGATCCCCGACCACCCTGACCAGCCGGTTTGCGAGGATTTTGGCAAGGATCTTCGGCTCAGCATTAAGGAGCGAGATCGGCCTGTATGAGCTGCACCGGTTCCTGGGCTTGCCATCTTTATGGATGACCACGATCGTTGCCAGGCGCTGGTCAAGTGGGAGGCAGCCCATCTCCCGCGCCTCCACAAACATAGCCCGCAAATGCGGAGCGATCTTGTCCGGTCGGAGTTTGTAAAGCTCAATTGGCAGGCCATTCGGACCCGAGGCCTTGCCCGGGTGCAAAGAGCGGATAGCCCCCGCAATCTCGTCGACTGTGATGTCACCATCAAGATCGTCTCTGTCTATGTCGGAGAGGCAAGGCAGGGCAAGATCGCGCAGGAGCTCACATGAATCCTCCACTGGCCTATCAGACACGGAGGTATAGACCGTGTGGAAGTAATCCGCAAAGCACTGGACTATGCCGTCCGGCTCCGTGACCATAACGCCATCCTCCGTCACAAGGTCCGGCACTACACGATTGGCCCGCTCCTTTTTGTCTAGCCACGCGATCAATTTCCCGGCCTTGTCCCCGACGTCGTACAGACGGCCCCGCTGTTCCCTACTCAGGGCTTTGGCCGCATCCGTCACGAGGGCCCTGTACTCCGATTGTTTAAGGCTCAACTTGTGCAGCGCCTCTGACGTGACCTCCCCTTCCAGAGCCAACTCTAGATCCGCAATCTCCGCCTCAAGCTGGGCGACCTCCGCGTCTCTACGACGCTTGGCCGCTGTTATCAAGGAGAGGGCCTCACCCCTAATCACTGTTTTGAACGCTTCCCACAAGGACACCGCCGACGTGACCGAACCAAGGTTTTCTTGAAAGTAACGGTCGACCGCCTTCAATACCGCACTACGAGTCGCAGGGTCCCTGAAGTACCACGGGTTAATTGGGGCCACCCTACCACCCACTCCTCTGCCAACATCCATACAGATCCACACCGGGGAATGGTCAGAAATACCTCGTGCCATGTGCCTGGCCTCAGAGACGAAGGAGGCGTGTGCAGCTAGGGTAAGGACATAATCGATTCTAGAGAGACTGCCATGCGCCCCTGAGTGGAAAGTATATTGTCGTTGTGTGGGATGCAACAATCGCCAACAGTCAACTAGCCCAAGGGTATCTATAAAATCAGGAAGCCACTTCTGAGCCCCCCCCGAACTCCTCTGCGGGTGTCTGTCGAGCAGGCCAGAGCCAACCGCATTGAAGTCGCCACCCACCACCAACATTCCTTCTGGGAGATCCAGCAATGACCTCTCTTTAAGTCCGCTAGTGTAGAAGGCTGCAGTGCAGGGGGGACATAAACCGACACCAGGACTAGGGTCCTGCCCTCCCACCGCCCCGCCACTGCCGCAAAGCGTCCCCTATCGTCAACGGTAGTGGAGTCAACCTCGAATGGCAGAGAGGACCTGACAAGTATTCCCGCTCCTCTAGAACCCGAGGAAAACCCGGAATGTGCAACAAATTTATAGCCTTTACGATTGAGTGCATAACACGTGTTACCAATCAAGTGCGTCTCTTGCAATAAGACAATATCAGGGGTACATCGCTTCAGAAATTGCAGGACAATCCCACGCTTTATACGATCCCCCAAGCCATTTACATTCCAACTGAGTATTTTTAGGCCCCTACCCCCCATCCCAGCATGTAAGGAGACCACCACCCCCCGCGTGGAACCAGACCCGAGTCACAGCAGCTTGCATCTTTACGCCTTGCATAACAAAAAACAACAACAACCCCAACAACAACCCACATCCACCCCCCACCCTGCACCCCTGCGTAAGCTCTAAAGTGCCCCCCAACTTGCAGTGTGCCTGTCGCCCCTTAAAACTACTAATCTACGAAAAGAACCCCAGAGGAGGAAAGGCTCCCCCACTGCCCCCGCTACCCCCCGGATTATCAACCTCCCGGAGGAACCGGAGTCCTAGTACTTAAGTCCTGGCTCAGTGTTCATCTCCACCACCATCTGCGCCACCGGAGCGTTCCACGCCAGACCGTCCTTGGGGCAATGTGTCCAGCCAGTCTCCGACCATGTCAGGTGACTCAAAAAGGAAAGTCCGCTCTTCGAACACCACCCGCAACCTGGCCGGGAAAAGCATGGCATATTTTAGTCCCATCTCACGTAATCTTCTCTTGACCGCCAGGAAGCCTTGCCGTTGCTTCTGCACCATCTGGGTAAAGTCCGGATAGAAACTTACAGTAGTGTTCTGGAATGGCAGCGGGCCGGCCACCCGCGATGCTTGCAGAATGGCATCTCGGTCCCTGAAGTTAAAAATCCTGGCGACAATCGGCCTCGGAGGGGCCCCCACCTTGGGCCTCCCGCCAGGGACTCTGTGGGCCCGTTCGACAGCAAAGAACTTACTGAGGCCTTTGGGCGCCAGATGGTTCACCACCAGGTCCTCCACGAACAGGTCCACCGACTGCTCCTCCGAATTTTCCGGGACCCCGATGATGCGCACATTATTGCGCCTTGCGCGGCCTTCGAACTCTTCCAACCGTCGGGCGAAGTGGTCATTTGCCGTCCGCAGGGTACGGACTTCCTGCTGAAGGCCGGAGACGTCGCCCAGGAGGCCGGCAGTCTTGAGGTCCAGGGACTGAACCCGCTCATTAGTTTTCCCCAGGTCTGCCCGAACCAGATTGACGTCAATCGATATGGCATCCACTTTTTGTGCCAGGGTCTCAAATTGTTGCCCAATCGAGGACTTCATCCCTTCGATGGCCCCCATAATATCTTGCAGGGTCAGTTCTGTGGGGGGAGGTGTCGCGTCCTTCGGGGCGTCCAGTATCGGGCCCGATCCGCCCGGAGACCCCTTCTGGTGGGCATACCGGTCCATGTTGTTAGTCTGGGTGTAACTGCCCCGCCTGGTACTCTTGGGCTTCTGTTTGTCGGCGTCCGACTTGGTCGACATCGCAATCTGCCTTGTATACACTCTCCTTGCCCATACAGAGTAATCAACCATGCGACCAGTGGCTGGCACTACGCACGCCCCGTCCCGGGCGCTGTGGAGACTGGAAGGCGAAAGTGAAAGTGAAAGTGGAAACACCCTCCCTCCGCCGACCCGTCCCCAGCCCGGCCGTTGTTGTTCAATTAGTGCACGGGCACTGTGTCAACGCAAGGCCCGGGCACCGTGCGGGGAGTAGGCCACAAACTTCCAGTCAGTACAACTTCGGTCTCCAGTGGACGATTTCGATCCGGACAGCGACTCTCGCCTCAGCAACAGCTCCCCTTCAATATTCCGGGCATCAAACGCAGGATAATAGACAGGATAGCCGCCGGAGGGAGCGAGGGTCTCGGGAGCTCTAGGCTCACGCGGCCATCTTGATCACGCGCTAAGCTCCTCCCCCAATGGTTTTTCAAGCGACGTTGGGTTAAAGTTTGACCAAGATATCCTTAATGGGCCAAAGCTAATAATTTCCTCTGAATGCCAAAAGGGGGAATAAACTTCTCGCTCTTCATCAACACACTATCACCACCCAAAGGCAGCTCATCGCCCACAAACACAGCGTCATCAACAGAAGCTACAGCAATGCCCTCATCATCTCTGGAAGTGGCAGGGTCAACAACTAACTTCCAATCAACTGACATCCTGGAGAGACGGTCAGCCTGGACATTTCTCGATCCTGGAATAAATTCAACCTGATATTGGAATTCTTGGAGTTTGGATGCCAACTTGGTGAGTCTTGCGGACCCTTTGCCAGTACCACCAGGAGAAAGAATCTTGATCAGGGGTTTGTGGTCGGTCCTAAGTAAGAATTTAGTACCCCATAGGTAAGTACGAAAATATTCTACACCCCAAGCAGCAGCAAGTGCCTCCCTTTCGATTACAGAATAATTCTATTCTGCATTAGTTAGAATCCTGGAGGGAAAATCTACTGTCTTTTCAAAACCAGCTTTACGTTTGGAATACATTGCTCTTAACCCAGTAGCACTGGCATCCACCGTAAGGATTGACTTGCAGTTTACATCAAAAGGAGATAAAACGTTAGCTTCACAAATCTCTTTTTTGATATTGGTAAAACATTCTTGGTGTTGCACATTCCACACAAAACTCACCCCTTTCTTGAGCAATCCCCGCAAACAAGCAGTTGTATCATAGAAATTCTTTACAAATTTAGAATAATATTCAATTAAGCCCATAAATGATCTTAATTGATCCTTGTCCAAGGGAGGAGGGGCTAAACCTATGGCACTGCACAAACTATTCTTAGGTTTGACACCAAGAGCATTGATAGTGTAGCCAAGATATTCAATCTGGTCTACAAGAAATTTACATTTCTCCTTGCGAAGCGTAAGGCCCGCTTTGGACAACTGTTCAAGTACATTTTTGAGAATGACATTGTGTTCCTCAACAGATTTGCCGTGAATTAAAATGTCATCTTGAAAGCAAATTGTATTGTTTACTCCTTTAAAAATGTCAGTTGCCATGCGTTGAAAGACACTAGCGGCTGAATTTAAGCCAAAAGGCAATCGTGTGAATTGGAATGTACCTTCTGGGGTAATAAACGCTGTAAGGTGTTTTGAGTCTTTGTTTAAATTAATCTAAGTGTAAGCGTTCTTGAGGTCGAACTTTGAAAAAACCTTAGCATCCTTGAGAGTAGAGACTAACTCGGTGATGTTGGGAAGGGGAAAAGTGTCAGCTACAACACACTGGTTCAATAACCTCAAGTCCACACAAAATCTCAACTTGCCGTCAGCCTTCTTGGTAATCACAATGGGAGAAATCCAGAGAGAAGCCTCTACCGGCTCAATGACCCCAGCATTAACCATTTCCTTGATGAGGATTTTGACTTCTTCCCTCACCACAATGGGTACTCGTCTAACCTTATGTTGTACCGGAATAGAATCGTTTTTAAGTAAGATACGGTGTGCATACTCTTTGAGCTGACCTAGCTCGTCCCTAAATACTTTGTCTGCCCCCTTAAGGATATCTTCCAGACCGTCATCATCAATGACCATGACTTGAATTGGTGCCCGTGGATTGACTATAATCCGTAAATCATATTGGTGCACCCACCCGAGAATGGCTGGACCGTGCTCCGCCACATGGACATTACCCTGAATTTCCCTGTCAGAGAAAATAATATGTGCCTCAAAGTAGCCCAAGATATCAATTGATTCGCCTTGATAACCACCTGGTGAAATGTCTTTTGGGAGCAATTTTTTGTCAACCCACTTTTCATTGAAAAGTCATTTAGGAATAATAGTACATTTTGACCCAGTGTCAACCATCAAACACACTTCGCAACCATCAATAGAAAACATAGCCTTAGACCAATTTTTCCTTCTGTCATCATCAATGGAGGGATTCCCAGATTCAACCACCAGCATTTTGTCTCCATCAATGTCATCAGATTTTTCATTTCCTTGTACACAAGCTACATTAGAACATAATTTGCTTCTACAAACTCTGGCATAATGGCCCATACAACTACATTTGAGATATTCCTGCTTGACAGCAAAACAAAATGTAGAGTCTGAGCTATGTGCACTGCTTCCACACCTATTACAAGTTTTAATGCCAGAAGATTTGGGGAAGAAGGGTTTCTTGAGTAATTTCCCTTTAGTCTTGACAGCGGCTATAGCGCCTAACTCATCATCAACACCGTAGTTGTCTCGCAAATCCTGTGAAGAGATTCATTAACGTCATGACTGAGATTTCGCTTTCCAAGTTCTTTCATGCACCCTTACGATTGTTCCACAACTTTTGTTAAATCAATGGCTGTCTTACGATTGGGGTTTTTTGCTGCCCAAAGTCTCTTCTGGATCTTCTAATTGTTACATTGAACAATAAGTTGATCTCTTATTAGTTCATCGGTCATTATACCAAATTTGCATTTGAAGGACAGTTCCCTAAGTCTAGACATGAAATCATCAATTGATTCTCCGAGTTTCTGGTGTTGTGTGTAGACTTATACCTGTTCATCACTAGATTTTCCTCTTTGGCATACCTTGCTTCCAATCTACAAATTGCCTCTTTATATTCATCAGGCATGGCTTGACCATTTGCTCGAAGGGCTTGTGGAAGATATCGAAAAACGCGTTGTCCCTCTTTGCCTAATGTACTTAGTAAGAGGGCTTTCTTACTTTTGGCGGAGAAGTGCTGTCCGTCCAAAGCATCTAAGTAATTTTCGAACATGAGGATCCAATAGAGCTAAGAAGTTTGGTGGTAGAACGACTGAGATTTGTTGAGAAGCCATGGTGTAGCAATAAAGTAGAATAAAAATGAAACAAAAGGACTGCGGGTACACTCCAAGGTTAAAATTAGGAGATTTTCAGTATGTGATGGAAAAATTATATATATAACAAGTAAAGCTAAGCTCAAAATAGGATACCATGAAATAGAGTTGAAAGTACCTTGAGTAGTGTCCAAAAATACAGCTGAGATGAAGTACTATATACAGCTAGTGTGTATATCACCGTGAAAAAACGACTTACGAGGCTTCCGCATCCAAACAAAATGACAGGGGCAGCCTCGGTAAACACGTCGCTAAGCAACTTAACTCCATGTACAAGTTTCTAGGAAAATATGCCCAAATAAGATGGCCGACAACGTTGCTACGTGAGCGCAATGCGTGTTGAAGCTGCACGTAATTATGGGGTTTTGACGTTTCACGTTGCTGAGAGACGTAGTCCCACGCAACAGCGAAATACGTCAGCGCAGCGTCGATTATCCACGAGGAACATGAGTCTCTGTTGCCTGGAGAGCACTCATGTGCTGAAACCTTGGACAGAGGATACGAAGGCCACTACGTCACTCACTGCCACCGCAACTGTAATCACCGCTAGGTCATCACGAAGACGTCATCACTTTGGTCAGCTTGTCTTCCCTCAAAATTGGCCTTCTGTAATGCCACCACAGTAACAGGAATTGAAGATACACGCCGGGGCTTTCGTTGCTGCTGTCCGCTCTCATCCAATGTAGCCGTACTTAAGACAAAGCACAAAAAGGCTTGAGACAGCGAGCCAACCAGTGCAGGACTGAATGCAGAGGGTCCGAAGAAGATCATCGCCAAATTGTGGTAAACGAAAGATGCGAACACCGAAGGTAAGTCTTGAAACCTTTATTCAAGAACAGAGCAGGATAAGAGCGAACTCTTCCAAGCAGGTCAGGGAAACAACTGCCTTTTGAAGAGAACACTTGCATTCAAATAGGAACATAGAATGTGAACAGAGATACATTCTAGGAAGACTAGACTGTGAAGCATGCAATGTATATACTACAGAATGTTTGTGAGACATGGCAAGGATTATGCAGAGTAAAAGTGGTTCTTTTGGGGGCAACTTAGGGATTGGCCAAATGAATGCGGAAAGGGGCAGCAGCACCCCCTTTTGTCCCTGAGCATTACATTAGGTAAGTGGTCATGGACAGAAGGGGTGGTGCTGCTGCTGCAGTCATGACCTCTCAATACAAATATAAAGCTACTTTTGGCATGATTTAAATGGACAAGTTTTACTTAGTCTATCCCTTCATATGTATGCATTTGTAATTTTATTCCTATATTATCTGTAAAAAGAAAAAAGAAAGAGTAAAAAAGAATTGGGTGCTGGCTCACTACTGTGTAATTCGATACAATGTACTAGAGCTTTATGTGCCAGGTATCGTCAAGCTTTCTGGTGTTTCTCTGGATTTTGAGTGCATTATGCAGTTTTACTTTGCTGAATGCTTGACATCTTTTCGTGACATCACAGTTTTCCTCTCCGTCTTAAGCTTTGTCTGCTGCCCAGTCAGGTTTCTACTAGACTTGCACTTGCTGCCTTTCCCCAGCCTCCAAAATAATGCTCGTAATCCTGCTCACTCCACACAACACCCATTATTCATTTCAGTAGCTGCCCCAATGCTCTACCTGTTCTTTTGAGTT
Source organism: Triturus cristatus (assembly GCF_964204655.1). NCBI lineage: Eukaryota > Metazoa > Chordata > Amphibia > Caudata > Salamandridae > Triturus > Triturus cristatus. The sequence goes on along the minus strand of NC_140590.1, from coordinate 1,149,763,557 downwards.
GGGTATACAAGGTCCCTTCACACTTACTTCAACCTAACCTTATTGACTAATATACGTCATGAGACTCTCTTATGAATCCTTTCTGAAGGAGCTGTTAACAAATTTGTTGAGAGACAGCCATACCATGGTCAAATGATGAATCATATTAAGGTCTCAAACTGTCTGACCAAGGTTTCTGTCCCATGTGTGTTTTTTCACAGAGTTTGCCATAGTGCAGTCATAGCATAACACCCACAGCTTTATGTAAAAAGCATCTTCTTCCTATAAAACCTACTTTTGGCCCCATAACCCACTGCCCAATTAAAAGGGCAGGGACAGGCGGGGAGAGCGTCACAACACTTAAGTAAATAGTAAAAGCTGTCGGTGATACTGCAGTCACAGGTATACGTACTTAGAGCCTGACTCAAAGTCTTTACCAGTCCCAGGCCAACATCAATCAAATATGTAATGATTGCAGCCCTGGGCAAAACTTGGAGGTCCTTCCTTGAGTGCCAGATCACTGGGGTCACAATGACCGACAGACAGGGCGGGCATGGCGAGTGTGGCTCGCTTGCAAATCACAAACACCCTGCTAAAAATGTGATCACTCATGCTGCAAGCACTAGAAATGCTATATATGGACCTGAAACTTACTGGGCTGTATGGCCTGAATGAGAATTTATTTGGAGGTTGTACCATATCACATGTCATAAGATACACCCCTGATGAGTGAGGAACAGTTATTTATTTGTAATCCTAATCTCCTGTTTTGAGAATCCGAACTGCATTCATGAACATTGAATAGCTCCACTTGCTTGTGTAATCTTGGAACACTTCACATCAGAAAATCCCAATTTTAAACATATTTGCCAATTTAAAGGCCCATTTTCTTTATTTGAATGGGAGACAATTAAAAACTTTAAATTGACTTATGAGACAGCATTGACATTAAGACATAGAAATATCCTGTTTTCTGAATTGAAATAATGAAATCAAGTGGAGCATGGCGACATCACAGATTTATAGAGAGACAAAGCTGCAGTGTGCCTTAAGACACCCAGGCTAACTCTCTAATCCCAGATGGAATTGCAGTAGCAATTGACCGGCAGTTTATTTTCAAGCTCAAATACGGTGTAAGGGTCTTAACAGACGGCAGGTGACCCAAGTCCACTCTCATAATTACTTGTGGAGATGGGTGGTTGAATTCAGGAAGATTCTCATGATAAATTGAGAATTAAGATTATAAATAAGCAACATTTCCTTCTCCGTCAAGGGTTCTTTACTGGTATTCATGATCACTGAATAGAGTAGCAGGCCCACCCCCATATCCTCTAATTGAATAAGCATGATGAAGACAATGGAAATAGGTGTAGGTAGATAGTCATTAGATAAATGTTAGCTAAATGTTAGCTAATGAAACTTCCCACAGTGTAGCTTAGCCCACTGGAGCATCTGGTTTGTAGTCCGAAAGCAGGCAGTAGAATCTCACAGTTGTAAGAACTGATCTCCAGATAGCTTCTTGTCTATTGGAAGTTGGAATGTTTCTGAGAAGGAGAGTGGCAATCACTTTCCCCCAAGTATATAAAACAGATTTGTTAGCCTTATCATAACAAGTTATTGCACTGGCTATGAGCTGATTGAATAGGGCCGTAATTAACAAAATTTGCTTTGATTTTTTAATAACCTTACTTTTAATACAGAAGAACCCTTTTCACATCGAAGATGTGTTAGAAACTCTGTCCTTCACTACAATGTCAGGCGGAAACCCTCCGACCGCTGGTTGGAGGCTTTCCGCCCAACATGGTAGGTTTAAAGTCTGGACACACAAAACTTTCATACGAAGGAGGATCCAAGGGATATGTTTAAAGACCTGCACAGTATGAAATCCCCAGATCAACATACAATATACAAAAGATACTGTGGGTCTAATGTTCAAAGTGAGTGCAAACACTGATGTAACAGAGAAAGTAAAGGGAAACCAAAGTAATCGTGTGAAACCTCGAACGAGGTTTAAGTTCCCATCACCCACCGGAGGTGGCTTATCATCATCTGGGAACTATGGACAATACCAAGAATACCAACCACTGTGATGATTGTGGTGGTACCGCGGTTGTCCCAGGCATGAGTGCAAAAACGTTGCAAACGGTAGGGTGACGGTTGCAGTGCAAAATATGTGATGAAAAAGTGATATTAAAAATGGCTACCAAGACACTGTAAATTTTATTCTGGCGCTGTCTTGGTGCCACTTAAAAACAGTGCATAGACAGCATACACAAATAACTGTCAGATTTTTGGTCTACATGTTTCGGCTTCTGGACAGAAGAGTCCAAGCTCTCATCAGGACCATGTGAACGCTACTGCAATAGGTGTGTAAAAAAATGAACGTATACATTGATTACAAGGTTGGTACCAAATACAACCTGATAAATCCTGTATGCCACGTTGAAGCTGTTACAGGCAATGTCTTGTAATAGAGATCTGAACAGAATCAAACAAAAACAATGATAAGGACACTCAACTTAGTCATGTTTAACATCAGTGTGAATCACAGAACCAAGTTATATGCATTGTTCATTATAATACAAAGAGATTTTTTGTAGCAATACTGATAGGTGTATAATGTGACAATAGTTGACACAGAAAACGGCACGTGCACTTTCCCGAATAGTTGTGGGTACGCACCTCGCCTCACCTGGCATCCGCTCAGGAATTGAGGTTTAAAGTCTGACCACCGCATTAGGATTACGGCAGTTGGAGTTTAAACCGGCGGGGGAATCCGAGGCGGTTCAGATGGGCTTCTTTCAGAATCCCTTAAGGACGGTGTTTCCGCCGTCGGGATTATGATGTCGGTTTCGACAGTCAATCCATGTTGGCCTTTCCGACATGGATTGGCTGTCGGAAACTGACTTTGGGGGCCCCAGCAGGTCCCCTTCCCCCCCTTCGTTCAGGACCTGTCTCCGCATACATTGCATCAAAGAAAAAAGGAGGACTTAGGTATTATCAAATGAGGCACAAGATCATGTATCTTGCTACAAGAGTTGTATCTACATACTCAAACACACCATTTGAAATTTTAGCAACGAAATCTGTTGCTTCAATAGGCTAGGTCTCAAATTTACATTGGACCTTAGCAGAGCTAGAAAGCCCCAAAATTGAAGTATAAAATTGGGAGCTATCTAGAAGGAGAGCTCACATTTGGTTATTGTGGCAGGCTTTGGAAAATATTGTCAGGATAAGCACAGAGTAGAACAACTGCATACAAAATCACTAGTGGGTGGCATTTAACCTCAAGATAGACTTAAGGATTGATTTAGAATTGTCTGACGGATACTCCATTGCAAACATGACTGGTATCCTAAGGCACATGGAATAAGGCATACAAGATATCTGAGCTATCTTGCATTTGTGACAAAGTAACCCTTCTGCCAATTTCTAAGTCAGGCCCTTAGTGTTGTGTACCAGGACCTTCCAAACTAAAGCTGGAGATACTGTGTGTGAAAATGCTCCTAGCTTCACATGTGGTGGGAAACTGCTCAGATACCTGGATTATGGAACGAGTTGTGATGGCAATCGAAAATATAGTCTGATAGCCTCTCCCTAAAAGTCCAAGCTTCACACGATTGCAATTGAGGCCAGACTCCATAGATAAGGCCGGTAGAGCAGACTGAATCCTTATCTCCTAGTTGCTTTTAACTGCTAAAATGGTCCTAGCCAAACACTGGAAAAGGGGAGCAGCTGTGACAGTGAAGCTGCTATTTTTAATATTAAGAGGCATGATGGCATTAATGAGACTTACCCCAGTATTGGAACTTTCATAGATTCTCATGCTTTGTATCATTCCCCGTCGTCGGAATGGGAGCCTCGGTAAACAAAAATATATATATATATATATCATAACCATAGAAACAAAAGAGAAAAATAGGCCTAGGCCTCATCTCCTTTTGTAGTATATCACCCTCTTTGTGCAAAAGAGCCCACACTTTTGCCAGGACCAATCAGCACCGCCTCACCCTCTGGAACCTTCCTGAGAGAGCTCAGAGCCTCAGATTTTTCTACCGCACGTTGTGCTAGGGAGTCTCCACTGAGCTTTGCTCAGTTTCTCAGAACTTTACTATTGGACATCTTTATTTGCCATCTTTTGTGACATAATGTCAGAAAAGGAGAAGAAAGCCTTATTCAGACCTTGTGCTTCTTGTGGGAAGAAGAGGCTGTTTGTGGAAGATAAGCATGAAAACTGCATATACTGCTTATACCCGGAGCACAAGGCCACAGACTGTAAAATTTGTCGGACCTTCTCTACCAAAACCTTGAGAGACAGAGAGGGTCGGTTGCTGACGTGGCTGCAGAAGTTAAAGACCAGGACGGAGGTTCTCTCTTCGGATGAGGAGGATTCAATCTCTGGTACCTCCTCCAGGAGATCTAGGAAGAGGGGTAGGTCATCTCCCTCTACCTCTGCGGAACCCCCTCTCAAAGCCCCTCACGGGATCTCTGATAGGTCTGAGGAGGCTGGTCCCATAAAATCTCCTCACGGAAGTGTAAAGGAAAGGCAGGGACGGGCTGCTGGTGTGGACGTAGCCCTTAAGGACAAGAAGGAGGTTACAACATCCTCTCCTCCGTCCCAAAAGGAGAAACCTGTGAAGAAACATGCTGCAGGAACTCCTCAGACCGTTCCAGTGAAGAAACAGCGCCCGTCGACGCTGGCTAAAGCAGGTACGTCGACGACGATCTCCATAGTTAAGACTGTTTCCATGGGGTCGTCGACGGGAACGTCGACGATATCTACTTCATCGTCTACGACGGCTTCTTTCTCGTCTTCGACGGCGGTGTTGACGACGAAGACCACATCAACGATGACGACGACGAGTTCGTCGATGTTGATGACGACGAGCTCGTCGACGAGACCGTGGACGGTTGTCCCGTCGACGATGAAACATGCTCCGTCGACGAAGAAGAAGGCTCCATCGACGACCTTACCGTCGACGACGATTCCAGTATCGTCGACATCCTCATCGTCGACGACAATTCTCGCCCCGTCGACGACAATTACCCTTCAGTCGACGATGTCGTCGTCGAGTTCGTCGACGCATGGAATCCCTTTGCCAACGACTCCGTCGACGGGACCGTCGACGGGTCCGTCGACGACGAAAAATTCGGGATTTGCCATCCAGAGGTTAAAAATTACGCCGGACATGACTTCCCCTAGGCGGGTCACGCCTTTGCCACCATCCATGCTTCTCGATGACTCGGAGGAGGAGGAGGAAGAGGATGGGCAGTATGGGGACGCCTACAGCCCTTCAGACCTGAATGTGAAACAGCAGGACACAGATACTGAGGACTTTTATGGTCCAGAAGTGCAGGAGGGGCGACAAAGCTTTTCACAGGAAATACAACCCCGCTCTCTGAGGCAGGATATGAAAGCCAGTGGCTTTAGTGACGGATTTGCAAATGATGCTGCAAGACTATAAAGCTCGTTTTCCGTCATTACCAGACCTCACACCGGTGCGTCCTTCTACGTCTGTGGTGCCACGAGACATGGCAATGGATTTGCCACCTCTGCCTAAGGACATACCTCGTACCACTTCTGCGGTGGTACCGTTAGTGGTTCCTCAGCCTTCATATTCGGAACCTGCCAATCAGGACACACAAGATTTGGATACAGATGAGGACGATGAGGGGCATGTGATCCCCTTACTGATCCAGGGGATCCGGATGGGGACCCTGATGACACTGGTATGCAGGATCCGGATGCTGTGGGCCGGGAGACAAATATATCACCTCCAGCAGATATTGGTGGTTTCCATAATTTGATGGAACGGGCAGCCAAGAGGTTTGGTCTGCCCCTTACAGTGGAGCAGTCCGACTGTTTCCTTTATGACTTTAAAGCACAATATAGGAAGTCGGTCAGATCAATTCCCATCATAGAACATGTCTGGGATGAGGGAATTAAAACGATGCAGAATCCTGCGACGGTCATCCCGGTTCTTCCCCGGCTGGAGAAGAAATACAAGGCCCCTGAGGGCAGTCCTGCATGTCTCCTAGGACAACCTAAGCCGGATTCCGTAATATCTCAGGCCGCACAGAGCAAGTCAAAGAATCCGTCCACTCCGTTAACAACGCCTCCGGATAAAGAAGGCAGGAGGCTGGACAATGTGGGAAAAAGATTCTCCACCATGGCCAGCTTGTTGGTGCGTGCGGCTAATTCTCTGGCTATTCTAGGCAGGTACGACCGCCAGATGTGGTGCGACATGGAGCCGTTTATGGACCAGCTACCAGAGTCGAGTCAGGAGGAAGCCAAGCAGGTTCTGATGGAAGGGGAAAGATGCTCTTCGGAAGTCATTGACTGTGCGATGGACATAGCCTCTACTGCTTTCAGGGCTTTGGCAGGGTCAGCGGTCTTGCGCCGTCAAGGCTGGTTGAAGGCGACCTGGTTTCGCCAGGAGGTCCAGAATAAGATCTTGGACCTTCCCTTTGACGGTGAGATGCTTTTTGGTAAGCATGTGGATGACACCCTCCAAAGCATAAAGAAGGACACGGACACAGCTAAGTCCTTGGGGTCTTTGAACTATCGCAAGGTGCCATTCAGAGGAGCACGTGGTCGGGGGTTTTCTAATTACAGAGGAAACCAACGTCAATATTCCACACAATCAGGACAGTCCTATAAAGGTCAATACTCCAGTCAACGCCAATGTCATTTGGCGTCTTTCTCTCGTCAGTCCCAGAGAGGACGTCAGAATCGTCAGGGACGAGACAACGCCAAGAGGCAATAGCGGCCTCCTGGCTCTGGCTACTGTTCCTCCCCTACCAAGAACACCGGTTGGGGGCAGGATTTCTTTTTGTCTGGACAGCTGGGTTCTTTTAACATCGGACCGGTGGGTCTTAAATATTGTTCAGAGTGGCCATACGTTGGAGTTCCAAGATCTTCCTCCAACAAGAGCTCCGGACGCCCGTCCATCAAAACATCTCCGACTGTTGCATCTCGAAGCCCACCAACTTTTCATCAAGGGGGCGATAGAGCCCGTACCTCTTTTGCAGAGGGGCAACGGGTTTTATTCCAGGTTCTTCCTGGTTCGGAAGACGGAAGATGCATGGCGTCCTATACTAGACCTAAGGGAGCTCAACACCTATCTCATCAAACTCTCTTTGAGGATGGTCACTCTCCAAGATATTCTACGACTACTGAATCCGGGAGATTTTTTGGCGTCCCTGGATTTGGAGGATGCATACTTCCACGTTCCGATCCACCCAGCTCACAGGCAATATCTACGCTTCACAGTAGGCAAGAGCCATTTCCAGTTCAAGGTGCTTCCGTTTGGCCTTCGGTCGGCACCTCGAATATTCAGAAAGATGCTGGCACCAGTCGCTGCTTTTCTAAGAAAGCAGTCCTTGGAAGTGTTCCCATACTTGGACAACTGGCTCGTCAAGGCTCCGACGTTCAAGGCAACGTCTCAGGCCGTGTCAACTTGCATACGGTTGTTCGCCCATTTGGGTCTTCAGCTCAACAGGTCCAAGTCGGTGCTGATACCCTCCAGGTCACGAAAGTTCCTTGGGGCTATTCTGGACACGGACCTATGCACGGCTCGTCCATCGGAGGAGCGTCAAGGCAAACTGACCGCCTCCGCTCGTCAAATGCTGCACAGGAGATATGTATCGGTTCGACGGTACAAGTCCTTACTCGGATCGATCTCATCCTGCATACCTTTAATACCGCATTGCAGGCTTCATATGCGTCCTCTGCAGGAGGAGTTGGACAAACAATGGCGCCAGGCAGAAGGGTCGTTCAACGACAAGGTGTGGATAACACCTGCTATGCGCAAAGCCTGCGAATGGTGGCTGGTGAAGGATAACATCGCAGGAGGATTAACGTTTCGGATCCCTCCTTCTCCTATGGTGGTGACCACAGATGCTTCCTTAGAAGGATGGGGAGCTGTTCTCCAGGAGCTTCAGGTCAGCGGTCACTGGAGTCCAGCAGACAGACTACGCCACATCAATCTCTTGGAGCTGAGGGCCATTCACTTAGCCTTGCTGGCGTTCCTTCCCAGACTTCAGAATCGTGCAGTGCTGGTCCGGACAGACAACACGACGGCCATGCACTATATCAACAAGCAGGGGGGAACAAGGTCGCGGACTCTGTCCAAGGAAGCTCAGACGATCTGGGATTTTGCGATCTCTCACAAGATCACTCTGCAAGCCGAGCACCTAGCAGGGTGTCTCAACATCACAGCGGATGCTCTAAGTCGACAGACGGAAGTGACTCACGAGTGGGAGTTACATCAAGCCACGCTGGAAGCAGTATTCAAGAGATGGGGTACTCCGACCATAGACCTCTTTGCGTCCCCGGAGAACGCCAAGTGCCGGTTTTACGCAAGCAAGGTTCCCCATCAAGGGTCTCTGGGGAATGCCCTTTCGATTGCTTGGTTCGGCGCATTTTGCTACGCCTTTCCTCCCATTCCCCTCATTCCTCGAGTTCTCAGGAAGGTCAGGGCGGAACCATGCAAGATGATTCTCATTGCTCCAGCATGGGCGCGGCAGTTCTGGTTCACGGAACTCCTGCTTCTCTCCCAGGATCGCCCGATTCGCTTGCCACTGATTCCATCTCTGTTGTCGCGAGATCAGGGGCAGGTGCTCCATCCGGATCCGAAGTCACTTCACTTGACAGCGTGGCTCCTGAACACAGAGAATTCCGTCATCTGAATCTCTCCAGGGAGTGCAGGGATGTTTTATCTCAGGTGCGGGCGCCAAGCACTAATAAGACATATAGGGCAAAATGGAAGAGATTTTGTCTATGGTACAACAGGAGTAAACTCCATCCTTATAAGTCCCGGCCACATCAGGTTTTGCCTTACATCCTGTCTGTGGCTAAATCAGGTCTGGCGCACTCTTCGGTCAAGGTACATCTGGCTGCCATATCCCGTTTTCGACGGAAGACATCGGGGCCATCTCTATGGTCCGCAAGGATTGTTAAGCAGTTCCTTAAGGGGTTATTTCGGATGTATCCTCCGGTCCGACCACCCCCTCCTATCTGGCAGCTTAACCTAGTACTGGCTCAACTGATGAAAGCGCCCTTTGAGCCAATTCACAGGGCGGACTTGAAGTTCCTGTCGTGGAAACTAGCCCTTCTCTTGGCATTAACTTCGGCTAGGAGGGTTAGTGAACTCCAGGCTCTCTCTATAGTGGATGGAGCCTTTTCTGCAGTTCAAGAGGGATGTGCTGATTTTGAGAACCAACCCAAAATTCATCCTGAAGGTGCCTTCGGAGTTTCATCTGAATGAACCCTTAATTTTGAACTCCTTTTTTCCGCGTCCTTCCACCCAGGCGGAACGAACATTGCATTCTTTGGATGTCCAGAGATGTCTGAAATTCTATCTTGAGCGCACACGCTCGTTCAGAAAGTCTACTCAGCTATTTATTGCCTACAGTGCACCACGGAAGGGGTTGCCGCTCGCCAAGAGTGGCATTTCCCGCTGGATCTCCAGTGCAATTCAATACTGTCATCAGGCTACGGGCAAACCTTTGGATAAAAGGGCCCGGGCTCATTCTACGAGAGCGATGGCGTCTTCAGTGGCTCTCTTTGCTGGAGTGGCGATCAAGGACATTTGCAGGGCAGCAACGTGGAGCAGTGTACTCACCTTCACGAAGCACTACTGCCTGGAATCGGTGGGACGAGATGAAGCTGCTGTTGGTCAAGCAGTCCTCCGGAATCTTTTTCAATGAGAGGTGAGCTTTCCCTACAATCCCGCCATCCTGGTAAGCACATCTGGTTTCAGTAATGATTGTTTTTTCATGTACACTGAGGTGGTTGGGTAACGCCATGTGTCTTCCAAATGTGCTTTTTTATGATGTACTGCTTACTATTCTGATACAAAGCATGAGAATCTATGAAAGTTCCAATACTGGGGTAAGAAAACAAGTTACTTACCTGTAACTTTGGTTCCCCAGTATTGGTAACTTTCATAGATTCTCATGCGCCCACCCACCTCCCCTGGGAAAGCTCTGCCGGTTTACTGAGGTAGTGGCTGTTGGCACAACGGCTACGAAAATCTGAGGCTCTGAGCTCTCTCAGGAAGGTTCCAGAGGGTGAGGCGGTGCTGATTGGTCCTGGCAAAAGTTTGGGCTCTTTTGCACAAAGAGGGTGATATACTACAAAAGGAGATGAGGCCTAGGCCTATTTTTCTCTTTTGTTTCTATGGTTATGATATATATATATATTTTTTTTTTTGTTTACCGAGGCTCCCATTCCGACGACGGGGAATGATACAAAGCATGAGAATCTATGAAAGTTACCAATACTGGGGCACCAAAGTTACAGGTAAGTAACTTGTTTTCTTACTCCTCATTTGAAAAGCAAAGGAACGAAATTCCTCTCAATATGACAATCCCCAATAAGCTACAGGAAAGGATAACAGGAATATGACATGCCCTTCGAGATTAAGAGCCTTTTAGTTGTGTGCTTGGCTGCAGGGGAACTGTTTGTTGAGAGTCTCAACACATTTACTGATATTGATTGCTATTTCTGAGATTTAGGAGCATTACACAAGAGATCAGATTTCACCTGAGGTGAAGTTTTGGTTTTGGAGAGGGAGAAAAGTATTGGGTGGGAAAACAAAGTTGCAAACAATATATACATCCATGAGAAGAATATCGTCCATTGTATGTAGTGATGTTCTAAAATAACTTCTCTTTAAAGAGTGTAATAAAAAATAAAAAAAACACATCATATGTTGTTGGAGATTTTCAGTTTTTGATAGAAACATTTTCAAAATATGAAGAAACTGGGCAGTCTATTGTTCAGAGAACCTAAATGTATCGAGAAGAAATATTAATTGCCAGTGAACCGCTAGAACAGTTTACTTTGGAATGTAAAGGTCAGTCGGAAAGCATTATGGCACAGTGTTTGTTTTCTCTTTGTAAAGTTTGACAGAACACTTTGTTTTCAGTTTTTCATTCTCAAAGAAAGGCAAATGAAGTTTCATTTAAAAAAAGGTTTTTATTGATTATTTTTTTTAAAGCATAACAAAATTGTTGGTTCATTTTAGCTTAGAACATCACAATAGCACGTACAACAATAATGTTACTATGTACAAATATAATATTGTTCCAATTTTAATACTATTTCAGCAGGTGTTGTTATGGAGTCTTATATTAGTTTTGAATATGTTTATATAGAATCCTCTGGGAGGATATACAGGGAATATATACGGTCTTTAACATATTTATTTATTTTAAATCCTCGAATAACTCAAAATCACTTCTATGCATCTTCATATGAACTTCCTCGTCTTGTGGTACATTCTGTTACATCTTTGAAACAATCTTTTATTGATGGCACTCTACTCAGCAGCCAGTCTTCTCTGCCGCAGCAAAGTAAAAAGCACAATTATTTTCCTTATTTCTCCATATTGTCAATTCAATGTTTTAATTGACTACTGTTAAACAAAATAGGAAATGTGCCTGTAGAAATGTTTTTTCTTTAAAAAATAGATTGTCTTAAAAAAAAGTGCTTTGGGACCCTGCACAAAGTTGAAGGTATTACATGCTCATGAATATCAGCAACGATCCCATAAAGATGAACAGTATATCCATTTAAGTATCTTCACACAGATTCTTCCTCAACTTGACCAGCATGTATTTGCTCCAGGTGCGCAGAATAACAAGGATGAGATCCAGACCACTACAGGGGCTCTAAATTTTCTCCGCAACAGCAGAACATAATCAACCTCAACAGAGGCATTGATGCAGCATATGTTATTAAATGACTGAGGCCCGATCCACTCTGGACCTGCTGGTTGATGCCTGTACCATGCTTTTTTATCCGGGGAATATGAACACTTGTGGAGGGTGTGGCCTGAGATCTCACATTTGTTGTTAAGTGGCATTTTATATAGTCTATTCCCAATTTTTTAAACAATCAATACCCATTAGTACCAAGTTAGATAATACAATTGATTCCTCAGGAAGATGAAAGTTGAAGAAGCTGAAATTGTATTGTTTTTTTTCTTTTTAACTTTAACTTTAGCCACGATGAGATCAGGAAACTAATACAGGATCCCTATACATTGAACTAGGGAATCCATTTTATATTGTTGTGTCCGATAAAAGTTCAATTTTTGGTGTCTTGTTTCAGGTGACTCAAGTAGCTTTCTGGAAATTCCGCGATATACTCCCCACGACTTGACTAGTTTGTGATGACATACATATCATTATAAAATAGGGTCTAGAGATGGTGTTTTTAGATCTTTTTTGACTAATTGGATAGGACTGAATAAGGTCAGTATCGATGTCTCTAGACTAAATGTCACAATTAGAATAATAATAGCGATTATCATATGCAATTGGTATTTTAAACTAGGGATGTTCAACCTTTACGCTATCCAAATAAATGCATTCAAGATTGTACTTCATTTCATTTTGAATACAGAAGAAAAAAATGCCACTTTTTGCTTGGGTAGCTACACACTAAAGATAAGGCTACATGGCAAGATGGTGCCTTCAGTTTTGAATATCCTGAGGCCGTACATAGACATAGAAACTAACGTAGGACTAGGCATTCACATGATGATTTCAGACACGCCTCAAGATTTAAAAATGGCGTCCAAGGATAAATCTGTCAGCGCACCCACATGGACCTCAGTAATCACACAATAGCTAGAAGCAGCTTGACTCAAAAGAGGTAAGCTCTAACCATACTCCACATGAATTGGTGGACCAATGCTATATGCTTCCGCCTGTACATAGCTGCCTCTTTATTTACTGATATTTTGACACTACCCAAACGAGATAGAATAGGCTAAAGTTTAAAATTAAGGTACTTTTTTCGGGGACCAGAGGTAATAAGTAACCTTGAATTAAGCAATGTATCAGTGACTTTCAGTTAGCTCCTGTCACTTTGTATCGTTTAATTAGCAGACCACTGGTATTTGTTCGGCTTGCACAGAACAAATATATCACCTTAAACTTAGTAACCCAGTATAGTAGTTTGAATCAATATGTTTTAAAGACCAGCTTAGGAGCCGAGTATCACCTGATACTCCTTTCAATCCTACTACAACTTTGATAGTTGTTATTGTTTTTTTCAGAGCCATACAAATTAACCAATAAATCTAACCTTAATAGGAATCTCTAAGTATATCATCATATTGGGAGCGCATTACTTGAGACTGATATTGGAACTCTTAAGGTAACACCCCACCCCTGCTAGTGCATGGTAATACTCTCTATCAAATTTAGCAGTACATACTTAGCTCTAAGAATACCATAGATCGATATAAAATATATTTTTATTTACTATTACTTTCTCTTTTTTCTTTAAATTTTTTCTTCTTCTCACTTCTCACCAATCGCACATCTTATACCTAGGATTGCAAATTAGGTGCACCACTTGATTGAACTTTTAATGTTTGCAGTGTTTTCACAAAGGTGTAGTCCAAATTTGTACACCTCGGATACAGATACTGCGATTTTTAACAATAAAATATAAACCGCAATTATCAACTTTCTCAGTTTCCAGCCATAAAAAGGCCCCAGGCTTGTGTGCCATACGGGGGGGCATTCATCTTAGAGAATAGTCATCCACACACAAGATGTACAAAAGTTCTAGTTATACTTCATGGATGATGATCGAAGAATCCAAAGGGGTAAATATGCTCTGCTTGCAGTCTCAGTCTCCCACAAACTTCAGCTGCTAATTCATCACTCTTTCTCTCTGAATACTCCCTCACACACCCACAGCATCACCAGGTATGAACTCTCACTTACAGCAGACATGCTACATCACAACACATTTGTGATATGGGTTGAGGCTAGGTTGGTTTTCATAAGGGGTCCGGGAGTGCACTCTGTGGTGAAGTTCAGGTTGGATGGTGCTGGGGGAAGGGTAGAATTGACATAGAATATCCCTGGGAGGAAGAGGAATTTTGAGGAGGAGCGAACTATGGTATGAGCTTAGTGGAAATAGCTGGTCGATCTCCTGAAATGAAATGTCTTATTTCCAAGTAATAAGATTTTTTATTGCTCGACTTCCTTTAATGTAGAGGTTTTTGCAGGATGATGGGAGGCCCAAAATCTCCAATATGCAACTCCCTGAGAACAGTGAAGTGCGGAGAACCACAGGTCTAAAAGCCTCAGAGGATAATGAGCCACAAAGAAATCTCTGTCAAGAACCCAGCAAGAATGATGAGATGCAGAAGACACTCGGGCTAGACGCCAGAGAGCAAGATGAGTTACACAAAAAACTCAGTCCAGAACCCTGTAGGGACGATAAGGTGCAAAGGACCATTGGTCTGGAACATCCTGAAGATGATGATATGCACAACACTGCCAGTCAGGAGGCATCTGAAAGTGATGAGATGAACAAGGCCCTTAGTCTGGAATCGTCCGAGGATGATACAGGCCGAGGCAGTTTTTTCTACAGGACCTTTGATCTTGCCATCAACCGGAGTGACTACTTGGCTAGCATGCAGTGTGGACCCTTCCAGTCGGTGGGTTCTGTTTCCAACAGCCCAGCTTCCTCTCTTCTGTGAGTATCCAAACTGTCTTTGTGCTGTCGGTATCCCCACAGCCTGTGTACTATGAGGATCAGCTCAGTGGGTCACCACTCCCTTTCCAATTTGTAAGCTTCATGACAGTGGCACACCACTCTCCATCCGTTCTGATCCGTTGAGTAGTGGTGCTCCAAAAATGTACCTCTTTGTTTCTTTGTACTGGCAAATCTGTCTGAAAGCATTGCCTCTCTGTGTGCATTTCGGTTTTCTATGATATAGCTCTCTAGTAACACATCTGATGTGAAATCCCAGTGCCACATCTTTGGAAGTGTGGTGCGTCTCTCCCATGCACCATTTCTACATCAACATGCCCATCTATCCCCTCTCACCATTGTTAATACCTCAATCCTTAAGCATACAACTATCCAGTGTACACTGAACTGCTGATACTGCACCCTTCTACCACTATTTCTTATCATTTTGAGGACCGTGATCACACAACTCTCCACCATGAAATATTCACATCCTGCCCTAGATCCTCCTCTTAAGTATGGCTAAGACATTCACCAGCTGCACCTTCATTCTCCCTCTTTAAGAGTTAACACCATTCCTTCAAAACTCAGTCTGCCTTCACAGAAACTACTGTTGATTTGATTTTCTGCAGTTTTGTGTCTCACTGCAGGGCTGACGTTTGCTCAGATGATGCCCTGCCGGACCATGTCAACCTCAAAAAGGCTCTAACGCCTGTCTGGAAGATGATAGCCAGCCACAGGTCTGTGACTTGTAAAGGTGAAGTGGAATAGCGCGCACAGAGAGCCTAGAGAAATAAAGGAGAATGGGAATGGGTGGTATATCTGCGCGACAATAAGGACAGACAGAGAGAGTGTGGACAGGGTTGAAGTAATGTCTTCTTGTGGTGATGGACTAGTCATGGGGAACTGGATGATGTTTTGCTTACAAACAGAGTGTGTTAGAGCGGTGATAATAGGTCAGCCAGCCGTGACCCTAGCACCTTTAGGCCAGAGAAGCAACCCTAAAAGCTTTGTAGCTCTTTTGAGATAGACTCTTGGTTTTAGTTTAACATTGAGTCCTCTGCGAATATTATCTTATTGGATGATTTGGCTGCACTCAGGTAGGTTTGAAAGTATCTTCCAAGTTTGCCTCATGCCAAAACTAATGTGAAATCTGTAGCATTGGGCCATAGGCAAAAATATTTGGCTAACTGTGAATCAGTGATCAAGTTTTCAGAATCTGAAAATTAACTGCATGATCTGTGTTTATAATGAGAATAACAATACATTACTTGAATCAAGGCCGTAGGGGATGCCTATCAGACAATATTATGCTTCTCCCCTGTCTCCTTACCCCAAACTAAGGGTGATTCAAAAGTTCAGTGAGTATTCAGCCCGACCCATCCTCACTGCTCCAGATTAGTTGAGGAGATTGTGGAACCAAGAGCTTCTGGAGTTAGTTTTAGAGCCACTTTGACCCCTGCTAATGGGTGACAATCTGTTATTCTAACAGTCACAGTCTGTTCCACAAATGAATATAAAAGTCCTCAATTTACTTGCCTGGAAACTGAGTAGAAAGCCTCAAAGTTTTTCTCCCTAACACCTGGTGTTAGAGCTGCGGTGCTAGCTGCCAGTAGACACTCAGCTAGAGCTGCACATTCTAACAGTTGGTAAATTATGTATTTGTGGCATTCATCTGAGGAACATATTCTCTTTCTTCAGCATTTGCCCATTTTTTTTATGTTTACTCCTAATTGCAGATTCCTTACTTTTAAAATATTCCCGTCGCATCAGACTGGATCTTGCTCCTGCACGCCACTAATATCAAAAACAATGGTCCCGTAGTTCTAAATTTGATACAAAGATCTACATACCCAAGTCAAGCAATCATAGTGGGGTGCAGTAGTATCACAAAACAATGAATAGAGAGGGCTTCCAATGCATCTCCGAGCAAAGGATCTGGGAGCTATCCAATCACAGTCCCATCCAGTCTGCAAAGACACAGCCTTGGCACTAATTAAAGACTTGATCTGAACCAGAACTCAAGCTTGGTTACTGAGTTATCCTCTGGGTTATTTCATCCGTGGTAGTCCTAGACAGATGGTGGTGTCCTGAAGAGACCTGTGGATTCATCTCCAATAGGGTTGAAACATGGTCATTTCCCAGGGTTGTTATTTACACGATTGTGCAACCAGGATTTCTGAGTGGCAACAAACGAATAGACACAGAACTTATCTTACTTTTCATAACTGAACCATGGCGGGGGGGGGAGATATTGCACTGATATTGCATGAAGCTGTTCCACCAGTATATCAGACTTTAACACAAAATTACATAGGCAAAAAAAAAAGGCGGCTTAGCTGTCATATTTGAAAAAACAATAAACCTCACCAAAGCTGTGGATGTTTCTTTACAAGGTTGTTAGACCCTCCTTGTCATATTCAACCCTACCCCAACTGTTTCATGTTACTTTCTCCTCTAGAGACCACCACCTAGCAATGCAACATTCCCAGACACACTGCCAGATACAATCTCTAACCTTTTTACAGTATACTCAAAAATATGCATCCTTGGTGACCTAAGCATATCGTTTGAGAAACCTAATATGCCACACTCTCGAACCATCCTCACTGGCTTAGGAACACCCAACCCACAACAGCTTTTTCCCAATCCACACACATTGCTGGACACCCATTGGGTATAATCTTCACTGACCCAGATGTAGTCACGTTCCAAACAATTACTTCAGCCACTTGATTGACCACTACCCGGTTGACTTCCAAAACAAGACACCAAAACTCACCCCAACTAAAACACCTAGCCCTCAACTACATATTGACCTTGGAACAACTAAATTTGGAGGGACTAGAAAACCTGCTTACCTCAAACACAGATCTGGCCACAATCAATACTGTGCAAACATTCTGTACAGAATCCTGTCATGTCTTTGCTGCTTGTCCAGTCCTATGTAATTACTGGGCCTTTGGTTTTGGATACTTAACAGGATTTCACACCTTGTTGTTGGGTGGGATCGAAAATTAATTATGTTAGGGCATCCACCTGTTGTGGGCCTATATTTGATCTCTATCTCCCTCGCAAATACTTTTTCTGGCACGATTTAGCTTGCAAATACAGCCCCAAGTACCTGGGTGTGGTGGCATGACTTTTTGAATCTATGTTTCTTGGAAATGTCTTTGTTAGATAATGATATTGGTATTAGAAGGCTGAGCAAGATCTGGGATCCAGTTAGGTTTTGGATTGGTGAGATAGTGGTTGGCCAAGACAACGGGTATCTTCTCTGATGCTCTTTCCTCAATGCTTCCGTTATTATAATAATTTTGAATACTTTTGCTATATTATTATCCGCACACCCCTATTTTCTGCTGGTTAGCTGTTTTTCAGTGGTTATAATTTTTTATGGACTATGTTCTGATAATAAAAAAATAAAATAAAATTCATAAATATGGTAGAAAAAACAAACAAACACAAAATTGCTAAACTTCAACTTAACTGGCTCAAAACAAACAACCCTCAAAACAAGATATGCCTACACAGATTCAACCCAATATACAAGTCTACAATCAAAAAGGCAAAACAATTATACTATTCCAACCAAATCCACAATCCGAAGTGTGCTAATTACGAATGTTATAAAATACTCACAGAATTTTCTAAACCAAAATACACAGAAGCTATCTACACCATTTCTTGAGAATTTTGTAATAAACTGGCAAATCATTACGCAACTTTAAAGAACAAAAAACCAAAGCCCAACCCTCTTCCTACTAAACCTCCAGGGAAAGGCAAGCACAGCCTCTACACTCCTTAAAAGAACTCTCATCGACTGAATTTCTGGATCTGTCAAAGCGAGCAAGCCAGCAAACTGTTCCTCTGACCCTTGTCCACCTCAAATCTTCAAAAACAGTCTACTTCAACTTCTGCTGCCATCCCAGTCAGAACACTCATTAACAACTCCTTGACAGGAGTTTTCGCAGAAGACTGTACCCTCTACAAGCAAGATCCCAACAACTGCAGACCCATAGCAAACAGACCATTCCTGGACAAACTTATAGAAAGAGCAGCTTTTGCGCAGATGTTCCAATTTATTGAAGAGAATTTACTACTTTCTAACTTACAAACTAGATTCTGTCCAGGAAGAGGTACTCCATCGGGCTTTAGCTATATCTAGGATTACCTTATAAACATAGTAGACCTGAACGGGTTTGGTGCCCTTCTTCTCTTGGACCTTTCGGGAGTCTTTGACGCAGTGGATCATGACACCCTAATCTGATAGAGACTACTAGCCGCAGATTCCTTCACGTAGAATTATCTCCAGGCGTGAGACTGGATCCGGAAAACTTTTTGCCCAGCATCCCAGCGCGCCAGGGGGACGGCATCACGCGACTCCACCCAGGCGTCGTCCGCGCACGGGATGTCAGCGAGGTCATATAAGTCTCACCCCGGCACGCCTACGTCAGTTTTTTCCTTTTCCGCGTGCAACGCGGATCCGGTTTGTGCTCTGGGCCTGTTTAGGCCTTTCCCTTCTGCTATTGCTGCGTGTGTGGGAATAGTGTGCGAATGCCTTCGGGCTTTAAAACTTGTTCGTCGTGTGGCCGCCTCATGTCGGTGATGGATCCTCACCCCATCTGTATGTATTGTTTGGGGGAGCACCACGACTCCACTGATTGTGAGGCTTGCCAGCAGATGAAGCCGAAGTCCCGGCGTGAGCGCCGGATGAAACTTCTGTCGGCTCGAGTGTCCAGGTCGGCGTCGTCATCTCGCCCGTCCCCTGAGGAGGGTTCTCGGACCCGCGGCTTCCCTCACTGACTTCGATCTTCTCCCAGGTCGCAAGTGCGCCGCTCACCTCTCGGTAAGTGTCGCAGTTTGTCCCCGAGGGTCGGGTTCCGGCCTGTCAGGGCGTGGGCTCTCTGCGGGTGGTGCGGCCCCACGTGTCGTCACCTTATCCGCTGTTCCCCGACGTGGGGGCGACCAGAGCCCAGATGGAGACATATGCGGCGGCTTTGCAGGCCTCGCTGGCCTCTCCTCTTCCTCTTTCCCCTCCTGGGACGTTGGCGGATCCCTTGCAGTGTAGTCGGCCCTCCGCTGCGTCGCCGGCGGCTCCGGCCCCGGCGCTGACTGGTTGGGATCCAGGCTCGGAGGATGTGGTGCTGTTGGGGTGCGCCCCTTCGGGGACCACGGCGCCTCTGCTTCGCCGCAAGCTCCCGCAGAAGTCCCTGTGGTGTCGCGGGAGGACGCCGGTGCTCGGGTCGCACCCCAGTGCCCCTCTCGGTC
The DNA here is from genome assembly GCF_964204655.1 of Triturus cristatus. Classification (NCBI taxonomy): domain Eukaryota; kingdom Metazoa; phylum Chordata; class Amphibia; order Caudata; family Salamandridae; genus Triturus; species Triturus cristatus. Next base: position 1,149,743,798 of record NC_140590.1, on the reverse strand, counting down.
CGCGGGACAGGCGGCGGCCTTTTTCGAGGCCAAGGTGATGCCGTCACGGCACCGGCGGCTGCTGGCCCTGGCGGCACCGCAGGGGTCGGTGGAGGGCCCTTCTCGCCCGAGTCCCTCTCGGTCCTCGGGACAGGCGGCGACCTTGTCCGAGGCTGAGGTGATGCCACTACGGCGCCGGCAGCTACTGGCCCTGGCGGCGCCACAGGGGTCGGTGGAGGGCCTCTCTTGCCCTGTCACGAGTCGCGGCTGGAGGGGGTCAACTCGTCCCTCCCCGGGCCCTTCTCGTCCCTCCGCGCAGGCGGCTGCCTCGTCGGAGGTCAGGTCGGCGCCGTTCCTGCGCCGTCCCTTTGCCACCCCGGCTCTGGTCCAGCTCCGGTCTCCTGCGCCATGTGCTGTGTCTGAGATCGCCCCGGCGTCTCCTCCGGCGCCGGTCAGCGATGGTGTCCTGCCTCAGGTTGTGGACTCTTCGGCGCCGGGCCGACGTCGGGTCGTGGACTCGTCTTCGGACGCCTCCTCTTCTCCAGAGGTTCGGCGGTTGCTGGTGTCATCCTCACCGTAGACAGGCCGCCGTGTCGTGGCTTTTTTCTCCGATGTCGTCTAAATGCGGCTACTCGCCGTCTCCACGACCGCGGTCTTCGCCGGAGGAGCCGCAAGTCCCCCACTCTTCGGTCCCTCTTCCTTCCCTTCAGCCTTGGCCATTCTTTCCTCTGGTTGGCTTGGGGGATGGCCGCCTTAGCTTGCAGCCGTCACCTAACGAGGAGCTGCTTTCCCCTCCGCGGGGCCCTACGGAGGCGGGTGCGGCTTTCGCCCGCGCTGTTTCCATGGCTGTGGGAATTTTGCGCATGGGTGATCCAGCTACCCATTTTCACGCAGATCATCTTCTGGAGGTTCTCCATCAGGGCTCTGGTGGTAGGGAACTGTTGCTTCCTTTCGAGGGTTCAGTCCAATCTTCGCACTTGGGGGACCCGGTGCCCCAGCACCTTCTGCACCTCCACCATCTGGCACCGCGTGATCCGGTGTGCCTTTCTCTTCACCCTTCGACTAGAGGCCCCCTTTTGCAGTCTGCCTTTCCTGCTTTCCCGCTGCTGTTGTCTCTCCCGTCACGGGAGGCCCGCTGGCTGGACTCCTGGGGGCGCAATATGTTTGCCTCAACCAGTGCGGCTCCGGGCCACTTCTTGTTTGTGGGACTCGGCGGAGTCCCTTATGTCTGCTGCTTCTCACGAGGGTGCCTATGTGGATTTGAGACACCATGTTTTGGATGGTCGGGAGCTGGCGGCGTTTATCTTTCGCTCCACTCTGGACATCTCGGAGGTGCTGGGTCATGCCATGGCTTCTTCGGTTGCCCTTCGTCGCCATGCCTGGCTCCAGGACAGTGTGTTCCCGGAGAATGTTCGAGAACGGCTGGTGGACCTTCCCTTCGATGGTGCTCTTTTGTTCCATGCCCCTGCGGACTCGGCCATCCTGAGGTTCTTTTTTTTTTTTTTTTTTTTTTTTTTTTCAAAAATTTTATTGAAACAATAAATCAGTTACAAGCATGGGCCTACAACCACCAGGGCCGGCCGCTAGATTCAGAAAGGATCGCACATTAGTCAAGGCAGTAGGCGACACCTGGGGCCCAGCCCCGTAAATGGCTCAGGATAGCTCGAGAGAGGCAGGAGACATACATTTAACATAAATAACAACAAGAAACAAAAGGCGAGGCATACGGGCAGAAAACGTGGGTCAGGCTACATCCGGGGGACTTTTACTCCAAGACTTCAATTAGCTATCAACAGGAGGGAGTACTGAAAGATCGGGGGGGGGTAACGGGAAAGGAACATCTATATTCGATTATCACAATCAGTTGCGAGGAACCATCAAGGGTCAGGGGGACAAAGCAATATCGGTGTCCACTAGGGGGGGCGTACAGATACCCCCACGATATACGTTCCATTGCCCCCAAATTCTACCCCATGCCCCGGGTTTACCGCGGGCCACATATACAGTCTTCTCCCTGAACATACACCAGTCCATGTTTTCCTTCCATACTGACACGGTGGGTGGCCGCTGGGAGCCCCAAAGCTGCGCTATATCCCTCTTGGCAATCATGTAGCCCAGGGCCACCCACCGAGTCTGCGCCGCGTTATAATCATTGGGCTCCCACACATTCAAGACACAGTGACGCACCTCCGGCAGCAGCGCCACCCCGGTGACTTGTCCCATGACCCCATGAACCCGACGCCAGTATTCCGCCACCTCCCGGCACTCCCAAAGGATATGGAGAAAGGTGGCACTGAGCCCACACCCCCGCCTGCAGAGCCCATCCTCCGAGAACCCCATCGAGACCAGACGGGGGCCCGTAACATACACCCGGTGGAGAATCTTTAGCTGAACCAGGCGGAGGCGGGCTGGAATGGCAACTTCCTTGGGGGATGATAGTGCGGACTGCCAGTCCTCGTCGTCTAATTCCACCCCGTCCCCCGTCCACGTCTCCCGAAGGCGCACCAATAGGTCAGCCCGATTATTAATGAGTTTTTTATAGATTAAGGAGATAGTACTGTCGGGAACATGACCATCAAGTATGCGGTCCTCGAGGGGCGAAGAGGCCGGGATCTTGGTCCCCTCCCCAAAGACAGAGAGCAGGGCGTGCCGAACCTGGGCGTATCGGAAGAACTCCTTTTCCGTGAGTTCGTATTCACTCTGGAGCGCCACGAAGGTCTTAACCGCGCCCTTCATCCATAAGTCTCCCACTCTACTGATGCCAATCGTGTCCCAACGGTCAAACCCCTTCGTTGTCCAGAGGCTTCCCAGTCGGTCGGAGGCAAATAAAGGAGTAGCGCATGTTAGTCGCTCACTCCAGCCCATGGCTACATTGGCCGCCTTCCAAATCCGTACCGCGATCTTAGTGGGGCCCGTCAGGGTCCGTCCGGCCGAGCGGGAGTAAAGCGCCCTGTTATAGTTACCGCCGGGAAGCAGGAATTTATCCATCTCATACGCCGGGTTCAAGCCAGGCGCATACGTGGCGTGGTTAATGGCTGATAGCTGTGAGGCCCAGTAATACCTGCGAATGTCGGGAAGTGCGATGCCCCCGTCGTACCAGGGGAGAGTGAGTTTGGCCAGGGCGATACGCGCCCGTCCGTCCCACACCAGTCTCCTCTGCAGGCTCTCTACTTCCCGAAAGTAGGCCACTGGAATGATGTCGAAGGAGTTCTGAAGTGCATAGAGGAACCTGGGAAGGGACATCATTTTAAACAATGCGGCCCGACCCAGTGGGGACAGGGGCAGCCTACACCACCGAGCCGTGTCTTCCCTCAAACGTCGAAGTGGAAGCAGGAGATTGTGCTCATAGCGAGCTACCGGGTCCAACGAGATGTGTATCCCCAGGTATTTAAAGCCGGACAGAGATATTTGGATCGGAAGCCGAGGCGGCAGGAGAGGGGGGCCACCGGAGATAGGATAGACACAGGATTTAGACCAGTTAATCGTGAGACCCGAATTTCTCCCGTAGGAAGTCAGAACATCGAAGAGAACGTTAAGCGACTGCCGCGGCGAGGTAAGATACAGGAGGATATCGTCAGCATATAACGAGACCCGATCCTCAAAGCCCGGGGCCCACCGGATCCCCCTGATCGAGGGCTCCCAGCGGAGCCAAGCGGCGAGTGGCTCCAGGGCGAGAGCAAAGAGCAGAGGGGACAACGGGCACCCCTGCCTCGTACCCCTACCAAGAGCGAAGGGCCGAGAGACCCGCCCATTAACCACCACCTGAGCCATGGGTCCCGTGTAGAGAAGCTTCACCCAGCCAAGAAATCCCTCCCCAAAGCCGAATCTGGTCAAAACAGCCCAGAGGAATGGCCACTCGATGGTGTCAAAGGCCATCGTGGCATCTAAAGAAACCAGCACGGCCGGTTCGGAGAGGTACTCTGCCCTGGCGAGGGCGCCATGGAGACGCCGCAAGTTGAGGGCGGTGTTGCGATGTGGGATGAAGCCGCATTGATCAGGATGAATCAGATCGCAGATGACGCTCAACAAACGATTGGCAAGGACTTTAGCCAGGATTTTAGGCTCTGCATGTAGCAGTGAGATAGGCCTGTAAGAGGCACAGCGGTCCCGTGGCTTACCGTCCTTGGGGATCACGACTATCGTGGCCAGTCGCTGGTCGACCGGAAGGGAACCGGCCTCGAGGGACTCCTGAAACATACGACGGAGGAAGGGCGCTAGTTTATCCGGGCGCAACTTATATAATTCGATAGGTAGACCGTTGGGACCCATGGCCTTGCCCGAGCGAAGGGACCGAATCGCAGTCGCGATTTCATCTACCGACAAGGGAGCGTCCAGCTGCTCACGGTCCTCGGCAGAAAGGCCAGGCAAAGCAATGTCCCTCAGGAGAAGGCGAGAATCTTCCTCATCCCTATCAGTCACCGGGGAGTACACAGTCCGGAGGTGGTCGGCAAAACATTCCACAATCTCACCAGGCTCAGTCACACACACTCCATCCGAGACACGCAACTCCGGGACCACACGATTCACTCTCTCCTTCTTATCCAGCCACGCAATCAGCTTTCCCGCCTTGTCCCCGGCATCATACAACCGACCCTGCTGCTCCCTATACATAGTTTTGGCAGCGTCGGTGACAAGAGATCTGTATTCAAACTGTTTCAGGTTGAGGGCATGGAGCCCGTCCGGAGTGACACCCGCCTCCAAGGCCGACTCCAGCCCCGAGATGTCAGTCTCCAGCTTCACCACCGCCTCACTCCTGAGCTTCTTAGCCACCACTATCTGGGAGAGGGCGTGTCCGCGGATTACGGTTTTAAAGGCTTCCCACAGGGACATTGCAGACAACACAGACCCCTCGTTTTCAAGAAAGTATTGGTCCATAGCCTTAACCAGACTCTCGCGGGTCGTAGGGTCTCGCAGGTACCACGGGTTAATGGGAGCGATCCGCCCTGCAGACCGCGACTCGGTGTCAAAGAGAAGCCACAGCGGGGAATGATCGGAGATACCCCTCGCCAGGTGCCTGACCTCTCGAATTCGACCCGTCTGCGCCGCGGGCATAAGGAAATAGTCTAACCTAGAAAGACTCCCATGTGCCCCAGAGTGAAAGGTGTATTGACATTGGGTCGGATGCATTAATCGCCAACTATCCACCAGGCCGAAGGTCTCCAACAGACCACCTAGCCAAGCCTGGGCAGCGGGGAGGGCCCTGGGTGGGTGACGGTCCAGGTCACCCGAGACCACCGAATTAAAATCCCCGCCCATAAGCAAAAGGCCATCCGGAAGTTCAAGCAGCATTCGACCCAAGTCCGCGAAGGTGGAGTTCTGGAGGCCCGGTGGGACGTAAATTGAGACCAGGGCAAGGGGATGCCCCTCCCACCTCCCAGTCAGACAAACATAACGCCCTCTGTCATCTGAGACCACCCTCGTGATCTCCAACGGAAGTGAGGATCGCAGGAGAATGCCCACCCCCCTGGAGCCAGTTGTGTAACCAGAGTGAGCCACGAGGCGGTATCCCCCCCTGTTCATTGCATGGCAGACATTACCAACCAAATGCGTCTCTTGGAGAAACACCACATCAGGAGTCAGACGACGCAAATACTGCAGAACTACACCCCGTTTGATACGGTCCCCCAACCCATTGACGTTCCATGACATCAGCTTCAACCCGTCCCCCCCCATCCCCTCCAATAGATCAGAGGTCCCCCCGCAAGTAGCACAAGTCCCAAAAGTGGAAGAAAATCAATACCTCGCCCTGCAAACAAAAACCACACTACAAAACAACCCCTCCTTCCCCCCCACCCCCCCCAACACCCAACTCCCCCCACCCTGCACCCCTGCGGGCCAAAAAACCCCCCAAAATTGCAGTGTGCCTGTCGCCCAACTAACCCCAGTCTACAAAAAGACCCCGGAGGAGGAAAGGGACCCGTCCCCGCCCGCCCCCAATACAGGTACTAGCAAAACACACTGAACCAAAGAAGTACAACCCAGCTGAGCAGTGCAAATTGGCAAAATCAAGGACCAAAAGTCACTCCAAAGGGGACCCGTCACCGTTGGCACCCGCAGAGGGCCCGGGACGGCCACCTCTGTCCGGCAGCGAGTCCAACCAGTCACTCACGGCCACAGGAGAGTCAAAGAAGGCAGTCCGATCCTCATGTTCCACTCGGAGTTTGGCAGGGTAGAGCATAGAGTACTTTAGGCCCAGCTCACGAAGACGACGTTTCACCCCCTGGAATCCCATCCGCTGCTTCTGGACAAGTTGAGTAAAGTCCGGATAAAAGTTAATGGATGCGTTCTCATGTCGAACCGGGCCACGGACCCGCGAGGCCTGCAGAATCGCATCCCGGTCTCTGTAGTAAAACAGTTTGGCCACGATAGGCCTCGGGGGGGCCCCCGGCCGTGGCCGCCCGCCCGGAACTCGATGAGCCCGTTCAACGGCAAAAAATTTACTCAAGCCCGCAGGGGTCAGCTGTTGGAGGATGAGTTCCTCGACCAGGAGGTCAACCGGGCGGTCGTCGGAGGACTCCGGTACGCCGATGACACGGATGTTGTTGCGTCGGGCCGTCCCTCGAAGTCCTCCAGCCGCCGGTCCATCTGCTCATTGACCACCTTGATGTCGCCAAGCGCGGCCTGCAGGTCCGACACATCCGCACCCAGGGTGGAGGTCCGCGCATCGAGAGTTTGAACCCTCTCGTTTGTTTTGGAGAGGTCCGCCCGTATTAAGGTGACATCAATCGCCACCGTATCGATCTTGCGGGCCAGGGCCTCGTATTGCGTGGCGATGGTCTCCCTGATGCCATCAATGGCGCCCATGATGTCCTGTAGGGAAAGTTCCGAAGAGACGGATGTGCCACCACCGGCGACGTCTGAGGGGGGACCGGCCGTTCCAGGAGAGCCTCTGCCCTGAGTGTAGCGGTCCATGTTGTTGGTCTGGACCGATCCTCCACGGAGGGAGGATTTAGTCTTACGCCCCTCGGGGCCCCCCTTGCCCCCCATGCGGCCACGGACTCCGAGGGGGACCGCCGATCAAAAGTAGTTGGGATAACGGCCCTGGAAACCAGCGCCTCACCCGAGGCCACAATATGGCGGTGCGGGGGGACCCAAGGCGATAGGCACTCTAGTGGCAGGTGGAGACAAAGCTTTGTTCAGAGCTTAGGGAAACACCCCGCCACCTCAATCGCTCCACCGGCCAGCCCCCTGAGGTCTGAAAGTGAAACCGAAAGTGGTCAAGCGGCCCCTGGCACCGCGCCACAGCCGTTGTTGTTCAACTGCGACACGGCCCCACGGCTCACCTTCGCCCCGGGCACCTCCGTCGGGTGGGTCCCAAAAGTTCAAACAACGATATTTCAGGATTCCCGGGTCCGATTAAATTCCTGAAAAGAGATACGTGCTCAGCCGGTCGTCATCTCCCAGATTCCATAAACCAAATCAGGATATTGTCAGGATAAATTCCGAGGAGCAGCGAGGGTCCGGGGAGCCCTGTGCTCACGCGACCATCTTGGATGCGCGCTAGGCTCCTCCTCCATCCTGAGGTTCTTGGCGGGGCTTCGTCCTCCTCCTCCTCTTCCTCCCCCTCCTTCCCCCCCACCCCCCCCAACACCCAACTCCCCCCACCCTGCACCCCTGCGGGCCAAAAAACCCCCCAAAATTGCAGTGTGCCTGTCGCCCAACTAACCCCAGTCTACAAAAAGACCCCGGAGGAGGAAAGGGACCCGTCCCCGCCCGCCCCCAATACAGGTACTAGCAAAACACACTGAACCAAAGAAGTACAACCCAGCTGAGCAGTGCAAATTGGCAAAATCAAGGACCAAAAGTCACTCCAAAGGGGACCCGTCACCGTTGGCACCCGCAGAGGGCCCGGGACGGCCACCTCTGTCCGGCAGCGAGTCCAACCAGTCACTCACGGCCACAGGAGAGTCAAAGAAGGCAGTCCGATCCTCATGTTCCACTCGGAGTTTGGCAGGGTAGAGCATAGAGTACTTTAGGCCCAGCTCACGAAGACGACGTTTCACCCCCTGGAATCCCATCCGCTGCTTCTGGACAAGTTGAGTAAAGTCCGGATAAAAGTTAATGGATGCGTTCTCATGTCGAACCGGGCCACGGACCCGCGAGGCCTGCAGAATCGCATCCCGGTCTCTGTAGTAAAACAGTTTGGCCACGATAGGCCTCGGGGGGGCCCCCGGCCGTGGCCGCCCGCCCGGAACTCGATGAGCCCGTTCAACGGCAAAAAATTTACTCAAGCCCGCAGGGGTCAGCTGTTGGAGGATGAGTTCCTCGACCAGGAGGTCAACCGGGCGGTCGTCGGAGGACTCCGGTACGCCGATGACACGGATGTTGTTGCGTCGGGCCCGTCCCTCGAAGTCCTCCAGCCGCCGGTCCATCTGCTCATTGACCACCTTGATGTCGCCAAGCGCGGCCTGCAGGTCCGACACATCCGCACCCAGGGTGGAGGTCCGCGCATCGAGAGTTTGAACCCTCTCGTTTGTTTTGGAGAGGTCCGCCCGTATTAAGGTGACATCAATCGCCACCGTATCGATCTTGCGGGCCAGGGCCTCGTATTGCGTGGCGATGGTCTCCCTGATGCCATCAATGGCGCCCATGATGTCCTGTAGGGAAAGTTCCGAAGAGACGGATGTGCCACCACCGGCGACGTCTGAGGGGGGACCGGCCGTTCCAGGAGAGCCTCTGCCCTGAGTGTAGCGGTCCATGTTGTTGGTCTGGACCGATCCTCCACGGAGGGAGGATTTAGTCTTACGCCCCTCGGGGCCCCCCTTGCCCCCCATGCGGCCACGGACTCCGAGGGGGACCGCCGATCAAAAGTAGTTGGGATAACGGCCCTGGAAACCAGCGCCTCACCCGAGGCCACAATATGGCGGTGCGGGGGGACCCAAGGCGATAGGCACTCTAGTGGCAGGTGGAGACAAAGCTTTGTTCAGAGCTTAGGGAAACACCCCGCCACCTCAATCGCTCCACCGGCCAGCCCCCTGAGGTCTGAAAGTGAAACCGAAAGTGGCCAAGCGGCCCCTGGCACCGCGCCACAGCCGTTGTTGTTCAACTGCGACACGGCCCCACGGCTCACCTTCGCCCCGGGCACCTCCGTCGGGTGGGTCCCAAAAGTTCAAACAACGATATTTCAGGATTCCCGGGTCCGATTAAATTCCTGAAAAGAGATACGTGCTCAGCCGGTCGTCATCTCCCAGATTCCATAAACCAAATCAGGATATTGTCAGGATAAATTCCGAGGAGCAGCGAGGGTCCGGGGAGCCCTGTGCTCACGCGACCATCTTGGATGCGCGCTAGGCTCCTCCTCCATCCTGAGGTTCTTGGCGGGGCTTCGTCCTCCTCCTCCTCTTCCTCCCCCTCCTTCTTCTCCTCCTCAGTGACCTGCATGTAGCTCTGGTTCTTGGAGCTGTTCTTCCACTGGGGCAGGTCGCCCCGGTTGTCTGGCTGAGGTTGTGGTTCTGTTGGCTGCTGGCCAGCCCTTTTTGACTGTGTGTTTTTCCTTTGGGTTTTTTACACCATGCTCGGTCTGAGATTGGGCCTTCTGCGTTTCCCCTCTGGCTGCTTGATAGGCCTCCTGCGGGGTTTTTTGATGCAGGTCTTTTTTGTTGTCCTCTGCTGCAGAAGTTTCTCCCTAAGAGGTTCCCATGTCTTTGGATATGACATGCCCCATGTGGGGCAGGGTTAGCTGTTATTTAGCCCTGGTATGTGCCTGGGAGTTGTGGTCGCCTGTGGGCTTCTGCTCTTCGTGGCGTTATGGTATGTTGCGGATGCAACCTTCTTCTTTGCCTTTTTGCTTTGAGTGTTCGTTCTGTGGTGTCCCTGGCGCCTGGAGGAGCTTGCCAGTGCCGCCCTTTTGTTCTTTCTGCACCGTTGTACCTTTTTGGGGCTTTAGTGGGACTGTCATCCTGCCTTCTCCACTGCTTCCAGTGGGCCTTGTTCTTAGCTTACCTCTTCTCCCTGTGGGGGGGATGGTCCCTGACTTCTGGGCCCTCTTGCGGACGCAGTTGTCCCTGCGGGGTGTTGGACGATTCTTCCTGGGTGACCTTGAGTTCCCCTTTTCGGCTTCTGCCTGCTTCTTACAGCCGGCGCCATCCTGTCTGAGATTGCCTTTGCTCTGCCTCTTCTCCTTGGAGTCTCTAGGTTGCTCTTCTCCTTCGGCGCCATCCTGTCGGGGATTGCCTTTGCTCTTCCTCTCTCCTTGGAGTCTCTAGGTTGCTCTTCTCCTTCGGAGCTCCTTTCCTTGCCTTGGGCGGAGGTTTTGTTGCCTCACGTGGGGTGTTTGACCTCTTTGCGCCTTGCCTTGTTTCCTCTGCTGAGTGAGGATTGGCTAGCTTCTTCACTTTGTTTCCCCTTGCCTGGGGGACGGGGCTCCTCGTCCTGTTTTTGACTCGGCCCCCGGGTGGTCCTCTGTCCTGCCCCGGTGGGTGGGGTCCTCTCGCAGACCCTCCTTCCCCTTGGGTATGGCTAGGGTATCTACTCTACGTGAAGGAATCTGCGGCTACTAGTCTCTATCAGATGTACAAGTTACTTACCTTCGGTAACGATGTATCTGATAGAGACGATTCTAGCCGCAGATTCCTTCACGGCCCACCCTTCCTCCCCGTTCTGCGAGGGCTTGTGATTTGGTCTTTTGCACTCGCTTCCCTGTGGGTGGCTGTGTCTTCTATGAGTACATTCTTTCGCTCTTTCTGTCGGGCTGTCCCCCCCCCTTTTCCTCCCCATTGTCACATGGGAGGATAGGTTTGTTGGTACTTCTGGCTCTTTGCGACCCTTGAGGTCGGGGTCTTTTGGCTGTGCCTCTGCCCTTGTTCCTGATGGGGGTTGTCACACTCTAAGATGGGGATGTCTTGGAGTTTTGTCGTTCCCTGGGTGTCCCCGACTGGTTCCCCTTCCTTGTCTTTGTTTGGGGTTGTAGTCCTGTTGCATGTTATTGTGACATTTTTACATATGTCCCTTGTCTCCGGGGGGGCTGTCTCTGTACTGGCAGGGTTGCTGCCCTGCTCTTTATTCTTTCTCTGCCTTTGGGTACTGCAGTGCCGGGTGCTGCTCTTTATGGTGTTGTTCCTCACCATTCCTTTTTCTGCTCTTTCGCACACTGTTCCTATAATCTCAATTTTGTCTGCTGACTCCGCGTTGTGGCGCGGAAAAGTTCTCCGAAGAAAACTGACGTAGGCGCGCCGGGGTGGGACTTTATGTGACCTCGCTGACGTCACGTGCGTGGACGATGCCTGGGCGGAGTCGCGTGATGCCGTCCCCCTGGCGCGCAGTGATGCTGGGCAAAAGTTTTCCGGATCCAGTCTCACGCCTGGGGATAATTCTACGTGAAGGAATCTGCGGCTAGAATCGTCTCTATCAGATACATCGTTACCAAAGGTAATTAACTTGTATATCTAAAGACTTGAGGAAGCCGGAATAGAGGGCCCAGCTCTCACTTGTATCACATCGTACCTACACAATAGAACAAATATTATACATACACCTTCTTTCTCTTCTAAACCCTACAGCATTAAAGCAGGAGTTCCTCAAGGCTCAACCATCTCACCCATGCTTTTCGACATCTATATGAAATCATTACCAGACTTAATCAATGGTTTTGATTGCACCTGCTATAACTACACAGATGACACACGGATACTTATAAAATTAGAAAACCCAAATGTCAATGTAACATCAAAAATCTTCAATTGCCTCCGGCCCATTGACTAGTGGATGACATGGAGCCACCTCAAACTGAATGCCTCCAAAACCGAAATACTCACCTGTGCTGACTGGAAACCCATGACACTCTCTGTGCCTGACCTGACTATATATGGCCACTGCCAAAAATATCTAGGGAGGTAAGAAACTTTGAAATTACCATGGACTCCAAGCTATCAATAAATGCACAAGTGGACAAGGTAGCCAGATCAGATTTTCTTACAGTAAAAACACTGCAACGCATCTTCCCGCGCCTAGGTTTCCCTCACAAGATTAGCGCTACCACCTCTCTTGTCTTATCAAAATTGGATTACGCTAATGATCTGTATCACGGCTCACCTCTGTCATCTATGAGAAGATTACAGAGAATTCAGAACACTGATGCTAGACTACTCCTATTTGTAAAACCACAAGCACACATCTGCCCTGCCTTGAGGGCCCTAAACAAGTTACCAGTTGCCAGCAGATCCACATTCTTGCTGCTTTGTATTACACAGAAAACAATACACAGCAAAGGACCACTCATTATCAGGAAGAAAATCAACAAAAGACCCTACACCGAAGAATGGCTCCTCTCCTCAACATTCCTATGTAACATTTAAAAAAAAAAATGAGTGGTATCTTCCTCTGTTCAGGCAGCCAAAATATGGAATTCACTACCCACAAATATGAGATCCACTGACAGCCATCTTAGCTTCAGAAGATTGCTCAAGAGCTGGCTCTTTCCAACATGACAACTATACTCAAAACACAACAGTGTACCACAACAGTATACATGACCAACTATGCTTTTC